>NW_019154086.1:8748501-9490835 GCF_002288905.1 Enhydra lutris kenyoni
GTTGGTGGGAATGCAAACTGGAGCAGCCACTGTGGAAAACAGTATGGAGGTTCTTCAAAAAGTTAAAAATAGAGCTACCCTATGATCCAGCAATTTACATTATTGGGTATTTACAAAGAATACAAAAAACTAATTCAAAGAAATGCATGCAGCCCTATGTTTAAAGCAGCATTATTTACGATAGCCAAATTATGGAAGCAGCCTAAGTGTCCACTGATTGATGAATGGATAAAAAGGAGGTACATATATACAATGAAATACTATTCAGTCATAAAAAAAGAATGAAATCTTCCCATTTGCAATAACATGGATGGAACTAGAGAGTATAATGTTAAGTGAAATAAGTTGGTCAGAGTAAGATAAATACCATACAATTTCACTCATGTGGAATTTAAGAAAACAAAACAAACCAGTGAAGGGGACGAAAAAGACAAAACAAGAAACTTAATTATAGAGAACAATCAGAACAACCAGAGATGGTTACCAGAGAGGAGTTGGGTGGGGGGATGAGTGAAATTGGTGATGGGGATTAAGGACTACGTTTGTTATGATGAGCACTGGGTTTCATATGGAATTGTTGAATCACTATATCATACACCTGAAACTAATATAACACTGTATGGTAACTAACTTGAAGTAAAAATGTTTTAAAAAGTATCAAATTATATGTGTGTGTATGTGTGTGTGTATTATATACACAAACACATATATATTTATTAGAGCACATATGTACACATGAGAATGCGTGAGCGGGGGAGGGGGAATTAAAGGGAAAGGGGAGAGGGACAGAATCTTAAGCAGGTTCCATGCCCAGCATGAAGCTGGATGCCAGACTCAATCTCAAGACCCTGAGACCCTGAGCTGAAATCAAGAGTTGGACATTTAACCAACTGAACCACTCAGATGCCCTTCAAATTATATATTTTTAGTGCATTTACTATATATCAAATACAACTCAATCAAGCTGTTTTTATTTTTAATTTATTTTTTAAAAAGATATTATATATTTATTTGTAAGAGAAAGAGAGAGAGAAGGAGCACAAATGGGGGTGGAGGGCAGGCAGAGGGAAAAGCAGGCTCTCTGCTGAGCAAGGAGCCCAATGTGGGACTCAGTCTCAGGACCCTGGGATCATGACCTAAGCCAAAGGCAGATGCTTAACTGATGCTTAACAGATGCTTAGCGCCTGAGTGGTGTTCCTCAATGAAGCTGTTTTTTAAAAAAATGTTTTCATGGAAGTCAGTTTTTCTATTATTTTTGGAGGACTTAAAATTTTTTAATTATTTTTTTTTATATTCCTAAGTAATCCCTACATCCAATGTGGGGCTTAAATTTATGACCCTGAGATTGAGAGTCACATGCTCTACTGACTGGGCCAGCCAAGGGCCCCAGGAGAACTTAAAAATTTTTAAAGTTATATCAAGATCTGACTGACTCATTTCACTTAGCATTATGATTTCACTCATTTGTGCAATTTAAGAAACAAAACAAACAAGCAAAGGGAAAAAAGAGACAGGGAGACAAACTAAGAAACAGACTCTTAATTATATAGAGAACAAACTGATGGGTTAAGGGAGAGGGGTGGGAGGATGGGTTAAATAGATGTTGGGGATTAAGCAGTGCACTTGTGGTAATGAGCCCTGGGTGAAACATGGAAGTGCTAAATCACTATATCGTATACTAGAAACTAATATAACACCGTATGTTAACTAACTGGAATCAAAATAAAAACTTAAAAAAATAAAATAAAACCAAATTTTTGTCAAAAACAAAGTAACATCAAGTTTTTTGGTTTTTTTTTTTTTTTTTTTTTTTTTTAAGATTTTACTTATTTATTAGAGGCTAGAGAGCACAAGTAGGCAGAGCAGCAGGCAGAGAGAGAGGGAGAAGCAGGCTCTCCACTGAGCAGGGAGCCTGATCTGGAGCTCGATCCCAGGACTCTGGGATCATGACCTGAGCCAAAGACAGCTGCTTAACCCACTGAGCCACCCAGGCGGCCCAACATCAAGATTTCTAACAAGTATTTTATAGAAGGTTTACCTTCTGTCAAAATTATTTAAATAAAAAAAAAAAATGGTGATCCTGTTGGATTACAGAAATAACTCAAACTTTTATGTTAAGCTCATTTTTAGCTTTGAAAATAAAATGAGAAGATAACCCACATAATATATTCACCATATAACTAATCTGTGACTTTTGCCCAAATATTTGTGATAAGATGACACTGCTGTATTTTAAGAGAAAATGGGAGAAGAACCTTAATTTCCCCTTAACTGTCCTACCCTCCCTGGACTCCAAACTATTTTAACTCTTCCTTGTTCCTCTCTCAGGATCACTTATTTGCATCAACTTCATCTTGATCTTGAGCCACTTCTCTCCCAGGACTTCTACTTAATAATGTTTTCTAGTTCAGGTTTACAACTGTTTGTTGGGCATAAAGAATAATTACTGGAAAATGAAAGCATTCAAACACATCCAGTGCTGAACAATGAGACATGGGCTAGATGTCTAAAGAGATTTTCAGACCAGGAAGATGTAAGAGGGTGCCAAGGACAAAGCTCTGTGGATTCAACCCTGAAGAACTGATAGTCGTAAGAGAGACTTTGGGAATTTCCTCTAGAGGAAATGTAACAATGGTTTGGAAGGAGAAACGAGCACTGCATGTTTTCAGAGAGCCAGCAAGGACAGTTTAACCTACACATTTAAAGAGGGGAGATTCTGGGAGAAGCAGATCAGAAGGGATTGGGAAGGATGGGGTCTTCGAAATAATGACTGGATGGTAAAAATAACAACTAACACTGCCAAGACTTATTGAGTACTTCTATATGCTAGTCACTGTGCCTAATGCTCTACATATATCATTTCATCCTCAAAGGAAACCTATAAAGTAAGGATTATACTCCTATAATTTTGTGGGCGAGGAAACTGAGTCTTAGAGGGTTAACTAACTCTCTCAAATCACTCAAATAACTTCCGGTGTCAGGATGTGGCTCCAAGGCACCTGATTCCAATGTAGGCTTCTTTTCCACTGTACCTAGTATTGGTGGCCGGGACTAGTAGATTAATTTCTAGTAGTATATATTAATTTCTAGTGGTATGTATCTGAGTGGTAGAACGGGTAGGCTAAAAGGGAAAAGAAGTTAATGATTTACAACTTGAGTTTCAAAAAAAAAAAAAAAAAAGCAAACCAATAATTAATACATGGTAAAGAGAAAAAACTTTTGTACCAGAGGCCAAACAATTTACCTTCATAAAGATTTTACCTTTGTGGGCACCTGGATGGCTTGGTCAGTTAAGCATCTGACTCTTGATTTTGGTTCAGGTCATGATCTCAAGGTCTTGAGATCAAGCCCAGCAATGGGCTCTGCACTGGGCATGGTGCCTACTTGATAGTCTCTCTCTGTCTCTCTGTCTCTCTGTCTCACCCTTGCCTGCAACCACCACCCCCCGCCCCAAGCCCCGGCTCTGTACTGAAGAGTAAGGAGCACTTCCTAAGCATACAAAAAAATTTTTTTTTCACAGAATTAAAAGCAAAAACTAAACACCAAGTCCTCATTTCTCATATGAAAAATATGGGTCATAATCTCTCTCCAACAGGATTATCAAGAGGATTAATGGAGATGAAGCATGTAAAGCACTTACCAAAATATTAAGCACTAAATAGACAGTAATTATTATTAAAACATAACCCTGAAGTGAACAGCATTCAGAGGTATATCCCCTTGTGTGAATTTTTTTTTAAGATTTATTTGAGAGAGAGAGAGAGAGAAAGATTGTGTGTGGGGGGAGGGGCAGAGGGAGAGAATCTTTAAGGAGACTCCCCACTGAGCACAGAGCTTGATGTACGGCAGGATCTCATGACCCTGAGATCATGACATGAGCTGAAATCGAGTCAGATGCTTAACTGACTGAGCTACCCAGCTGTCCCTGAATTAATTTTTCAATATCAAAATTGTTTAGTAACTTGAGTTTCATATTAAGAATACATTGTATTGTATTTAACTTTTATTTGAAATCTTTTTATAACTGCATTTTATTTTAATATCTACAATTTTATAATTTGAATTGAATTTTACTTTTTTTTAAATGAAAGTTATGAAAAATCAAACTTAATCAGGCTATTAACAAATATTCTTTAAAAAATGATATATTTTACCTGGCCATTTCCAAGCAGAGATATATCTTTTCCTATTAGAAAATAGGATCCAAAAAAGAAAATAAAGGCATGACTGAAACCCAGAATGGTCCAATAAAGAAATGTTTTAATGCTTAGTTGATGGTTTTTACTAATGTCTCTGTATATTTAAAAAAAAAAAAAAAGAAGAAAGAAAAGGAACATATTAGGATTCATATTTATTATTTACCTACTAAATGATTACTACAATTTGACAGTTAAAAAACAAGATGGATTTTTAATTTAACATTGCTTGAAAATATTAGCAGAAAGAATAAACCTGAATTTACAAATCACTGTTTATAATAATATATGTCTGTGTAACAGCTTGCAGTTCACCTAATGTATTCAAATACCTTTTCTCATTTAAGAAAGGAACATAACATAGACAAAGTAATTCAGTTTAGTTGTGAAAAGTTGATCTGTATTATATTCTGTTGTTAACATTCAGTCACTCTGCTAAGACTGTCACTTTTTTTTTAGTGGAGTCATTTTAGTTTTGTTCAGCACTGAGGTTCCTAATCCATTTCATAACCATCATCAGCTATTATGGGAAGAACAGCCTATCCTAATCTTAGGTCAAGCCCAGTCCTAGGTATCCTGGAAAATCAAGGTGAGCTACTGCCATTTCTGGATGACTGAATATCTTTATAAGAGTGGACATCAGGTTAATGAGGGAACCATAAGCTAGCTGGTCCTGAGGAATAGTTCCACAACTCTGTGATCACTTACTTGGTTCTGAAGAAAAAGGGATAACCCAAAAGATCTGGAATTGGAATTAATGTCTTCAACCCCACATTTTGCACTGATTATGACTCTAAATTTGTCAATGCTACAACATGAACTAATTTCTTAGAATTCTAGAGATAACCAATTACTGAATAACTTCTTTTGTGCACATAAAATGAAATACTACTGGTTTTCAACAGTAAATGCAAATTACACAATTGCCCAACACATTCCTAGTATGAAAGTGTTCATTCCTAAAAACACTGGTAAAGTTATTCAAATTTTTCTTTGATGTTCAACAATTACAAACCATAAACTACTTTCCTTAGTAAAGTATTATCACCAAGACACTACCTAATGTATTTGTTTATTTTTAAGGTGCTTTCAAAAATTGATAACTATGTAATAATTATTTGCAATCAAAAGTGTTATGGACATATAACACTGGAAAATACTTACCGATAGAGGGTGGGCTTGCTCTGTAATACATGAGGATCTATATGCTGTTCCAATAGACTATATATCAGAATAGGTAGGGAAGTAAAACAAATATTGTATAAAGTCAGGTACACGCTGTCATATAGTGTCTAGAAAGAGAAATTGATAGGAATTTTGAGCTTCTAAACTATGTATTACTGTTATATATATAATCACAAATAAGTATATTAAAAATAAACATGAGAATTATATAGCTTTTTCAATTTACACAAAAATCAATTTTAATAATTCTAATTTGTTTCTTATATGGACATAAACATATAATATTCAGATTTATATTCTTGTGGGAATTGGAACATTCTGTTATGTGAAATGATCCATATTTATAAGTGACTTGCACTTACATTTCAAGATTCTTCACAATTTGGTCAGTGTGATGTAATTTTACACAATTCTCCTACATGCATCCCAGGCTTTTTATTATTCCTTTGATATACTACACAAATAATTTTGTTTTTATGGCTCTGTCTTACTATCTAAGTCCTACATTTCCTTTAAGGCATGATCTAAAGCCCAAGCAGGTATTTGGAATTGGAAGTTACAGGCTGTCAATAGAAGTGAAAACGGTGATTAAGGATAGAGACAACCCATGAAAAACCAAATATAACTAAATCCTTATTTATTTATTAAAACATTTTTATTTATTTGAGAGAGAGTGAGAGCATGAGCAGGGGGAAGGGCAGAGGGAGAGAAAGAAGCAGACTCCCTGCTGAGCAGGGAGCCCAACCCAGGGCTCAATATCAGGACCCTGGAATCATAACCTGAGCAGAAGGTAGATGCTTAACAGACTATACCACCCAGGTGCCCCAAGCTCTTATTATTTCAATTAATTAGAATAATAGTCTTGATCAATTAGGGATGTATACTGTGGTACGTGAAAAGGATGCTCAGTTAGTCAAAAGTTGTAGGACCTAGTATGGTATAGCTGTTAGCTATGTGATCTTGGGCAAGTTACTTAATTTCTGTGGATTTCCATTTCATTTTCTATAAAATAAGAGTAGATCAGGAATGGCAAATATGTGACATGTGTACAACCACAGACCCACATGTGCTCATTATAGCTTACTACTAACAAATTACAGGGTTTTCTTTCTGAGCTTATAGCTTTAGAAACCTTTTCAATGTAGCGTTCTTGGTCTGGTGGTCTCTATCAATTATTTAGAATTAGCTTCTGAGATAAAGCCTAAATATCATTCCTGGACTCAGCCACTAAGCTTTCTTCCCAAGCCAAAGAAATTCTGTCAAAAAATAAATGAGGTAATCTCCCTATTAGTTATCCTGACATCGCTTGATACAGAGTTTACAGAAGTATTACACATAAGTTGAAAAAAGTTACCTAAATTCTCTCATAAGCTGTTTAGAGTTAGTATCTATTTTACAGAAAGCATCCAGAATTAAAATATATTTTGGTATTAACATTCACTTCAACTTGAAAATCAGAATAAATATTATCAATGTTATACTGATCAAATACACTAATTAGGGAAGTTTTGTCTATTTGAGGAATAGGAAAAACATAAAAAAATCCCTCCAACTATCAAAAACCGAATACACATACCTTATTCTAAAAAGGATAAATCAAAAGCTTCTCTTTACTTACTTGTTGAGAAAACAAACAGTAGAACTGATATAAAAATTGGGGTGTGATAAAGCACACATTCTGAAAAACAAGATTAAATGAAAATAATTAAAATATTTGGGTCTAAAAGAGAAATGATTTCTAAAAATAGCTATTAAAAAGCCAGAAACACAATCCCAGCAGACATGTAAGTAGAGGATCTGCTCATAAGAACCTGTCCCATCATTTAAAAATGTCTAAAAGAATTCTAAGCAGTGCCACAAATGTCAGAATGAAAATACCTTTGACTTTTATTGCTAAGCAATGCCATAATTTTGAATTTAAAACCTTCCAGCTATTCTTCAATATTTTCCATATACAATACAATAAGTATAGTTTATTAAACTCTAGGCAGTAATAGCTTTAAAATTAAAAAAAAATGTTTAAAACAATAAATGGAACTAGGGAAATGTCTTTCCATTTCAATATACTTACATCACAGCAAAAGCTAATAAGGAAGAGAAAAATTGCCACCATCATTTATTAGCAATATGCAATCTACCTGTGTTTTTTTCATTGGCTAGTAGCTATTATTTATAGAACATATGCAACACAGGATACTCTGGTGTACTAAATGCCTTGGTACCCAGCAGCAACTAACATGGGTTCCACTGAAGTTCACCTTCTCCAAAGGGGTTAAGAGATAAAATAGTATTTCAACATAATTAGTTTTCTTATAATCCAATGTTTTTACTTTATGCATTTAAAGCCCCTTTAATAAGTAGTTTATATATCTCGCTAGAGTATCAAAAGGTCACTCATGGCACAAAAAAAGGAAGAACCTCTGCTTTAAATCAGTGTATTGGACTTAAAACTTATTACTAGTTCAGGACAAAATAACATGGAAGAAATAAAATTAATTACATTCTAATTCACACAGGATGAAACATATCAATTTTAAGTGTGAATTCTGATGCTGACAAATGTATATACTCATGTAACCACCCCATAATCAAATCAGAGAACTCTATCATCCAAAGTTCTCTTATATCCCTTTCCAGTTGGTGCTATCGCCTGAACCCTTGGCCTCAGGCAACCACTGATTTGCTGTCATTAAACATTAGATTTATAACAAAAATCTTGATATATTCCATAAACTGTTATTTTTACTTATGAAAACAATTTTTAAAATAATTTGAATTGTAATTGCATATAAATTGGAGCCTATATTACTATGTCAGTAAACGACTGTAAAATATCTCCATGAAACTCACCTTATAAAAAAAATACTGTACAAGGGTAGCTATTCTAATATAATAAAAATGACCATGAACAAAAAGCAATTTGGAGAGGAATTTAAATCTAGCTATTGCATAGTCACTATTTCTTGCAGCTTGTCTTCCTTCTTTACCCATGATTCCTGTAATAAAGAAGACAAAATGGCAAGTTCATTGATAACTGTTAAGTGTGATTTTCATGATTTATCTGCAATATCTTAATTACCGATAGCAGCTGAACCTGAACTTAGGATCACTATATCCTAATATATAGCAGAGAGTAGACTCCCAAAAGGTTGTTCAACTTAAATAGGTAATTAATACAAGGCACGTAACATCAAGTTTCAAAGACTCAGCATATAATAAAATACAACTAATATAAAAATAATATTGAAAGTTCAGGATCTAATAAGAATATCGAGTTTTACATTAATAGACACGAAGTACTAGTTAATAGATTTCTAATGGAGAAAATGCTATATAATGAACTGAGGGTCTCAGAAGGGAAGGGTAACAGGGTGATGGGTATTAAGGAGGACATGTATTGTGATGTGCACTGGGTGTTGTACCTAACTGATGAATCACTGAACACAACATCAAAAACTAATGATGTACTAACAGTGGCTAACTGTAATAATAAAAAAAAATAGCTTTAATCCAATGAACATATAAAAAATATCCAAATTGAATGATTCCAACCTAGCAAAAATAAGCATGTTTAATGGTTTTAAAACTTTCACACACAAGTCAAACAAAATGCGCTCTTTATTTATTTATTGAATAAATAACTTAATTATTTAAAAAGGAACTGCTGATTTTATTATTGGATTCAATAGGCATGAACTATTTCAATAAATATAACTGGAACAAACATTATATGGAGCAAACAAAAAGACTTAACAAAAATTGTATATAAGGTATGCTAAAAATTCTTGCATAATTAATAGTGAGAAAAGTTTTAACACTCATAACTTTTTATCTTTCCACAACTATACCTAAATAAAAAGTTACACATGAAGTAGCAACTCACCATATTAAATGTCTGTTTATTGTGACTATATTGCTCCCTACTTGTTATTTTATCTAACTGAGGCTGGACAAAATGTGCTATTTAAAAGTATACAGTATCACCTGAAGTCAGTACATAATTTTATCTGGTAAATATGACTACATTTTAAAGATTACAGTAATTCTTTAGGTTTCAAAAGAGTTATTATAAGCCAACTTTATTTTTTCAATCTGGAAACAGCTTTGAAAAATGATTTTTCAAAATTATAATTTATTTTCATCATAAAAGGATTAAAATTTTCCAAAATGTATAGGTAAAGATAATTACATTTATAACACCTAGAGAAGACTACTAGTTTTGGTCTATATCCTTTTAGAATTTTTCCTTCTGCATTTTTTGGGTGTATATACAAATATGATATACAAAATGAGATTATTTGTTTTGTGATCTGCTATTGTCATTTAATACATTATGGACACTGTTTATAACATATGTTTTTGTCAACATATTCATTTATCTTTCTCAGAAAAAAATTCCTGGATACATAATTGCCAGGTCAATAGGCACACATTTAAAATTCTGTTATACATAACAACGCAGGGTATACCAATTTACACTCCTGCTAATATTGTATACAAGGATTTGTTAATTCTATATCTTTGCCAATTCCAGGTTTATCATTTTTTGTAATTTTTGCCAACCTCATAGGCAATTTTAACTTGCATTTTTTGGATTAGTGACTGAATACTTTTTTCAGGCATTTAGTCTTCATTTTAGATATCTCCTTTTGTGACAACCGATGACTCACATCCTTCTGCATATTTTACCAAAGTGTTTTCCTCATACTCCTTAATTTAAGACCTTACATACCAGAAATATTAAGACTTTGTTATCTGTTTTGCAAATATTCTTTATCAGTTTCATGTTTAAAATCTGCATTTGGGGGTATTTACTTCTGCCACACATAATGATGTCTTCCTTCACAGTGCCTTGCTTTCTTTGATATTTCTACTAAAAAGATCCTCCAATACCTCAAATTACAAGATTATTAAATTAAATCATTAAATCTTTTCTTCTATTACTTTTAGTGGTCTTTAAAATTTTTTTTTAAGATTTATTTATTTATTTGAGAGAGTGAGAGAGCACATGAGCAGAGGGACAAAGAGAGAGAAAGAGAATCCCAAGTAGATTCCCTGCTAAACATGAGTGCAGGGCTTGGGGCTCAATCTCACAGAGCCTGAGATCATGACCTGAGATGACACCAAGAGTCAGATGCTCAACTGACTGAGCCACCCAGGTGACCCTCTTTGAAGTTTTTTTAAAATCCTTAATCCATCTAGAATTTGTTTAGCTATAAGCAATGGAAAAGAATCCAACTTCTTTTTTTTCCTGAATAACCAAACCAGTTATACTAATATTTTTTTTATCAAGTAATTTGTTCCCCTACTTATTTGAAACATCTCTTACGTTATAAATTTCCAGATATTTGAATCTATTCTGTTCATGGGTCTGTTACCATCTAGACTGAAACTGTTATAAATACTGTAGCTTTTTATGCTTTAATGTATGGTATAGGAAATTATCATCAAATTGTTATGGAGATTTATGGGAAACAATAATAGAAGTTAGAAAGAAAATTAAGTTATCATAATGAAGATTTAATTAGCTCAGAGAAAGGAACTGATTTGAGAGCTACACTGGAGATATTAGACCTGAGAACTACTTCACAGGACATTATAGTGGTGATTCCAGAAGAGGCATCAGCTTCTTTTCTAACTAAAACTTTATCTACTTCATTAAAAAAACCTTCATACTTTTCATCTTTGCTTCTGTATTTGTATAATAAAGTTATTTAGGGATACAGGTCAGACTATGGTTTAAATATGAAATGACTGATAAACATAATAAAGTGATATTAGTATCCTAAAACCAACAAAAATTTTAGGCAAAAATAGAAAAGAAATTAGAATAAAGGTTATTAGATTAGAAAATTATTTGAAATTTTGTATTTATTATTTTAGTTTAATTTCTTATTTCTAAAATTGTCATTAGAATGAGTTACAGAATCTTTAGGTTGAAAAATAGAGTAAGTAATAACACTCTAAAACAATAAATTGAAACCATGAGGAGAACTATGTAAATCACAAATTTAGAGTTTAAAAATGATAAAATGATGTGAAAAAGTACTTCACAAGTACTTCACAAGTGAGAAAGTACTTGCAAAATGGCAAGTAAAAATTAAATTATTATGAAGGGGGCTTGGCAAGATAAAATCCACTAACATGGTATTTATTTCCTTGAAATTTTGTAATTAAAATATCCTAGGGATGCCTGGGTGGCTCAGTCAGTTAAGTGTCTGCCTTCAGCTCAGGTCATGATCCCAGGGTCCTGGGATCAAGTCCTATAAGGGGCTCCTTGCTCAGCTAGGAGCCTGCTTCTCTCTTTGCCTGCAACTCCCCCTGTTTGTGCTCTCATTTTCAATCTGATAAATAAATAATCTTTTAAAAAATCCTAAATATTGGGCTTAATTGAGGGGGATACACTGATCTATTACTATATTGCATTCATATATTTGACACTGCACTTTAGTCCACAAAAGGAAAATTCAAAGTCACCAAATAAGTATACCAACTTTAAAAATTCAAGTAAAAAAATCAATCACCTATGCCGACATGTGCTTCTTGTATCATGCTTACATCATTAGCACCATCACCAACAGCCAATGTTATAGGTTTCTCAGGTGAGATTTTTATCAGTCTTATTACCTGAAAGATATATAACTAATTGGTTATTTATTATAAAATTTCAATTTTCTTATAGTAGTCATTTATCTGAAATGACAGTTATAAGAATAGTTGAATAATGAAAAAAATTAATTTTGTACTAGACAATAATATGCCCTGGGGTTCATTTTCTGAGAATTTAGGAATGTCTTTCAAACATGTCACAGCAAAAAAGAATATTATCTTTGGATTTTATGATGGGAATCAAGAATCTTAAATACTACTTAATAACTGTGTTAGAAAATAGACATAATTGAACTTAGGCAAAATGTTCTCTTTCTCAGGAAATTATTCTTTTCGTTTGAAGTAGAAGAAAGATAATTACTTTCTCTTGTCATAAAATTTAAGAAATTTTAAAAAGCAACAAAGATTAAATTCAATAAAGTCAAAAGAAAGGTTTCTTTGGAATTCTTGAACATACTTAAAGAACCTAGGCATTAGCTCTATTTGGTCTTCAGTTTTAGTCTCCACAGACCGGGGTACGTGATTTATAACAATATAGGCATTTTAACACTCACTTGAATCATAGCTGAAATTTAAATATTTCTTATATATAGCTTCAAACCACAAGAACTGACTTTTTAACTTAAAGTTTCATCACTTAATAGCTACTTTTAACAAAGAATTATCACTGTATGAGAATGCAAAAATTAGCAGAGATCCACAGAACCACCTGAAGTGGCAAAAGTCTAACAGGTCCTCATTAGCTAAATAACTGAAGAAACTAAGTTATCATAGTTCAATTTCTGTCTCAGCAAAATCACAAACTGATATTCATCAAAGACTTTGTAGGTCATTACGAATAGTTGAAACTAATAATCACTCTGAAAATTCCAAAGGTCATTAGACCAATGTACTTGGTTAACATTCAAAATGTGAGAGGTGACTCACTTAGTAACATTCATACACTACATACTACCAAATAGGACTAGATAAGGCATTAACTTTAAAGAATAATTTTTCACTTTTTTTAAAAAAGTAGGCTCCATGTCCAGCATGGAGCCCAATGCGAGGCTTGACCTAAAGACTCTGAGATCAAGACCTGAGCAGAGATCAAGAGTCAGATGCCCAACTGATTGAACCATCCAGGAGCCCCCAAGAATACTTTTAGATCTAAATATCTTTCTGCAATGTTTTATAACACAAACATACCTTTGCTTTTTGCAGTGGTGCCATACGACAGCATAATACAGCTGAACAATTTCTGCAAACTTCCATAAATAGTTTTTCATGCTCCCTGAGTGCAAGAGACAGACTGGTCCCATCCACCACCAGCCCGTGCTGAATCACATGATCCTCTTTAATTCTAAGAGAAAATTATATCCTCTGTTAGATACATTGAAGTTGTATTATTTATACTTAAATTTAGCAAACAAAAATTCTTACAAAAAGATGGACCATAGACTTTATGGTTACAAAACTGATATACCGGGGAAGAAACTAAGTTATGAGATTAAGCAGAACTGAAAGCTGAGATTAAGTAGAACTGAGAGTGACTTATATGATGAGTAAAACAGATGATATTCAGTTTTACAATGAACTGATACAGATACAGTTATTATATTTTCTAAAATGTGAATTATAACACTCAGAGGTTTTTCCCCCTCATTTTAGTATGAAAAATCATATAAAAATAAAAACATTATTAGTTATACATTTAGAAAATCCTAATTTTAAAGAATTAAATGCAATTAACAATGTTTAGGAAAATTAGCAAGCTAGATTCACTATGAGAGCAGGAAGGAATAAAATAATCAAAATTGTCTTTTGATATTAACCCCTTCTATGTAACACCAGATATTCCTATGGTGGAACATGAATAACACTCTCTGTGGGCATATGCTATATGAGTACCACTCAAAGTATGATCTGATTACTGACAGCTGGGTAAACTGTTGCCAGGAAGAGACAAAAAGCTTGCATCAGTATGTGAATCAACTATAATACTGGGCAAACTATTTTGTTCAACTGTTTCTCCCCATTCTCCCTTAATAAAACTTTCATGATAAAAGAAGCAGCATCTAGATTTATATTCTGCTGCAAACATCTTTATGTAGTTGAAGGCCAGCACTCAAAGTAGCATTGTGTTACATCCATAAAGAAAATACTATTCACCACAGTATAGCAGACTGCCTGAGAAATATCCCTTCATTTTTTTTAACTTAATGCCTTTTAAAAATTTTATTTAAATTCAATTAATTAACATGTAATATATTATTAGTTTCTGAGGTGGAGGTCAGTGATTCATCAGTCTTACATAATACCCAGTGCTCATTACATCACATGCCCTCCTTAATGTCTATCACCCAGTTACCCCATTCCTCTACCTCCCTCCCCTCTAGCAATCCTCAGTTTGTTTCAGATGCTTTAGAGTCTCTTATGGTTTGTCTCCTGATTTTGTCTTGTTTTACTTTTTCCTCTCTTTCCCTATGACCCTCTGTTTTGTTTCTTAAATTCCACGTATGAGATATGATAATGTCTTTCTCTGATTGACTTATTTCACTTAGCCTAATACCCTCTAGTTCCATCCATGTCATTGCAAATGGCAAGATTTTATTTTTTTTGATGACTGAGTAGTATTTCACTATATATACCACATCTTCTTTAACCATTCATCTGTCAATGGATATATCCCTCCATTTTTATTTCATTTTTCCCTGCTTTGTTGAGATACAGTGGACATATAACATCATTTAAGGCATGCAATGTGATGATTTGCTACACATATATATTGCAAAATGATTACCACAATTAGGTTAGTTAACACCTTCATCCCCTCACGTAATTACCATTTTTTGATGTTGCAATTAACTTAGGATCTACTCTATTAACAATATGTAATAAAGTACTGTTAATTATAGTTATCATGCTCTACATTAGAATTCTAGAACTTATTCACTTTATATATAAGCTAGAAGTTTGTACTATTTGACCATCATCTCTCCATTTCCCCCATACTCTGGCCTCAGAAACCACCATTTTACTCTGTTTCTATGAGTTCAGCTTGTTTATATTCCACATGTATGTATTTGTCTTTCTCGGTCTAACTTACTTCACTTAGCATACTGCCCTAAAGGTCCATCCATGTCACACAAAAAATTTCTTTTTATAGCTGAATAATACTCCTGTGTTTACACACACACACACGCACTTTTCTTTATCCATTCATCCAACAACAGATACTTAGGTTGTTTCCATTCTTGGCTATTGTGAATACTGCTGCAACGAACATGGTAGAAAGTGCAAATATCCCTCTGAGACAGTGACTGCATCTTCCTTGGATATATATCCAGAGGTGGGACTGCTGGATCACACAGTTCTATCTGTAGTTTTTTGAGAAACCTCCATATTGTTTTCCATAGTGGTCATACCCACCATTTTTTTTTTTTAAAGATTTTATTTATTTGACAGAGAAAGATCACAAGTAGGCAGAGAGGCAGGCAGAGAGAGAGAGAGAGAAGGAAGCAGGCTTTTGCTGAGCGGAGAGCCCTATGTGGGGCTCAATCCCAAGACCCTGGGATCATGACCTGAGCCGAAGGCAGAGGCCCCAACCCACTGAGCCACCCAGGCGCCCCTATATCCACCATTTTTATTTTATTTTATTTTTATTATTATTTTTTTAAATTTATTTGTCAGAGAGAGAGGGAGAGAGAGCAAGCACAGGCAGACAGAATGGCAGGCAGAGGCAGAGGGAGAAGCAGGCTCCTCGCCAAGCAAGGAGCCCGATGTGGGACTCGATCCCAGGACGCTGGGATCATGACCTGAGCCGAAGGCAGCTCCTTAACCAACTGAGCCACCCAGGCGTCCCTATCCACCATTTTTAAATCAAAAGTGAGAACACTATTAAATGAGCAACAAGGAATAAAAACTAAATATATATCAACAGATTTTAGTCTTATAAGAAAATCTTTATGAGTTAAAATGATGTCTTTCACAGTATGCCTTATTACTATTGTGTTGCACTATAATCAATAAGCTTTCAATGATTATCTTTTACAATGTGAAATTTTAAAAAATGTATTTTTCTTTTATCAATTGCCCAGTATTTGAAAGCAACACCACACTGTTTTTTTCTCCCTATTGGCCAAATTTTACTTAGCAACCTGTGCTCCCTCCACTGTGTTCAGTCTAAGCACTGCCTGAGCACATGTCTCAGAAGAAGGGGGTAGCAAGCAGCTAAGAGTGGGAGAGAGCAGATCAGTTTTCCTCTGGAAACTTCCCAAGGCACACTAAATTAGATTTTCTCTGGAAAGGTTTTATAAGTCACCGTATTATTTCACTATCCAAGAGATATTTAGGAAATATAGCAGAGCATCTCACAGTTTTGGCACATAGTAGGCAGCATCTGTTCATCTCTGTGGCTTCACGTCTCAACACTTCCCATACCTTCTTTCCATCTTGTATTCTCTGGCCATACTCAACTACCATCACTTCTCTCTCAGCTCTGGAAATTTGCATATGCTGTCCCTTATGCTTTTTTGTGTTACTCTCTGACCAGTTAACATTTATTTTGGGAGACAGCACAGTCTTGAGTTTTCCCACAGAGCTCTGTTGTCTAGGCTAAGCTTCCCTCTTCTATATATCCAGAGCTTTCTGTTCTTGCCTGTTACAAGCCAGTTGTAATCGGTCTAGAACAGTATATCCACTGCTGTTTCTCCTATACATTTTAAGTATTCTGAGAGTAAACAATACTCCTTATATGACTCTGTATTCCAAATTCTAGATAGCAGACCATCAATGTATGTTTGTGAAGAAATGTATATAAACTAAAACTTTCAAAGGTATGGAATTCTTTGTTCTACCCAAGATTCTTATATTTATTTATTTATTTTTATTATTTTTTTTAAGATTTTATTTATTTATTTGACAAAGAGAGATCACAAGTAGGCAGAGAGGCGGGGGCGGGGGAGAAGCAGGCCCCCTGCTGAGCAGAGACACCCCCCCCCCCCCCCCGTCCCCCTGCGATGTGGGGCTTAATCCCAGGACCCCGGGATCATGAGCTGAGCCAAAGGCAGAAGCTTTAACCCACTGAGCCACCCAGGTGCCCTTACCCAGGATTTTTAGACATTTTCTGGAAGCCTATAAATCAAAATCCTATTGACTTATCTGGTTATTTCAGGAAACATATTCTACCAAAAAGATGGTATAAACTTCATATAGCCAGCCTAAAAGAAAGACTGTAGTCTTTACTTTATCATATAGCTCTTGTACAAAAAGGGAAATAAACAATATCCATAATATTAACAGAGTCATTAGAAGCGTAAATTTAGAAGACTTAAAGAAAACATTCTAAAACACAATAATTATCTTTAGATGTCTGTATTATGTTATGTCCAATCATTTCTTCTTTATCATCTTCAGTATTTTTTAAATGGACACTTACTACTTTTAAAATCAGGATTAATATTCTGGAAAGCATATATAAAGTAAATGATTCTGAGCAATTAATTTCTATGTTTTAGGGAGTTCTTCTTGATATTATGGTATTTAAATGTTTAAGCAGCCACAATGGTGGTGTCACTACTCCCAAGCTATAGTATAATTACCTAGATCAACCCCCTTTTTGAACTCAAGGAAAGAACCTTCTGAGAGTTGTACTATCTCTTTAAAACATCCCTTAAATAAGTTTTCCTTTGATGAAATTGAGTTTAGTACCACATTAATGCCTGCATATCAAATGTGAATATAGCTCTGAAAATATACTGATAACTGTGGTACTGTCTTTTCACATTTGTTTTTCTGTATTAGCATCACAAGACCACAAATGACAGGTACCTGTAGGAGACCTAAGATGCCTACATATGAGCAACCCTGATGCTTACACTGAAGCAATCCTAAATTCACTGTGAAAAATCAGAATGTTAAAGGGAGCTCATGAATAAAGTTATCTGTCTACAAAACACAGACTTAGAAAAAAAAAGAATGAACTTAGAGTATAAATACTTGGGTAATTATCATAGAACAATAAAATGCAGATTAATTTCCCAGTATAGTTAAATAAATTAGATTTGACAAGTATTTTCTGTAATGAGGTAGAAGTAAATATTTTAATTTTTGGTTTTGTGGGCCAAGAGGTTGAGGATATAATATAGGTACTTATACTAAAATAGAGGAAACAGATTTTGACAAAAATTTTTATTGACTAAGTAAAAAATGTAGTAATAGTAATTGAGCACAATTTTTAAGTAACATAAATCTACCAATGAGAAGAATGGAAATCTTTGGGGGTGGGAGGATAAAATTTTGCTTAATTGGGGTTTAAAGTTTATGCTCCCTACCATCAAAATCAATTGCAAATGTCCACCTTTTAATGATGAACTATAATGAGATTTTACATTTTAACAAAATAGAACTATCTTTAATGAGATTTTATACTTCATCTTTGAATATGTGTCTTCAATCAGGTAGTATATTAAAGTGTCACTGATTAATAAATACAATGCCATCTAATTTGATAATAAAATAATCAGTACTTCACTGTGCATTAAAAGTATATTAAAAGTCCATTTTTCTTTTGTTTGAACATGATTGGTAAATACTGATAATAAAAATACAGTAAAATATCATAGGGTAATATGGGTGACACTCAAAACATTACTGATTTATAATGGTGTCACAGTAATCTGTAGCAAATCAAGCAGCAGTGAGAAACGATAAGTGTTTCATAAGGTCTCTGTCACAACTATCCAACCAGGCTATTGTAGTGCAAAATCCTTTACTGATGATATATAAATGAATGAATGTACCTGTGTTTCAACAGAACTTTACTTACAGACGTTTAAATGTGAATTTCATAAGTTTTCACATCACAAAATATTACTCTTCTTTGGATTCTTTCTTTTCCTTTAGACAACATAAAAATTATTTTGAGCTCATGGGCTATAAAAAACAGGAAATGGGCCATCTTTGACCCATGGGCCATAGTTTGCTGACCCCTGAACTCATGAGATAATTACATTCTTACCTTCTGGCAAGCTGCCTCAATTGTTCAGCACATTCACCATCTGATTTCTGGTTTACAAGTTCAAGGATGTTCATGGTTCTATGAAAATGTCCACATGATAAACTCACACTAACAGCTGTTTCATGTTTATCACCAGTTAGTACCCATACTTTGATACCAGCCATTCTCAGTGCTTCAATAGTTTCTCGAACTCTATCTTGTAGCCTGAAAATAAAAGAAACATTAGCAGTAGAGAATACTTCTTTGACTATTTTAAATATAAACCAGATAGTACATGTAATGTTAATTTTAGACTCCCTGATGTCTAAACACGGTAACTAATGTTATAGCATAGTGATATAACCGAATTTTTTCCCATTAGGGAAGAAACAGGAATAATCAAATTAGTGATCATCTGGTTAACATAACATCTGCAAATTTGTATTTTAAGAATGTATCTTCAAAGTTGATTTTTATAGAACCACACTAAATATATGGTCTTCATAAACTCCTACTTAGAAAGTCTTAAATTTGAAATTAGAAGATTTTTCTCTTTTTTCATAAGAAAATTTCTCATATCAGTAGTTTAAAAACCAAAATATGGATAAAATAAATAAATATAATGGAAATTTATCCAAAATATAGATAAATAAAGGATGATGTAATTTCAGGTGAGTCTCAGAAATCTCATTAGGACAACTAAAAGGTAAATGAAAACCTATATTTAAAAAAAAAAAGAAAAAAAAAGAAAAGAAAACCTATATTTTAAAAAATGCAAACATTCTTAGAGACAGATGGTAGGGAACAAAGACTAAATGGACCTTAAGGAATTCACAAACTAACAGAGGAGAAAGTCTTTAAAGAAATACTTGCACTGCCACAAAAACAACATAGAACTACCTACAAAACAGAATACTTCACAAAGAGAATTTTTAATCCTATTAGGGGTAAGGAAAGGACTTAGTGGAGTGGGGGTACTATCTGAGCTATACTTTATAAAGACATTCACAAATGGATAAAGGAAAAATTATCCAGGCAGAAGGCATAGCCTTGCTAAAGAGAAAAGGCACAAAATAGAATAGTTTTAGCTACAGTTATTCAGAGAACTATATATGGTTTGGTACTACTGAGCAGAGAGTGGAAGCAGGCAGTGGTGGGAAATGAAGCTGGAGAATTAAGCAGGTGCTTAAAGCCCCTGTATGGCACACTGAGGAGTATTCTAAAAATTGCCTATAAGCAAAACTATACACAGCAGAATTCTCTCATCTATTTAAGATATCTGCTAGAATAAAAATTGTATATACTGACTAGGAAAAATTAAGACTTTAACTATTTTGATTTAAAATACATTATTATAAGATGTTAATAAATGGAATTTATGTCATAAATCAGAAACACTTGGCTAAGAAAATTCTTATGAGAGAAAAGGCAATAGCCTGTTTGTCTGATGCCTACCTGTCTTCCACTGCTGTAGCTCCAAGTAGTATCAGGTCTTTCTCTATGAACTGGAAGACATGTGCCAATTTCTCTTCCCGTTGTTGCAAGGCAGTCCTGGCTTCAAACAGACGTCTATCTATTTCTTCATACTCTTTAGATGTCAAATGTTTATAGGCTATACACAGAGTTCTTAGCCCTTTCTAAAACAGAAAAATTAAAGACAAAAATTGAACAAAAATAACTAATGAGAAATCAAGAAGTCACTGAAATAAACTGAGGCTGCCTTATCAAAAATCAATTACAAATAATTTAAAAAGTACTATCATTTAGTAATAAGAAATAAATGAAGTGTCACAAAGCCCTCATGACCTGAGTTATGGGACACATATTATCATAGCTCTTTTAATTGCTGAGGAGGTCTTAAAAAATTGCTTAAAATAACTGAAGTTTTAAAATTGTAGAATATTAGAGCCTAGACAGGATCATAAAGATTATCTTACTGTGGTTTTAAAACTGTTTTACCTGGAAAGCCAGAAAGTTCTATAGGGGTAACTTCAGGACTGTCAAGAGGGAGGTAGCCCCAGGTTCTTCTCTCTTGTTCTAACACTTACAAATCCACTTTTATGTACTTTATAAGAAATTTTTTGAAGCAAAGGAGACCATAATTTCCTGAGAGTTCTTGGTATAATGAATTTATAGTTCAATAATGAAGTCTGTGAGGTGGCCCTTATCAAATAATACTTTCTATAGTCGCCAAATGATTTTAAACCACATCATTGTATAACTTCACTAGTGAAATGGAATTATACAACACTTTGGAATATATATTTGATTATCTAATTCTCCTGGGCACAAATTTTTCTTACTGTGTTCTATTTAAAGTTCGTGTCTATAACTAAAAGCTATACAAGTTCCTTCTCTTGCCGTGCATTCTCCTCAGAAAAACCCAAAATAAATATATTTTTTAAAGATTTTATTTATTTGTTTGGCAGAGAGAGAGTGAGAAAGGGCACAAGCAAGGGGAACAGCAGGCAGAGGGAGAGGGAGAAGCAGACTCTGTGCTGAGCAGGGGGCCTGATGCAGGGCTGGATCCCAGGACCCTGGGATCATGACCTGAGCTGAAAGTAGATGCTTAGTGCCTGAGCCACCCAGGTGCCCCCCAAAATAAATATTCAAACAATAGAACTTGGAAAGGGTACACTTTAAAATACTACACGACACTATTCAGATTCCTAAATAATTTATGTTCCTTGATTTACAAATGGCCCACACCTATAAATAACTGTTTTTCTTAAAGAACAGTTAAGGGACCAATGAGTGTTATTAATATATGAAACCAATTCATTTTACAACAAATATTTACTGAATGCCAAATATGTGCCGGTATTGTTCTGGATTAACATGAGTGTAAGGGAGAACAATGTCTTTGTTCTCATGGATGTTACAGTGTGACAGATGAACTAGATCAGAAACAATTAGGAAACAAGTAATGGGAGAAAATAAACCATAGGTAAGTAAAGGAGGTAGGTGAGCAGAGAGGAGTACAGAGCAATCATTTATAGAAATGCAGAAATGAGAGATCATGAGTTCTTAAGACTAAGAACTGCCTAAAAATCTTCCTCTTCAAATGAATTGCAGTATGTCGTTCTCGTAAGATTCTCTTTCACTCTTCAGGTAAGAGAGAACTAATTCACAAACCATAAAACTGAATCCTTTAAAGCGTACAATTCAGTGGATTTTAGTGTATTCACAGAGTTGTACTATTACTACTATCTAATTCGAGGACATTTTCATCAACCCCAAAAGGAATCCCACATCCATTAGCAGAGATTTCCCTTTTACCCCTTCCTCTAGCCCCCGGCAACCACTAATGTGCTTTTTGTCTCTATAAATTCCATTATTCTGGTTATTTCATATAAATGGAACATGTGACCTTTTGTGACTAGCTTCTTTCACTAGGCATAGGAACTTTTCAAGTTTCACCCATGTTATAGCATATGATTACTTCATTTCTTTTAATGGCCAAACAACATTCCATTATATGAATATGACACATTGTTTAATTCTTGCATCAGCTGATGGACATTCAGATGTTTCCACCTTTTGCCTATTTAGGAATAATGCTAAGTTTTTATGTGAACATACATTTTCAGTTCTCTTGGGTATATAACTAGCAGTGAACTCCTGGGTTATATAGTAACTATATTATTCTATGTTCTATGAGGAACTGTTAAACTATTTTCTAAGGTGTTTGTACCATTTATAATCCCACCAGCAAAGTATGAAGGTTCTAGTATCTCCACATCTTTGGGATTTCCCTATATTCTTTAAGTAAACTCCTCTTTTTAATATATTAATTTAAATAGTCTTTGCAGCCAAAAAAACCCTGACTATAAGGTTCAAAGAGAAGACCTGTATTTTAGCAGGTTAAAAGTTAATTTTTAACCAAAGAATGTAGGAGCCAACACATAATGTAACAGAACTGCAGAATTTCCATATTTTTGATAAATTACTAATGCAAAAATGAAGCCTTAAATCTTACATATGTATATCTTTTAGAGTTTTATATCTTTAGAAATTTACACTCACCAAAGCAAATTCATCTACATGAATTCTGGTTTTTTCTATTTCTCCACCTACACATTTAGGAAGAATTGATGATTCGGCTCCTTTAGCAAATAAAAGCTTCTCACCTAAAAAAAAAAAAAAAAAAAAAAATCAGTTATCAAACTCTTAATATTAGATAAATATAAATTCATAAAAGTTTAGGTAGGTTACCTGAAGGTGCCTGAACAATTACACTCATTCTCCTACGATCTGAATCAAATTCGAGAATATGAAGCAGTTTGTACCTAAGGAAAAAAATAAAAAAGACCAAAAGTTTACTTTTTTTGGAAAGATATTAAGTGAGTATTTGAAGAAACTCTATAAAGGATAAGATTTAGAACAAGAAAGTAATCTCAACTACAATTTCAAGATGATGGATTATGCATCATTAATAACAACACAAGACAGAAATAGAAGGAACTGACACATATTGAGTACTTATCAAATCCCAAGTACTTTATATACTTTATGTCATTTAATACCCATGAGAACCAAAGAAGGTAGTTCTTATCTCATTTTACAGAAGAGGACTATTCAATTCAGAAAGATAAGTAATTTTCTAAAGTCAAATAAGCTTGTGAGTGGCACAGCAAAGGACTGGAATCCAGATCTGCCCAGCTTCATGTTTTTCTCACTAAAAAATGTAATTGATTCTCAACCCTCTTTTCTGCCCAAACATACCTGAGAAATACAACACACTCACATTAGTAATGGAGGATCATTATAGCAGTGATTCTGAATCTGACACAGTGGACATATGTACAGGTCGGGGAGCAAATGCCTTTATAAGGAGTAGTAAAGGAATTTGTGTGGATAAGTCAGATGTGGCTTAAAGTTTTCTGGATGGATTTATATAGTGATATACATATAGAATGATGTACATCTCAAAAAAACCCGCACAACAAACCAGAGTGGTATGATGGTTCATAAGTTGATGAAAAGAGCTAGACAGGCTTCTCCATGAAAACAGCCAAAGAATGGGCTCTATTTTAGAATTTTGTCTATTATTTAGAAAATTATTATTATTTCTATTTAGAATTTATTCTATTTTTTGGAAAAGCAGAGTTTGGAAAGGGACAGCTGGAGGTGAGATATGACTGGAATCAGTAAACCCAAGAAAAGGTATGAATAGAACAGGAATGGATTAATTTATCAAGCAGTGTAAATATTGGAAATAGGCAGGTGTGCCCTAACATTTGAAAAATAAAATCACAGGAAATATAAACAAGTTTTTTTTTAATTTAGTGAGAACTCATGAAACTACCCCAGGAGTGCATAAAAATAAACCTATGAGTAAATTCAAGAAACACTAAGCTAAAATACAAATGAAAGATTCCGAGTAGGATACTGGTATTCCTGTGATGAAGTATAACATAGTATTACATCATTCTACAACAGGGGTCAGTAGACTTTTTCTGTAAAGATCCAAATAGTAAATATTTTAGGCTTTGCAGGCCATATATGGTCTCTGTTGCATTAAAAAAAAAACCCAGCCTTTAAACTATGTAATGAAGTTTTTTGCAGGCTTTATAAGCCAGCTGTAGGCTTATAAATATGACCTATGGACCATAGCTTACAGATTCCTGTTCTATATTAATTACATAGAAAACTACAGAATAGAAAAAAATTACCGTTCCAGTTTTCCAAGTGTTCTAACTTCCATAGTTTCTTCAGAATTGCCAATAAATACAATGCCAATTCTAGGGATTAAAAGATAAAGAAATATAAGATTTAAGGATGATATTTCATGTTTCATAATATGTCATTATAACTTAGCATGAATAAAAGTATACAATTAAGATGTATTTTAAAATATTTCTTTGAATATGGCAATGTTTTTAAGAATGTGAAGAATCAGTGTAGGTGCAAAACAATACATACACAAGTATTTCTCACAAGTTATATTATTCATATTTCATAGTAATCAGATTTTTAAAGATCTCTTCAAACTATGATTCAATGCAAGCTTGACAACAAAATTAATAGCACGTATTTACAATTTAAAGTATACTTCTACCTTTATGTGTTTATGAATTTTGTTTGACAATTTTAAGTAATTTTCTAGTATTTGCACCTTTTAATTTAAAAGGTGTTTTTCTGAAGATTTGGAAATTAGATCAAACTACCTTGCAGCAGCTTCCACTAGAGCCTTTTCATCTGGTGAAGACGCATAGTATTCCAGCTGGGAGGGTGCAAAGTTGGATTGCCAGGGACCATCACCAATGCCATCAGTCTGAACATTGCTAATCTGTACAGTGTGACAGAGACTGACTGCTTTAAAGAAGAGATCATGTTCTTTAATCTGTAGAAGGATAATATTCTCAATAAAAATACCATTCCCAAGTAACTTTTAGAAAACTGTAAGCAGAATTGGAAAAAAAGGTGTCAATAAATACAGTTAGAAACTTGGTTATCTTAGATCTACAATAGGAGTGCTATAATCCTGAACTGCCGAATATTAGCTCATTGCAGAATAAAATGTCACATTTGCTTATGACCCTTCACACAAGAATATCTTTTTAGGAAAGAGCCAAATTATAAGTAAAGATGAAAACTCTTTTGTGGAAAAAGTGAGATCACAAAAAGTATTAAATACATTTAAGCTCTATTTCTTAGCAAAGTCTTCTTTAAGGCAGTAAGGGTTCTCCACTTAGTCTCATTTAAATACTCAGAGAATGAAGGCAGGCAACATACTAATTTGCAAGTTAAACTGGATTGTGACTACAAATTCTCAGTGCTGAACCAAAGGATATACATTTCAAATATATATTCCTTGCTCCACTGACTCTTAAATTTTTTCTCCTACAATCCAGCAAATACCAAATTATTTCAAATGAAATTCCAATTCATTAATTTAAAAGTTGCTTACTAGCTCAGTTTCATTTTCCGGACTGGTTCTAAAAGAGGAGCTGGTTGTAAGATGGGATAAGTTGTTAAGATGGGATAAACTATTAAGATAAGATAAGCTTCCTTCTGAAGAGTCTGGTGTTGGTCCTTCAGATACAAGTCTGCCATTGATTTCTTGGTATTTAATGCCATTAATTGAACACTCCCGAAACTGCATCTCATTTTCTGTCAGTGTACCAGTTTTATCTGTAAACACATACTCCACCTAGAGATGGAAGATAGAAGAAAATAAATTTTTGTGTTTATGGTCTTATGTTAAACGAAAAAACCTTGTCTTCCTCTGTCTCCTAAAGTCAAGCTTATCTATTTTATACTGATGCTGAGATTTTTTTTTTAATAATCTAAGTGCAAATAAATTAAGATGCACAGAAACAAAACAGGGTAACATAAAATATTTCAAATCTATATAAACTTTGAAGTTCGTGGCATTTTTAGATCCATGTTCATCTGTAGAGTTGACTGATAATGTGGGTTTTAATACTTTTTTCCATCTCCTTGATAAGGTGTTTTGAGGTAGTAGGACTAAGAATGATCTTTGAGCAAGGTGGAAGGAATGCTTAATAACCTAGAATGTGAAAGGGTTATGTGGTCCAGAAGAAATGGTACAGAACTGGGAACAGGAACACAAAAGTAATAGCAACACAAGAAATCAGAGATGGAAAGTTTTCTAAAATATTAGAGGGGGGAATTGAAACCAAGTGTAGAAAACAAGCTCAGTGAAAAGGAAAGTATTTAAATGAAAAAAAATATATTTTAAAGATCTTATTTATTTGAGACAGAGAGAGAGAGCACAAGTGGGAAGGACAGAGCGGGAGGAGAAGCAGACTCCCCACTGAGCAGGGAGCATGATACAGGGCTGGATCCCAGGACCCTGAGATCAAGACCTGAACAGAAGGCAGACACTTAGCCAACTGAGCCACCCACGTGTCCCTAAATAAAAATATTTTTTAAAGTAGATAAGAAAAATAATTTTACTACTCTTTTGAGAATAATTCTGGAAAATTAACCCTATAAGA
Source organism: Enhydra lutris kenyoni (assembly GCF_002288905.1). Taxonomy (NCBI): domain Eukaryota; kingdom Metazoa; phylum Chordata; class Mammalia; order Carnivora; family Mustelidae; genus Enhydra; species Enhydra lutris. The sequence goes on from NW_019154086.1 coordinate 8,775,438, forward strand.
AGGCAGGTCCAAAAAGAGAAGGATGAAATAGTCAAGTCTTGATACAACTAGAATTATGCTGAGGATCTGATTGATGCAACAGTGATCTGAGAAAGTTGTCATTTAAAAAGGGAAATACACATCACAAGGAAAAGCAACAACTAAAGACCAATATCCCTTAGGAAAATAAACACAAACCAAATTTAGAAACATAGAAAAAAGATACACCATGAATATGTGGGGTTTATCCCTGGATGTCAAGATTGGTTCAACATGTCAACGAAACCTATCACAATAATAAATTGGTATTCTTTATTGTATTATTAAAATGATCATCTTGACACATTCAAGAAAAGCATTTAACAAAATCCAATACTCTTTCATGATAAAAACATTTCAACAAATTAGGGATAGAAGGCTAGTTCTTCAACCTGATAAAATGTATCTACAAAACCCCATAATTAGTATCTTATTTAATGAAGAAAGACTGAATGCTTTCCCCTAAACTAAGTTCAGGAATAAAGCAAAGATGTCTGTTCTTGCCACTTTTATTTAACATTGTACCGAAAGTTCTAGCTTGGGTAATCAGGCAAGAAAAAAGAAATAAAAGGTATTCAGACTGGAAAAGAAGTAAAACCATTTGTAGATAACTGACCTTGTATATAGAAAATCCTAAGGAATCCACTAAAAAACTGCTAGAATAAATGACCTCAGCAAGATTGCAGAATAAAAGCCTCAACAAACAAAAAGGGAGGCAGAGTTAAAGCTGGAAAAAATTGCCTGGACCAAGAAATAAAATGTGAAAATATACCTTAAAGTTCATTTTCTTGCAAACAGTAAAGATACCTATAACATCTGAGATGCAGGAATTCTGCTATGTAAAATAGTAATATTAAAAGCCAGTAATTGTGTAGCAACCATTAGACTGCCAGCACTGCTAAGTGTTCTAACTCATTTAATATTCTCAACAACTCCATGAGGTAGGTACTATTATTATTTTAGAGAAAAAGAAACAAAGGAAGAGTTGGGTTAAATAACTTACCAGTCATAGAGCTAGAAAATGTTGAAATTAGAAATAAAAGATGAAATAGTTTACCTTTGCGATGTGATATTATAGATTGCCCACTACTTACAGCAAATGTTGAATTATAAAGATGGATACAGAGAGATGTCACTTACCTATACAAGTTAGTAAGAAACTTTTAGATCAGCAAGAATAATAAGGTATAAAAAATTATGATATAAAATATATCAGCAGTCAAACAGAAGTAATATTTCAAAGATGATTAGAATAGACACAGACCTATCAGTCATGGAGGACTCTTCAGAATTTAGATGCTAGAGATAAATAAATTAACTTTGATTTTTAAAAATATATTGGGGCACCTGGGTGGCTCAGTGGGTTAAGCGTCTGCCTTTGGCTCTGGTCATGATCCCAGGGCTCTGGGATCAAGCCCCACATCAGGCTTCCTGTTCAGCAGGGAGCCTACTTCTTTCTCTCCCTCTGCCTGCTGCTCTGCCTTCTTGTGCTATCAAATGTAAATATATATATATATATATATATATATATATACACACACACACACATATAAACAAGAAGTTTTAACTTTTAACTTTAGTTATAGAGAGGGCACTATACACCATCATAAGAGCCGTTTCTTCGATAGTATGGAAATGAAATGACACAGAATATGACAAAGTAGATTTCATTGGTATAAAAACAGATAAAAGAGGGGCTCCTGGGTGGCTCAGTAGGTTAAAGCCACTGCCTTCAGCTCAGGTCATGATCCCAGGGTCCTGGGATAGAGCCCTGCATCGGGCTCTCTGCTCAGCAGGGAGCCTGCTTCTCCCTCTCTCTCTCTCTCCCTACCTCTCTGCCTACTTGTGATCTCTGTCTGTCAAATAAATAAATAAAATCTTTAAAAAAACAAACAGATAAAAGAATAGAGGCAATAAACATATTATGAAATACTTGCAGGCTTAAAAGTAAAAAGAGAGACTTAGATGAATTAGAAATTTTAAAAGTTTATCACTTAACATGTCTTAAAGAGAAAGCAAATATGGGTATGCATAAACAGTGTGAGGTTCCAAAAAACAATATTCTAACATGAGGACAAGAGGAAGAGGGGAAACCTAGGATGGAAAAGGTCAAAGGAAAGAAAAAATGGGGGAGCAAAAGTGTTCAAAGAAGTAGTAGAAACAGGCTTTTTAGGTCTTGAATATGTGATACATAATTAAAGAAATGTGACATGAATTAATATTTAGCATAACTTATTATAAGTCTCTTAAATGCTAAAAATAAATGGATCAACTTCTGGTTAAAAATGGTAGGTTAAGTAAATACAATTATCTTTGTTCCTTTTGAGACTTTACTAAAATAAGAGTAAAGGAATTTAAAAAAAAAAATAATGGCAGATGAGATAACATGAGAAGGGAGATATGACAAGTTTGGAAGACAAGAGATGAATGAGTGGTAAGTGACTTAACAAAACTTAGAATATGAAACCTAAGCAATGGGGGAAAACCCTTTTTCAAAAACTCTCAGGAAGTAGATGTACCAGCTACTACTGAATGTGAAAGCACAGGATGAGGCTGAAAATGGAGGTACCAGGAACAGTATGAAACCTGAAATCCCCTCATAACTTGCAAACCTGAGACTGCCCTTCACCTATCTGAGTAATAGTTGGAAGACTTATTCTCTAAGACCAGGACTGAACCAGAGAGAATCTGAGCCCCCCGGAAAGCTGAAAACAGGTGTGAGACAGCTGAAAACAGAGAAGTGTGACAGTATGCTAAAAACAGGGAGACTTCTACTGGATGACTTTAACAATCACAAGCAGCAGAAATACTAACTGTGGTAATTCTCTCTGGGGAAACTGAGGAAAGACCAGTATTGACACTAGGGAATATGTCAAAAAACAGCAGGACGGCTGGGATTTTCTAGGGAAGACTTCTAGGCTTGTAAGGAAAACCCAAAGATTTGCTTTCATTTGAAAATCACTCCTTAAAAGAAAGGTACAATCTAAAACAAATTAGTTAGTTCTGCTATAACACTGTATTGAATCTATAACATGTTAAACATATTAAACATAACATATTAAAACATGAATCTGTAATAATATAACTGATATATAAGGGAACAATTTGAGCATAATGTGGACTTTGCATTTGGTTATGCATAATTTCCTCTGTGAGAAACAGCAGCAAACTGCACACAAGGAACACATGAAATGTACACAACTCAAACAGCTACCAGCCACCTCAGGTCATCATAGGTGGTATAAGACACACCCCATCTACTTCTATTTTCAGATAACCTTCCTTTCGATACTTCACAATGACACACAGGTTGCAACACTTCTCCTGGTCACTTCCACATGTGGTCTTTTTCAAGGCAAAATGCTACATATATTAGAGTATTTATGTATTTTTTTAAGATTTATTTATTTATTTATTTGAGAGAGAATATTCAATATTATTGAATAAATAAATATTTATTTATTTATTTATTTTACATGAATGGGGAAGGTAGGGCAGAGAGAGGGAAAAAGAGACTCCTCAAGCAGAGTCGCCACCAGTGAGGCCTGGGCCCCTGAGATCATGACCTGAGCAGAAATCAAGAGTCAGACCACCCTCTGTCAGACAACTGACAGAGCCACTCAGGTACCCCAGTACCTGTATTTCTTAACAATTTCTTTATTTATGTATTTATGTATTTCTTAACAATTTCTTTTAAATGTATTACTGATAAATTTTTTGTTGCACTCCTAATTCCATTAGGCCTGTGGTTTTTACTAAGTAATTTTACATAGCATGGCAATTTTTAGGAATGCTTTGTCACATTGTAGCAGAACTAACTGTATTGAAAAAGGAACTAGGAGCAAACAGAAAATGCAGGGAACAGAAGACTTTAAAAAACCATCATTAATATCCTGAGAGAGCTAAAAAAATAGATGATATTCAAGAAAAGGAATAAGATGCGATTAAAAGAAGACATTCAGATATACTGGAATATTAGAAATTAAAAATATTATAACAGAAATTTTTAAAAAGTTAGGTAAGAGATAAAGTTGACAGATTCTCCCAGAATTATAAAAACAAATACATCAATGCAAGTTGAAAGTCAAAGAAAGAATTATAGAATCAAGATAAACAGTCTGATATATCCAAATACTAAATTTAAAAAAAAGATGTTATCAAAGAAATAATGTAAGAAAAATGCCTAGAATTGAAGTACACGTATTTCCAGATTGAAAGAGCTCACAGAGCTCATTGTCCAATTAAAGAAAAAAATAAAAAGACTCACGCCAAGGTATATCATCATGAAATTTCAAAATTATCACATAAAGAAAAGATCTTAAACATTTCCAGAGATAAAATAACAGATCACACATAAAGAACTGGTAATCAAAATGGCACTGAATTTCTCAACAGCAACACTGGAAGCTAGAAAAAAAATGGAGAAATGTTCTTAAAATTTGGGGGAAAACTAACTTCCAACCTGGGATGCATTACACAAGTGCATTAATTAAGTGCAAAAAAAGGGATAAAGAAAAAAAAAAGGAATAAAGATATTTTCAGCCATGCCAAGCCTCAAAATATTTTCCTCTCATGCATCCTTTGCCAGGGGGTTATTAGAACATGTGTTCCACCAAAATGAGAGAATAAGCCACAGGTGGGCCAACATAGGATCCAGGAGATCCAAAACAAGACAGAGGTAAAGGAATTTCTAGGGTAATGGTATAGGGAAGTTCTTGGGTGACAGCTGAGAAGCAGGCTCAGACATAAGTCCATACTGAAGAAGACAAAAGACTCCAAAAATGCTGCCAACAAAAAAAGAAAGAGAAAGAGAGAAAGAGAAAGGAAATCCTAGATTACCTGATGTGTTTGAATATGTAAAGAGATGTTTCATATATTGATCAGAAACTTGTTTGTGGTATACAAAAATTAAGCAATTAAGCATAAAAAACAGAGCAATTAATTCTAGGGAAAATAATATATAAAAACAAAAATGTAATTGTAGTATCATAAGGCATACTTGAAGAACTCGAAATTAGTGAGCAATACTAAAAGAGTCAAAATAAGGTCAATAAATAAATATTTATTAAATCCTAATTGTGATATAAAAATATTAGGGGGGCTATGGGGAGGCAAAGTGGGTACATATCTGGGTATGTATATATAAAACAGTAGCATAAAATTCTATCTTTATATTCCATAATAAATGCCTAAAATTGGGGCACCTGGGTGATTCAGAGGGTTAAGCCTCTGCCTTCAGCTCAGGTCATGGTCTCAGGGTCCTGGGATCAAGCCCCACATCGGGCTCCCTGCTCAGCAGGGAGCCTGCTCCCCCCCCCCCCGCTCTTCCTGCCTCTCTGCCTACCTGTGATCTCTGTCTGTCAAATAAATAAATAAAATCTTAAAAAAAAATTAAAAATAATAAATGCCTAAAATTTAAAAATCAAGAAAGAATACTATGTAGCGCTAACGTGGAAGAAACAATTTCAGGTTTAAAAATGGGAAACAAGGGGTGCCTGGGTGGCTCAGTGGGTTAAGCCTCTGCCTTCAGCTCGGGTCATGGGATCGAGCCCCGAGTGGGGCTCTCTGCTCAGTGGGGAGCCTGCTTCCTCCTTCCCCCCCTACCCCCGCCTGCCTCCCTGCCTACTTGTGATCTCTGCCTGTCAAATAAATAAATAAAATCTTAAAAAAAAAATGGGAAACAAGAGTTAGGCGTGGAGGAAAGTAGGACTGTTTTGTTGTATAAGCCTCATAACATTTTTCTTTGTACTTGTATTAGTCTTTCTACATGTACTGTTTCAAGAAAAATAACAAATTAGAAAAACATATTAAAAAGATCTTTATACCTGTCCAAGCTCTTCATTCAGATCAGAAGTATTGACTTGAGCTTTCTGACCTGATTCTTCATGATAAAGATCAAGATCCCAGCCAATGAAAAATGATCCAAGAAATTTCTGCATTTCGACTGTCACATATAATGAAATTGGAATGATGAAATTGTAGAGTACCAAAAAAGCCAGGAAGTCTGAAATGAATCTCAGAATCTAGGGAGAAAAATGATTGTTTGATAAGAGAAAACATATAAGAACTTCCTTAGTAATACTAAAGAGCATTATCAGAAAGTTTCATGTCTAAACAGACCATCAACTATATTCTGAAGCAGAAATCTCATGAATTAAAATTCATTTTTTGAACTGCTTCTTTAATACATTTCTTTTGTTTTATTGTTCATTAGGATCTTGAACAAAGTAAAAGAAGAAAGGTTAAATTTGAACTACTTGTTACTTTTCAGCAGCTACCAAAAAGCCTGGTGTGACTGAAACAATCTTTAGCAAAATTATAATTGTAATCCCTGGAGTATATTTACCATTCTATTTGCACCTTTAAAAATCACAGATAACAAAAAATTGACTGCAATTAAAAAAAAAAAAAACACAACTATTTAAGAACTGTTAGTCCAGAACTGCTGGGCCAGAACTGCTGGAAATGAAAACACAGATTATATAGTAATAGCTTACTTCAATAGCATAGCAGTATCACATTTTAACATGTATTCTGTGAAAGGTAAAATACATAATTATGAATCATATGGAAACTATGTTCTGTGATCTGCTTTGTGGTTTCTTCTGTCTTCCAATATTTGTATTTTAATCAAATGTGAAATCTGGAGAATATTTACCAAAATTGCATGTTAAATTTTCCTGCTAGTCCATATTCAGTTTAAAACTTAATATGACATATTTTGTATTATTTCACACCATCAGTAGACTGACAGTAAGACTCCTTGAATTATTCTGACAGAACTGGAAATCAATTTACTTTTTTATTCACTTACAACATACAGTAAACAGAATAAAAAAAATGAGTTTGTAGTACTGAAGAGGAATGTCATTATAGATGATTTAAATTTTTGTGATCTCTTGTAACTACTCAAATCATGCCATGGGGGAATACAACTGCTTATGCCCTAAAATGTAAAGAGCATACCAGTATAAACATGCTGGCCACTCTTCACTTACAGTGTCGTTTTGTGACCCTTCAGTAGTAACGGTTTTAGAAGCGCTCAGTGGTCGCTCCTATCAGAAGTCACTACCAAACCAGTAACTGTGCCAAAGAATAAAGTTTCCTTTATAGCAGAGTCAAGAACACCATAAAATACCTTACTACTATTTCTTTGATGTTCTGTTTTTTGGTTATACCAAGGTTCATCCCATTTTTCTTCAGCTTGCCATGTATATTTCAAGATAGTACTGATGATGGCTTCAGAAATAAGGATTATTAGATAAATTATCAAAAATGTATTCATTGACCTGAAACGAGAAAAATAAGAATAGAAAACATGTCAATTATGTGTTACTATATTCATCTGCCTGGAAATTTTATACTGGTATTAAATAAGATATAAAAATATATAAAATATCACAGTAGCTATTTAAAGGAAACAATCTTCGTATTTTAAATGACCATTCAACAGAATCTGTTTTCTAGTGATAAAATAACCAATACATAAGATTATAAGCCTACTTGAATTAGTTATACTACTGTTCAAAATGCTTAAGTAAATGACAGCTTTGGCCAGTTATTCTTGCCATAAGTAATTATTCTAATTTTTTTAAAAATTTTCAGCATCTAATTTTAAGTGTAAATATAACTAACATTTGTTTAGTATTAAGATTTTACAAAACGTCGTTACATCCAACTCACTTGTCTAATCTTTCTAAAACCTCTATGAGGATATCACTTACTTTTTAATGATGAACATCAAAGCCCCCAAATCATTCTATAAATTTACCAAAATCACACAAGTCAGGAACTAACTTTAGAATCCCTGTTCTTTTACCAGGCAAGCTTGTATTATAGTATTTCACTAGGCAAGCTTAACATTACATCTCTGATTCTTCCATCAGCATTTTGTAACTTTTCAGCACACAGATCCTCTATGCATTTCATTAGATGTACAAGTAGGTATTTCCTTTTTTGAGAATGATTGCAAATGGTATTGTTTCTAATCTTAGTGTCTGTCCTTGGTGTTTCTTTTTATTTTTTTAAAAATATTTATTTAGTTATTTTAGAAGAAAGCAAGTGCAAGCAGCAGGAGGAGCAAAGGGAGAGAATCCTGACTCCCTGCTGAGCACAGAGCCCGATGTGGGGCTCAATCCCAGAACCCTGGAGATCATGACCTAAGCTAAAATCAAGTCAGTTGCTTAACTGACTGAGCCACCCAGATGCTCCTGGTGTTTCTTTCCTGATCTAAGTATTTAGTTCTGTGATAGTTAATCTTGTATGTCAAATTGACTGGGCTAAGCAATGCCCAGACAGCCGATAAAAATAATATTTTTGGGTGTGTCTGTGAGTGTGTGTCTGAAAGAGATTAGTATTTGATTCAATAGACTTAGTAGAGAGGTATGTCCTCACCAATGTAGGTGGGTATCATCACTGATGACCCCCCCAAAATACAAAAGGCAAAGGACATTTTCTCTTTTCTTGAGCTGGAACATCAGAGCTCCAGGTTTTTTATCAGTGGCCAGCTCCCTGGTTCTCAGGCCTGTGGATGCTGACTGCATTACACCATCAGCTTTTCTGGTTCTCCAGCTTGCAGATGGCAGACTGTGGGACCTCGTGGCCTCTACAACCCATGAGCCAACTACTATAATAAATCTCTTCTTATATATACCCATATATATCCTACTGGTTTGTTTCTTTGGGAAACCCTGTCTAATACAAGTGCTATAAATTTCCTTCTCAGCATTGCTTTAGCTTCATCGTATAAAATTTGACACTGTATTTTCATTAATTTCTGGATATTTTTTAAAATGTTCTTTGAGATTTTCTCTTTGACCCATTGATTATTCAGAATTTAGAATTCCAGCTGCTCCATATCATTGCCAGTATTTTTTGGCTTTTTAATTTTTGCCATTCCACTAAGTGTATATTGGTATGTATCTCTTTGTAGTTTTAGTTTGGATCTCTCTTATGACTAATGATGTTGTATACTTTTTCATATGTTTATTTGCCATTTGTATATTTTCTTTGTGAAAATTTCTCTGCTCCAGTCGTATATCCACTTTTTTTCATTGCACTGTTTTTCTTTTTATTATAGACATCTTATAGACGTATGAGCTCATAATGTATTCTGGATACAAGTTTTCAGATAGATGTTTTATGAATAAGTCTCTCAGTTTGTGGCTTCCTTGTTCATTTCCTTAATTGTGTAGTGTAACAAGTTCTTAATATTGAGGAAATACAGTTAACCAATTTTTTCCTTTGTGATTATTGGTTTTGTGTCCTAAGAAATATTTACCTATCCCTAGGTTGTGAAGATATCTTCCTAAGTTTTCTTCTAAAAGTTTTATAGTTTTAGTCTTTACAGTCAGGTATATGACCCATCTTCAAAAACTTTTTAGTGTATGATATGAGGTAGGAATTGAGGTTTATAATTTTTTTCTCATATGGATATCCAACTGTTGTTGCATCATTTATTGAAAAGACCATCATTTTCTTTAATTTTTTTAAAAAGATTTTATTTATTTGAGAGAGAGAAAGAGAATAAGAGAAAGCACAAGCAGGGGGAGAAGCAAAGGGAGAGGGAGAAGCAGACTCCCCACTGAGCAGGGAGCCCAATGCAGGGCTTGATCCCAAGACCCTGAGATCAGTACCTCAGCGGAAGACAGACACATAACTCACTGAGCCACCCAGGTGCCCCAAGACTATCATTCTCTTCATTGAATTTACCTAACATTTTGACTAAAAATCAATTGACCATATGTAAATGGATTTATTTCTCAACTGAAACAGGTTTCTACTGAAACATCTTTTTTGCTAATACCATACTACATTTACTGTAGCATTATAGTAAGTCTTAAAAGTCGGATATAATATAAATTCTCCAGGTTTCTCGAGACTGTTTTCTTTATTCATTCTACATACGTGTTTTATTTATTTAAAGATTTTATTTATTTATTTAGAAAGCGGGGGGAGACAACATAAGCGGGAGAGGGAGAATCTCAAGCACACTCTGCTAACCATGGAGCCTGAGGCAGGACTCGATCCCACGACCCCAAGATCATGCCCAAGCCAAAATCAAGAGTCAGACGTCTGACTGACCTAACCAGGCAACCCCAATACGCATTTTGGAATCTTGTCAATTACCACAAAGAAGCTTGCTGGGATTTAATTTAATTTTAATGAAAGAATCTATACTCAGCTGACAGCTTAACAATACTGAGCCTGACAATCTAATAATGTGATTTCTCCATTAAATAAACATCTCTCACCACGTTTTGTAGTTCTGACCTTGCTAAAAACTCACTTATTAATCCTAATAATTTTATTGTTGAGTACACTGTCTATATGAAAAATCCTGTGCCCTCTGGTAAGGACAATTTTCAGTATTTATGCTTTTTATTTGTCTTGTGGCACTGAAAAAGGCTTCTAGGATAATGTTTAAAAGAAGTGGTGAAAATGCATGCATGTTCTCGATATGAGTCCTTACAAAATATGCGCTTTGTAAATATTTTTCCTAATCTGTGGCTTCTCTTTTCATTTTTTTTTAACAGTGTCCTTTGGAAATGTAGAAGTTTTATTATTATTATTATTATTATTATTATTTAGCAGTGACATACAGTGTTATATTAGTTTCAGGTGTGAAGTTTTAATTTTGATGAAGTTTAATTTACAATTTGTGGTTTTGTTTTTTATTACTTTTTAATATATTTCCTATCTAAGAAATCTTTCCTTAACCCAAGGTCACAAATATTTTCTCCCATGTTTTATAGATTAAGTTCTTATGTTTGGGTCTTACATTTTAAGCCAGTTTTTTGTTTGTTTTTTAAGATTTATTTATTTGAGAGCGAGTAAGAGAGAGTCTCAAGGGGGCTCCACACTGAGCATGACTTTGACATCATGACCTGAGCTAAAACCAAGAATCAAACACTTAACTGACTGAGGCACCCAGGTACCCCAGAGTTGTTCTTGTATGTAAGGGTTAAGGTTTGGTTTCTGGCATTTGTACATCCAGTTGTTCCAGCACTGTGTGTTGGAAAGACTATCCTTTGGTGTGGACCTATTTTTTAAAAAATAATAAATTAAATCTCTTTGACAGATAATAGGGCTATCTAGACTTTGTTCCATCCTGTGTCAATTGTGTAAGTTGTATTTTCGAAGAATTTACCCATTTCATCTAAGTTGAAAAACGTAGTTACATAAAGTTGTTCAAAATATTTCTTTATCTGTGGATAAAGTAACCACAGTAGATAGGATCTGTACTGATATTCTCTCTTTCATCCTTGGTGTTGGCAATTTTGTAGTTTTCTCTCCTACCACTTCTTTTTCCCCTTAATCTTTCAATCTAGGTAGAGGTTTATCAATTTTGTTAATATTTCCAAAGAAACAAGTTTTGGCTTTGTTAATTTTGTCTATTATTTGTTTTCTATTCTATTGGTTTCAGCTCACATCTTTAACATTTTTTCTCTCTCTTCCCTGATTGGCTCAAATTGCTTCTCTTTCTCTAGCTTCCTAAGGCAGAAACGTAGATGACAGATTTTAATCCTTTCTTCCTTTCTCATATAAATACTTATAGCTAGAAATTTCTCTTCAACTTAGGTTTTTTCTTGAGTCCACAAATTTTGATTTGTTGGATTTAAATTACCACTGTTTTTTCTCAAATTTTAGAGATTTTCCATTATTATTTTTTCAAATAGTTTTATTCTACCCCTTTTGCTCTCTCCTCTTTTGGGCTCAATTAGACAGAGAGCTTAGTATTATTGTCTCACATGGCTCTGAAACTCTGTCCATTTTTCCTCAATCATTTTTCTCCCTGTTCTTCAGACTGCATGATTTCTACTGCTTTTTTAAATTCACCAACAATTTCTTCTGCTTTCCTCTATCTGGTGTTGGGCCCATTTATTGGCACTTACATTTCAGTAATTATATTTTCAACCCAAGAATATGCACTGAATTCTTTTTTTATAGTTCCATTTCTTCCTCCAAGTTTTTTATTTAAATTCTACTCAGTTAACATATGGTACAACACTAGCTTCAGGTGTAGATTTAGTGATTCATCACCCACATGCAACACCCAGTTGCTCACCACAAGTGCCCTTCTTAATTGCCATCACCTATTAACCCACCCCTGCCCACCTACCCTCTGGTAATTTCCATCGTTAATTCTCTATAGTTAAGAGTCTGTTTCTTGGTTTGCCTCTTGCCCACCTGCCATGTGCATTTGTTTTCTTTCTTAAATTCCACATATGAGTGAAATCATATGGTATTAGTCTTTCTCTAACTTATTTTACTTAGTGTATTACTCTTTAGCTCCGACCACATTGTCGCAAATGGTAATTTCTCATTCTTTTTATGGCTGAGTAATATTCCCTTGTGTATATAAACCACTTCTTTATCCATCCATCAGTCAGTGGACACTTGGGCTCTTCCCATAATTTGGTCTATTGTTGATAATGCTGTGATAAACATCAGGATGTATGTATTCCTTCAAATTGGTAAATTTGTATCCTTTGTAGTGCAATTGCTGGATCATAGGGCCATTCTATTACTAACTTTTTGAGGAAACTCCATACTGTTTTCTACAGTTTCCATTTCTTTGCTGATATTTTACATGTTTATTCACATCTTCCTTTAGGTTCTTGAAAATACTTACAATATCTGCTTTAAAGACCTTGCCTGCCAATACAAGACACAGAACGTTATGGTGACAGTTTCTATTGAATGCTTTTTCTCTTAAATGCAAGTTACATTTTCTTCAGATGTCTACATATTTTTTATTATTGGATTTTATAAATAATGGTCGTACAGATTCTGCACTCTTTTATGTTCCTCAGAAGAGTGCTATTTTCAGTTTAGCAGGAAGTTAACTTGGCTAGGCTCAAATATCAAAGTCTGTCTCCACTGCAACAGGCAACAGCAAAATTCTCTCTTCTGTTCTTTCAGCTTCCTGATACGGTTCTTGTGCCAAGCCCACTGGGTCTCCTCTGCACATGTATAGTTCCAACAGTCACCAAAGATTTGGGCATAATTTAAGTGCAAGTTTTAGAGTTCATTCCCTTCTGTGGCTCCCTCCCTTACCTGGTTTTTCTCTGTCTAGCTGTTCTTCCAGCTTTAAACCCTGTCCTCTAACACTTAAATTTTGTAAAGCTCAGGCTCTCTGATGCCCTATGCAGCACATGAACTGGGGAGTGCCTTCAGGCAAAAATCTGCATTTTTTTGGGGCGCCTGGGTGGCTCAGTGGGTTAAAGCCTCTGCCTTCAGCTCAGGTCATGATCCCAGGGTCCTGGGATCGAGCCCCACATCGGGCTCTCTGCTCAGCAGGGAGCCTGCTTCCCTTCCTCTCTCTCTGGCTGCCTCTCCACCTACCTGTGATCTCTGTCAAATAAATAAATAAAATCTTTAAAAAAAAAAAAATCTGCATTTTTTTTTTTTTTTTTATTTGACAGAGATCACAAGTAGGCAGAGAGGGGGGGAAAGTAGGCTCCCTGCTGAGCAGAGAGCCCAATGCGGGGCTTGATCCCAGGATCGAGCCTCTGAAGGCAGAGGCTTTAACCCACTGAGCCACCCAGGCGCCCCCAAAAATCTGCACTCTTAAATTTTTCCCCTTGCTGCTGCCATCTTTCAGGAGTAGATTCTGCCATTTTCTGTCTGTTTTGTGTCACTCTCCTGTATTTTCAAATACATGTTTATGTTTTTGTCCAGATTTTATAAATTGCTATCTGTAGGAGGGCTGGTCTGATCAAGTGATTTCATTACTACCCAACAGCATTTATTTTAAAGTCCTAATGTAACACCTACTATACGCTAAACATTGTGCAAAATACTACATGCATATATCCCTATCCTCAAGGATACCATCTTTTGTTGACTGACATATATTTTTATATAGTGTTTTAAACATATATGAATACACAGTCATATTCATGTGTAAATAAATGAAAGTAGTTTTCTTACTTTTCTACTGCAGATCTTTTCTGTGACTTGCTCTTATAATTTAATGCCATCTTAGTTTCCATTCCAGTGTAGATAGCAACTCCTGCAAAACAAAACAGTTCTTTAAAATAATCTGCTGGCATATTTCAAAAGAGAGATATACTCACTAGCATGAAAGGAAATGTATTATCTGATTATAGTATAATTTGCCTTCAAGTCTTTTTGGAGTTTTTAAAAGGCTTTCCAAGTCCAATTCTGGGGAACTCCAGTCACTCAACCTGTTGATGGGAAAGGCTTGAGGGTTGTATTTCTGAGTTATAATTAATATACCTGAATGAAAGAGATGTTATTAGAGTTGAAACTGATGAAGGAAAAGGATTTGGAAAGATAAAGATAGCAGGGAAGGCCATTATAAATAGAGTAAACACTGTTAACACAGAAATGGAAAAGCACTTTGAACAATGGAATGTAGTCAGAGTTTGAAAGGCCTCAAATGCCAGAATCTAGGGTCAAGACATAATTTTCTACCACTGGATAGATAATATGGGAATCTGTCAGAGGAAATGAAATAAACAAAGGTGCTATTTTAAGAATGTGTGCCTATGTGAATGACAGATAAGTAAGAATGACAGTAATAATGGCCTAAAGTTGTGAATGAATGTCCTAAAGGAGTGAATGAAGTTAGGTAAGACCAGCTTTATAAGAAACTTTGGAGTTAGACCTTACCTTAGACCTTACCTCTGCCACCTATTAGTTCTGGATCCTTGGGCAAGTTATTTAATCTAAGTCTCAAATTCCCCATCGTTAGATAGGAAAAAAATATCTCAGAATTGTTGTGAGGTTTATATGACAAAATAGCAAAATGTCTAGAAACAGAGATATGATCAAGGAATATTCACACCCATCCTTAAATAGTGAAATCTGAGAAGCAGTGTAGGATTCATCTGGAATGAATTTATCCTGGAATTTTCTAAAGATTTATCCTGGAATTTTCACCAGTACTCTTTAAAAGCAGGGATTATAACTCAGATGACAACGGGCACTGAAATTACAGAAATGTGAGAAATCAGCCAGAATGATATGCAGTAGAGAGGTGGTACTGAAGCAGACAACAGCAGAACCCAGCTAACGGCATTCAAATATACATTTTATTTTAAGAATGCGAAAGGTGTTCGAGCTACAGAGATGTATTAAAATATAGCATTACATGAGGGGGTCCAAAAGCCCTGGAGATTTTCTTTGGTTTTGGGCATCAGAACATGATTATGGTTTTCTTTTAACTATAATAAAATATACATTACATACAGTTTACCATTTTATTAATCTCAAAGTATACAATTTGGTGGCTCTTTGTACAATCACAATGTTGTGCAACACTCGCTAACTTGACATTTTTATCACCCTCAAAGAAAACCCTGTACCCATTAAGCCATCATTCCCTGTTCCCCTCTATTCCCCAGCCCGAGAACTACAAAGCTACTTTCTGTCTCTATGAATTTCCCTATTCTGGGTATCTCAAGTAAATAGGATCATACAATATGAAGCTTTTTGTGTCTGGCTTCTTTTATTCAGCATGTTTTCAGTGTTTATCCATGTTATAGCATGCATCAGTACTTCATTTTTTATGGGTGAATAATATTTCATTATATGGGTATCCTACATTTTGTTTATCCATTCATTAGTTGATGGATATTGGGCACTTTCTACCCTTTGGCTATTGAAAGTGCTGCTATGAATATCCCACACAAGTCTTTGTTTGAACACATATTTTCAATTCTTTTGGGTATATATCTAGGAGTAGAACTGTTGGATCGTATGTAGAATTGCTGGATCATACAACAATTCTAGGTTTAAATCATTGAGGAACTGCCACACTATTGTTCACAGCAGCTGTGACATTTTATATTCCCTCCAAAACTGTATGAGGGTTCCAAGTTCTCTACAACCTCACCAACACTTGCTGTTTTCTGTTTTTTTTTTAAGGATATACATATCTTTATCAGAGAGCCTCATACTGAGAGATAAAACATAGCAGTTAATAGGAAAGAAGAGAATGAAGAAGACACCCTCAAAAGCTGTAAGCATTCAGTGAATAACACAGGCTGGGCAGTATATGAAAGGTCATTCCTAAAATGGGAGAAGCTAGCTGACAGACAAAGGTTATCAGGACTTCACAATTTGTCTAGAGTTGACTCAGAACATGTGAATTAACTTAGATCTCTAACACTAGAGCATTATTTATTCATCCTTTTGATATAGTCAGTATACATTCCAATAATACCTGCCATACAGTCATAGGTCAATAAGAATTTATTGAATGAATGGATGAAAGAATGAGTCAGTGGTTTTATTAATCCAATCTAAGAAGAATCATAATGGAAATTATATAGGTGGTTATTTAACCATGTTGCCCGATTATATTGGTCCTCAACCACCATAAAAATCAGAATTTCTTAGCAATGTTTCACAAGTATCCAAAAAAAAAAAAAAAAAAAAAAAAAGGAGCAAGGTTCTAGTCTGTTATTAAAAAATAGGGATTAACAACAACAAAAAAATAATGCATTTTATTACACAGGTTTTGCAAGAAAATTATTACAGACATTTGACTAAGTAAATTATCCAACCAAAAGACCACAAATGTTATGCTTTAAAAAATACTTTATATAGGGGTGCCCAGGTGGCTCAGTCAGTTGAGTGTCCAAGTCTTGTTTTCAGCTCAGGTCATGATCTCAGGGTTGTGAAATGAGCCCAGTGTCAGGGCTGTGCTGGGATGGAGGCTGCTTAAGATTCTCTCTCTCTCTTCTACTGCCTACCTACCCCCACTTGTGTGCCCTCTCTTTCAAAAAGAAATGCTTTATATAAAGCATTGACATGAATCTATAACTTAAAATTTTGAATATAGGGTGCCTGGGAGGCTCAGTCAGTTAAGCGTCTGCATTTGGCACAGCTCATGATCCCAGGGTCCTGGGATTGAGACCCACATTGGGGGGGGTTTCCTTGCCCAGCAGGGAGTCTGCTTTTCCCTCTCCTCTGCTCCTCCCCCACAAGTGCTTACTCTCTCTCTCTCTCTCAAATAAATAAAATCTTTAAAAAGAATTTTTTTTTTTAATATATACAAACCAAAAATTTCTTTTGTGTTTTTTAACCTGGCTCCACGAAGCAAGAGACTCTCCGGCCCCAGAGGTCTAGGGAAAAAGAAAAGCATTAAATATATTAAAAATGCAATTAAATTCTAAAATGGCATCTTCAACAGAAAAATCCCTAAACTATAGTTACAACACTGCTTCCATATAAAACCAAAATTTTGGTTACCATAAAGCTGTTTAGGTCAATTATGTTAGTGACCATAACAACAAATATCTGCTTTAGCATCTCAGGCACTCAGTGGCTCAGAAACAAGATTACACCTAGAAATAAACTCACAAAGCCATCAGTTTCAAGATTTTTAAACATAAAACACAACAAAAGATTAACCAATGATTTTAAAATGTTTAACATAATGAAATTAAAAATTTTGTGCAAAATTGAAGTTTTTAAATGGAAAATACAGAATTAAAATGCGATGTAAACATGAATTGCAGTATACTTTGTATATAAATGCATCAATTCTCCATGATCAAAATTACACTGGATAATAAAACATAATGTAGTAGTGAGTTAGTACTTTCTCTAGGCAAGACTGACACTACAACTTGACTACTTGCTACATACTACGTACTCTTTAGAGCAGGGGTCTTCCTGCTGTTTGAGTTTTTCTCCATAAAGGAGATGTAAAATGAGAAGGAATAACTAGAAAGGAAATTGTATTTTCTTAGTGATAGCAAAATGATAAGACTGTTATGGATAAGTAAAGAAGCCTTAATTTTGTTGATAATCCTTCTGTTTTTCTGAAACATACATACGCAGTTACCCAAATCAAATAGAATCTGAATCAATTCTGAAGACGTCTGCAAATCCAAACACTCTAAAAAAATCTAAAGAACCAAGAAGGATCAGGTATTTGGGACATGGTTAACAAGTATGGTTTTATTAGAAAGTCATATTTAGAGCACATTCCATGGATATTCCAAAATTAATTATTCAAAAGGCATAAAATAGCTCTTTTTCACTTGGTGTTGGTTCTAACAATGAACAAAATAACTGAGCTCACATTGATATATAAAACTGGGATATGATAATGGAAAGCTTCCAAATTAAAAGATAATTCATCAGTTCACTCAGGTTGCCTTAGCAAAGAACATGGCTGATCTTTTTAACCATTTTAAGTGCTGGGTAACATAACTGATCTTTTGATTTACCAGCCACAATATCTTAATAAATTCAGATTATGTATCCACATATATATCCCACTATGTCACCCTAGAAATCAAAATAAAACCTAGTCATATTCATTTTATTTTTCATTTTCATTTATTCGGCAAGGGGTCCTATACTTACAAAGACTTTGTTAATGAGTTTACTGAATGTGCTCCTGTATTAATGTTTATTAAAAATGTGAACTGGTGCTGAAGTATCATGATATTTTTGGTGCCTTGTTTTGAGGACGGCATTTAAAAAATGCTCTACTCTTCTTGTTAGTGACTTATTTCATGCAGCCAGTATTAACTGAACACATCTCCAGAAAAGCAGTGGAATGCTAATTGGACTAGAAGTTCAAAGTCTGATTCCAAGATTTATTCTCAATTTGGCTTTGCGGTCATGAGTAACAACATAATCTCATCATATCAACACATTTCTGAAATAACTTAAAGCCTTTCATGCAGGAGCCAGAAATTAACCTGAATATTGAGGGCAAACACACCAAAACAACCAACTAAACAAAAAAAAAACAACCAGAAGATTAAATAAGAGGTTCTAGATTGGCCACTACATATGACATTTATACCTGTCACACATTATGTAAAATATTTTTTTGGATTCTAGACTAAGGGTGGTCGTTTAAATATGTAAGAACGTGAATAAGAATGGCTGTTTCCTTTTATGTCATTACCTAAAACTACCAGAAAAATACAAATACACAAATAATCTTACTAAACTATTTTGATATCACTTCATGAGATATTTTTTTTTTGTCCTTACTCATTGCTGCTACAAATTATTAGAAGATGAAATGTTAAATGCTTTTAAATGAACCCCTTTCCACAATGTGCTGCTTACTTACTTAATCTCCCTTTAACTTGATTTTAGTTCCTCCCCAATACAATTATCACATAATAGTAATTGGACAATGCAAATTATTCTTACCTTACTATTTCTTCCATTTGTTGAGTTATTATCATTCGTCCCATGAATCTATCAAAGAATTCACCATGTTACAAAAAAACCAATGATATTTACTTATAACATCAGTGGGTGAAAAATTTTTGATAGTTTTGACACTATTCTTATACATGAAACAAAACTAACCTTTTGTATTTGGAATGGTCCATTCTTTATGTTAGAAGTTACATAAGTAAATACTTATCATTCATTAAGCTTTAAAAAACTGATATTCTTGCCATTTCCATTCCAGTTATGAATGAGGTAACAAATAAAAAAAGTTTTCAAAATGGCAATAAAAATGTCATATCTTATTAAGTTTAGTCATCATAATTTACAATTTCTACACAAAGATGCATATATTATTTAGCCAACAATGAATACTCACACATACCATAGTTTATTAAGTAAAGTCTCCTGACTAGAATCATTCATTCACTCACTAATTGACTTGGGCATGCATTCGTAAATATTCACTGAATGACGACCATGCGTTAAGTGATGGGGATAGAGTAGTAAGCAAAAACCTATCAGTGAACTCCAGACCTTCTTTAACTTTTGGTTGCCTGAAATCTAGAGTAAGTAGCCTGTTATCATAATGGATTTTCGCAGCCTGGCCTTTCAGATCTAGCTTCCACAACCAGAACAGCTCCATAGCACAGAGTCAATTCAAGTGTACAATCACTTTCTACTAAATTCTAAGTTGAAGAACACTTTAGACAGAACTTTCATATTAATCATCTCACTAAGCAAAGAAATAAGCATTCCTTTCTAAATGTTCCTATTATCCCATTGCCAGGTCACAGATGCTTAGACTTTGGCTTCATTGTTTCTTGCTAATCTCTTATTTCTACTTCCTTCACCTCCTTGTATCAGGGAGCACCACTGAAGTTTTTTTATTCTCTCCACTTAATGGAATTTTATATAGTCCTGATTCCGGCCTCAATTTTGGATTTAGATTCAAAGAACCAATTCAGCTGCTATTTCCCTGGGTATCTTTTGGAGATGATGTGTGATCACTCTTTTGATTTCCCTGAGCGAAATTCCAATAAGATACCTATTTTTCTTCATTTCACCTGTCCTGTGTCCCTTGATTCTAAGGTACTCCTATCTATTTATGCAGGTTCCATACTGGATTAACTCATTGCACGTTCCCTAGCTATTTCTCCAAATATACACTTTAATTTGATTCAAAATGGAAATAGTTTCATTATTCTCTTTTCTGATTATAAAGACTACCTACACTGAAACACACACATTTTATAAAATGATTTAGTTTAAAAAGACATCAAGAGGGAAATAAGAATCACTGGTAATCCCACTACTCAAATACAAACACTGTTAATATTCTGGAGTATCTTTTCCAGACTTTTTTTTTCCATGCATATATCTTAAAAACAAAATGTAATCATGCCATAAATACTATTGGTAACATTTTCCCTCACTTAACATGTCCTGTCAAAAACATAGATCTATATCATTATTTTTAATGGCACATACAGCACTGTATTTTGGAGATTACTGCATAATTTAAATAACTCACTGCTGAGTGTAGGTTTTTTCCACCTTATGGCTAGTTTAAACAATGTAGCCCTGAACAACCTTGTGTATATAACTTTTCATATTTTCATTAGGATATATTCCTAGGAGCAGAATTTCATTATTTCTTTAGAAAAAATTTCTAGAAGTGCAGGTGCTGAATCCAAGTTTAAAAAATTAAGAGTTGTAAAAAATAGAAAGAACTAAAGGAGCAAAGGTGCCCATCCCCCTCCCAACTCACCTCTGACAATCACCAGTTTGTTCTCTGTACCTAAAGAGTCTGGTTTTAATTGTTTTGTTAGATTCCACATATAAGTAAAATTATATGGCTTATTTCCTTTGGTATAATGTCTCTACAGGTCCATCCATGTTGTTGCAAATGGGAAGATCTCATTTTTTGTTTTTAATGGCTGAGTGATATTCTACTATATACATACACCACATCTTCTTTAACCATTCATCTACCAATAGATACTTGGGTTGCTACAAATGATACTTTATCTATTCATCTATCAATAGATCTTGGCTACTATAAATAATGCCATAGGGGTGGCATATATCTTTCAAGTTAGTGTTTTCATTTTCTTTTTTTTTTTTAAATATTTTATTTATTTATTTATTTGACAGAAAGAGTGATCAGAGTAGGCAGAGAGGCAGGAGGAGAGAGAGGAGGAAGCAGGCTCCCTGCTGAGCAGAGAGCCCTATGCAGTGCTTGATCCCAAGACCCTGAGATCATGACCTGAGCCAAAGGCAGAGGCTTAACCCACTGAGCCACCCAGGCGCCCCTGTTTTCATTTTCTTTAAATACCCAGGAGTGGAATTACTAGATCATACAGTATTTCTATTTTTAATTTTTTGAAGAATTTCCATACTGTTTTCCACAGTGGTTGCACCAATTTATATTCCTACCAACAGTGCATGAGGGGTTCCCTTTCTCTTTACATCCTTGTCAACAACTGTTAAGTCTTGCCTTTTTGATACCAGCCATTCTCCCTGATGAGAGGTGATACCTCACTGGGGTTTTGATCTGCATTTCACTCATGATTAGTGATGCTGAGCATTTTTTCATGGGCCTGTTTCCATCTGTATGTCTTCTTTGGAAAAATGTCTACTCAGGTCCTCTACCCATTTTATTTATTTATTTTTTTTAAAAAAGACTTATTTATTTGAGAGACAGAGTGCACTTGAAATGGAGGGAGGGGTAGAGGGAGGAGAAGGAGAATCTCGGGCCCTCCCACCCCTTCAGTCCCCCCACCCTCCACTCCTAGGGGGTTGTGGGGAGGTAACCAGGGATGGGGCTCAATCCCACAACCCAGGAGATTAGGACCTGAGCTGAAATCAGGAGTCAGATGTTAAACCGATTGAGTCACCCAGGAACCCCTCTTCTACCTGTTTTTTAATTGAACTTTTTTTTTTTTTTTTGGTGTTGAGATGAATTAAGTTCTTTACATATTTGGATATTAACCACTTATTAGGTATATCATTTGCAAATATCTTCTCCCATTCACTAGCCTCCCTTTTAGTTTTGTAGATGGTTTCCTTTGTTGTGTAAAAGTTCTATATGTTGGTGTAGTCCCAACAGTTTATTTTTGCTTTTGTTTCCCTTGCCTGGGGAGACATATCTTGAAATATGTTGACAGAAGTGATGTCCAGGAGATTACCGTTTATGTTTTCTTTTAGGAGTGTTATGGTTTCAGGTCTCACCTTTAGGTCTTTAATCCATTTTGAGTTTATTGTGTGTATGTGTGGTATAAGAGTGGTCCCTTTCTAAACTTAGCTAATGACAATAAAAATTAGTCCAATGTTTGTATAATCTGTCAAAGGTCATAGATTAATTATAATCCAACAATTCTACTTCTGCAGCTCTGTTTTTTCTTGGGAAATAATCTACTACTATACCGTACCTGTATAAGTCTGCTTCTGGTTGCTGACATTCTATCACAGCTATGAGTGTGTCCAAACTGGCAACTGTTTGTAATACTGCTGTTTCTGGAACTGCCACATGTGTCTGGGAAAATTAAAACAAAAAAAAAATTTAAAAAAGATTATACTGCAGTTTCAGGATCCAAAGGGGACCTTATCATCGACTTCAAATCTCTTTTTGGATGAAATCATGGTACACTGTAGTTGAGATCACTTAGCTAGACAGCAGAGAGGAGAAAGATTACCAAATAACAAATAGAAAAGGAGCTACCATGATTACTAGTCTAGACAGGCCATTTGCATATAAAAAAATTAAGTCTGTATTAACAGTCACTAATTGCTCAAAGTTTATTTTAAAGCAATTTAATGGGAAAAAAATACGACTTTTCACTTTCATATGTGAAAACTGAGAACAATTTAAAGGTGTCTCTTATCTAAAAAAGCAGCAAAATATTAAAGGATTACATTTTTCTTAAAATCACTTTCCATTTTTCTTTACCTTGATTAAACTACATGAGGTTACCCTTGAAATAAATATGTAAGATTATTTCTTATAAAAAACTTCTAATTTTTAAAAGCTTCAGTGGTTTAAAGAAATTTCTTCCTTAGCAAGTCAAACAAAGGAAAATATCACTATAACCCAAAACCATTTTGTTCACCCAGAGCAACACTTATACATATTCAAGCACACACACACATGTACAAACCTTCAGGTTAGTTTCACCATCCAAACTAGCAGTTGTAACGTGACAAGAACCATCAAGTCGATCTGAGGATAGAAGCACCAAATCTGCAGGAAAAATTTCATCTTTGGCTATTCGAACAATATCACCCACCTATAAGGAATTATGGGAGAAAAGTAAATCTACAGATTTTATGAGGCAGAGACTTATTTTGATTGAGTTTTAAACAGGTGGCCTATCAGAATATTTTAATATAGGAAAGTAGGCTTTTAACTAAAGTATGATCAGATTATAATTTGTGCTACCAAAATATAATTGATTTCCATTATTTACTAAATGCATACCCGAATGTTTTTTGATCTAGTTTTTACAAGGCCACCACTTCGAACAACATAAACAGGAGCTCCATTTACTTCATTATCTGAGTTATGTCGTAACCAATCTTCATATCCCTGTAAATACCAAAAGAACAACAAAAAAATACCCTTTTTAATGTAATTAGAAGATACTTTTATTGCATGAGAAAAAGAAACATAAACACTTTTCTCAAAACATTTATCTCAAAACATTTATCTCAAAACAAAAACAAAAACAAAAAAAAAAACCCAAAAAACATTTTTTTCATTTACCAGAATTACATTAGACTAGTTTGATGCACATAACTCATTGTATTTGACATTCATTCCTACTAGGAACATCTTCTCTTGGTATCATTACACATGTTCCTGGTTTTCATAGTACCTTTCTAGTTACTCCTCAATTTCCTTACAGGAGACTCCTTGCATATCACCTTTATGGGCCCCTTTTACACCCTTCACTTTCTCACTATAAGATTTCTTCTATCCCCATGTCTTCAAAAAATCCCAAAATTTATCTATAGCCTATATCTCTCTTTTGGACTTTAAACTTCAATATCCAACTGCATTCTTAACATCTCCATTTTGATGTGTCACTAAACATTTCAAAACTAAACTGACGATGTTATCCCTCCAAATCTATTGCACTTCCAATGTTTCCCATCTTGACAAATGACATCAACATCTACTGAATTGCTCTTAGCAGAAATCTGGGAAATCATTCTTGATTCTTACCTTTTCCTACACCTACTTAATCTGTAAGTCCTATTGCTTCTATGTAAAAATGATGTTTTACTCATAAAAATAAATTCACAGGCAT
Organism: Enhydra lutris kenyoni; assembly: GCF_002288905.1. Lineage (NCBI taxonomy): Eukaryota > Metazoa > Chordata > Mammalia > Carnivora > Mustelidae > Enhydra > Enhydra lutris. Next base: position 8,799,950 of record NW_019154086.1, read on the forward strand.
TACTACAACAGTAAGGAAAAAAATGAATAGATTTTGAAACTGAGGTTGAGTTCTTTCACTTTCGTAACCAATAGGCCAACAGAATTAATTATAATATGTACTTCAAAAAAATATGATAGGCTACATGCGTTATCATTAAAAAGGGGCACAGACATAAGCATTTCAGAAAGGAACCTTTGATTAAATGTTTAAGGAGTGGCAATTTTTTTAAAGTGGAAAAGGCTTTTTGTGCTATTTTATTTTATTTATTTATTTTCAAAGATTTTACATTTGTATTTGACAGATAGGGAGAGAAACAGCACAAGCAAGGGCAGGGGCAGAGGGAGAGGGAGAAGCAGGCTCTCTGCTCAGCGGGGAGCCTGATGCAGGGCTTGATTCTAGGACCATGGGATCATAACCTGAGCCCAAGGCAGGCACTTAGTTGACTGAGCCACCCAGGTGCCTCTTCTCATGCTATTTTAGAGGAAATTCAGTAACTCAGGGGTGCAGCAGAAGTACAGATAATGGAATGATATTCAAGAGATAGCATTAAGTGATAAAAATGAGGTACAGAATTTATTGTGTTCTATGCTATCATATATGAAAAAAAAATGCCTGACTACGTGAATATTCTGCATAGATATCAGGACTAATGTACAAATATATCAGGAGAGGAAAACAGGGGACTGGGAGGAGAGGTTAGGAATATAAAAAACTTACTGTATGCTATTTTGTACTATTTCTGTTTTTGAAAAATATGTGAATCTATTACCTAAAAATGTAACATTATAAAATATAAAGCAAATATTAAGGATTGTTTCGAAGGTCTCCCCCCGCCCCCCCCAGGGAGAAACCTTTTGGGAAAGCATTCTTTTTTTTTTGGGGGGGGGGGAAGCATTCTTATGATACTTAAATTACACTGACCTCATTTAAGATTTGGTATGTCAATTTTAGAGAAATTTAACTGAGAGTCAAAACATCTTTTCTGAAACTGTCAAAAAGCACAATTCCTTTTATAGTCAGATAATATTAACAGCTGAACAATGATAACATTATCTTTTAAAACACAAATTCTAATCCACCTTATATGTTACTGCCAGATTAATGTTTCCAAAACATTGTTTTGAAATCACTATCTTGGGGCGCCTGGGTGGCTCAGTGGGTTAAAGCCTCTGCCTTCGGCTCAGGTCATGATCCCAGGGTCCTGGAATCGAGCCTCACATCGGGCTCTCTGCTCAGCAGGGAGCCTGCTTCCCCCACCCTCTCTCTACCTGCCTCTCTGCCTACTTGTGATCTCTCTGTCAAATAAATAAATAAAATCTTAAAAAAAATAAAATTCACTATCTTGTTCAAAACCCCCTCAATAACTCTCAATGCTTATAGCAAAGAATCTTCCAACCTCTTTAATTTAGTATCAACCTGCATTTCTGTATTATCTTTTAATACTTCCCTCTACAGGGTCAAACATTTAGTCAGATATGTCATTCCCCAAAACAGGTCTTGGCTTTTCCTGCATTTAGCCTTTGCCTAAGTTGTTTCTATCACACCTTCTTCACCAACTGTCATTTTACCAATACTCCAAGTTTCATTTCTATTATTTATTCCATAAAACCTTCCTGATTATCAGATGAAGTGTTCCATTCTTTCTCTGAATACCTACAGCTCACTGTCTCTTACTAGTACCTTATTAAACTGTAATTACTGTTGTATTTGGTCTTACCTTCCCTACTTCATAGGTTTTAAGTTCACAGAAGGCAAAGACTTTGATACTTCAGAGCACTATAGTCTTGCATTATACAACCAGAGAGAAAACTTAATATGTAAGTATGACTGGAAGAAGTTAAAAAACAAAATAACAACTTCATATTAAAGTATAAATAACTAATAAGGCTTTTTCTATTTTGATAAAAGTGCGAAGGCAGACTAAAAGGGGAGAAGACAAGGAGGGAAGACTGGAACATGGCAACTTTCACTTTGTAATTTTTTGAAAATTTGTTCCACTAATCTATAGTGATGGATATATAAACCTGAACAGTACACACTCTGGTAAGTTTATTGAATGAAACTTAGGAATAGTTACTGCACAAGAGAAAATTCTTGAGTTCTGAAATCGTTTCTGAAAAAGGGAGAAAAAAATCCTTATAGATCAAATTTTCTCTTTGAAAATTATGACCTTTCATATTTTTTCTTTTGCTTTAGTTGTCAAAAAGCTCTCAAGTAAATTTAGTATTCATCTGCAATAACCATACTAACACAGGTTTGAGGTATAATCTTTCTACTTCCAATCTTTAGATTTCACATGTTTTACTTAACTCTTTTTAGAGGAAGACAGATTGTTAATTGTTATTATCCTATTAAACTCTCTCATTTTGCAGATATAAACTCACCACAATTTCTCAACTCAGTTAATGGCATCACTTTTCAATTAAATCCAGTGTATATTTGGCCAAATATATTGGGAAATCAGGGCAAGAAGTTTCACAACATTTTACATTGAATTTACATTCATTAGGTTTATTCATTCATTTATTTATCTATCAAACAAATGTTTATTATTGTAGGCCAATTTTGTACATGACTTTGTTTTGGTCACTGAAAATAATCTGGTATATAAAACAAATGTTTAGCTCCTAGAGCTAAACATTCAAATGAAGGTAAGAGATAAATAAACATTTACTCAACAGAACAACAGGTAGTGACAAACGATACCAAGAAAAAAGACCCAATCAGGAAATGAGAGAGTGACATGGTGGTCAGGAAAAGCCCAAGATATCCATGTGGAAATGCTGCACAAATATCTGTATATATGTGTCTGGAGTTCAGGGAATAGTTTTAGGATACATATTGATTTAAGAACCACCAACATATAAATGGTACTATAACCCACTAGACTAAATGAAATTACCTAAGAAGAAAAGTATATATAGAAAAGAGTTCCAAGGGACAAATATGTGTTACTTTGAAGAAATAAGTGACATCTACAAAACCAAGTAAATATGTAACTGTATGAAGTGATTTGGATGCTTACTGAGTTGCACGAATTCTAGCCTCCAATAAAACAGTAAAAGGAAATCAAACTTAGTGAAAGCAGTAGCATGGTATTCTGACACACCAGATTTATAATGTAACTGTTAATCCATAGATTGCTCTTATCCTTCCATGTAAGTAATAAAGAATATACTACATCCCAGAGTTATAAAATGTTTGTCAATTTTATTTCCATGTCTTATCCCTAAATCTTATAAAATGGAAATTCACCATATTTACAATTATGATTCAATTAACTCTTTCAGGTGGAAGGGTCATCTATTTAACCGGGCCTCTGACAAGATTTTTTGAGAAGTGATAACTATACAGACAAGACATTTCTATGACTTTATTTTTTATTCAGCATGTGTATCTAATGATCTTACTTTTCTACACCTATACTTTAATACCAATTCAAAATTTGGTTGAAGCTATTTCGCCAAGGGTATTACTTTATATAAAAATCAACATTACCAGGGCAAGTAGTAGAAAGCGGGAAAACACTATACAATTTTTATTCAAAATGGTCATGTCAAAAGTACATGCTTCACTCCCAAGAAATATACCTCTTTTGAATTGTACTTCCTTTAAATATTGCCAAACCTACAAAGATGACTATAATAATTAATCTGTTTCATATATACATTGGTTTGTACATATAGTGCTTGTTTTTTGGATGCTTCCTAGGTGTGTCAAGGGAACAACATATTTTAACAATGGTAATCATTCCATGAGTCCCTAGTATCTGAAATGCAAAAGTGGCTTAACTCAGTTTAATTTTACCATATTCAATACCAAATTTGTTGCTTTCTTATGGAAATTAGTTTCACAAAAATAAATGTTAGTTTGAGGTGGAAATATTCATCAACTTCTAAATGACTTGGGGGAAAATAGAAAGTATTGTCATACCTGCTTAATGGCAGTTACTGTTATCACAAAGAATAATGGAAGTCCACTGGTAATTGGACTGGTAGGTGTATCAATCATAAGCTAGATTTACAACAACAACAAAAAAAGAATGCAGAATATTAATATTTTTATATTGTATACATCACACCATTAACATCTAAAATCTCATACTTATTGGGAACTCTGAAAACACTATAGGAAGTATGTATCATGATCCAGAGTAAAAAACAGAAGAGAGATACCATGCATAGAGTTTATTTCACAGTTTCACCGAGTGCATTTTGTTGGCTATTATATGAAGTTAGTAGAATCTATTGCATATCCACAAATACTGCTAGAGTAGACTCAGTCACCTCTGCCTTTTTAACACAGAGTACTTAAGGTCTTCCTCCTCAGTATTTGCTTATAAGCAGAGCTACAGCTGCTCAGAATCTCATTTTACATTTCTTTGCCCATCCTGGTAAATGCTGAAAAGTCTGTCAGCAATTTTTATGCTAGAATTCAGAATAAATTCACCACTTATGAGGAGAGAACAAGGAATGGGACTAGGAAAAGGATTTTTTCTACAGTGATTTTGTTATATCTACAGAGCCAGAGGGGTAGAGCTCAGAAAATGATGCCGTAATTACGATCTAAATCATACAACTGAGGTTTCAATAAATTGCTGTAGAAGTAATTTTTGCAGTAATTATGTTTGGTTAGTTAAAAAAATGGATTTAATGGTTTATTAATGTTGCTTTACCCTGAATAGGCCAATTAAATTTGTTCTATTTCACAGACAAGCTGAATTCCTGAACTTAGCTAGTAATTTCACAAATGCATATGTTAGTGGACATGGTTAACATAAATTCTCACTTTTCCAAAAAACAAAAACAAAAACAAAAACCAAGTTGATGTTCTATTGACAGAAAATCAGAAGTTCCTTCTCTGTTCATGAAAGAAAGCAATTTTTTTAAAAAGTAAATGTTTCTTCAAGCTTTAAAGTAATCACTTGACAAGTTTTTTTTCTTCTGAAATTCCAGGTTCTGTGAAAGAAAAGTTCAGTTTATACAAAAATTCAATGCTACATTGAAACAAATTGCTAATGTATCATCAGAAAAGAATAACCCTTTTAAAAGAAAATGGCAATCACTCTTAAAATCTTGACTTATACTCAAGTTTTATAAGCTGTTCTCTTGACACTTTGATATTAGAGAAAAAAAAGGAACAATGTGAAAATTAAGAAATTGTAAAAGAGTTTATAATGCACACAGATTTAAGAAAATGGTCCCTGGATTAAAAATCTATATTCGTGGGGGGGGTTCTTAAAAATTTAAATTAAAAAAAAACCTAAAAGTAAAATTTAAACTGAAAACAAAGGAAGAGCCAAAGAAAGATTTTCATGGCCAAAGATGGAACCATAGGGAGAAATGTGCCAAAAACATGTGCTGTATATTAAAAGCCAAAATATTTTTGTTCTGAGGCAGAGCAACTGAAATGTAAAATTGGTTTTGATTATGGGTATCAGCACCACAGCATATTAATGATGAAACAAAATAAAATTAATCTTAAAATTCATAGGCTATTTTTTAGAAATCTGCATGTGGTTTAAATCACAATATTCACTGATTACAAAGGGGAAACTCTGCAGGAAAAAAAAAGTCCCATAGTCAAATGATTTAGAATGCAATGTAACTTTCCCCTGAAGACATAATTTTAGAAATCATTCTATAAACTTAATCTATTGAGAGATAAGCTTACCTGAACCAAAAATATAATAAGAAAATAAAAGTTTGCCACTCTTCTGAATTGTTCAAATAAATTTTTTGGAACAAAATTCCACACAGTATACTAAAAAAAAAGAGAGAGATGGATATATTAAGATTTAAAATAACATACACTATATCCATGTAATAATAAGCAAAATGAAATCAGATTTACTAAGTCCTTAGACAAATTACATAAATCTTGATGCTACAAAAACCACCTAGCTTTGAAGAGTTTCAGAACTTTTATTCTATACTTTTTTCTTTCTTATACTATTTATTGCTAATTTTAGTGTAATTTAAACAGATGAGATAAACTGGAACCTACCAATTTTGCTATCAAATTCTTGATTTTTTAGAAGTTGTAGATGACAGATCTAAAACAACATTTAATAATTTATTTTGGACTCTGGTTACACAAAACTGAACTAATGTTAAAAATAAATAAGAGCTGATAAAAATGCTCACACTAGATACAATTTATTTCCTATTTTAGTATATGTGCTGCCGAAGCGAGCACTTTATTTCCTATTTTAAACATCTCAGTGTCAGAAATAAAGGAAATGGTATAATTATTTGATTATCCTTTGTTAAGTATAGAATATGGAAAAATAACTTAGAATGTGAAAAAGATTAAAAAATACTTTACATAAATGATCACTGGTATAACCACCAAGAAAATCTCATAAAGGCATGAAAATCTGTCACAATGTCAATTTTTAAAGTAGACAGTCAAATGACCTTGGACTAATCTCTCTGTACCCCATTTTGTGCCTCTATAAAATGAGGACAATAATAACATAGTGTATAGGGTTGTTAAGATTTACATAGCTAATATATTTATGAAGCACTTAGGACAGAAACTGGCTCATATTAACCGCTATGTATCTGTTGTTAGATTACTAATCAGCATACAAGCCTAGAATGCTATATTATAGGGGTAGGGTAAAACAATACAAATTTTACTCGTGTCACTAATTGCTCACAACACAATTTCATACATGAAACAGGAAAATACTTTGTAGCACTGTTACTTTATCTACATACATTCTCTCAACAGAATGTAAGATCCTTGAGGCTAGGGACATGGTTTTATTTACTGCTGTATCTTCAGCACTTAGCACTACTAGTCAGCACATAGCTGAAGATCAAAACTTGAGCAGAACACAAGAATACACACATAATAGGTACATACATACATAAGGCTGAAATGCATTTTTTTTTTAAGATTTTATTTATTTATTTGTCAGAGAGAGAGAAAGGGAGAGAGAGCAAGCACAGGCAGACAGAATGGCAGGCAGAGGCAGAGGGAGAAGCAGGCTCCCCGATGAGCAAGGAGCCCGATGTGGGACTCGATCCCAGGACGCTGGGATCATGACCTGAGCCGAAGGCAGCTGCTCAACCAACTGAGCCACCCAGGCGTCCCTGAAATGCATTTTTTTTAGATAACTATCCTATCTCAAGGCAATGAAGCCTTAATGGTTATTGACCATTTCAAGATTTGAAGAGGCAGTTTACCTACTTTTCTCTGGTGCAATGTAAGATGATTCTAATTTCTGAATTATCTTATTTAAAAAATTCACTTCTTCATCAGTTGTTTGAGACCTCAAATGTCCTTTCCCATATGAACAATTTTATAAATAGGGTTAAGTCCCCAAAAGAGCACATGAAAAGCCTGTTTGACCCAAAGATATATAAGTAGTACAATACCTAACAACATTTCTCTCAGGTGAAATTATATTTTCAGTTCTAATCTGAAATATCTGAAACATATTTTCCTGTGGTAGTGGTACCACCAGTGGCTCCAGAATCTGGGAGTGGGGGATTATGTTCAGGGCTCGGGAGAAGAGATGTAGATGCTTTCTATTCACTGCTCAATGTGTAAAAATGAGATGGTAACTTTGGGTCATATCATCTCCAGCTGATCTTAATTGGAGTAAAAAGACAGTTGTCCCTACAGGGGTCATAGTATTCCAGGTAACTCCCTTAGTCACCAAATCAAATATATAAAACTTCATAGGAATCAAGTTGGCAATGTCCTAAGTTTACATCAATCTATTTAAATCATAACAATGACAATATATTTTGTCTTCCAGAATCTCAAAAAGAACAATTACATAAATTGGAGTTAGGGTAATTTGTTTCAGGGTATTTTCTTTGGCTAGTTCAATAACACATGGAAAAACTCAGAATAAATAAAAATTTCTTACGAAAACTAGCTTACAAATATTAGTAATTGTTATTTCCAGGTTTTCTAAAACACAAATATATTAATAGACTGAACGAGTCTAAATTCTGTGCTTATCCTATCATATGTAAAGGAGGAACTACAGAATAAATATTAAACAATATGAAAATATTCTAAGAAAAATAGTGATTTATTATGCTTTAAAATTATTTTAGTTATTATGTAGTAATGGTCAATAAAAATAAATTAGAAGTATAACTTCTTTAGAGCTATGTATATGACTATACAATTGACATTTTTTCCTCAAATTCTGACATCAGTAAGAAAACCAAAACATAGTTATGAAATTAAATCTTTTGCAAAGAAGTTGAAATTTATCAGGTACCTACAATGTGCAAGACACTTGCACTATGGGAGGAACTAAGAGGTTTTAATATTAGGGGAAATTAAGAACAAAATATCAATAGCTATATTCAAAGATAAAGTAAGTGAAGGAATAGATAAAGAATTAAAATGAAAAGCAGTCAGTAAGAAAGAAAAATTTAATGACAAAGGTCATATTTGACAGGGGCTTTAAGAGGGGAATATTCAATAGGCTGAAAATAGCGGGCAATTAGAGGAAGACCATTTCAGGAAAAAAAGACAGCATGAACATAGGCAGAGAGGAGGAAAGTTCATCATGACTCTGTGGGATAGATACTAATACAGTGTGGAAGAGTTTAAAGAAATACTAAGGGAGTATAGTTTGTAAAGGGAACTTAGAAAAAGTCAGCCTCAATATGGTCAGAAAAAAATGGACACTGTCTAAATAAGTACCCACATTTCTGAATCTGTGGTCAAAAACGTGAATTCTACATTTCCATAAAAACATGAAATCTACAATCTCTGCAGAAACATAAAATCTACATTTAAAAAAACGTGGTTATCAACATGACATCATAGCAAAGGCATAGTTGGAAGTTCAACACGTTTTTATGGAATAGCAGGTAATCTGGTTTGCAGGAAGTATGAGAAAACAGTAGTGGAATAATAAAGGAGTAATGAGAGACAGAGTCCTCATATGCTGAAAAAAAAAAAGCAGTGTTTATTTAAATATCTACATTTTTGAAACTGTGGTCAAAAACAATAAACACAATACTTCTGCATATGAATACAATCCTATAAAGATACTTAATCTCAAAAGTTTTCCAGGACACTCAGTTTTCAATACTCTCAGAAGACTAAAGGGATCCTCTAACTCCCAGCAGATAAGAATTACAAAAACTAGATTTTAAAAATGTATTCTGGAAAGTATCCAAAATATGGATAGAAACTGGAAGAGAGTTTAATTTAAAAAAAATGTAAATGGAGGGAATATAAATTGTGAACTATGGCTTCTTACCCTGTAGACACTATGTAACTCTCACACCTATGGCAGCAAACAATAGCGGAAAACTATACTCTTATCACAAAACATGACAGAGATTTGAGTTCAGGGCTGGAAAAGTAGATGGAAATTTAAGGGGAAAGTATCGGTAGTGAAAGAACCATGCAAGGAAAATGACCCAAATTCAGAATGTAAACCATCCAAACTTAGGCTGACAGCTAAACTCTGCACCAAAAAGGAATAAACTGCAGATATATGCAATAAAAAGATGAATCTGGATTATTGTTACATCAAAAGAAGCCAGACACAGAAGACTCATACTATATGACTGTACTTATATGAAATTCAGACAAAACCATAGTTATAGAAAGTAGATCAGTGGTTGCTAGTGCTGGAGGTGAAGAGGAAAAGAACTAGCTGCTAATTTTTTAGTGATGGATGTATTCTATATCTTGATATTTGATGGTCACATGTTGTTACACATTTGCTAAAACTCATCAAATTGTACACTTAAAATTGGTGAATTTTAGTGTATTTAGATTATACCCAAATTAAAAAAATTTTTTTTCAAGGACTTTTTAAAAAGGATTTTACTTATTTTTACTATTTATTTGAAAGAGAGAGTGTGTGTGCAATAAAAGATGCTTCTTAAGGTGGTCTATGAAGCAAAAGAAATGATTTAAGGAGCACTCTACTCTTAGTCTCTTTGAATCACATCTCTAACTACACTGTCCAATAGGTAACCACTAGTCACATATGACTGACATTTAATTTAAAATAAATTAAAATTTAAAAATTAGGTTCTTCAGTGGCATTAGCCACATTTCAGGGCCTAACTAGTCCTAAATAGCTACTGGCTATCATAGCAGACAGCAAACATTTCCTCTGTCGGGAGAGAAAAGTCTATTGGGACAGCATGGCGTTATAATCTTCAGTTTCAAGATAAACTAAGGTATCTTAAAAATGTCATAAAAAGGGGCGCCTGGGTGGCTCAGTCAACTAAGCATCTGCCTTCAGCTCGGGTCTCATCAGCTCTGATCTCAGGGTCCTGGGATGGAGCTCTGCATCAGGCTCTCCGCTCAGAGGCGAGTCTGCTTCTCCCTCTCCCTCTTTGATGTCTCTCACTTTCACTCTCTTTCAAATAAAATCTTTTTTAAAAAGTCATAGAAAAAAATGAAATGAGGAAGAATATGTGAGTGAAGCAGTACCTTGGTACTATAAAATGTTTATAGAAGAGTGGTAAAATTGGAGGAAGTCAGGTTTTAAAGTCACACAGAACTGAGTTCAAACTCCAATCTTGTCACTTACTTGTGTGCAACCCTGTAAAATTATTTCCCAACACTTTAATTGAAGAAACAAATATAAAATGAGCATAATGCTTTGCAAAAGCTACCTCAGAGCTGTAAAAGAATTAAATGATATGAGATGCACATAACATAGTGCCTGGCACACAGTACAAATATTAGTTCCTCAGTTTAACTGCAACTAAGGATAATTTCGGTTACCTGGTATTAACAACTGGCAACTCCTTTTACTTTACAGTTCACAATTTTGGTTAAGATAAATTTGCCAAATCCATTTCCTTGATTTTTTTTTTAAGGCATAAATCACTTTTCAGAACAAAACTGAATATATCTATAGTTTTAATATTGTGTTAATGCTTACCTTAGATGAAATGATCCGGTTATCTATAAATTTCTGAGGTGTGTAAAGGCCATTCTGGGGAAACCTGTTGGCTATGTAAATAGTTCTTGTGTCACTTTGATGTGGTGGGTCAAAACCCTAAGACCAAGCAAAAGAAAAATAATGATCAACAAGGTTAGTTGTTATGATTTTTTACTGTTGGTTTAACTAATCAGATTGAACCTATTATTACTAGACCTGAATTGCATATAGGCTCAATCTATCTAATTATTAGCAGAGTTAAACATATATTTTTTTCTTTCCCAGGTAAACTAGTATATTATCTTCAAGTATAAACTAACTAGTTTATACATCTGGTAATGAAAAATGATCCATACTCTGTTAGAAATGCTTCCATAAAAGGAAAAAAATCATAGAGAAGATTTACAGAAGCATCTGAGGATAAGACTTCTTTCCTTCCCGTTCATTCCTGTGGGTTCCTTACCTTTCTTCTTAATATGGATTCCTACTCAGTGATGTGGAAACCCCGTGTAGCGATGGCCTAGCCAGAACCTACCACATCTGATGACAAAGGTTTATTATTTTATTCCTTCCACAACCAGATCAACTTGGTTTCAAAGAGCTTTGATCCCACAGGCCTCACAATGCACCGGGTAGGGTCTTGCCCAGATTCATTTCACATAATCTTCTCTTTGCGTTAGTTATATAATCAAATCCCTGAAATATGGATATATAATTCTGGCCTGAAAATTAGGATACCATCTTTCAAGGTACATTGAGTAATGATCTCCAGTGTAAAAGTTTTCACTGGAACAAAAATACTGATACTTTATTCCCAGAGTATTTTACTATTTTCCTAGGTGGCAACTCAATCTTCAATACTCGTTTGGCAGATCTTGGAGATCATTTGACAGGCTGAAAGCAACCACCAAAAGCAAGGCCTTTTGGTGGGGGTTCCATCTGGCAATGACTTGAAATTTCTCAGATTTTCATTTTTTTCATGGTGGTCAATGGCTATTTACTACTGCTACTAAATTACTAAAAAGTTAACTAAAGTTGGTATTCTTGACTATAAGAATCCACTTATAGATATTAAGGACTCTAATTCAGTAATCTACTAAGTAAGTGATGTGGCTGCCATTCAACACTCAGCATCCCTGTAAAATTTCCATTAAGCTCATACATACACAGAAAGTGGAAATTCCCCTATTACCTAGATGTATATTTTGTTTAGTACATCAGAATATCAACAGTGTTATGTATAAGTTTCAACTGCTGTTATTCTGAGTTATAAAAAATTTATTCTGTGATCTTAGAAACAGCTAGTACAAGACTGTGAAAATTAAATGAATTTGTACACATCATAAAAAACCATGAAGTTTCATTTTATTTGTTTATTCTATTTATAGTGATGACCACATTTTGTGGATGTGAATGTGCCATTATCTGTCTGATTTCAAAATCAGTTTCTTCAAAGATAAAATGTGGCATGCATATTTATCTTCCTCATAAATTTTCCTTTAAACATTTCATAATTGTTCCCTATAGTAACTCATGGGGGGAAAAGGCAGGTCTCAAAACTGGAGTTGTAACTCATTGCTCTATCTAGAATATTGCAATCATCTAAAAGATATATGCCACTTATCCATTCAACAAATATTTACTGAGTTTAAGTAGCATGTTAGTCTATGTAGGATTATGTGATTTGTTAATTACTCAAGCAATCACAGTATGCTCCAACTAAATAAATAAAAAGGAATGAACAAAGAGTTTGCATGCTACTCCTATAATCTATTGCTGTATTTCTCAAAGGGGGTTCACATGAAGTTTGCCAGTAAATTTCATAAAGTTATAAGAGAGATAGACACACAGGTAACTGGAACATTGGACCGCATGAAGCATATTTATTCCACATCCACTCTGTAACCATGTAAAAATAATAGCAAGTTACATACCATGTATGTAAGCTTTAGGGATAAATTAAATTTAAAAAAATAAATTTATGGTTCTGAAAGAATATACAAATCTTTTTTTTTTTTTTTTTTTTTTTAGATAGAGAGCCAGCAAGGGTGCACGCACGTGCGCACATGCCTGTGAGGGCACGATGCGGAGGGAGAGGGAGAAAGAATCTTAAGCAGGCTCCGTGTTCTGTGTGGAACCTGACGCAGAGCTCAATCTCATGACCTGAGCTGAAATCAAGAGTCAGATGACTGACTGAGCCACCCAGGTGCTCCAAGAATGAACAAATATTTAAGAAGATGTCAAGACAATTGAAACTGGGAACTACTGATATAGAATTTTATTTTTTGCTAAATTCCAGCAAGACTAGAATGTATTACTATGTACGTCTAAAGTTATGAAACATAAAGCAAAAGAAGGACTCCCTCAAATTACATATGTTATTTATATATCTTACTATTGCAACACCTCATTCATGACTTTCCAGGAAGCAAATACTCATCCTTTTCCATTCATCTCTACTGGCTTTACCAGTAATCACATACTAAAGTTTTGAAACTCCTTAGATTTCTATAATTATTTTAAGGGGATATACTGAAATATTTAAAAAATGAAATCAATTTTAAATTAAACTGAATTTTAAATGCAGTATCATTACATTCCAAAATACCATAATTTAACCTAATTCCAAAAGGAGAATGACAAGTTTTTCCTTATTCTATAAATCCACTTACACATTTTTCAGTTGTAATTAATTCACATGATCTGAATCGCTTTACAATGAATGGCATGTCTGTATGTGTGGGTATTTTTTTTTAAAGATTTTATTTATTTATTTGACAGAGAGAGACACAGTGAGAGAGGGAACACAAGCATGGGGAGTGGGAGAGGGAGAAGCAGGCTTCCTGCTGAGCAAGGAGCCTGATGCAGGGCTCCATCCCAGGACCCCAGGATCATGACCTGAGCTGAAGGCAGTTGCTTAACCATCTGAACCACCCAGGTGCCCGGGTATTTTTTTTTTTCACACAAAATAGTTACATTTTATATTTATGACTATAAATTTTATATCTGGGATAGCTAGATATCCCTTATAGAAAAAACCTCTAACATCGGTTCGTTAACACTGCCTTCTCTGCAACATATTAAGTCAGCCACAAGCAATAAAAATAAAAGAATAAAACTGTCAAAAAATAAAGAAAGTAACTTAGAGCAGGATCCATAAATGGGCTTCTGGTCTCTGAATCTCTGAAACTGTATGCAAATTTGCATAACATGTGCATTATGAGTGAGCACAGGTTTCACTGGTTTTTCATGATGTAAAGAAGCTTAAAACCACTTACCTAAAGTCTTGCTTTATAATCAGTTCTCCATCTCAATATTGCAGATTTTAAAAACACCAGACAGTCTATGCTCTACTCTTTTTAAAAGGAGTCAAAACAAACATACTATCAAAATTAACTGTATAACTATACTGTTAGGGTGAAGTTCAAGTATTCCACGCTTTTCTAGCAAGCATTAACCACAATTCATGGCACTGAGAAAGATATACAGTCTGAACTTCCTAATCACTAGGAGGGCTACATGCCCGGGGTTGGCACACATTACATTTTCTGTTGTCATCTCAGACTAACCATTCACACCTTTAACTCCTAAGTGCTAGCCTGCTTTGCTCTCCTCTGATTTCATCTTGCCCTGGGCAAAGAAACTGAGATAGATTAATGCTATTCTAGTCATCCTGATTCTATTTTAATAGCATGTAGAACTTTGGAAGCACACAAATTTAAGCTATTTAAAAATAAAAAACTCCCATATTCTATAAAAGTCTGAAATTCAAAACCTCTTTGCAGTCTAGATTTGTGAGCATATGTGAAAGTCACAGGTATTAAAAAAAAAAAAAAGTGGGTAAGGTGGAAAAAATCTCAGGATGGTTTCTTGGGGAAGAACTGACAACACTCAGAATTGGTTTGAAAAGAGACTCCTTTTGTAACCATAAACTGATGAGACCTAGGGAAACCAAACAAGTAAACAGCTTTGTAATTTTTAGAAGTTAGTCTTTGGCACACAGCAGTACTTGGAAATGAATCACAAGATTTTGCATTTTCATACCAAATATACCAGCCTCTCCATAATCTTAAAAGCTCAAAGATTTTATGAAAAATACAAACATTACAAATAAAAGCACTAACAAGAGACTAAAACCGTAGTCCTATACCTAAAATTGTTACACTTCTTTAACATAACTAAGAAGACATCATCTTTAGGGTTCACAGTGATCAAAGTAAATTTGTGCTGCTTATTATTATGTGATTTATTTCCTCTAAAATATAAAGAAAAAAGCTTCAAAACAAATCACACACCAAAAAACCCATCAAAACTCAAAAAACAAAAAAAAGAAGATTCAGATTCAAAACTGCAACACCCACCGTTATTAAAATAAATGAACAAAAGCTTTATTTACGTCACAGACTTTATTATATGACAGAAAGTTATTTTTGTTGGCTGTATGCTCCAATGTACATAGGCACATGAAAATGGCCTAGCAAAAATATGATACTGGGGAAGAACAGTGTATTTTAATCTATAAACTTAATTGTGAATTAAGTTTGTGACTTGTAATTCATATAATTGTGAATTTTGAATTACATAGACTTTAAATAAAATACACCTATATGAAGGTACTATAAGAGCAAGACAATTTTACACTGTTAACAGAACAAAGGAAGGTGATAGAGAATAACGTAAAATGTCCGTGACATAAACAAACACAATAATTATGCATTTTTGTTTCAAGTTACATAATTTTTATTTTAGGACTTAAGGTTGATTGCCATCTATCAAACCAGTCTGGGCTTCTAGGAACTTTGGTTTACTGCAGGGTTGGGTTAGGACTGGCTTTCTAACTATATGATATAAAATACAGTGATCTTTGATTCTAAAATTCTTAAATCATCTGTCAGTACTTTACTACAGGAAGGTCATCTCTGATAGCTTATGGTATTACTTCCCAAACTTGATTTCCTATTACAACATACACCTTCAGCAAAAGCCTCCTCATCCTTTAAGTTTCAGCTTAAGAGTCTTTCTCAGTGGAGCTTTACCTGACAGTCCTTTTTCCCAGAAACAAAGGCAGGCATCTGTTATTTATTATGCTCACCAAACCTTTTACACACTTTCACTACAGATTTTATTACATGGAATGGTAATTGCTTGACTGTATATCCATCTCCCCACTCCAGACTAAAGATTCTTAAAGGCAGCAAGTACCAATTAATTATTTAATGAATATTTAGTGAAATGGGCTAAATTCTCCAGTTTTGAGGTTCTAGATTTAGTTTTTAAATATCTTTAATCATGACTTTTCTACCAAATTGAATTTATATTCAATGATATTTAAATGAGTGAGTCTGCAAAGTGAAATCTACCATTACTAGTAAAAGAGAAGCTAATAAGAAGCTTTTCATTCTGTTGTTCCTAGATTTATCTTATTCTCCTCAAAGCCATTTGTTAATAAAGCTTTACAGTTGTTTGGGGTTCATTTCTGGATGTCAAAGAAACCAACTTCTATTAGGGAAATGCAACCACAATGAGTTACCACCTACCGCCCATCAGGATGGCCATGATCAGAAAAAAAAAAACAAACCAAAACAGAAAACAATTAGTACTGGCAAGAATGTGGAGAAATCAGAATCCTTCTAAACTGCCAGCAGTAATGTAAAGTGGTACAGCCTCTGTGGAAATATGGAAACTCTTCAAAAAAAAGTAAACACAGAATAATCATATATGATCCATCAATTTCACTTCTGGGTATATACTCAAAAGACATGGAAGCAGAGACTTGAACAGATATGTGTATACCCATGTTCAAGGCAGTATTATTCATAACAGCCAAAAGGTGAAAGCAACATAAGTGTTCATCAACAAATGAATGGATAAACCACATATGGCACAGATGCACAATGAGCTATTATTCAGCCTTAAAAAAGGAAATTCTGACAGCTGCTACAACATGGATATACCTGAAAGACATTATGCTAAATAAAATAAGTCTGTCATGAAAGAAAAGTATTGTATGACTCCTCTTTTTTTTTTTTTTTAAGATTTGAGAGAGAGAGAGAGAGAGAGAGAGTGCACATGCATGCACATGAGCAGGGTAAGGGGCAGAGGGAGAGGGAGAGAGAGAGAGAGAACCTCCTGCAGACTCCCTGGTTAGTAGGGAGCCTAAGGCAGGGCTTGATCCCACGACCCTGAGATCATGACCTGAGCTGAAACCAAGAGTCAGACACTTAACCCACTGAGCCACCCAGGGGCTGGTGTATGATGCCTCTTATACAAGAAATAGCCAAATTCAGGTTGTTAGGTGTTTAGTGAATGGGGGAATAGGGAGTTTGTGTTTAAAGGTTATGGAATTTCAGTTTGGGAAGATAAAAAAGTTCAGGACATGGATGGTGGTAATGGCTGCACAACAATGTGAATGTACTTAATTAAGCTACAGAACTGCAGACTTAAAACTGGTTAACATGATAAATTGTTTATGTTATATATATATTACCACAATTAAAATATCAATTAAAAATCAATTTCATCCATTTGAAATTTTCTGATGGAAGCGTCCTATTTGGTTATAATTCAACCATTATAATAATGAATGTCTTTTGTTTGTTAGACTGGTGATTTCCATGTATGGCAACAGAGACATTTATGATAAAAATAAATGTGTGAGGCTGTTTTAGTGTAGATCAAATTCAAAAATAATAGACTTAGGATTCCTGGATGGCTCAGTGGGTTAAGTCTCTGCCTTCAGCTCAGGTCATGATCTCAGGGTCTTAGGATCGAGCCCGGCATTGGGCTCTCTGCTGATGCACCAGGGAGCCTGCTTCCCTCTCTTTCTCTGCCTGCCTCTCTGCCTACTTGTGACCTCTCTCTCTCTCTCTCAAATAAACAAAATCTTTAAAAAAAAAAAAAAAAGACTTTAAAAATAATAGACTTAAAAACCCTAAATTTGATTTTGTTATTGTTCTGCCTATCAGGTTGAACACTGATTAGACAAGAAGTGAAGCTGGTAAATCTTCTAACTGTGGTAACCAAATTAGTTGTTGCGGTTGTACAAAGAAGTTTTTTTTTTTTTTTTTGGTACATGCATGAGACAGCGAGTGAGCGCACACACATGCGAGCAAGGGGAGGGGCACAGAGAGAGAGAGATTCTTAAGCAGGCTCCACGCTAACATGGAGCCTGACGTGAGGCTCCACCTCAAACCCTGAGATCACAACCTGAGCCAAGATCAAGAGTCTGATACTTAACCAATTAAGCCACCCAGATGCCCCTAAAAAGAAATTTTTACTCAGGTTTCTCAAATACTTCCGAGCCTTCTCCTTCTCCCTTCACAATCATACACAGCAGTGCAATGAAGATGGTTTATAGGTCCTCCTTAGAATATCAGAAGCAATGAGTTATAACTGAGACAGGCTGGAGATATGTTGTCAATCAAAAAGCAGATCTTTTACACAGTATATCCAAAGTCTAATATTTAAAAATATCAAGCTCAAAGACACAACCACAAAATTCTAAAGAACAACATGAAAAAGCATATTGAAGTCAAAGAACAGAGACATAGGGTGAATCCTATTTAGTTATTTAGAAAAGAATTGGCACAGCCACTCCAACTTCTAGCAACCATCACCCTCATCAGTCAGCAGCCATCAACATCCAGGCAAGACCCTTCACCAGCAAAAAGATTATGACTTGCTGAAAGCTGAGATTATGGTTAGCATTTTTAGCAATAAAGTATTTTTAAACAGAGGTATGTACATAGCTTATTTAGACATATACTGCTGCACACTTAATACCGTATAGTATAAACATAAATTTTATATGCACTAGGAAACCAAACAATTCTTTTGACTTGCTGTATTGTGATACTCCATTGTGTGTGGTGCTCTGGAACTGAACCCACAACACCTCCAAGGTACGCCTGTGCACTACACTTGTAGCAGTCTGCATTAGTAGCCACGGATTCACAATGATTACACCATTTGAATATTATGTCTACTGACATCATGACTGCACATTTACATAATGAAATAGGTATTATTATTTTTAAAGATTTTATTTATTTATTTGACAGAGAGAGAGATCACAAGTAGGCACAGGGCAGGCAAAGAGAGAGGCGGAAGGAGGCTCCCTGCCGAGCAGAGAGCCCGACACGGAACTCCATCCCATGACCCTGAGACCATGATACAAGGCGAAGGCAGAGGCTTAACCCACTGAGTCACCCAGGCGCCCCTGAAATAGATATTATTTAATATAAGTACTTTCAAATTTTTCCTTCATATAACAACCAGTTTTGACGTTGATTTTTTAAAGAAGTTATTAAGTAGTCAGGTTACATATTTAAATTTTATCACAGGATAAGAAGGGATGAAGCATTTATAAAATATTTGTTAGGGTCTGATAGGGTTGGAAAAGCAATTAGGTACTTGGGAGACCAAAATATACATTATAAGTATTCAGTTTTGAGTCTATAATAGGATCCCTTAAATTAGAAGCTGCTGCTTTTACAATGAGCTGTAAGTATAGGCAGTATTCATACCAGGAAACCACAACAAATATTTCCAAATAGATTTAAACAGGGTGATGTATTTGGTAAAAAATTATAAACTATAACAACATAAAAATATGTTGAAGTTAAAGAATAGAGATGCCAAGTGAATTCTACTTAGCTGTATTAAACAAGAATTAAAACAAAGAGTAGAAAACAGCAGGGCAGAAAAATGATAATTATCTTATTAATTTTATCTGCTGGGAACCTGAGAAACATGTAGAAGAAAATAAAACATGTCCATACAAGGTTAAACAAACAGGACCCAGCAAATCTTAAAACTATTGCTACAAAAATTTGAAAATTAAACTTTAAGCAGAGAAATTATTTACCAACACTGAGTTGACTGACATAATTTTAAAAATTTATTCAAAAAACCCCACAAAAGAGTATTTTAGTTTACTTTCAGTTCTTCCAGGGAGCAAGTGGTTCATCTACCTTGCATAATGACAATTAAAATTGTACTGCTGATCTGCAGTTCTTGACTTCTACATGTAATGAAAAGAATTTGCTTTAGCATTCAAAGAGTACTTACTGAGTACTTTTCTACATGCTCTGTAGTAAGCTAAGGACCACGGGTGATAAAAATAGATGACTTAGTCCCTGCCCACTTAGAGCTGATAAAACCTTAGTGATTTAATCCTTATTTACCTTAGATATGGCCTAAGTTCCTATTTCTACTAATGAATTTAAGGTCAGACTAGAATTATTTTCTGATTTCAATGTGGGACTCCCTACATAGATATCCAGAAAGCAACTGGATATTTTTGTTTAGATGTTAGGAAAGAGGGTTGGACTTGAGATTGGAACCCAGCAAGCATAATGATGATAGTTAAAACAAAAAACATGTATGAGACTGCCTATTATGAGTGTACAGAGGAAGAAGAGAATAAAAGCAAGAGATGGAATTCTCAAGGCTATCATTTAGGAGAGAAGGAATAAGCAAAGGAGAAAGATTACCAGACAGGAAGGAAAACAGAGAAGAGGTATGGCAGGAACACAGGAAGAAGCTGCAAGAAGGAATTATTTCATATGCTGTAAAGAGAAAGGAGAACTGGAAAAGAGTATCTAATTTAATCATTAGGAAATCATTGGTGGCTTTTGTTGACAGGCTAAATAAAGTTAAAAGGGCTACAATGGATTGACTGAATGGGGTTGAAGAGGAGAGTAGGGAAATGGGGATGGTGAGGAAGTGGGGTTAGTGGGGAACTGGGGACTGTGATTAACTACAGCTGTATCAAATGAAAGATTTTTTTTTTTAGTGTAAATAAATCATATATTCAGGTATGAAATGAAGGATATGATAAAGAGAGAGAAAAATAAAGATATGAGGAAAAAAAATTATTGAAGATCAAGGAATTACTAAACGTGGTATGTTACCCCAGATAGAAGAATATTAGTGAAAAAAATAACAACATCTGAATAAAGTATGGAGTTTAACTAATAATAATGTATAAATATTGGTTTATTAGTGTAACAAGTATAGCCTAGTAATATAAGATGTTAATAATAAGAGAAACTGGGTGTGGGGCGTCTGGGTGGCTCAGTCAGTTCAGCATCCTGCTCTTGATTTCAGCTCAGGTCATGATCTCGGGAGCCTGAGATCAAGCCCTGAGAGCCCTGCATCTGTCCGGCTTGGCACTCAGCAGGGAGTGTGCTTCTCTCCCTCTTCCTCTGCCCCTGCCCCAGTGCATAGGCTCTCATGGGTGCTCTCTTTCTAAAATAAATAAAGAAAATCTTATTTAAAAGAGAGAGAGAGAGAGAGAAAAAAAAAACTAGGTGAAGGATATCTACAGGAATTCTGTATTATTTTTGCAACTTTTCTGTAAATCTGAAACTATTCTAAGATAAAAAAGTTTATTTTTTAGAAGTTAAAAAAATACTGTTCTCAAAAACAAGTACATCTACAAATTTAAGCAAATACACATGCACATAACACACACACACAAGGCCATAGGTGCATTACACTAACCTAGTTTTTCTCATTTTGTAAAGATCACTGACAAATTTATCTCAATCTATAGGAAACATCATCATTAGGGAACTAACGGTCTAGGAAACATTATAAAGATTGTTAAAAGCATCTCAGATTACTTAAGAATTTGACTTTCACTGTCTCCTAATAAATTCCTAAGTTTCTTTCTTTCTTTCTTTCTTTTTTTTTTTTTCAAATTCTGCAAATATGTGCTGGAAAAAAGGCTGATCAACACGGGCACATAGGCACTGCACTAATTTCCTTTAAATGTGCATAAAGAGTTGGAGCCACAAAGTCAGAGAGAGGATCTCCGGAATACCTAGAGGCCAGTGCCTTTACATATAGATTTCAATAGGAAAACACACATTAGAGAACCACTTACCTATTTTTCAATGTAAAGAATCAAGTCCATCTTCATATCTTTGTTAGCATTTTTCAAATTTGTATATTAAAGAATACAGTGGAGAGCTGAGATAAACAAGAATATCTATATTCCCTTTGTAGTTCGGGAGATGCCAAGAATGAAGAAACAATTTCCTAGGTAACAGATAATTAAGGCCGGAACCGACTACTACTTAAGCTTTATCTACCAATTGTACTCATCACAAATGACTCTTCAAAGCAAAATCTTAGAATACCAATATGTAACACAAGTATTTATTGGGAAAAATGTGCTTGATACTAAATGAGAGACTGTACCAAATTTCAGTAAAAATATCTGAACATTCTGAAATATCAAGCTACTTAGTATGTCATTTATTAAATTATCCTGTAATTTAATTTTTAAAAATTCAATTTATAAATATTATGAGCATTGACTATATACTAGGTATTATGCTTGGTATGAAGGAGATACCAAAATAGAAGTCAGGGCCTCTGTTCTGGATAAAGATTCATTTAGAAAAAATAAGGCCTCTTAATGAGCACAAAAAAAAGACAAACAAAATATCAAGTAAAATTAGTAAAATTCTGACTGAAATAGTAAATCATTAGACAACTCACTTTTTCCCCTATAGAAAATTATCAAATACATCCTTCTGAATAAAATTAAATGTATGATGTAATTTCATTATAGATGTAATAAAAGTTATTAATAAAAATGGAGTATATTTTTCAGCATTTCCAATTTCTATTTCAACGCCACAAACTTGTCAAACTTCAAAATAAATTTTTGAGTTCCCATGGTTCAAGACAAAAAGGAAATTAAAAACTTGAAAAACTTTCAAAAAATTTGCCATGGTGTTCAAAATCAATTTAAATGTATTGCAGTTTATGGTAGATAACATTTTCAAGAGGAGATACACATTAAAGTACAGGCAAGTCTTAATTTTTCTGGTATCTAAAATATTAACGTTAACTTAAGAATAGCCATTGCTGAGTAAAAGAACTCTCGATCACTTCTCTCCTTTTCCTCTACAAACCTGTCACTCCATAGTACCAATGCCATCTAGAGATTTCCCCAACTCATTTTCTAGCCTTGCCTCACTCTTGAGCAGATTTAAGATGGCAGGACTGGGAATGAGAGATATAGGGAAAACTGCTGCTGTTGCTTATTCTCTTCCATACAGCTAAACTCCCTGGAAAAACTCTTGGGTTCAATCAAGTCTTGCCGCTGGAATTCTAAAGTCCAAACTTTGAACTCTTCCCTTTTCTTTACAAAAGCAAACATGGATAAAATATATTTTTTTCTTTAATCAAGAAGACTTAGCTAGCCTCAAAATAAGATAACCATTTTTTATAATCAGGGGCTGAGCCTTAGGAATCTGTATCTAGAGAGAAACAGTCTGAAGTTCAGTTCCTATGGCATGATAAGGATTAATAGCACCCCTTTGTACCTGGGTCCTACAGTCAGGTTCAACTGAAAGGAACCTGAAAAAAAACTGTGTACTTTTAAATCTGTAAAAAACCTCCAAAGAGATAATAATATCTACTTAAAAAAAAAAAAAAAAGAAAATATTCTGAGAAAACCAAGAAGATACGCATCAAAAACAAGCAGAATTGAGAGATCCAATAAATTTTGGAAATAAAAAAGTCACTTACATTAAAAATTTGGAGGACAGGATGAACTCTAGGCTGAACACAGGTGAGAGAATTAGAGAACTGGAAGCTAGAACTAAGGAATTCACAGTGAAAGCAGCACAGAGAGAAAACAGATGAAAAATATGAAAAAGAAGAGCCATAGAAGACAGACTGGTATCAAGCAAGAGTTCTAGATTGAGAAAACTAAAGGCTGAGAAGCAATATTTAAAGAAAAAAAATGGATGAAAATTTCCTGAACCATAGCAATGAGAGCCTTCAGACTAAAAGCAAATCCAAGTGCAGAGAAGGAAAAACATGAAAAAATATGATAGATACAGCAAAATAAAATTGCAAAATATCAAGGACAAAGAGAATCTTAAAATCAACTGGACATGGATTACCAATAGTAATGGCAGTTAGATTAAAAACATATTTTGTACCAGCAATTATAAATGTTCAGAAAGCAATGGAGTAAGTAGTATCTTCAATATGTTAAGTGAAAGTAAATGTTAATCTAGAATTCTGTATCTACTTAAATTAGTGTTCAACAATAATTATAAAATAAAGACATAAAAACTAAAACAGATCATTCTTTCAAACCCTTGCTTAAAACTTACTAAAGGATGCATTTTATTAAAAAAAGTGAACCTAGAGAGAGAAGGTGGTATGTAAGAAACAATGGTGAGTAAAACAAATTACTAATTCTTCATAGAAAATAAAAATGAGTAACTGACAAAAATTTAGAAACTGTTTTGAGAAGAAGAACTAGAATACACATTATAGGAAAAAATATTTGCAAGCCATATAGCTATTAAAGGTCTTGTATCCAGAATATAAAAAAAACCTTTCACAACTCAATTAAAAAAAAAATTTTAATGGACAAAAAGATCTGAATAGGCATTTCTCCAGAAAAGGCTTATAAGGACATGAGAAGATATTTGAAATCATTAGTAATTAGCAAAATGTAAATCAAAACCACAATGAGATTCATTCCCACCATGAAAGCTATAATTAAAAAGACATACAAAACCAAGTGTTGACAAGGATATGAAGACATTAGAATCCTTATACATTGCTGGTGGGAATGTAAAATGGTACATCAACTTTGGAAAACAGTTTGGCATTTCTTCATAAAGTTAAAAATAGAGTTATCATATGACCCAGTAAATCCACTCCTTAGGTATACACACACAAGAGAAATGAAAATATACATGGACACAGAGACTTGTACAACAGTGGTCAAAGCAGTGTTATTTCTAAGAGTCAAAAAGTGGAAAAAACTAAATGTCCATGATGAACAAAATGTGGTATATCCATACAATGGATTATTTGACAATAAAAAGGGATGAATTACTAATACATGCTATGACATAGATGACCCTTGAAAACACTATGCTAGGTGAAATATTATGCTAGAGAACAGTCACAAAATACCAAATAGTATATGATACTATTTCTATGAAATGTCCACAGTAGGCAAATTGAGAGAGGTAGAAAGTAAATTAGTGACTGCTTAGTGCTGGGGACTAGGGATTTAGGGGAATGGATAGTGGGAGTCAACTGGAAGGGAGTTTCAGAAGGTATAAAAATGTTCTAGCATTGGACTGTGGTGATGGCTGCACAATTCTACAAATATACTAAAAAAATTAAATACTTTAAATGGGTAAACTGTATGGTAGTGAGTTAAGTCTTAATAAAACAGATAAAAGGAAAAAATTTGAACTAAACTGTTACACAATAGTAATGTGGAAGGTGAGAGAAGAAATACCAGAGTTAAAACTTAAATCCCTGTATTATCTGTACGTGAATAGAGATACTCAATATAAAGGTATAGGGAGAAAATGATGACATACAATCCATAGCTTCTACCTCATCAAAGAAAAAATATGCAAAGGAACTTAATAAATTCAATACAAAGCCAATCAAAATCCTAGAAAGATTCTCCACAGAATTTGACAAATTGATTATAAATAGCATATGGAATAGTAAAGTTCAATGCAATTCTGAAAGAAAAAAGAACTGGGGGTTCTACTCAGCCAGATATCAAGACTTTAAAAAATACTATAATTAAGACAGTGCATAGCACTCCACTTAACATCAATGGATAGATGATCCAAACAGAAAATCAACAAGGAAACTTGTTGGCTTTGAATGACATATTGGGCCAGATGGATCTAACAGATATACTCAGAACATTCCGTTCTAAAACAGCAGAATACACATTCTTTTCAAGTGCGCATGGAACATTCTCCAAAAAAGATCACATATTAGGCCACAAAACAAATCTCAACAAATTTAAAAAGATCAAAGTAATACCATGCATCTTTTCTGACCATAATGCTATGAAACTAGAAATCAACCACAAGAAAAAACCTAGAAAGCACACAAATACGTGGAGGTTAAATAACATGCTACTAAACAATGAATGGGTCAACCAAGGAATCAAAGAGAAAATAAAAAAAAATACATGCAGACAAATGAAAATGACAACACAATGGTCCAAAATCTTTGGGATGAAGGAAAAGCTTTCTAAGAGGGAAGTTTATAGCAATACAGGCCTATCTAAAGAAAGGGAAAAAAATCCCAAACAACCTAACCTTACACCTGATGGATCCAAAAAAAGAAAAACAAACAAAACCCCAAATTAGTAGTAGAAGGAAGGAAATAATAAAGATTAGAACAAAAATAAATGAAATAGAAACCAAAAAAAGTAATAGAACAGATCAGTGAAACCAGGAACTAGTTCTTTGAAATGATAAAATAAACTGATAAACCTTTAGCCAGACTCATTAAAAAAAAAAAAAAAGAGAACACACAAATAAAATCAGAAAGGAAAGTGGAGAAATAACAACTGACATTACAGAAATCCAGAAGATTGTAACAGAATATTATGAAAAATTATATACCAACAAATTGGACAACCCAGAAGAAATGGATAAATCCCTAGAAACATATAACCTCCCAAAATTGAATTAGGAAGAGAAAAAATGTGAACAGACTGATTACAAACAGTGAAATTGAATTAATCATCAAAAACTCCCAATAAACAAAAGTCCAGGACCAGATGGCCTCACAGGTAAATTCTACCAGACATTTAAGTAAGAGATAATACCTATTCTTCTCAAACTAGTCCAAAAAATAGAAGAAGAAGGAAAACAATTAATTCTAGGAAGCCAGCACTACCCTGATACCAAAACCAGATAAAGACACTACAGAAAAAGAGAACTATAGGTCAATAATCTCTGATCAACATAGATGCAAAAATCCTCAACAAACTATTAGCAAACCAAATCCAATGATATATTAAACAAATGATTCATCAGAATCAGTGGGGCTTATCCCTGGGATGCAAGGTGGGTCAATATTCACAAGTCAATCAATGTGATACATCACATCAATAAAAGAAGGGATAAAAACCATATGATCATTTCAACAGATGCAGAAAAAGCATTTGACAAAGTATGACATCCATTCATCCTGCAACAAAGTAGGATTAGAGGGAACATACCTCAACATAATGAAGTCCAATATAAAACCCCACAGCTCACATTATACTAATGGGGAAAAACAGAATATTTCTCCTAGAATCAGGAACAAGACAGGATGTCCACTCTTACCACTGTTATTTAATACAGTACTGGATTTACCATAGTACTGGAAGTCCTAGCCACAACAATCAGACAAGAGGAAAGAATAAAAGGCATCCTAATTGGTAAAGAAAGTAAAACTTTTCACTATTTGGAGAAGACATTATATTATACACAGAAAACCCTAAAGACTGCACCAAAAAAGTACTAGAGCTGGTAAATAAATTCAGTAAGGTCATAGGATATAAAATCAACTTACAGAAATTCATGGTATTTTTAAACACTAAAAATGAAGCAACAGAAAGAGAAATTAAGAAAGTAATCCCATTTACAACTGCACCAAAGTTAATAAAATACTGAGGAGTAAATTTCATCAAAGAGGTGAAGGCCTACTTTGAAAAGTATAAAACACTGATGAAAGGTATTGAAGACAATACAAACAAGTGGGAAAATAGCCCATGCTCATGTATTGGAAGCACAAATATGGTTAAAATGTCCATAGTACCCAAAACAACCCAGAGATTTAATGTACTCCCATCAAAATACCAACAACATTTTTCACAGAACTAGAACAAATAATCCTAAAATTTATATGGAACCATAGAAGACTAAACCTCCAAAACAATCTTGAAAAAGAAAAATAAAGCTAGAGGCATCACAATTCCAGATTTCAAGTTATACTACAAAGCTGCAGTTATCAAAACAGTATTGAACTGGGACAAAAATGGTCCATTGATCAATGGAATACAAAGCCCAGAAATAGACCTGTTAATATGGTCAATTAATCTTTGACAAAGGAGGAAAGAAAATGCAATGGAGAAAAGACAGCATCTTCAACAAATGGTGCTGGGAGAACTGGATGGCTGTGTGCAAAAGAAGGAAACTGGACCACTGGCTTATACCACAAAGATAAAATAAAAAATGAATTAAGGACTTATATCTGACACCTGAAACTATAAACATCCTAGAAGAGAGAAAAGGCAGTGATTTCTCCAACATTGGAAGTAGCAGCTTTTTCCTAGGTATGTCTCCAAAGGCAAGGAAAATAAAAGCAAAAATAAACTACTGGAACTCCAACAAAATGAAAAGCTTCTGTATTCCAAAGGAAACAACTGACAAAACTAAAAGACAACCTGCTGAATAGGAGAACATATTTGCAAATGACATATCTGTTAAAGTTTTAGTATCCAAAGTTTATAAAGACCTTATACAACTCAACACCCATAAAACAAATGATCAAATTAAAAAATGGGCAGAAAACATGAATAGTTTCTCCAAAGAATACAGATGGTCAACGGACACATGAAAAGATGCTCAACATCACTTGTCATCAGGGAGCTGCAAATCAAAATTTCAATGTGGTATCACCTTGCACCTATCAAGAATGGCTAAAATCAACAACACAAGAAACAACAGGTGTTGGCAGAGGATGTGGAGAAATAGGAATCCTTGTGCACTGTTGGTAGGAGTGCAAACTGGGGGACCCACTATGGAAAACAGTATGAAGATTCCTCAAAAAGTTAAAAATGGAACTATCTTACAATCCAGTAATTGTACTACTGGGTATTTACCCCCCAAATGCAAAAACCCTAATTCAAGGATACATGCACCCTTATGTTTATAATAGCATTATTTACAAAAGCCAAATTATGGAAGCAGCTCAAGTGTCCATCAATAAATAAATGGTCAAAGAAAATGTACCCATATACAACAGAATATCACTCAGCCATAAAAAGAATGAAATCTTGCCATGTGCAACAAATATAATGCAAGTATAATATTAGCAAGTATAATGCTAAGCAAAATAAGCCAGTGATAAGAAGACAAATACCATATGATCTCACTTTAGAAACAGAACAAATGAGTAAAGGGAAAAAAAGGAGAACGAGCCTAACTAAGAAACAGACTCTTAACTATAGAAAACAAACTGATGATGGGTGGGAGATGGGTAAAATAGGTGAAGGGGATTAAGAGTAGACTTATCATGATAAGCACTGAATAATGTATAGAATTGCTGAATTGCTATATTGTACACTTGAAATTAATATAACACTGTATGTTAACTATGCTGGAATTAAAATTTTAAACTTAATTAAAAAGATAGTGCATTAGGGGTGCCTGGGTGGCTCAGTGGGTTAAACCTCTGCCTTCAGCTCAGGTCATGATCTCAGGGTCCTGGGATCAAGCCCCACATCAGGCTCTCTGCTCAGCGGGGAGTCTGCTTCTCTCTCTCTCTCTCTGCCTACTTGTGATCTCTCTCTGTTAAATAAATAAATAAAATCTTTGAAGAAAAAAAAAGATAGTACATTATTGGTGCACCAGATCAATAGGTAAATGAAACTAAATAGGGGATTTAGGAAGCGAACATGATACATGAAAGAGAATGCGGATATGTAACAGAAAAAGCGAACAACACCCATTAGTGGAGAAAAGGTAGCTCATTCAAGAAAAAGTACTGAGACAAATAACTTTCCATATGGGAGAAAATAAAGTATATTCTCTATTCCATAAATAAAATTCAATTCTAGATATACTAGAGACCTAAATGTTGAAAAATTAAATTTTAAGACACTTTGAAGAAAACACTAGAAAAATAGCTCTATGATCACAGGAAAGGAATATCTAAACAACTAATAAAAAAAAAAAATCACTACTCTTAATAAATTTACCTACAAATAAATTTGAAATTTCTCTATCAAAAAAAAGACACTATCAACAAAGTTAAATACATAGAAGGAATGAACTGGAAGAAAATGTTTACAACCACAACAAAGAATTAGAATACAGACTACAGAAAGAACTAATAGGGAAAAGACAAACTATTCAATAGAAAAATGAGCAATCTAGTCATATGAATGAAATACAGGACACTTGAATCTCATTAACAATCAGGAAAATGCAAATAAAAACAAAACAAAATATAATTCACACTCATCCAGACTGGTAAATTTCAAGTCTGACAGTACAAAGTGTTGACCAAGAGGTAGGTAAAGGGGAACTCTCACATTCTGGAAAATAATTTGGCAATACATGTAATAGTTATAATGTACACACCCTGTTACCGCAATTCCACTTCTAAGTGTTTCAGTAATAATTTAAAAAAACCCATAAACATAAATAATGGACACTGCAACATTTTTTGTAGTAGGAAAAAATGACAACAATCCACATACCCATTTGGGAAGCAGAGACTCTTAGAAGACTGAGTAGGAAAGGGTTGCCTTATTTTGTAGTTTGAGAACCTAGCAACATGCTATCACAAATTAGGTGTTCAGAAAATATTCGAGTGGATGAGTAAATAAATAAAAAAGAAATAAATGAGGAACAGTTCTTGTCATATGGAGAACTAAAACTAGACAAAAATCCTTGCCTTCATGAGATAAAGGAGACAAGTAAATTGTAGAGTATGTTAAATAGTGTTAAGTACTTGGAGAAATAAAAAGCAGGTAAGGGGGATAGGGAAGTACTGGGGAGGGTTACAGTTTTATACTGAATGTCCAGAAAAGGCCTCACTGAGTAAGTAACAATTGAATAAAGACTTGAAGGGAGTAAAGGAACCAGCAGATAAGGGGATGGGGGGGTTGGGAGGGTGGCATTCCAGGTAGAGGTAACAGACAAGGGAAAGATCCTGAGATTGAAGTACACCTGACACTTCTGATGAATTGCAAGGCAATTGTGGGTAATTGTGGGTAAAGCAAAGTGAGGGAAAAGTGATGGGAGATGAGAAGTGGTTTGGAGGGTCAAAGTAGGGAGAGTGCGCATACAGAGACAGAGATCAAGCAAAGACTTTGTTTTTTCACTCTGAGCAAGAAAGCAAATCCTTAGAAGGTTTTAAGCACAGGAATTACATGATCCAACTTGTGTTTTTAATAAGATCACTGTGGCTGCTCTGTTGAAAACAGACTGCAGGGATTGAAGGGATATTTAATGACAATAATAGCAGCCATAAGGTTCTTTTGGAGGAACTAAGCAAGGTCCCTACTTCAGTGCTTCTGGGATACTTGGGATTCCTCTAATGCTTGACCTCCCTATTAAATGAAAGAGTGGGTATCTAAGAATATGTGTCTAAAGATAAAGATAAAAGAAGCAAATATTCAAAGATCTGGTTTCTTAAACATTAATTCCTGAGGTTAAAACTTACTTAGCTCCATCAAATACTACCACCACAGGTCTGTGCCTCCTTTTCCTACTCTTGAGAGAAAGAAAAAGAATACAGGTACTCCTAAACTGACGCTGAAATAAATATGATAGTCATTCATCAATGCAACCAATATTTGGTGGGTGAGTATATACAATGAATGGGCCAGCTGCTGTCTTGAGTACAAGGGATATAAAGATGAACAAGATATGTCCCTGCCCTAAGATATTTACAGTCTAGTGAGTGAGATACCTAGACTTATATTGTGTGCTATACAGAAACTCAGAACACGCTTTTAATATTACCCATAAGCACTAACAGAAATATAACATGTGTCACAAATGCAAGCCACATATACAATTTAAAAATTTCTAGTAACCATATTAGAAAAATAAATAAAAACAAAACAGGAAAAATTGAAATATTTTACTTCACCCGATATAGCCTAAATATTAACATGTAACCAACAGAAAAATGGAGATATTTTACATTATTTTCATACTGTTTTTGAAATCCTGTATTTTACACTTAAGAATATCTTGATTCAAATAGCCACATTTCAAGTGTACTGGACAGCACAATTATATAGGACAGATCTATTTTCTAGAAAACTGAAAAGAATTTGACAGTTAAGAGTACAGGACAAAGTAAAGTAGTAGAGGGAGAGTTGAACATGTTCAC
Source organism: Enhydra lutris kenyoni (assembly GCF_002288905.1). Lineage (NCBI taxonomy): Eukaryota > Metazoa > Chordata > Mammalia > Carnivora > Mustelidae > Enhydra > Enhydra lutris. The sequence goes on from NW_019154086.1 coordinate 8,831,763, forward strand.
ATATTGAAGGACAAGACTAGGGTAAACATACTATAGATAACGACAGGGAGTGTGGAGAGTAGGATGAAAGAACAAGATTAAGAGCACAAGTGGACTGGTTAGTTTGGAAAAGAGGATAGTCACCTGTTTTTTGTTTTTGTTTTTTTGTGACTGGTGGAAAGGAAAGAGTTAAATACAGATATCAACAAGTTTAGTAAGTGTGAGAGAACAGAAAGTTGAGAGTTTAGTTTAAGAGCTTGCCATTTTTCTCAGTGAATCACAAGACAATCTCACCAGCCTTGTCACTATTGCCCATACAAATCTGAAGGCACTACTTTACAGAACAATTTAAGAAACAGTATCCTGGTATGGCAAGATTAAGTTTTATTTTTGTAAATTACAGTACTTTTCTAGTTTTTTTCTGGAGGGGTCAATCTCGAATGTTGTCATTTTATCTCTAAACACGGAAGCAACACTATGGATTCATTCTTTCTTTCCTTTCTTTCCTTACCTACTCATTTATTCAGCATACATGTACCCAGTGTCTACTCTATGTCAAGTATAGTGAGACACTGAACATACAGAGATGAATAAGGCCTACATTTGTATCTCCAGTATTTAGCATTATAATGTCTGCGCACAGTAATTGCTTTAAAAGCACAGCATTACTTTGTCCTGTAAAGAAATATCACACGTCAACTAAAGTATACATTAGCAAAGGCTTTCATTTAAAAGTCTAAAGAAGTGGGGCACCTAGGTAGCTTAGCTGGTTAAGCATCCTACTCTTGATCTCAGGGTTGTGAGGTCAAGCCCATGCCTAGCGTGGAGCCTATTTAAAAAAAAAAAAAAAAAAAAAGTCTAAAGAAGTGCTGTCCAACAGAATTTTCTGTGATAATGAAAATGTTCTACTCTGAACTGTCCAATATAGTAGCTAATAAGCACATGAATTTTTAATTTAATTAATTGAATTTTAATTTAAATAGCTAATGTGGTTAGTTAATGGCTACCATACAAATGCAAACGTTAGAATACAGTGAGTAGCTAATAGCATTAATAGTATTATAATCAAGGTGCTGTCATCTCTAAGGGATTAATACACATAATATGCTGTCAGAAATGAGTACACTATGAATACTAATTGTACCATAAAAACATGGTAAGAAATTCTGCTTAGAATTTTCTTAGTATAAACTAACCTTAGCACTTTGAGCCAAAAAAACAAAGAACAAAAGAAAAAGAAAAAAGATATACCAATCTTTTCTTTTCACTCTACTTCCCCAAGTTGGAAAACAGCAACCTTCTTTGCGTTTTCTCATTGTGTAAAGAAATGAAAATACTTGGGGCACCTGGGTGGCTCTTGGTGGTTAAGCGGCTGCCTTCAGCTTGGGTCATGATCCCAGGGTTCTGGGATAGAATCCCGCTTGGAGCCCCAACTGGAGCTTAGCAACGGGCTCCTTGCTGAGCAAGGAGCCTGCTTCTCTCGCTCCCACTCTCCCTGTTGGTGTTTCCTCAGTGTCTCTCTGTCAAATAAATAAATAAAATCTTAAAAAAAAATGAAAATACTTTGTGGAGATAAGGAGTCAAAGTTTTCTTAAGTTATAAATTACTACGGTGTGGGAATTACTTTTGTAACACGACAGGAAGCTTTTTTTTGGCAAGACAATCTAAGTTGCTGAAAATCAGGATTCACATAATGAATAAAGTGTTTATAATTAAAAAAAAAAAAAAAAAAAAACCTGTCTCTGCAATTTAATTTCCCCAGATTTGTCCCACTTACCTGAATTTTTAGAATGAACCTTTGGTTAAAAGACATGGTGACAAAATCCATTGAGCAAATGGAAGTATACTCTAAACTACACTTTGAGTTGAATAATTCCTGGTGTAGTAACTAAAATAGGTTTTTATGCCAGAGATAGCAAATATACTTTCATTACTCCATGTATCCACTATCCATAACGTAAAATTTAAGTGAGTGTACAAACTTAATCAGAGATACAAAGTTCTAACATTGGCACAGATCTGATTATATTCTTAGAAGATCTGATAACTTAAAAGTAAAACCAGTGAGGTGAGCAACTAAATGTCAGAGATAGCATTTTTTATGCACAGCAAGTTGTTCAACTTGTTAATCACTCAGTAAGGCAGGTGTCTTGTAAAATAACCATACCACTTCCTGCCCTTCCTTTTAGTTGTGTTCATTTGAAGCCGTTTTAAAAAACATTACCAGATTGCCTGTTTTGAAGATGAGAGTGGTTACACAACCCCGAGATTTTATTCAGGTTAACAGAAATACCTAACACTTAGAAGCAGTATCTTAATTTACTAGAAAAAGCTTTAAGAAAGCCACTTTAGAATGATCTTCCTACCACACAAAAACGGCATTAGAGAAATCTTTTATACATGGAGACTGGTAAATCAAAAGCATAAGATCAGACCTGTAATAAATAACTTTCAGAGTCAAGTTGTGCTATGGGTTATTGCAACAAGGCCAAGGTATTACAGTATAGTATTATAACGACATCATTAGCTTAGTTTCCTAATAAGGCATATATATATATATATATATATATATATATATATATATGGAATACCTGAATTTACAATTAGCTAAAAATAGGAAGCCAACATCTGTTTGAGCAGCAGGCAGTTCCAGTTTTATTTATAAGATTTTTTTCTGAGTGATGCCCTTTCCAAAATGAATTAACAGAAGGCTGGCTCTGAAACAGAATTAACATTAAAATATTGTTCTAGAGCAGGGAAAAAGAGGTATAAATGCTTCAAACCCACAAAATCTTTATAGTGCCAAAAAAGTCGTTTTTGCTGCATTGCCTTTTGAATCAGTAAATGAGAACATTGAACTGTAGAAGCGTTAATTAATGCGATTTAGAAATTAAGCAGCAACCAGCAAAAGACCTCATCACAGAGATAAGGTTTAGGCTTCTTCAGCCAGGAACAATTTCTGTCCTCATTGTCACTGTCGCTTTACTGCTGTATTTTCTGGGCTGTAGTTGCCAGGAGGCAGGAAAGATTTTTCTCTCTGAATTAATTCTGAGAAAGGTGGCGCTTTTTATATGCCTTAAATCACCCTTTTCTAAGATTTTTTTTTTTTTCTCCAGATGTTCCAGTAAAACTGAGAAGTTAACCACTCGTTCCAAACCTTTGTCGTTCAAACTGCCTTGAGAGAACGGGAAAAAGTAAGGTTCACAATTCAAAAGTTTGACTTGGGGTGAGGTAGGGTGAGGACAAGGTAAGAGGAGGAAAACAGTCCTTCATAACTTTCGTACACCTCTTTTCCGAAAGCAGACGGGGTGTTGGAATATTTTCTCTTTCCCTCACCTACGGCTTGAGTAAAATTTCTGTCGAGGCGAGGGGCTACATTAGGGAAGGTACCCCCCTCCTGGATAACTAACGCAACACTGAATCGTGACACCTAACTGAAAACAGTGACAAGAGGGAGCTGAAGAGAAGTCCTCCCCTTCCCGTTCCCTCAAACGTGTCCCAAATTGTAGGAGCAGGAAACAGAAGCCTCTCGTCTCTCCCCTACACCTACTCTCTTTCCGTTCTCTCGCCCTGTTTTCTCAGGGGGGACGCCGAGCCCTCTCGGGAACCCCGCCTGCGGCCGTCGCACCCAGGAGCGGCGAGAACCGAGGAAACCTTAGAAGTGCAGGCAGGAAGCAGCCGCCTCCCGCCGGCCTCCGCGTCCCGGGGTCGGAGGCGAGATTGGTGCGGGAGCTGTGCGGGGCTTTCCAGCTCGGGCCCCGCGCTAGCCTCCGCCGCGGCCTAGCCCGGCGCCCGCGCCCCGGCCTCGCGGCTCCGAGCAGCCGGCCCTTCCCCGCCGCCCGGGCCCGAGAGAGGCCGCGCGGCGGCGGACGTCCGGGAGGAGAGAAGGCACTCACCAGCTGCTGCCGGACCCAGCGCCACATGCCCCCGCCGTCGCCGTCCCGGTCCCGCGGGACGCGGGGGCCGAGGGGCTGCAGGTGGAAGCTGACGAGCCAGAGGGGGAAGCGGGATTGCCCCTCTGGCTGAAGTTCCGCTCGCCGCCGCAGCCACCTCACTCCCCGCGCCGGGTCCCCATCTCGCCGCGCCGGCTCCGAGGTCCTAGAGGCGCGGCCCCGGCGCCGCCCCCGCCCGGCGCAGCTGAGCCTGCCGCCGCGCCGCAGCCACCTTCATTATTGACCGTTGTCACCCGAAGCACCACCACAACCCCACCCCCGCCCAGCCCGGCCCCCCAGCCCCACCCGGGCCCTCCCCCGGCGCCCCGGCCCGCCCCCGGACGTGACGAAAGGGGCTGTGGGGACCGAGGGGCACGGCGCGCCCAGCAGCCGTCTGGAGCCTGGGGTCAGCCGGGTGGGCGGGGCCGGCAGCCGGTCTGGTCAGGTGCGGTTTCTCGAAAGCGGCTTCTTCCTTCTGTCCCCCTTTCTTCCCAGTTCAGGGAAGGGATTAAATCGTGTCTGTCTACGGAGTCTGCAGCCTCTTGCCGACTCCTCTGTTTCTACCTCCTGTTGCAGGTCTGTCGCTGTCTGCCTTCTTTGGTCTCCCGGTCCCCCAACACGCATACGCACATTCTCGAGTGTAGTGACTGAAAGTTAATCCCCAGGGGTCCAGATGGGTTCAATTAGATTGTCAAAGTCTTTTTTTCAATGCATAACCCAGCCCTCTTCTTAAGCAAATGACTGAACTGGAGCTAGGGGAATCTTGATTACTGCCTCAAAGTAATTTCGAGAACGGTTGCAACTGCCCTGTGCCTGTTTGAATAAACATTCCGTGTTCTATAATGATTATCTAGTGCCACAAATAGATCCTTTCCTTAGGGATATTTATGATCTATAAAACTAGCAGTGGAATTTTATATTATAAATAACCCGAGTACAGAAATTAGCTAGATATTTAAAGAAAAAAGTAGTCTCACTTTTGTTCTTATGATTGAACCTTGCTTTCTGACCCTAAAAGGAAGTTTGAGATATATTTACTTATTGTTATAGTAATAAAACATTACTACCATTCGTGGAGCACTTGTGTGTCCCAGGCCCTGTACTAAGCTCTTTACTTGCATGGTCTAATTTAACCCCTCCTCTACCCTTTGAAACTGAAATGATTATTTCCAATGTATGGGTACAGAAGTGGAGGCTCAGGTTAAATAAACTTGCTCAGCTTAAGTAACTTTGCAAAGCTGGGATTCAGATCCTGGATGGTCTAGCAACAAATCTCATGATCTTAAGCTACGTAAAGAAACAAAAAATATGATCATACCTATACCTACTTAGCGAAACTACTTTTCTTCATCTGCAAGTGGTCTGATTAAAATTAGGTCTGGAAATTTTTATTTATTTGCCACTGACTTTTATCAAGACAACCTAAGATGTAGAAATCAAGAGGATACTTTTGTGCATTATTATTTAACTGTGCCCTAAATTTCAAAAGATAGAAGTGGGATGAGGACTTGATTCTAAATGCTATCGTGGGATGTGGGGAGAAGTGATCTCAAGATAACTGAAAAGATCGTAATTGTCGGTCAGATTGTCAGGAACAGACACTCAAAGCGCTGTTTTGTTCTCAAAGCACTTGTCAAGGGCAATATTATGTTACCTCATATTAATCCAAGGAGCACAGAGTATTTTTATACCAGAGATTATAACCCATTAGTAGTAATGAAATCAATTTAGTGTGTCATAATCGGTATTTTAAAAATAGAACAGAAAACATCAGAATATATTGCACAGTGTAATATGTATTGTTTTGTGAAACTTTTGTACAGACACACAGGCATACCAGGTCATAATATAAAAAGAATTTCTTCCTATTGGTTGTACCTGGAAAGGTTTAAAAAAGCATTGACATGGGAATAACAAGACTTAAGGTAGGCACCAGCTGTAAAAGAATGAAAATGTGTTTCGAGTCAGTGGTAATTTATTCATTTCACAGTTGTTTCTTAAGTATTGAGCACCAAATGTATGCATAACAACTGCCTAAAACAGAGAAGACACAAATGGAAATTTAAGATGACCCTTTCTCACTGGATGGAGTTTGCAGCCTAGTTGGAGAGAGAAGTTATAGAGAGTAATCAGTTAAATAACTGCAGGAGCAAGTACTTAGAGAATGGAGAAAACTCAAGGTGTTTGAGGTACGACTAATAAGAGTAATAGGTAGTAACTAAGAGGTGGAGTTGGGTGAGTAAGGATAGGTATAGCATGGAAAGAGTTTCCAATTAGTCACAAGAGCTTATAGGACGTAGGCAATTCCCGGAACTTTCTGAACAAGAAATGATGGGATGAAATCAGAATGCTATTCCATAGATACTATATGTGATAGGTAGGAGAGAGAAGAAAGGTGAGATATGAAATTATTGCTAGAGTGAAACCTTGAGTTCAAAAGTGCTGGACTGGCAAAGAGCCAGAAGTAAATAAAGCATGTTGTAGGAAGTCGTGCTCTGGTGACAGACAAGGAAACCTGAAACTTCAGTCATTCCAAGTGAAGTGACAGACCTTTCAAGAGAGTACACTTGCCAGCATTAAACAGTCACTAAATTAATGGTAAACAGGGTTCCTTTTCTTAAGTCAACCTGTTAATATAATTCTGTGCTACTTATACTTGTGAGGTATGTTTAATCCCAGGGGGAAAAAATATATCTCCTGGTTTGGTGTAACAGGTATAACAGGGACAAAACAAAGGGGGATATTTTTCTTGATTAGTACATCTTGAACTATGAATGGAAAGCACAGGCTATGAGCTTGTTAAGGTCAAAATTTCTGGCTCATTCATTTTGGTACTTACGGTATCTTAAAGGTACTCAATGTATGTCTGTTAAATAATTAATATCAATAAATGAGTAGTTAAGGAAAAAAATACCTACTTCAGGTATATCAAAGTAATATAAAGTGGAGCATAAAGAATAATTTCAGTAGATCCCAGGCTCTGCAATTAAGACCAGTGGTCATTGTTGCTTGGACTCAGGATACTCTCTGTTGTGTGCCTCTCAGAACTCTTCAAGGGTCAGTCTGACTGGAGGACACTAAGCCTTGCCTGTCTTTTGTCTTAATGCCTTAATTATTTCTTCAGCAATGGGAGCCATCAGAGGGGCCCTAGAATCTGCTCTCATTTTTGAAAAGGGCACTTTCCATTTTTCTCAAAATCACAAATCTAGTAGATTATACATTATTCCACTTGAAAAGTGATTATCACTTCTGATAATTATCTGATTAGTTATCATTCCAGAATTTCTAGACCAGACTTCAGGCTGAAGGAAAACAGACTTCAGGCAAACTTTTCCAGTACTGACCAGGATTATATATTTATCACCTTATGATGAAATTCATCAGGAACAATATCACATTACATATTTGCAACTTCTCTTGAAAATTTCTCAAAACCAGTATCGGTTGTAGACTAAGTTGTATAAATAGAGTTTTAGTTTTTGGCTATTTATGCTTATATAGAACCAGATCTCAAAACCATGGTGAGAGTTAGGATCCATAAAAATGACCTTTCTTGAAAAGCTCAAGCATGCAAAACAAATGTGTTCTGCACCTTCCTCCTTCCTTATTATTTTTTTAAGATTTATTTATTTATTTTAAGAGAGAGAGGGAGAGAATTGGGGGAGGCGTGGAGAGGTCAGAGAGAGAGAGAAAGAGAGAATCTCAAGCAGACTCCCTTCTGAGGATGGGGCTGCATCCCAGGGCCCTGAGATCATGACCTGAGTCGAAATCAAGAGTCAGCCGCTTAACCAACTGAACCAGCCAGGCACCCTCTTTCTTCCTTATTTTTAAGTTGCCCTTTCATAACTCAATACTACTTTTGTGTTAACTAGATGCAGTGTTCTGTCACTTCTCTTGTAAAAAAAAAATGTAGAAAAATGAACTTGTGTACCTTTTGGACTTAGTTTTACTTGTCATAATATGGGAGACACTCAGACAAGTGCCTGTGATTGAATTATTGACAAAAAGAGTGATGACCTCAGATCAGCAGCAGCAACACCAAAGCTGCTGTTGTTAATTAACAGTCTCCAAACCTAACCAACTTTTGATTACTTGTGCCACATAATCAAATTATTTAGCCATCTAGAGGCATTGGTTTTTGTAGCATTTTAACTTCTGGATATCACACGCAAATTTCACGGCTTGATGTTAGATATATTTTATGAATGCTTTTCTTCCTGATTAAAATGACTACATTAGGTCAGACTCAGAGAAGGTAGAATGTTGATTTCCAGGGGCTGGGGAGAGAGGGAAGATGGAATGTCTTGTTTAATGGGTACAGAGTTTTAGTGAAAAGAGTAAAAAAAATTTTTTTTGAAGATGAAAAGGGTTATGAAGATGGATGTTGGTGATGGTTGTACAACATTATGAATATATTTAATATCACTAAACTGTACACTTAAAATGGCTAAGGTGATAGACTATGTGTTGCTCTTACCATGATAAAAAAAAAAATGGGGAAAATTGACTGCGGAGGTAGGTTTCTGGTAATAGCCGCCGCTTCATAGATTTTGTAGGCTAAACCATCACAGGTGGTTTCAATGACAGAATCTTGACATTTGCCCTTTTATCTGTATTAGAATAGATCCACAGTTGTTTTCTGAGGAAAATCTTGGTTTAGTCCTTAAACTTTTATAAAACAATGTTAATCCTATCCCCAGTTATGCTGAGTACTAATGGGAATGAATATGCCCTAAATTGCCAGAGCATCTGTGTGCTTTGCAGATATGATCAGAAATGCTCAATGGACAGAGGTAGTGTTAATGGAGGATTTCCTGAAAACCATTCACTCTTTGGGTGATCTAAGTTTTGTCTTTAAAAAAAAAAATGATCAAAATCTGTTTCTGGAAAGTCTGGTTTGGGCTCCTCTGTGATTACTTTCACTGGCCTGCAGTTTAGGGCCATATGAACAGCTGGAGTCTAGGGACCACAGAGATGCAGCCCGAGGAATCCGACAACTGTTTTTACTGTGGAAGTGCAGGTGAGAATGTTGCTCATTGTGTTGTCTTGACAAGAGCCTGCAGAAATTCATTACCGCAAATGACTGTTTTTCTCTTGAGCAACTAGTTTGTTTTATAATCTGCGCATTTGGATTATGTAATAGAATGTGCTTCCTTCCATCATGTGTTCGTACTTTAAAAATTTGGAGGCTTCCTTATGGCAAGTGCCCAGACTCTACACTGTACATTTTGGGAATTACTTTTGCCCTGAGTTCTTACTTGTCTACTCTTAGCTTCCCTTTGGTTAGTTACTCCACTCCCTTAACATCTTATTGTACTGTATGTATTTCATGAGACATCTTCAATCTTTTCTGAATAAAAGGGATAAAGGATGGGGCGTCTGGGTGGCTCAGTGGGTTAAAGCCTCTGCCTTCGGCTCAGGTCATGATCCCAGGGTCCTGGAATCAAGCCCCACATCGGCTCTCTGCTCAGCAGGGAGCCTGCTTCCCTTCCTCTCTCTCTGCCTGCCTCTCTGCCTACCTGTGATCTCTGTCTGCCAAATAAATAAATAAAATCTTAAAAAAAAAGGGATAAAGGAAAATATGACATAACTATTTGTTATTATAAGTCATAAAGATTAGTTTGGGGGGGTTGTTTTTATTTTATTTGTTTATTTTGGGGGGGTGGGGAGGAGCTGAGAGAGAGAGAGAGAGAGTCCTAAATGGATTCTGTGCTGAGTACAGAGCCCAGCATGGGGTGGGCTTCATCTCAGGACCCTGAGATCACAACCTGAGCCAGAACCAGGAATCAGTCCCTCAACTGACTGTGTCACCCAGGCACCCTTGTTTGTTTGTTTTTCCCATGAAGATAAGTTTTAAGATGAGACAATGAATTCCAAGTAATTTAATCTGAAGATTATGTGATTTCCTTTAGCTCCATAGCAATTCCGTATGTATTTTCACCATCTTCCAGTGACTATAAATGTTAATTTGTATGAGTAGCAGATTGACTGGAAGCAATGAGTAAACATTCAGTGAGCAAAAACTGAAGCTAGGTAAGGCAGTATATGAACGGGGAAAAAAAGTGAGCGAGAAGAAAACATGCTGAGTCAAAGTGAAATCAAGAACAATGTTCATTAAGATTGCAACTAGTAGAATGGTTTGGAAGTTGAGCACTGAAAAATGCTAGTTCAAACAGACTTCTGTATGGGAGACAGGATGAAGGTGGCTACTTGCCGAAAGCACTAGCTTGAACATCTGATTTTGGTAATAGCTTATGACTATTGGAAGGAAGAGTGTAAGAAATTCTCATAAAGGCAAAAAGCCTGTTGTTTCCTTAGTGCTCAGACTGGCTGAGCAGAAGGGTGCTGGGATGGACCGAAGATAGGAGCTGGGTTGGTTTGGGATTATAGGAGATGGGATGCTGGGACAGAAACGAAGTGTAACTAGGAGAAACCACATTTCTCAGGGAATCAGGTAAGAGGAAGATCTGGGCTGGAGAGAGCTGAGATCCAGCAGTGGATCCACAATAACCTAGAGGGGCAGAAATCCTTGGGTATCTCCAGTGCTTAACCTAAGGCCTGGCACATAGTATGTATTTGAAATTGTTCTGTCATATAAATAAAGCTGGACCAAACTGAATCCTGTATGTTATTGTGATTGCCCATTTGTGGTTAATGTCCCAACGTGGCTCCAATGGCAAGAAGGCCTTCCTTGTGCATATATGACAGCATCCGATTGAGTCTGCCTTAAGACATGACTCCCTAAAGAGGAGAGGAAACAGATGAAGGGTCAAGACTGTTCTCTCAGCCACCTTGGGTCATTTCACATGCTGCATATACCATCTGAAAATCCCTTCTGATATCTTCTACCTTCTTCTTACTCACCTAATTCTTCATCATTTAAATCTTAATGTAAAAGTTACCCTTCAGAGGTTAGGCTCCCTTGTAGAGCTGGCAACATTTATATAAACCCTAAGCACTTGGAAGATTTTGTTGGCTCCCCCAGCACAGCTAAATATGAATTCAAACACAAAATAAAAGTGTGAAATGTTTACTTTTTTTTTTTTTTGGAAATGACATACAACAAAATGTATACATATTCAGAACTTCTTTCTAGATTTTCTTCTCATTCAAATTATCTCCTTCGTTCTCTCTCTCACAAATGCTGCCCTACATGTGCTCAGGCTCCCCCTCTTTTTCTATCTCCCTCTCTTTCACTCTTTCTTGAGCCTTTGCTGATGCCTCAAACAAATGCTGAGTCAGCTGTCCAGGTAATTCTGCACACTCTCCATTAAGTATTCTCACAGTGTCCCGTACCTCTCCAAGTACTTTGCACACTGGTAATTGTGTAATTTTTTGCTGCAATCTGCTTAATCTCTGTCTTCCCTATGACACTATTCTTTTTTATCATTATTTCACAATCCATGTTTATTTATTTATTTTTATGTTATGTTAGTCACCATTAGTTTTTGATGCAGTGTTCCATGATTCATTGTTTGGATGCAACACCCAGTGCTCCATGCAATATGTGCCCTCCTTAATACCCATCACTGGGCTAACCCATCCCCCCATCCTCCTCCTCTCTAAAACCCTCAATTTGTTTCCTGGAGTCCATAGTCTCTCATGGTTCATCTCTCCCTCTGATTTCCCCCACTTCATTTTCCCCTTCCTTCTACTAATGTCCCTATGACACTATTCTTCTGTAGGGCAGGGACTCAGTTTGTGAACTTTAAGAATTCAGGTATTAATTTGTTTGACCACTTAGTTGGTAAAATGTTAACAACATTTAAGTGACCAGTGAAGAAATCAGGAAATCTCTGGAACCATAAATTGGAATTTTAGGAGTAGAAGGGGAATAAAATAAGATGATGTACAGGTGAGAAGGACAAATGAAATAAGAGGTATTACCCTGCACAATGTTGATTTAATCAAAGACTTCACAGACTATCGTTGCTATTCTAGTGAAGTAAACTGATTTCCTCTAGATAATTCGTAGACAAATATAAAGCTGTCATTATGATCATTCTGTTGTTGACCCATTCACAAAATCATACTAAGGGCTTTCCTATTCTGATCCAGATGCTAGATTCTGGCTCTCTTCCTCCACCTTCACCTCTTCTGTCATCACTCAGTTATTCAACAAATATTTGTTGAGTGTTCAGCAAATGCTCATCATCATGCCAGGTACCTGGGCTGACAGTTCCGTAGACTTTGCCCTCAAGGAGTTCATAGTGTAAGACCTGGGGTACTGTCTTAGAATTAAGTTATTCATAGCAGCACAATTTTATGTTCATCATCTGGAATATAATGAAAATATATGTGAAAGTATATATACTGTACCTGTGTAGGACATCACAAGTACATAGAGTAAAGAAGGTCCATAGGAAGATAAAGTTTAGAAATTTCTCACTTCTCTCACCTCCAGCTTAAGACCTGCTTGTTCACCCAACCAGACAGATCCTCAATAATTCAACTGAGACATGGTAACTTCTCTAGATGGGGCAATATTTCTTGCCAATCAGCATATGCACACTCAGTGACCTTGCATGAAGAAATATCCTGTGTGTAGAAAAGGAGATTGCACCTCATCTACACAAAGCAGGAGTGATGGTGTTGTCTGTGTGTGTGTGTGTGTGTGTGTGTGTGTGTGTGTGTGTGTATTTATGCAGGCATATGAAGACATAGAGAGGTGATGTGTGTATGTTTTATTTACTCACTTGATTTTTATCCAGAATGATTAATGAGTATAAAATTGTAGTCTCAACCCTCAGAGGTGGTTGTTGGCCTTACCCAAAGGAAGACTTTCCCATACCATACTTTGCACTCCAGCCCCAAAATAGGACAAGAGAGAGCAGGTAACTCAGTGGAATCATGAGCATGACATGACCAGAAATTCAGTTCAAACGTATAGTGGTGGATCAATATTATCATTATTATAATGATATCATTATATCATTAATATAATAATTATGATTATTATATTATCATTGTAAATAAAGAAGAGGAGATTATATTTAGATGCATCACTCTGACTTTCCACTGTCCTGTGGAGAAAAAAGGAGGACAAAAACCCTCATAATCCCAATAGGAAAAGTAAATAACTTTTCAAACACACATATATGGACATATTTCACTTAGTATTATTTTATATATGTTGCTTTTATATGTGTACATATATAGAAATATGCAAATATAATTTAACCTTGAAAAATATGATTGCAAATTCTAATTAATAGGCCTTAGTCCAACTCAGTAATTAATGACAACATTATATGTTATCATTATGTGATATATATATAATATATATATTATGTGAGAGCTCCATAAGATTGCATTAGAATTCTGAATGGCATCTTGTTTTTACTTCATTGAATTGTTTCGATATGTCAGACAAGAAAATGGAGCTTTTCTCTGTGTTACTTAATTAAATAGCGTATTGGGAAAAAGGCCAGTTTTTAGGTTGCATCCATCAGTTCATCTCCATCTGCTGTGTTTTATCAAGTCACTATTTAAACTCTGATACCGTACTTAGTTTGTAGTTTTAACATTGTCCCACAACTTCCATAAAATGATTACTCCATTACTAATCCCTAAACATGCTCTTATGCATCTCAGCGTCAGAGTAAGTGTGCTGGCCCAATACCAGAAAGAACCTATTTTTATTTGAGGCCAGATCAGAGACACACAAGTGTCTCAGAGTCTTAACAATTCTTACTGGGGCTCTTTGTAAAACATAGAGAAGGAATCTGTCTCCAGTAGAAACCTGGAGTTCTCTTTTTTCTGGATTTCCTTTCTTCCTCTTGCCTTTTCAGCCTTTCCTCAGAATCCCAGTTCCCAGCTGCTCCCTGGCCCTTGAGTCAGAGTCTGAGGGGACATATCCCTGAATCCAGTGTGGAAGAATGACAGAAAGTACTTGCATTTTTCAAAGTGGGGCATTTGCTGCTATTAATCACCAGTTTAACAGAACTTTGATGATTTTTAAATATTAATATTTTACTTAATATTATTAGTAATAATTATCAGAGGTGAGCAAATGTAGCCTGCTCTTTAATTCCTCTTTATTCACCTGGCTTGAATTTCTATTGATTGAATGTTAGACTGAGAGTAAAAATATATTTAATCAAACTACATTTGGCTACCTAGAGAAATATGCAATTTAACTGTGATGGAATAGTCACATTATTAAATGCTGTACATTCTTGTAAATAAAACACAATTTTTCCTCATAACCAATTTAATTATTAATAAATAGGGAGAATCTCTTCAATTTGGTGCTCAGAGAAAATAATTGTGGAATGAAAGATCTTTTGTGGATATACAGTGCAGGGGAGTTCAAAGTCAGTGTTATTTCTCTATATCTTTCTCTCCAATGATATCATCTCTGTGGGTAATAGTAGATCTTCAATATCTTGCTCTTTATTTTTTTTCCTCTATATCCATAATTGATTTCAGCATCCTTCTCTGCAAGCAATTGTCTTTATTTCATCATTCAGATAGAGTGAGCCTTTTGAAAGCCAGCAAATCAACAGAAGCCCCAAAATTATATATACACATTGTATGTTTAATAATGGTGTGCAATATGATTACTGTGAGTATAATTTTAAAAATTTTCTGTTTAAACAAAGTTTATGTGATGGCAACCTCTGTTTCTCAGAATTACTTGAGTGGAAAAATCCCCTTAAGTCTAGAGCAGAACTTGTGGTATGATTTTGAGTAATCAGTAATGTGAATTAGCTTTGAGCTTGCCATCAAAATGTGAAAAAAATAAATTTGAATCAAAATTGAGAGTCTGACCCTCAGTTGTGGCTCTGGGTTTATTTTAGTGGTTGACATTCTCAGACAAACCTCCTTCAGAACAGTGGTGAGGATCATTACCTTATGGAGTTAAAAAAATAATTTGTTGAACTTTATATCATACTTAAATAAAGTCACTAAGAAGAAAATACTGTTCACTTTAGTTGTAGGTAAGTTCAGTAGAATTTCACTTCCTCTCACCCATAGTTTCCAAACCGCTAGACCACTAACTGTTTACTGGAGTCTTTAAGGTCATCGTAAAATGAGATAGCAATTTTGTAATTAATTGATTTAATATTGAGGGCCAAGACACAATTGAGGCTCAAAACCCACAAAACTCAAATCTACCAAATTATCCTGCTTTGAATGTCTATTTTAGGAAGAATAAGCAAATGATTTTAAAGGAGCTATTTCATTTTGCGTAACCACAGTCTGAGAAACTGTTAAATTGCATAGTCCGAGAAAGCTTTCAGAAGGCTCTCTAGATCTGAGCTGATGTATTTCATTACGGAAGAATCACTACCTGTTTGCTAATTTAGCCAAAAATATGATTTATCTCTAATATAAACTTCTAGAAATGAAATGAAAACAATATGCCATTGAATTTTAAATTGTTGATAACAATCAAGACTCAAATTGCCTGAAGTATGCTAGAATTGATTTTGTCATTTTGTCACTTCCTTTATATAGTGCCTTCTCTGGGTTTATGGTCAATAATTTGTCAGATGCAATTATGTTTATGAATTTAATTTTCCTTTGCCCTATTTGACAAATTATATTCTCATAAGATATTTTGTAGGAGTTACTTTTTTCTTCTTAAAATCATTCACCAGTTTTCCTATTATTTCCTGTAATCTTACAATATGAATGCAATCATCTATTTACTAGCTAGAAAAACTTTGATATATGCAATATTTGGTCTCTTAATCCAATTTAATCTCCACACTAGGCATCACATAATAATAATAGTAATGCCAAGAATAATAATGCCCACTATGTGTTAAGCACTTACTAGGAGCTGAGCCTCAAACTAAATAACACATTTTCTTATTTAACCCTCACTGTAATCCTGATTTTGCTATTATTTTATTCCTATTAAGCCACATGTATTTTTATTTTTATTGTTATTATTATAGCTACCGTTTATTGAACTTAATATGTGCTGAGTACTCTACCTATATTATATGATTTATCCTCACATTGACTCTGCATAATGAAATTACACAGCTGTATGGCCAAACACTGTTGTTAAAACACTGAAATACTTTCATAGTGGGCAGTGAAGGGTTGCTGCCCTCAATTCCCCAGGTGCCCTCTCAACCCTGTTTCTCTGGTTGCCCAGCTCCTCTGGGGCCCCTCAACCTTGTTCTTCTCAAATCTAGAAACTGAAGAGGTAACACTGGGCACAGGAGACCTTCAGGACTTCGCTCCAGGGCCAAGGCTAGAGTATATTCTGACTGGTTGTTGCCCAAGCTATACCAGTTGTTAAGTATTGTGACTGTTAACAAAGATGTATGTATTATTATTTCCATTTTTTCAGTTGGAAAATTCATATAAGTCCATAAAATTTAAGCAACTAGCCCAAGATCACCCCTAGGGAGTGTCAGAGTCAGAATTCAAACCCAGGTCCTCCTTAAGCTAAAAGCCCTATTCTTGATTACTACAGTGTACTTAAAGATGGAGAAATCCAGCTGACTTTTGATACTGACTTTCCAGTGTGAATAGCTTTGGAAGTCTGTATCCTATGTCTGACTGCTGGTATAGTGAACTTTAAATTTCAAAATATTTTTAATATTTACCTTGAAGCTGTGAGAATATTGTTCTCCTAAGTGATTCCTAATTATAATAATGAGCATGTAAGTACGAAGATGATGGATATTACTTTGCATCAACAAGCCCACATTCACTGATTTAGCCAATGTTGTATATGTAATAATCTATCTGTAGGTAGAAATTATTTTATTCATTTTATTACTAGGTCCCCAATAGAGCAATGTTGGTATTCAGCCTAGCCACGAATTACAAGTTACAAAAATTTCATTTTTATATACTTCTAAACTGTATGTTTTACTTTTATATTAGTGTCCAAAGTCCTAATACCAAAGGCTGAAAATCCTTGGCATTATACTTTGCTTCTCTATGTCTGTGTCTCGTCTATCATTGCTTTTTCCATTTCCGATAAAAAGTTAGCCTCCAATTTAGCATCCATAAATGTCCACGTTGTTCATATAACCCCACCCCTAGTATTAGGAATTTTTTTTTAAAGATTTCGTTTATTTATTTGACAGAGAGAGAGAGAGAGAGATCACAAGTAGGCAGAGAGGCAGGCAGAGAGAGGGGAGAAGCAGGCTCCCTGTTGAGCAGAGAGCCCCATGTGGGGCTCAACCCCAGGACCCTGAGACCATGACCTGAGCCGAAGGCAGAAGCTTAACCCACTGAGCCACCCAGGCGCTCCAGTATTAGGAATTTTGATACTAGGATTTTAATTTTAATACTAGGAACTTCCTAGTATTAAAGGAAATTTGAATGCTATCATTACACTGCTGTGTATCTTTTAAAGGCAGTTACTCAGCACCGGCACACGAATCAACAAATCTGCCAACTACAAAATTTACTTTTATCTAACAAAATGCAATAATCCTTCCAGAATCGGATATGCCACCTCCATACACCAAAACAAAAATCTGACTCGTAGAAAGCAGAAATACTCTGGAGGTGGTGGGAGAAGTAGTATATTTATCCATATGTAGCATTTGGAGAGGGGATGAGCAGGAAAAACTTCTGGCAGGTATGTGTGGCATCAGGGGCAGGGCCAAGAAGTTTTCTTAATGGAGGCCCCAATCTGGCTTTTTTTTCTGAGACGGTAATCTGTGCCTATCCCTCTTTTCCCATTCATGTCCACATAGAGCTTTTGGCTCTATTTGAAACCCCTGGGACCAGTGGAGAAGTAGTCTGCAGCAGAACCAAGCAACCTCACCCAAAGCAGCAGCAGGAATGAGATGCCCATCTGTCATCTCTCCTGGGCCCTGAGCAACACCTGAGGCCCTAAGGCTGTGGCCACACAGCTCTCTGGCAATGGTTAATTCTGGAACTTTCGATAGCATTTAGGAAGGGATGCAGCCTGCCACTTGGTCACCTTTTCACAGGTTCAAGGTGCCTGCAGTCAAGATCTGAGCTCAGAGAGTTGTAGGAACACACCTAAATCTGGAATTATTCTTCACCACTCAAGGGGATTGGGATTGGTGGGGAACAGCCTAAGGAGAAGCTATTGTGATCACAGAGGTCTGGAACAAGGAGGGCATGGGACTCCCCTGGGACTCTGACGGAAGACAGAAGGGACCTGGAAGGGGAAGGCCAACTCTCTAGTGAGTACCCTGGAGAGGGCACGAACTGGTGATGATGCTGTTAATCTTCATTTCTTTCAATTGTTTCTTTTCTTCCTGGGACCTGAGGAGTATCTATTAAAAAAAAAAAAATCACCCAAGATGTGGTCACTTCTACTGTCTTCAGGGCCACACTCTGAAACTAAATGTTCCATTCACACGTAGTTGCGGAAATGCTCCAAGAACAGCAAGCTTCCTCTTATCCTTTGTGAGAGCATCAAACATGCACAAAAGCAGCCATCATTTCAACACATATTATTGAGGCCCTACTGTGTGCTAGGAGCTATGTTTGCCACTATATAGTTCAAAGGAGATGGGGCAGTTGAGGTCTGTTTCACTTGAAGGAAACACAAAACTTAACTTCTGGATGTCATCCCTGTGCATCCACCATTATGTTTACATTCTGTGGCTGCAGTGTAGCCTGGAGTGAGCCATGTTTACTGGTAGGGGTGTAGACGTTTTGGAATAGAAAAGGCTTGCTTGACATTCATCGATGTGGAAGGGATTCCCTGGGGAAGACTTGGAGAACTAACTGTTCTGCAGAGTCTGCTCCAAATATCACAGATTAGAAAATGTTTCATCAATATTTTGAAATTGATCAGACTGGGGATGTTCAATTTAGCAAACCTCCCAAAGGACTGACATATGAAACCAGAAAGGTATTTTATTAATTTACAATGAGAAATTAAACCTTTAGGGATCAGGGAGCCTACTATTCCATTTTTCTTCCACTCATTCTCTGAACTGAAACCCCAGAAGAATCTAAACTATTAGCTGACACTTGAGGGGGTGTAAGTTTAGAAGAGGAGGTACTTAAGAGAGAGACTTATATTTTATGGCATTACATTAAAAGAGCCCAAGCATGAATTTCTGTTCTAAGGAAATACCTACCAGGCAGAGCAGGTACTTAGTGGAAGCTGACTTGGTTCTTTCCTTAAGACACAAATTAACTGGGCTCTGTAAATGTTACATTGTGAATCTCGTTTTCCTGGATTTTGTGGCAGATCATGTCTCTCTAATTCTCTCACCTTAATTATATTAATTAGGTGGCAGTCTATTTTGTTTCTGTAAGGTTCATCTCACTGTTGATTTTTGGTTTAATACCCAGAGGGCAAGCCTACTTCTTATTCTTTGAGAATATCTCCTTGCCCATGCGCTACTTGTAAGAGTGATTACGGAACTTCTAGCTATTATTTATTTTGACATCATTTCCAGTTTCACATTGGTTTCAGAAATGGAAGAAATAAAAAGCATGGAGATAGAGTGCATCATTAGCAAGTGAGGTTTAAAACTAGGATTTCCTAATGCTAAACCCTTTGATAAATTCACTAGTTTTTGAACGTTAATTATGTTATTATTGCTATTCTAATTAGTATGGTTATTTAATTGGGCACTAAGGTGCCAATTAAAAGAAGAAAATCTGTCATAAAGTAGGGGAAACAATTGATGTAAATTTCCTAGAAGTAAAATGGGACAGATAAAATATTCTGTAAGATCACAGTCACCTGGGCATTTTCTCACTGTGTGTCTCTGGTACAAAAGATTGCTACACCGTTCAAAATGGATAAGCAAGTTTTAAATCAACTCTAGTCGAGTTGACTGCTTGAATCCGAGAACCGTGATGAGTACACAAGATCTAGCCTACAGCCAGGTCCAACCAGTTGCTCTGTGAATGCTTTCTTCAGAGTCTCTTCCTCTTCTTACTTTTCTGGACTAGGTCAGAACCACAGTTCAGCTTAGAAAGTCAGTTTCTCAGGAAAGCAGGCCTTACAGTGACTTGTTTCTGGATGTCCACATGATTGGCTGCTAAATCCTCTGGGTTTTCTGATGGTAACAAAAACAAAAATAAAACCAGGGGGGATGTCATCATATATTCAAACCCTCAGGGAAGCTTCTTTCTCAGAACAGTACTCCTTGCTCCCAACCTAAGAAATCCAAGGTACTAATTACTTTTGGCTAACTAAATAGATTTTTTTCAGAAGAACTGGTTTTTAAAGAACTTTTAACTTATATCTGTACTATTTTTTTTTCCTAAATAAGAATGTATAAAGGCAAATAGTCTTGTTATTCAGAGGAAATTCCTGACCCCAAGTTTAGTGATATAATTGAGTGTACTAAGATTCAGGATTGTTCCTGGATTAACATTTCTTTTTGTAGTGTTAGATTCACATTTTAAAGTCATATTTTTTTAAATACTAAAAATAATGATTGGATACTCCTTTTTTCATTAAGATTTAAGGTATGTAAACTCATTGAATTTTCTAAACAACCTTCTGTTGTGGTTAAAGTATAATCAGTCCAATTTTACAAGGAAGTAAATTAAAATCATAAATATTTATATCGACTCCTAGGAAGCAAGTGAAAAGTGAGAATTCACCGGATTCTGAAATTCCCTGCTCCTGTTGTATAGTTATATTATTCAGACATGCCTTTTAATAGTTTGAGAAAAATATCTTTTCTACCCAAGAGGAACTATATAGTAAATAAATACCTGGGAAATAATGTTCATTCTTGATAGTAATTAAAAAAATACCAGTGAAAGCAACTTTAAAATAGTATTTTACATCTACCGAAATAGCAAAAAAGTATACCTTTTTATTATAGCAATTGTTAACATTGAAGTGAAATTATATTGTCATTCTTGATGGCCCTTAAGTTACTACAATCCTTTTAGAAAGGAATATGGCAATAAAGAATGATTGACATAATTATAATTAAGCCCTTTGTTCCATTGAGGAATTTATCCCAAGAAAATAACTTAAAGGAAATAAAAAGATGAGTACATTCATTATATCTTTATTCATAGCAAGACATTTTTACAACGTAAATAATCAATATTAGGGGTGTAGATTAAAATTTTGGTGGATTGTCTTTAAAAACTAGGGACCACATTTTTTCATCAACCTTAATTGATAATGAGCATCTATTTCATGATATAAATGTGTAGTACACAGAATCCAGACATAACTCAGCAGCTGATGGTGATGAGAAATGATTGATTCTGCAATAATGTCCAACTTACAAAATTTAATTATTAAAATTTTAATGAAAGTATAGTTTCACTATGAAACTATATGGTCATTAGGATCATAAATGAAGCTATTATGACCTGTATACCTCAGAAAGACCAATAGTAATGAGGGAAGGTTTCTCTTTTATAATATGATACCCATAAATTAGGAAGAAATAGGAGAATTAGGATATCACTATAGAGGCATTGCTCCATAATGGCTGCCTGCTTCCCAGGGAGACAACTGGACACATACTTTCTGACGGTACCATACAAATACCTACGAGGTAGTTTTGTCCTCCACTGACAATAAATCAATAAATAAAGATTAAAAAAACTAAAAAATGATCATCTTAGATTTTAATTTATAGCAAATACACAGGCTAGAGGAATGTGTTCCGTGAGTTCATGGATATATTCAATCAGCAAAATCCAGTGAGGCCATCTGTGGGACTGTGACTTTTCTTCAACAATAAAATGCAAGGAAAAAAAAATCCAGGAGAAAAAAGCCCTCAAGATATATATATATATAGACATATCTATCTATCTATAGATAGATATATAAAAATAGTAACAATCTAGGGACCTTGTTTGTATCTGGATTTGAACATTTGTATCTGGATTTGAACAAACTTTTTAAAAAAGGCTTTAGGGGCTGCTGGGTGCCTCAGTCAGTTAAGTGGCTGCCTTTGGCTTGGCTCAAGTCATCATCTCAGGTCCTGGAATCTGCCCTGAGTTCAGTCCTGCCTCAGGCTCCCCGCTGGGCAGGGAGTCTGCTTCTCCCTCTTTCTCCCCCTGGTCTTCTTCCCTGTTCATTCTCTCTCTCAAATAAATAAATAAAATATTAAAAAAAATTTAAAAAGTCTTTTAAAAAGGAAAATATGAGCACAGGGTATTAATAGTATTAAGGAATTTGTTTCTGATTTGGGAGGAACTGATAGGACTGAGGCTATTTTAAAAGGGAACTCTTTTTTTTTTAAAGATGCATATTGAAATATATATAGAAGAAATGACATGGTATCTTGGATTTGCTTCAAAATAATCCCGAGTTTCTTCAAATAGAGCTCACATCAATTTAGTTATGTGCCTGAAGCCTGTGGAATGGTGCACATGTGCTCCAGACCTTTCCATTTCTAAATATATTTATTCCTTTGAAGAACCTTATCTTTTTTCACCAGAGCTTATTGAGAGCTTATTTCTGCTTCATGGATTTTGTCTAGCTTCCCCTACTATTTCAATAACATGTGAACTATTTTCCACATTTGTTTCTTAAAAAAAAAAAAAAAAAACAAAAAAACAAAAAACAAACAAACAAAAAACCCAAAAAACACCTGAGCACAAATTCTGTTATTAAAATGTAGTCCTGCCTCTGGCATTCTCATCATAAAAGGCAAATCATCGATTCGGAGACTAATTAAACCCATTAATACTTCTCAAAGGTATATGATGGATTAAGCATGGAGTGTGATTGAGAGAGATTAAAAATAAATTCTCTGTCTTGAGAAACTGATCATTCAGTTGGGGGAGAACATCATGTGGAAATCACTATAAAAATAATGAACATTTATTGACTTCTCACTCTGCCCGGTACTGAGCTAAGTGCTTTGCATGCATTTAATGTTTTTTTTTTGTTTTGTTTTTTTGTTTTTTAAAGATTTTACTTATTTATTTGACAGAGAGATCACAAGCAGGCAGAGAGGCAGGCAGAGAGAGAGGAGGAAGCAGGCTCCCCGCTGAGCAGAGAGCCCGATGCGGGGCTCGATCCCAGGACTCCGAGATCACGACCTGAGCCGAAGGCAGCGGCTTAACCCACTGAGCCACCCAGGCGCCCCGCATGCATTTAATGTTAATCCTCATTGTGACTTCATGAAGTAGGTATTATTATTATTATTATTTCTTTTTTTATTTCTAAAATACAAGTGAAGAAACTGAAGAGTGCAATCTCAAGATAACATACTCAGTGTCACCCAGGTAGATTAGCATAAAAGGGTCTGAAACCCAGGTCTCTGTGAAGCAGAAGTCCATGCGATGCACAATTACACAAAACTAGTGGTAGTCTATTCAGTGACATTTACTCTGAACCTTCACTGTGCAGAGGAATATACAGTGAACAGAGCCTGGATAAACACTGCCACACTCATGGTATGATGGTTAATCTTGTGTGTCAACCTGACTGTTGACATGGGCCATGGGATGACAAGTATTTGGTCAAACATTATTGTGGGTGTTTCTGGAGGGTGTTTTTGGATGAGATTAACATTTTTCATCAGTAAAGAAGATTATTCTCCATAATGTGAATGGGCTTCAGCCAATTTGTTGAAGGCCTGAATAGAGCAAAAACTGACCCTTCCTCAAGAAGAGGGAATTCTTCAGCAGACTCCCTTTTGGACTTCATCTGCACAATCAACTCTCCTGGGTCTCTGCCTGTCAGCCCACACTGCGATTTGGATTCACCAGTCTTCATAATCACATGAGCCAATTTCTTATAAGCCTCTTTCTTTCTGGAGAATCCTGACTGATACAAATGTATTTCGAAAAACCCAAATAGAGAGAAGCAGTTTTTAAATTACCACCAGGTTTTTGTAACACTGACCCCATGATTTTATAGGAAAGTGGTCTTTTCTTCCAATTATACTCCTGAAAATGTGCTTCTGAAAGTCATGAACAGATGATCCCACTTGCGATATTTGATTCTTTCTTAGAGAAAAGACTAGAGGAAACAAGTTTTAGTTTTGTCATCACCATTTTCCCCGCAAATTATTCCAATGGTAGAAATATTGATCTTATATTGGTCTTGTATTTCTAATTTATGGAATAAGGTTATTAGTAATTCAGTACATATTGGCAGCTCCTATGCCAGGCACTGAAAATGCACAGATAAAATAGGCCCTGATCCCTAGTAGTTTATAATACTAGTAAGGAGCCAGATAAGCTAAAACTATTACCCTATGATGATATATGATGATAACTATTATATGATGATAACTATACATGATGATAACTATACATGATGATAACTATTACCCTATGATGATATATGATGATAACTATTATATGATGACAACTACACATGATGATAACTATTACCCTATGATGATATATGATGACAATACGA
Organism: Enhydra lutris kenyoni; assembly: GCF_002288905.1. Lineage (NCBI taxonomy): Eukaryota > Metazoa > Chordata > Mammalia > Carnivora > Mustelidae > Enhydra > Enhydra lutris. Next base: position 8,855,955 of record NW_019154086.1, read on the forward strand.
CTGGATAATATGGAGGTGTATCCCAACAGCAATGGCTGCGAAGAAGTAGTGCCTAAATGTTCAAGAGACTCAAGAAAATGTCACAGAATAGTAGTTTTAAAAATTAAAAATGTATTTTGTTAGGTCATTGCAGACTGATTCTCCTTTCAGATCTTTATTTAAGGCAAGATCCACATTATATCAACATAAAAGGACTCCTGATCCTACTTTTTTTTCTTGCTGAATGGCCTTCTGAACCTAGTTAAGGAATCTAACTTAATACCTGCAGGGGAGTCACATTTTCCTACTCAATTTCATTTTTTTTAATCTTTTTGTCTACTAGAGAATCCTGGAAGATTGGTTTCAGAGGAGAATTATGCTAAATGAAATTATGCATGTCCAAAATGGAGTTGCAACCCTTTTTCTCTTGTATACTCCAGATCAATAATATCATTCTCTGACTTCACTAGCAGAAAGAATGATTCATTTCCCCATTGGTTTTCTACTCTCAAATGCAATTAAGGATTTTGAAATTGTTTAAAATAATTAACAATAAACTCTCCTACTTTCCTTCCTTCACTGGATTAGTTTTCCTCGTGAGCCATCCCTGGGAATTCATACTTAAGAACTAGATCTTCGTTGACATTAATGAGACAAACATTAGTTTACAAGCAGCCCTTATGTCTATTTGTTCGATCAAAAACAAATGTAATTATGGCATTGCATACTGCAACTTAGACAATACTCTCAAAATAGACTCTTTGCCAACTTGTGTCTCCTAGTACCTTTCTTGATCTAATTAGAATCTTTACATTAGAATACATTTTCACATCTTTTGACAAGAGAGTAGAAAATAATGGTCAGATTTTATGCATACTTCTATGATTTAAAACTGACCTAATTTCATATATTTATATATAGATAAAATCTATAAAGGTCAGGTTAGGCATAGTCATTATTATAGAAGGGTTTCTGACCCTTGCTCCCTCTCCTTCCCTCACAGAATGGCATTCTGAATGATGACACTAAGAAAGGAGGAAACATCTTCAGCTGAGACAGATTTTTGACTTTCTGGCCAGGAACATACCAACTAGGAAGCATATGTGGTGTTTTGCTCTGTGGAAGGCATAACGGTTTAGGAATATCTCGTTGAGGGTAGAGCGGTGGCATGAAGCAAAGCTCAGGTTGTTTCATGCAGGCGTCAGTGGCCAAAAGGGATCTGATTTGAAGGGAAAGAGCAGGAAGCACTAGTTCCAGGTTTTCTGGGACCGAAGACTGTAAATTCAAGAGGTGCGTTTGTGATGGGGTGAGGCATACCATGGGCCAGTCCTGGAAACAGAGGGTGCAGGAGCCAGGAGATAGTGAACTCCCCAGCCAGCTTGCTGAGGCCCAGGGCTGGATTCCAGTCCCACAGAGGTTCAGGAAGGAGGTGTGATCAGGCACCAAGGACAAGTTGTGAACCGTGGTTGGTTTGGTAAAGCTAGATAGGAATAGAGGATCCTTGGTGCTCAGATGGCATCCAGGATTCCCTTTCATCATGGGGAGCTCAGAGGAGCAGATGAGCAATATCCCCTGGGGAAGAACAGGTAGGAATTAAGCTGGGGCTGGGGAAGGGTAAAGGTTTCAGCTAGTTGTGAGGGAGTTCACAGCTGGAGTCCAATCCCACTGGGAGTGGCCTGACAACTAAGAACCAGGGACTTGCAAGGGAGGCCAATGAGTCAGGATGACCACACTGGAGAAATGTGATCAGTACTTCCCAAAGTCCCTCCTAACTTCTGCACTTACCCTCATTGTCCAGAACTTAGGCACCCGCCCACAATTAGCTCCAAAATGTTGGGAAATAGTCTTTTATTCCAAGTAACAGTGATCCCAGATAAAAATTGAGATTCTGTTAAGGAAGCAAAGAATTGATATAGGGAACTAATCACCACTTTCTACCACAATCCCCACATTACAAAAGACTTTTAATCTTTTGGAAGGATCTTTCTTTTATGTTTATAACATTTTAAAATCTTGACCCGGCCACTTGCCAGTAGTACGACCAAGAGCAAGTTAATGAATCTATCTAAATCTCTATTTTATTTTATTTTACTTGAATTTATTTAAATCTCAGTCCTAGTATCTATAAAATGGTCATATCACCACCCTGTCCACAGGTTTGTGAAAATGAAATAAATTAACATATGTAGATGGTACTAAATTCATGTCAGTTTCCCTTGTCATAAAGCTGGTTCTGCTTTTCTCTTGACAGTTTCCTTTACCATTTTCCTGGTGTTATTCTGATTCCTTAATCAAGATTTCCCTGAGGGGATCATCTTACCCAGATCTTACCCATGAAGACAGGGAAGCAGACTCATCCAATGCAATTCTTCTCAGGTTCTATACCCTCAGAGAAGGGAGTTGGTACTATAATAAAACAAATCATTTGAATTCTTGCCATTTAACACGTACAGGTTTCATTAAAACATTTTTTTAAAAGATTTATTTATTTGACAGACATCACAAGTAGGCAGAGAGGCAGGCAGAGAGAGAGGAGGAAGCAGGCTCCCTGCTGAGCAGAGAGCCTGATGTGGGGCTCTATCCCAGGACCCTGGGATCATGACCTGAGCCAAAGGCAGAGGCTTTAACCCACTGAGCCACCCAGGCACCCCTTCATTAAAACTTTTAAAGAAATTGATCAATCTGGGTCTATTTGGGTTAAAGTTTATAAAAAATAGTTCTATTTTTTGTGTCTGTACCAAGTGAGGTCCACAGATTCTAGAACCTAAACACTTCAATACTTGCTGCCTTACAGTAAGACATTTATGGCAGTGTGTTTTCCTTGTCATGTGACTATCACCTGTTAGACCTCATTATAATCATAGACTCATTCTTTGGCTCCAGCTCTTGTTTGCTAGGGTAATGTGAACTTTAGATTAGATATGAACTCTTCGCTAAACTTGGTGGTTGAAAAAGTCCCTGTGGAAACGCAGTACTTCATTGTCCGCCTTTCGACCTCTTTGCATTTTTTTTTATCTTGGTAACCATAGAAACAACTAGCAGAGGTGAAGTTGGCCCAGATCCACACCTGCATTGGATGGAAGGTGATAGTTGTGCTACTGCGCTGTCAATGATGATTTGACGGAAAAGGTGAAGGGTTGAATCTCGAACAGCAGTTCCTCTGGCTTTTGAAGGAATATGGGAGACAGAGGGAAAGTGAGCGGCTTACTGTACCTGCCTACCTCTCACCATTAAATGCACTCCCAAATCCCAGGGGATTCACTTTTCCCTCTATAGGTCACTGACGCCCACCCCCTTTTGGGTGGACTCATGTGTCCTTACCTCCTTCTGTTGCTCTGTCTGATCTTCTGTCCTCTCTCAAGGTGTGGAGTCAACGTGAGCTTTAGAATTACAAAATCTCTTAGGAACCAGTGTACCCGATCCTCGATTTCCTGTTCTGTCAAATGGTAATAAAACCTGTGTCTCAGAGTTATTTTTAAAAAATTATGTATGTACTATATACATTTCTAAGTCTAAAGTAGGAATTTTGTAAGTGTTGGTTTCTTTCCCTACATGTTAATATTACTACTTTGACCATGTCCATGTTCTTTTTGCCTCTAAAACTTTACTCACCAAAATGTGGTTCCAGGACCAGCAATATTGGAAATGCCAAATCTTAAGCCCCACCCCAATACTGAATCAGACTGCATTTTCACAGCATCCTTAGATGTTTCATATACGTGATAAAGTTTGAGAAGCACTCTGTAAAACAGATTCCTCTTTTTATCCTTTTTCCAAAAGGGAAAGAATAATGCACACCTCTGGTTTCATTCCTACCCTGTGTCAGGTGCTGGTTTTCTGACTGCTGTTTCCATCATTGTCACTCTGTGAGGTTGGCACTGTTATTTCTCCTGACCTGTAGGGAAACAGAAATGAAGGGAATTTAACTTCCCAGCCCAAGAGCAACAAGGAATGGCACAGGTGAGACTCAAATCAAGTCTTTTTGCCCATTTTACACTACTTCAAAATCACACAAACCTACTGGTTTTTATTGCTGGAGGAGAAGACAGAAGTGGGGGAAAAAAGTAGAAAATGAAAACAAAGCAAGAGACATAAAAACATTAAAGGTAAATTTGAGGGTTTTTGTTTGTTTGTTTTTTTTGAGAGAGAGAGAACGAGCACAAGCAGAGGGAGGGGTAGAGAGAGAGGGAGAAGCAGACTCCGCATTGAGCAGAGCCCTACTCCGGGCTCAATCCCAGGACCCTGAGATCATGACCTGAGCCAAAATCAAGAGTCAGACGCTTAACCAATTGAACCACCCAGGTATCCCTAAAAGTAACCTTGGGTTTTGATGAAATCAGTAGAGAACCACTTCCTTGATGACCTGTTCCAGCTGTCCTCAATTCTTTTCCAGGTTCCTTACCCTTGATTTGATATTGACATACATTATGGCACCTAATAAAAACTGATAAAATATCTCACAAATGTTAAGTGGTTATTTATTTTTCAGCCTGTTTATCAACTGATTGTGGCATCAAACCCAGCAATGTGATTTTGTTCACTCATTTTGTGAGTTTTATTTTAAGATGTGTTTTTTTCTCTTAACTAGATTATGAGATTGTTAGGGTAAGACAACCTGTCCCTTCTTTCTTCCTTCTCTTTCTATTCTTTACCCTTCCCTTCCTCTCTCTCTTTCTTCCATCTTTCCATCTTTCCTTTCCTTCTTCCTTCTTAATGGTAAAAATACCATAGTATTTATATATCTGGAATGAGAGATGAAATTTAATTTCAAGTTATTTAATAGTTTTAGTTTATCTGCAATTAACAGGTTATACGTTATTATTAATGCGTCTCTTGATTTGAGTAAGGAATCCATGCTGATCAGTATTATTTTAGATCAAGAGACAGTATCTCATATCTGATCTTATGCACTAATCTCAATGTCTTAAATTTCTTGTTATGTTAATAAATTCTCTAACTATGACTTCTGACATTTAAAAAGCATGAAAACATTAACTAACTGAAATATTTGATTTTCCAATGTGGATCTTAATAATTACACCAATGATTCCACATAGGTCAAAATAAAATATAAAAATTGACCCATGTAGAATATACCTTACATGCTTCCATAATGTTATTAAGCAATAAGAACTATGTTGGGAATACAAACTGGATTTTTAATCTTTTGGAAGGATCTTTCTTTTACGTTTATAACATTCTTAAATAAGCCTCTTCAAAGCCCATGATACATACTAGAAATACAGATGTATTCCATTATTTGAGCTATCAAAGTTGCTAAACTGTATTCAATTTGCCAATTTTCCTATACTTTGAAGTTTAATTCACTAGAAAACATTCCCCAACCAGTCAGAACAGGAATGATAACTGCTCCCAATAATTTTTTTTTTACGATTTCGTTTATTTATTTGACAGGGAGAGAGGGGTTACAAGCAGGGCGAGCAACAGGCAGAGGAAGAGGGAGAAGCAGGCTCTCTGCTCAACAGGGAGCCAGATGTGGGGCTGGACCCTGGGATCATGACCTGAGCTGAAGGCAGACATTTAATGACTGAGCCACCCAGGCACCTGTCCCAGGAACTTTAAAAACCTCTCTACTTATTTATTTAAACTTGTTAAGATATAATTCTGTAAGAGGGGATGGTTATCTGAAATTCTTTTTTTTTTTTTAAAAACTTTATTTATTTTGAGTGAGAGAGAGAGAGAGAGAGAGCAGAAGCAGGGTAGGAGCAGAAGGCGAGGGAGAAGCAGACTTTCTGTTGAGCAAGGAGCCCAACCCAGGACTCGATTCCAGGACCCTGAAATCATGACCTGAGCCAAATGTAGACCTTTAACTGGTTGAGCCACCCAGACACCCCTGAATTTGTTTCTTCTGGCCACTAAAACTGTGTCTGTGAATGTCAGATGTTGCTATCCATCCATTCCAGATGCCTATCTGTTATGGGAAGGAATTTCAGGTCACAAACAGCTATGTAGGATATATCACATTTCTTTATTTTCCCTAAACCTGCTGAAATCTGACTCTTCACCCACATCCCACAGAACAGGCAGAGAATTCACTCACTGTCTTGTTTGGCTCTGGCCACAGGACTGTGCTAAGTTTCTGGGGAGATACTGACTGTCTAATCAGTGATCAATGGCCCACCTGGTTCCTGCGGGCATGCCTGTGTCTCAACAACATGGTCTGAAGGCCTGTGCGCTTCTGGACCATGCCTGGGGAAGCAGAATTTTGGTGGACTCTTCCAGGCCCTGTGCATAGGGTCTGTCCTCCTTAGGAGCACTATAAATCTTTCCCTTGGAAGTCTTGCTTTGTTCTGTGGACTCTGACATCAAGCTGTACCACAGGTCTCAGGAGCTCCACAGAACCCACTGACATCTGTTCCCTGTCTAATCTCAGAATCTGAGCTCGCTCTCTCTTTTCTGATTTTAAAAATGCTTTTCTCCCTCTTCTTCCCCTCCAAGACTTCCAGGGTTATGTCTTTTACGGACTTAGGTTTTTCAAAAAGCCAGAAGAGCTTCTGACTTTCTAAGTACATGTTTTCAGCTTGGTAAAAATTCCCAAGGCAGGAAGTTACACGAAGGACTTTCCTTCTTACTTGAAACTGAAAGAGGGGAGAACAGGAGCAATGGGGAAATTATAATTAAAAAGAATTATCATGACACAGATCTATACCAGTCCCTCAAAGAGGTTTTCGCCTTGGGAATTTCATGAAGACAATAAAGTCATTTAGTTTAATTAAATCTACTCTGGAATGAAAGTTCTATATAGTTTACTGTAAACTACATTAAAGATAAATATACAATTCTGGTATAAATTTCCAGTGCTTCCTGGAGCTGGGAAGAAATTGTAGGCCAGGTTTGGGTTGGCTCTGTGTTGCTCTGTGGCATTTTCTTTTACTTCAGGTCCTGGAGTCATTTGAAACTACACACACACATACACACACGTTATCTTGTTTTTGTTTTGAGGATTCAATATTTTATTTCTTTGAAGGTACTAATCATAGCCTTTTTGACATTTGTACCCTACAGTACTCTCTAGCATAGGAAACTCTGTTTAAACTATGTTTACAATATATGCATATCCAAATAGAAGATTATATTTTGGGGTTTGTATTTTACATTTTATTTTAGATTTATATTTTAAGCATATTAAAAAATATCAGTGTATAGATTGATTTAAAGGTATTTTGAAGGTTAAAAAAATCATCTTAAAAGGAGAATAATATGCTATTTTTCCAGAGTGAACTACTGAAAAATAATTTTATGCAAATGATATGCTCAGATGTGTGATACAGAATTTTATAAATTATATTTTGAAAGTATTAGGATATGTGGGTAAACCATTCTTGGAAACTTGTTTTGGAAAGTGAAGAGTTGACTAAGAATCTCTCTCTTTACACCATGATGAGATGGTTAATAAGATGGGCTTAGAAATCCCACTGCAGTGTTTGAATCCTGCCTTCACAACTTCTGTGGGATGTTGAACAAGTAATTTAATCTCTCAGAACTTCCATAAAATGAGAATAATAATATTGTCTACTTCACAGGGTTGTTGTGGGGGATAGAATGAAAAAATACATGTAAAGCTCTTAGAACTCTGCCTGACAGATTCAGTACTCAGTAAACATTAGCTGTTATTACTATTTTTTACAGAAAGAAGTACCATTAAGTGATGATGGTATGTAAGCCATCCTACCAATTATTTATAGATAACTATTACTTATTCTTTTGTTACAAAGTATTGTATATGGTATTTTTGACATATTTGTTTCTCATAATACTGAAACTTCAGAAAATCCACCATCGGTTATACAGTGTGATTGCCTTGAAGAGCTATTAAGTGTGATCTCCCTCATCAGAGTGGAAAAGCTTTACTATAGAATCACATGGATCTCTGACGCACATCCACCCCCTAAACACCCACCCACTCACGTATATCTAGCAAAAGGTATTGCTTGCCTCTATGTTTGCATGCAAGAACAAACAAGAAATCTCTGTCTCTGAAATAAATTGTTAACTTCCTGCCACCACAGGTATTTATCTGGGGGGTGGGCGGTGGGTGGAGAACATCATTGGTAAGCAGGCATTAGAATTTTACAATTGTTTCCTGAAGGTACTGTATTTTAACTCAGCATCTGTCAATCTTTGTAATGTATTTTCTTCCTTTGTTAATATTTGTACTAGTAACAATGGTACCTAACTACTAATTAAGTACTGTTTGACTGACTACTACATGCCTGTGTTTTCTTTGTTTTAACTGGCAACAACCCTGTGAGCTGGGTACTCATTATTTCCGTTTTAGAGGTGAGGCACAAAAGTTTGAGTAATCTGCATAAAGTTAATAGCTAGTTAGTTGTGGATCCAGGATTTGAACCAGTTAGCTCTAGCACCAACTCATTTTACTACTATTCCATACTATACACTAAGATATGTATCTGTGAATTAAATATATATCATTCTACAAAATGCCTCAATAGGATTTGCATTTGCCATGGAGTTGATTTTTTTTTTTTTTTTAAGATTTTATTTATTTGCCAGAGAGGGAGAGGGAGAGAACTACCACAAGCAGGGGAAGCTGCTGGCAGAGGGAGAAGCAGACTCTCAGCTGAGCTCAGAGCTGGATGTGGGACTGGATCCCAGGGTGCTGGGATCATGACCTGAGCCAATGGTAGACACTTAACCGACTGAGCCTCCCAGGTGCCCCTGCCATGGAGTTGATTTTAAATCAAGCGAAAATCAGAAGTGCGACTCTGAGACCATGTTACGATGAACTTTTGTAACATTTTTATAAAATATACTTTATCCAGTTAACATAGATTTTGTTCTTTAAGCTCTAAGTTGGTTCTTTACAGTGAGAAAAAAGAAATGAATTTCACTTTGTCAAGGAAGGTGTTAAATGAGACTGTGAAAATAATAAAAATGACACCTTATATTTGTCTCGTGTTTTATTTTTAAAATGTTTATAGGTGCTGAATTTGCTGTTACAGGAAGAGCAATTCTTTACTTTGCAAAAAAAGATCCAGCATTTTCTAAGAATTACATTAGCACGTTCATTTAGCTAATGCATTCCCTAAAGCTTTATAAATATTATCCTCTTTCCTCTGGCAGCAGAAAGGGGAAAAAATATGTCTCTGAGTTACTGGCTTCAGGAATGTTGGGCTGATAGGGTAAAGTTTACTCTCTTGTTAATTTCAAGGAGCTTTTAAAAACAAATGGTGTGGATGTTACTTATTGATTTATAAAGGAATTAGCCTTATGCTTTGCTTCATGAATCAGAACTCCATTTGGTGGAAAACTGTCCTGGGAAGCTGAGACCTGATGAAAAGTCTCCATGGTGTTCACTTTGATATCTCAAGCCATCTGTATAGATTTAAGATGGTAAAAACATGAGTAAATGAAACAAGATGGGATTGGGAGGGAGACAAACCATAAGTGACTCTTAATCTCACAAAACAAACTGAAGGTTGATGGGGGGAGGGGGATTGGGGGGGGGGGGGGGGATTATGGACATTGGGGAGGGTATGTGCTATGCTGAGTGCTGTGAAGTGTGTAAACCTGGCGATTCACAGACCTGTACCCCTGGGGATAAAAATATATTATATGTTTATAAAAAATAAAATTAAAAAAATAAATTAAAAAAAAGATGGTAAAAACATCTCTTTATTTGATACTTGAGTTTCCCTTACAATTATCCTCGTCAGAGGTCTGTACTGCGGTCCTGTCCTTTCTAGAATAGCCCCACAAACAAGTGGGTGCTCATTACTTCTCAAGAAAGCCCCTAAATCCTTCCTCTGTTCTTTCCTTTCTCCCTTTTCCTCTCACTTCTTCCGTCTTTCTTTTTTGGCAGCTCCTGTAACATCCACCAATTGTTTTTTATCCTTCCTTCCGGGCCACACAAAACAAATCTCCCGCTCCTCAGACTGATAGTCTCAAAACTAACTAGAGGCAATTATTACCTTTCTTCCAGTCCCTCCACCCAAGATTAAAGAACCACTTTATATTATAGTGGACAGATCCTTTCAAGCATTTTTAAAAAAAGATTTTATTTATTTGATACACAGAGTGAGAAAGCACAAGTAGGAGGACCAGCAGGCAAAGGGAAAGGGAGAAGCAGGTTCCCCACCAAGCAGGGAGCCTGATGTGGGGTTCGATCCCAGGACCCTGGGATCATGACCTGAGCCAAAGGCAGACACTTAGCCGACTGAGCCACCCAGCCCCCTGCCCTTTTAAACATTCTTTAGAAACCAGTATTAGCTAAAATTTATTGAGTGCCTACTGTGTGCCAACTAGGATGTGTCTCTAATCCTTGAGAGCTTGTTTGGTGGTTCTAAGTAGGGGAGCACAGCTACTTGTATACCCCGGACCTATACTCTTGACTGAAGAGTGGTCCTCCTCTATGGGGGAAGGTCTTCCTCTTCCACCAAGTGCACAGCTTGGGGAGGGATGCACATGGGAGGGAGGAGGGGAACATCCGCCTAGCCAGCTGGATCAGCTGAATCAACCCTGGTGATCAATGAGGTGACAGATTCCAGCCAGACCACCTTCACATTGTGTTTCTAATCCTTACAACCTTGTCAGGTAAGTTAATGATAGCTAATACTCACACAGCCCTTACCATCAACCCATCTAGATATAGTAGACCCAATAGTGGTTGACACATAGTAACATTCAGTAAATGTTACCTTTTATCTTCTTGTACTTCTGCAAGCTTCTGGAGAATTTCTGACTCAACTATAGTATTCTACATTTCTTTTATTCCTTTTTTTTTTTTTTTTTTTTTGGCTTCTGCATTTTAAACCTGAAAGAACTAAAGAGGAAACATTAGGCTCCTTTTATGAGTTCACTATTTCTCCTGGCTTTGTATTAACCACGTATTTTGATCCTTAAAGTCATTCAAAAGGATGATCAAGGATCAAGGACGGAAGCCTGCAGTTTTCAAAAACTTCAGGTTATTCTAAGGCAGTCCTTCCTTTGCACAGTTCTTTGAGGTCTGTTTCTTCTGTGGAAGAAACACTATCCCACATAAGGAGAATGTCACTGAAAAGGTGAGTTTCAGCTCTAATAGGAGAACACTAAAAATGCAGCTTTAGTTTGCTTTTCATATATTAAAATTCATTTCAGAAAATAGCTCACTTTTTTCCCCCAGCTTAGTGACAAGGAAGGGGAGTTGATGCCCTTGGTGATCAAGCGTGGGGTGGCAGGTGTCAGCTGCCACTGCAGCCTGAGAACTGGTTTATGTAGGCATAGGATACTATATTTTACACAACATTATCCTTTTGCCCCTATAAACAACAGCTCAGATATTCTGGTCAATCACCTTGGGCTCACACTTCTTTGAACTGATGACGGGCTGATGGAACCAGTCTAATAGTTAGACGAACCTTGGCGGTGGGACACCTCTAGCTGTTGATCTGGAATTCTCCCCCTTGGGAAAGGAGGTGCTCTGCAGTGAAGAATGCTTGGTCGGATTTAGGAAGTATGAGACCTGGGATTTGATTCCTGGATGCTGCGTCCTCTCACTGTCCCCCCGCCCCCCGCAATCCCAGGTGGAGCTGGAAGCTTTTTTTACCTTGAATATGACTGGATCACTTTCCCAACTCCTGTTTTTCTCCTTGGCTTTTCTATCTTATAACTTCAGCCTGACATAGAATGGGTTAAGCTGTCTTCCAAAGCACACAAGTTTACCCTTATTCACAAAATGTCAGAGCCAGAAGCAGAGCTGGAAATACATTTAGTGAAGATTTTAGTAAGATATATTTAGATGGTTCACTGTCACCTCCATGGGTAAAGTTAATGCTAGCCATTCCAGTGCAGGAAATGAAGACACTTCTAAGCATATTCCTATTAACCTCTGTGCTGTTTCATACCCACAACTCCCCGCCTGGAAGCACAGGGCCAGATTCTTATCACGAGATGTGTGCGCTCCACATAGACCAGTACCATAGGCAGTACTGGTGGAACTGTATGGAGGAACACGAAGTTTTAAAACATAAAGAGGGAGAAGCTGGTCTGCAGAAGAAATTTTTCCAAATATTACACATCATAAATAGAAAAATATTTGATGATAGGGCTTTCCTCAAATTTAACAGCATCCAAAACATTTATATGACATTACCAAAGATGAGTTGCAAAGCTGAAATAAGTGTTGCAATGGGTCAATGATGAAAAGCAAAAAGCCTCAGCAAGCCTAGAGGAAATACCGAATTGTCATTCTATTTTTTAATAGGAAGTAGTACAAATTAATTGTCAAGTGAGGAGCTGATTGAAGAGTACACAGCCAAAAATGAACCACACAAGTATTATAGAGAGGTGTCAGGCAGTTAATTAATTAGCATATTGTTACTTTTTTGGATCTTGTGATTTCGTGACATGTCAATTTCTGAAAATTTGTAATTAGTTGTCATTTATCTTCTCATTCTAAATATTTATATTCACAGCTGCTTTTTTCATCTTTACCAATCTTTTGGTTAAGTGTCCACAATCTGACAATAGGTAGGCACTGTTTCCTACTTCTGATTTTTGAGTGATACTCTGGTCAGGCTTGTAGTCAATACGTGTTAGTTGAGTGAATAAAATCATAAACCACTGCAATCTGGATGGTTAGGTAGATCAGAAAAAGGGTGGACTTCTCTTGGGTAGAATTTGAAGAGATGATGCGGTGGTGGCGTTAGTAAAAATGTAGAGATAGGAAGACTATGGTGGTAGCCGAGGATAACAAATAATTAAGATTGGCTCAAAAAAATTTGGGATGCCTGGGTGACTCAGTTGGTCGAGTGTCTGCCTTTGGCTCGGGTCATGATCCCCAGGGTCCTGGGATCGAGTGCTACATGGGCACTTGCTCAGCCGGGAGCCTGCTTCTCCTCTACCTGTTGCTCTCCTTGCTTGTGTTCTCTCTCTCTCTGTCAAATAAATAAATAAGAATCTTTTTAAAAAAAATTGTAACTACATTGGGTGATGGATATGTTAACTAACCTTATTGTGGTAATCATTTTGCAATATATATGCAATATAATGCATATATATATAATCACTATGTTGTACACCTCAAATTTACACAGTGTTATATGTCAAGTATATCTCACTAAAGCTGAGAAAAAGATTGGCTCAAGGGAAAGACTTGTGTTGAATAAGGGTGAAAAAATAGGAAAGGAAATTTGAAGCCACATTAAGGGACAAGAATCTAGAATATCAAATTAAGGAAATTATACTTCATTATATAGTCATGAATGTGTATTGGACAACTGCTGCCTTTGCCCACTGAAAATCTATCGCCTCATCTTAGCAATAGCACCCTTATTTTTCTTTCTTTCCTTTTTTTTTTTTTTTTTTTTTTAAGAGAGAGAGAGAGATGGGAGAAGACAGAGGGAAGGGAGAGAGAGAATCCCAAGCAGGCTCATGACCTGCACAGAGCCTGACACGGGGGTCCATCTCATGACCCTGAGATCATGACCTGAGACAAAACCAAGAGTTAGATACTTAACTGACCGAGTTGCTCAGGCACCGATTAGCAGCCTTCTTTCCTACAGACACCTTGCTTTTCCCACACTGAATCTATGTAGGTTGGGTGGCTTGACAGCACCCTGGGCTCTAATGCTGAGGTCAGTGTTCGGACTTTTATTGAAGAATTGAGAAAGCATACTCCCTTTCTGCTAATGATACTACATTTCTTCAGCAGAAGCCTGCAGGAGGTGATGGCTATTTTGTCACACTTAGGGAGAGTGTGCTCATGAGTGCAGACAACCCATAACCAAGAGATGAAGGTAGAAAGATTCCTAATAACAATGCTTGAACACCTAGGTTCAGCTGTGCTTGAAAGTAGAGATCCTTGGCCTTTTTGGTTAGATGTACACCAATACATTTCTTTTTTAATTTGTCAGTTTGAACTAGGTTTGTTATTTGCAGCTGAAAGGCAACAAATGTTTGTGAATGGGGTATGAAGATTTGTCTAGTACAGAAGTCAAGGATGCTGGCAGTGGAAGTAGAAAGGAAAGGAAGGAAAAGTGTGGAGGAATAATTAAGGGCTTGATAGCTAGAACAGGAAGAGAAAGCAAAAATGACTGGAAATTTGAGACGCAGTGAATGATGGTACCATGGACAGAAATTTGTGAGTCAGAAAGAAAACCATATTCCGTCAACACCCTCAGGGGTAAATACATTTATCCCTAGGCTTTGAATTGGATCTGATGATGGGAAAATCAAGTAGAAATATTTAGGAGATAGTTAAAAGGCAGAATTAAATTAAACCTCAGGAGAAAACTCAGGATCCAAGATCTAAGAAATATATGGGCCACCCAAATGGAATCGTGCAATAAGCTACAGGGAGAGGTAAGTCTAAAACAGCAGAATGAGCAACGGGCCGATGGACAGCGACCTGTTCAAGGGGAACAGGGCTACGAATGAATCAGGTCTTTTTCCCCTGCCAGACATCCAGTCTCCACCTGAGGGAGTTCAGGAAGCCAAGTTTGTGAAACGACATGCCGCTTGGGTAGGCACAGCTGCTTACCTTTACAAGTGCCCTGCAAGGCTAGAATTGAGCAGTTGAAGACCTGAGGGGTGTGGGTGAGAATTCTGAGGGAGTGGTTCAAGGGACCAAAGTGGTGAAGAACAAGGAAAACAGACAAGAGGACTGATTAGAAAACTGTCTTCAGATGCAAAGAGAACCTCTGCGAAAGGGGATAGTGAGCGGTGGAGACCTGCAGAGACGAAGCAAATATCAGTGGAGAACGTAGATTCATGGGAACTCTGGAAGTGGAATTAGATTAAATGAGTGGATGATACAAGAGTGGGGGTTAGTGGCTGGAGACCAGAAGTCTGGGAAGGGGGGGAAGGAAGTTCAGGACAGGGTAGTTTACTAATGGAGCAGCTTAGCCAAGGTTTTTTTGTTTTTTTAATGACTAGGACAGAGGAGGCTTGTTTCAGAGGATGGAAGAGAAGGGCCAGTGAAGTTGAAGGGAGTGAAGATGCCAGAGAGAGAGAGAGAGGGTTCAATTGAAGGAGGGAGGCAAGATGGACAGTGGCAGTGATAGCAGATGGGAAAGGAAGCAATACATCCCCCTTCTGAGACTGGGGGAAAGGATGAAAGAAAAGGTGTAAAGAGAGATTTTTGCAGGCAGAATGGAGAGGAGATGAGGCATCTATCATGTGTTTCCAGGATCAATAGGACAGTAACATGAAGTGTGTGCTGCATTCAACAGGGGCTGTGAATCAAGTTACAGTGAGGATGTCCAAATTGCTTCTCTCCCCATGAGACTTCACAGAAGATTATGTTGTTGTAAACTGCTGTTTGAGCTAGGAAAAAAAAAAAAAAGGATACACAGTCTGCCACATACCTTAGCTTTGTAGCTCTCAGTGAAAATGGGGCAATTTCTGTCTTGTCATGACAAGAGGTAGATAATGCAATCTCACCATGACATGATACATATCATTTGTCATTACTTATATGAAGTAAAAGTACAGATGTAATTGGAGGTGACATACATTTCACAACTGTGTGCTGTGGAGGATCCCAGAGAAGCCAATTTTCAAGTTTGGTGGCTGTGGCTTACTTTGATGAGTAATAATTCCTGACAATAAGAAGAAAAACCTGCTATGAATCAGAGGCAGAGCCAGGAGGTAGTCTCTCCTTGATTCTTACTATCAGATCAAATTGTCCTACACCAGAAGAACCCGTGAAACCTGCCAGGCAGGAACCAGTCATTGTGTCCTGTCTGATAAAAGTTGCTGCATTCCCACCCCCTCCCTCCACCACCTCCCTCTCACAAAATCAGGCTACTCTTCGAGGCATTGCCCTCTGCCCTGAAAATGAGCTTGTGCCAATCATGTGATGGTGCTGATAGCCCCCCCCAACCCCTAAGTCCTCCTTTTTAGAACCAGTCATTTGTCATGCAAGCCCCTCTAATCCTGTCTCTTCCTGGCACCTGCTGTGCTCCTGGACACACCCCTCCTTGCATCTATGTAAGAAAATGAAAAGCAGAGATGGTGGCAGGACTGGCCAAGCAGGTGAACAAGCAGGGCAGGGCTCTCTTATTAAGAGTTACTTCAAAGAAGTGTGAGCCCAAGGAAGTTGGCTACAAAGTCCAAGGTGATGCTTGTAGGGCAAAGGAGTGTGGGGAAAATGTGATTTTTCCTCACAAAATAAGTAGCTGGAATTACATCAGTATCATGGACTATTGATGATGTAATGGAGTTGGATCATATGACTGGATAGACGAGATTTCCCAGAGTCAGGGAACCTAGTAAATGTACAACTTGTGGATCTCCAGTGAGATGAGGCAACACTCTCAAATGGGTATTTGGACATGTGAAGGGGTGTTTTTGGTTGTCACAATGATTGGGTGTGCTACTGGTGTTTAGTGAGGGGAGGCAGGGATGCTGAATGTCCTGTGCTGACTGCAAGGCCGTACAACACAAAGAATGATGTCACCAAACATGCTGATATCACCTCTTTGAAACACTGAGTCACAGACACCAGAAAATGCTCAATTATGGCATTAGACTTCATGGCTTTTAACTTAATGAATCAGATTCTTTGAAAACAGAATCCAATTAAGCTGGGCGTTTCAGACATTGATTAATTTTTTTTATTAATGCATAATGAATTCTTTCAGGCAGACACTGATTAATTTCAATGCTATTTTTCAAATTTGAAGGATGAGTACCAAGGGACAGCCCCTCAGTCTGTGGAGAATGAATAAAGTTGTTCGGATCTTCAAAATAAGATACACATGGAAAGAGGAGTGGGGAACTAGTATTTCATGGGTATAGAGTTAAATTTTGCAAGATGAAAAAGCTCTAGAGATCTGTGGCAGAACAGTGTGAACATACTTAACACTGCTGAACTATACACTTAAAAAAGATTAAGATGGTAAAGTCAAATTTTTTTTTTAACCATAAGAAAGAACATCAACAAAATATTTGGGGGGGGGATATAAATGGCTTGGAAATTGATCAGGCCCCTCATTTTAAGCCTTTGATACAGAACTTCCATATAGTAGGGTAAGATGCAGGCAAGTAGGAGAAGTTCGTATTTAGGGTTCTGAGCATCAACCTTTACCTCTTTCCCATCAAGAATCTGCTCTGCAATAATTCCTTAACCATCATTCCTTAGCTTGGTACAGTGCATCATAGTTGAGCAATGCTTTGCACTTACATTGTCTCATTTGTCATCCTTTATTCCTCCCTTCCCCTTGTGCACCACCTCTCTTCTGCCGCCCAGCCTCACCCAAGGCCAAGCCATCATCATCTCTCTGTTGACTTCAACAACAGCCTTCAATCTAGTCTCCTGGGTCCCTGCTGCCTCTTTCCTCCACCGTGATCCATTCTCCACAAACCAGCCATAAAGATCTCTTTTAACAATTATTCAGATCATGTCACTCCTTGGCCTGAGACGCTCTAATATCCCCCCACCCCTTTGCATTCAAAATTAAAACCACTTTTTACATGCCTCTCTCCTTCCTGTTTCTACTTCTCGACACCTGTCCACTGTGCTCCAGCTGCCCTGGCCTTCCTTCACTTCCTCGGACATGCTCAGTTCATTTCTACCTTGGAACCTTTGCACTTACTGTTTCCTTTGCCTAGAAGGTTTAAATGGTTGTTTCTTGTACTTTGGGTCTCTGATTGAATGTCACCTTTTCCATATTCCTTCCTGGTTCTCCTCCCCCATGCTTATCTAAAATAGTCTCCCTCCTTCTAGTCACTCTGTTTATTTAATGACAGTTACTTCAAAGAAGTGTGAGCCCAAGGAAGTTGGCTACGAAGTCCAAGCTGATGCTTGTAGGGCAAAAGAGCATGGGAAAACATAATTTTTTTCTTGCAAAATAAGTAGCTGGAGCCAGGTCAATATCATGGACTATTGATAACATAATGGTGTTGGATCATATGAGGTAAGTTACAGTACTTGCCTCAGTCAGAAATTATCCTGTTTATTTGTTCACATTTTAATTTTTGTTTTCCTTTGTCAGAATATAAGCTTTGTGAGGAAAAGGTCTTACCTATGTTGTTTACCTTTTATTACTAACATTCAGAATAGTATCATTCACATGTCACATGTTCCACAAATATTTGTTCAATGGATGAATAAATTGCTGAATAAATTTTCATTAAGAGTCCTGTGAAACAGGCAGAGGAAATATTCTCAATCTTATTTTAAGAGTATATTCCACAGAGTATCTGTACTTGCCAAGGTGACATCAGTGGTGGGGCCAGGGTGGAGTCCAGGTCTTTCTAAGTCCCCTGTGCTGCATCCTTTCTGGTAGTTCATGAGCAGTTAATCCTAGCCATCTTAGAGAATGAGAGAGGGAGGAAGTGGGAGAGATTACCAGTCACACCAAATGTATATTCCTATTCACAAACTTGTAGCCACAGGTAGAAAAGAGGGAGGGCTCCCTGCCAGCCTGTTCCAATTCTCCCATCTCCCTACTGAACCCACGGATAGCATGGCTGGAGGAGGCAAGAGAGCATGATGGTTCATAGCAGGGGCTTTGGAGGGAGGTAAATTGAGTTCTACTCCTAATTTTACTACTTAGCAGCTTTGTCTTTAGGCACATCTGTTATCCTTTCTGAGAGTTCATCTTTCTTGGAAAGTGGGAATACCACCACTGGACTTTTAAAATACTTTAGGGAATTAAATGAGTGAATGTCTGAATTTTGGTATGTAGTTAAGTGCTGAATAAAGGGTATGGTGTGAGGATGTTAAGGAAGATAGGACTGAACAGACTTACAAGAAATTTAGCTTTCCAACACCTCTTTCCTCCACCTATAAACTTGGAGGGGAAGTTAATTCCTACCACTTAGAACTGACAAGCTCTCAGTGATCATTCAGTCAAACTGCTTAATTTATACTTTGAGGAACTCAAGACCAGAGAAAATAGACTTATCTAAGTTCCCTTGGGAGTAGAGGTGGGATTAGAAATGGAAATGGAACCTAAATGGACTGACTTTGTTTGTGTCTCTTTCTACTCACTGCTGACATCATCAGGCATGGAAATATCCGATTTCCACTTGCTCCTTTCCTTGGCCAAAGCACACAACAGAGTCTGGAGGTTCCCTTGTGGCAGACAGGATTGCACAGATAGGGACAGGGCCTGATACATCCTGGTGCCCTCCCACAGCCTGTTACTGGCTTCATGACTTGAGCCAGTGACTTCCTCTCACGGAGTCTTAGTTCCACCACCATAACATGAGGATGATAATAGTACCTACCTCTTAAGTTTGTCTTAAGGATTAAATAAAATAACCCATATAAAATTGTCTGCAACATAAGAAACAAAATAGATCTATTTCCAAATCTGTATTAAAAGTGATGTGAAAATAAAACTTAAATAAAAAAAAAAAAAAAAAAAGTGATGTGAATACAGGCACCACTATGTTTATTGCACCTTTACAAGAACTAAGATCTGGAGGTGACCCAAGTGTACATCAATAGATGAATGGATAAGGAAGAGTATATGTGTGCATGTGCACGTGCGCATGTAGACAGACAGAGAGACAGACAGACAGACACACACACACACACACATACACACACACACACACACAGGAATATTACGCAGCCATAAAAGAGGAGGTCACCATTCGTGACAATGGATGGAATACATAATGCTAAGTGAAATAAGACTAAGAAAGACAAATACATGATTTCACTTATATGTGGAATCTAAAAAAACAAATGAACAAGTAAACAAAACCAGAACCAGACTTGTAAATACAGAGAACAAACTGGTGGTTCTGAGAGGGGAAGGAGATGGGAGGATGGACAAAATGGGTGAAGGGGATTGGGAGATACAGATTTCCAGTGATGAAATGATTAAGTCATGAGAATAAAAGGCACAGCATAAGGAATGTGGTCAGTGATATTGTAATAGCATTGTATGGGGACAAATGGTAGTGACATGTGGTGAGCACAGCATAATGTATAAACTGATCAAATCACTCTGTTGTATACCTGAAACTTATGTAACACTGTGTGTCAAGTACACTCAAAGTTAAAAAAAAGTGATTTAAAAGTGGCTTTTATAAATATAAAATACAGAGGAAATATAGGTTTTAAAAATACTGGAGTATACAGTATATACTAGTCTACTAACGTTACAAAAATATAAAGTAGATAGTTCTAAAGAAATATATTAATTATCATTGAATACTGGTATTTGGAAGAGAATAAAACATCACAAATTGACTGGTAAATTAAGTCCCGTGTCCTACATGTCATATTGTAAAAGCAGATGAGACTATATTTTATTAAGCCCTAGTACTAAAAAGTGAGTTACAATACAAAATACATTAGAATAAATTTCTGCATAGTCTATGCAGACAGATTAATATATCAATAAAAATGGGCACCAAGTAAGTTACAAGATAACATACATTTGAATAAATTTCTATATAGGAAGTCACAACACATAGAGCCAAACAAATATCTCTGTAAATCTAGCACAAAGTAGAGGAGAAAATCACTGCATTGGAAGGAATGCCAATATCAGTCATGTGAGCAGTTAAATCACTTCACAACAGTGTGTTCACTGCCAACTCGGTGCCTCTCTTTTTGTTTTCAAGTCTTTGTCATTTTGTTTGTTGTTGCAATGTCTGACCCATTTGTGGTCCAGGAGAAAGAAACCCTTGTTAGTGGGGCCATGCTGCCAGGCCAGCCTCTGAGCCTTTGCTCAGACAAGCCATGGGGAAGGAGTAACTTACAAAAAGATTACACACAGCCTTCTCACTCGGGGAGGAGGGCTTTGGACACCCCAAAGGCAAGACAAACCCAGGGGTTGCTTATTCCTGAGGGAAAACATAACTTAGACTCAATGAGGGTAGAGGGTGGATACTCTTCTTTGACTAATTTTCTATGATGCAGAAATTAAGATTTGACTTACTCCACACCCCAACTTCAGGGCACATTCTTCATGACCAAACTTTAAACAGAAGTCTGAATTTCTATGATTTATTCCAAATTTCAGGATCTTTTCTGCACACATTAACCAAGGAAATCAGAACACTTAGGGAGGAGCTATGCAATTGTGCGCTGGGACTAGAGAGGGGCTGGGGCATGAAGGGACCTGAGAGGGTTCTGTTTAGCCATGTGGAAGATGCTGTAGAGTCACCCAAGATTTCTGGCTACAGAAGCAGTAATCTTTTACTACCTTGAGGCTTTTCTACCCATTGCTGTGTTTTTTTGTGTGTCAATGAATAAGTCTTGGTCGACAGCAGTGGGTTTGTCTCTTGATGGCTACGGTGCGTGACAGTTTTCTAGGTGGGCTTCATGTCCTACAGCAATGGTGCAAGCCAACCCATTTGAATATGGAAAGAAAATACTAAAACTCCTTTTAGAGAGCCACAGCCAATGCCCATCACCCAGCCCCTGTCAGGTGCTCTTTCCATTTCTAAACCCTCTGACAGCTGTTCCTCTCTCACCACACGCATTGCTTCCTGCTGCACCTGCAGGCCAAACGCTTGAAATCTTAAGTCCGAGTTACTGAGGGAGTGTTTCTCCCATTTTACCCCAGTCCACACACTGATCTTCCTTCATGCTTTTGTCTTTATCTTACCTTCCAGACGATGTCTCCTTGATGCTTACTATAAACTTTTAGGACTGACTTGTAAACCTTCCAAAATCTGTACTAGTAGCTACCATTTAGCAGCTGCTTTCTGTATGTCAAGTGCCATAGCCAGAGCTTCCTACATATTAATTCATTGAAGGGACGTATCAATTCTATACATACTGCTACTACTATGACCATTCCCACTTTACAAAGGGGGATAGAGGGGAACATGAAGTAATTTGCAAAGCTAGTCACATACCTTGTGAGTGGCAGAGGCAGGCTTTGAACCCAGGCAGTCTACCCCTGGAACTCTGCAGGTTCCATAATCTCACTTTGGAATGAATTCCACCTGTTTAAGCCCATCATACAACATCTCCCCAGCACCTCCAATGTAGCCTAACATCCAGGTACAATCACAAAAAGCAATGTGCTCAGTGTATCTCTCATTACTTGCCTACATCTTAGGCATCCAATAATTCGTGTGGGTGCCAAAGACTAATCTAGGACATTTTCAGTTTTTGCTCTCCACCTGATTCCTGAAGAAGTGCTCAGGGTCACTTGGACCTTGTTGTCAACTCACTGGAGAAGTTGACATTGAAGCTGCAGCTCGACTCTGACCTCTACATCTGTCTTGCCCTCTTGTTACACATAGTGCTAGGCACTGTATGTGCTCCTTGGAACACATGCCCAGTGAGTCCCCAAGTCACAAGGTTTTTATTTCCTTAGCATAAGCTTGCTTATTGGCCCATTTTGTACCACCTCTCTGTTCAAAGACAAGACTGCTTAAATTAATTTGAACTAAATGCACCAATATGTTAATGGTTAATTTTTTTTGTTTCTTTCCTTTTCCTTTTTATAAATTAAAAAAAAATTGAATTGCGATAAAAATACACATAATATAAAATTTACCATCTTAACCATTTATAAATGTACAGTTTTGGTAGTGTTAATTATATTCATACTGTTGTACAACAGATCTCTAATAGTTAAACACTGTTGGAGAAAATAAAGCTCAGGGTGGATAGTACTGTTTTTGTTAGGGAAGAACAAAACACTGCAAACATTGTGAATTTAGCCGTGGGAGAATATTAATACTTCTGACAGAAAGAGGAAGTTTGGGAAGTTGACATATTGGAGAGGGGTTAGTGGTTATCTCTGGGTTGTGATATCATGCATAATTATCTTCTTTTAGTATTTAAAATGTGATGGTTTTCCTACACTGTGTATATCTTATTTTTGTTTACTAGAAATGAAACAAACAAACACACAAACAAGGGGAAAATAACACAGCTTCCTAGCAGGTGTCAAATATGCATGCCCTAGTTTAATACTATCAGTACAACCAAAGGTTGATTTTAGGCACACTTTTGTAGAGGAACTTTCCTGGTCTTATCCAAGATGAAGCAATTTCAGAAGTTTGAGCACAAAAGGTTTCAGGAAGATGTTGCTAGCCGAGGCTCCTTGGGAGGGCCAAATTAACTTGGAAACTTTCTGTATACTCTTTCTCGCTCCTCTGAGCACCTTGTCCCTTGCAAAGAACCACAAATTAAAACATCCTTTGGCGCCACCTTATGCTAAGTGAATGGATTGCACCTGCTTATAGTGGTTTCACTATACTAGACTGTTAAATAATGTGACACTCGGATTGTTTGATACTAGAATTCATGATTCAGTTAAACACCTGTTTGCAACAATATTTGGGTGGACTTTATTTACAACATTTGTATCAGGTTCTTCTTTTTGTGTCACAAGAATGTTCTAAGACTTGCTTAAGATGACCCAATGGGAACACTTTGTGTATGACATGATTACCAGGAGAGAACAGAGCGAGTGAGTCATGGCTAAATTGAAGGAGGAAAGTACTTTATAATAATGATATGGCCAGTCATTAATAACAATGACAATTGACACTTATATGGTGCTTACTATGTGCCAGGCCTGCTCTAAGCATTTTTTATGCATTAACTCATTTAATCCTTCCACAACCCTATGAGGGAGGTACAATCACTATCTCCATTTTCTTTTTTCTTATTTTTTATAGATTTATTTATTTATTTGAGAGAGTGAGAGAGTGCAAGCATGGCAGGGGGAGGGCAAAAGGAGAGGGAGAGAGAGTTTTGAGCAGACTGCAGGCTGGGCATGGAGCCTGACACAGGGCTCCATCTCAGGTCTCTATTTTAAGATGAGAAAATGAGGGGGGGGGGGTGGTACCTGGGTGGCTCAGTGGGTTAACCATCTGACTCTTGGTTTCAGCTCTGGTCATGATCTTGGGTGGAGGGATCGAGCCTTGCCTTGGGCTCAATGCAGGATGTCCCCTTGAGATTCTCTCCCTCTTCTTCCTTCTCCCTCTCTCTTCCCTTCTGCTCTTCCCCCAGTTCAAGTGTACTCTTTCTCTCTCTCTCTCTCAAATAAATAAATAAATAAATAAATAAGATTATAAAGACCAGGAAGTGGGGGCACAGGGAGATTCAAGTTAACTCACCCACAGTAAGGAGCCAAATGAAGATCTGAAGTCTGAATCTATGCATTTTTGGCTGCAGAGTCCATAGTCATTAGGCAGTACTGTTTCCAGCATTAAGATGGTAGAAGTAATAGTTTCCATTTCCTGAACAGTTACTGAGGGGCTAAGTGCCCCACATGCTTGATCTTATTTCATCCTTGTGCCAACCCTATGAGGTGCTACTCATCTCCTTTTAGAGATTTGGGACCTAGGTTTAGGGTAACTTATTTAAAGTCATCCAGCTCTGGAGTGCCTGGGTGGCTCACCTGGCTAGGTGTCTGTCTTCGGCTGGAGTCATGATCCCAGGGTCCTGGGATTGAGCCCCACGTTGGGCTCCCTGCTCAGTGGGGAGTCTGCTTCTCCTTCTCTCTGCCGTTCCCCTGCTTGTGCTCACTCTCGCGCTATCAAAAAAATTAAAATCTTAAAAAAAAAAAGTCATCCAGCTCTTAAATAGCTGAATCCGGACCCATCCGATTTTAGAGCACCAGTTCCTAACTACATAGCCATATGGCTTCTGAGAGTGCCATCTAACCACTATGTGCAGAGATGAAGTGAAAAAATTACCACAATAAAACAATGGTTTGGAACAGGTGAGTTACACTTCCTCATGCCTTCAGTTTTCAAACTGAATCTTGACTATGTTTTAGTGGGAATCTTTCTATAGTGAGACACATTTTTGCCCTTTCCAAGAAAACAATTTAACTCTTCTTCATCTGTAAGGGAAATCATGATGCACTTCAGCTGTTGTATGATGCTGTAATGCCACAACTCAAAATTGTAGCACCATTTGCCCATAAAGGAAATGAAACCAAACTGCCATGTTTTTTGAGATATCACATCCATATTTTCAAATATTTAGTCTGGTCTCTAGATGTCAGATTGTTGTTTCTGGTTATTTCCTATGTATTTCATATGGTAGCCCATTTCTCACCTGTAACATCAGTATGCTGTGTATAACTAAGGGGTAAAAAGAATAAAGAGAAAAGAGAACAAGGAAAATGTGAACAAACAAGGAGAGAAGAATCACTAATAGAGGGTTCTGGGGCTCGCCCATGAAGAAAAGATATGGGTCTGGGTGAATAAACCATGTTAAATCTATTTAAGTTCTTTGGATCCTTTTCATCTACTACCTTTTTTACTCTGCAGGCTGGGAAGCTGAGGTAGCTGGATAGCTGGACTCCAAAGAGATAAGATGTTACTTTACATGAGAATTAAATGGCTATTTCGACTTCATGGCCCATCTTGGTTATGCCATAGTTAACGCCTCTTCACACACATAATCTAGGAATGGGACACCATTTTCTTTACAGTTTGCCATTGGCTTTCCTATTTGTGCCATCATTGCTTTACTCCTACTTCAATTTTCAAGAGTGGTCGGAAAACTGCTCTGGGAACTTTGTGCCATCACCTGTTAGTTTGCTGTCTCCAGGGCAGTAAGAGTGACCGGGTGTCCAGCTCCCACTCAGAGGTTATCTACTTTGTGCCTTCTGTAACTGTTTTATCTTTGCTTGATCTCTGTCTATTCTGAGAGCACCTCGAGTGACAGAGCTGACCTCAACTGAAGCAGTGGGTGGCAGCCTCCTCTGGGGAGAAAGGAGGAAGAAATCAGGACTGATGATCTGAAAACAAGACCTTGATTGTTTCAGGGGAGTGGCTGGTTCCTAGAAGAGAACAGGGTTGGGGCTGCAGGGCTTTTCCCAGCTCTCTTGCTGTGGGTGTGGCTGTGTCAGTTAAGCAGCAGCCCCCTTAGGGGAGGGCTCGACCCAGGTGAGCAGGGTTGGAGTCCTATACACCCAAGGCAGCTAGTTTCCTAGCCTGGAACTGAATAAGGGTCTTCCCTGTCTTTCAAGCCTAACGAAATAGCTCACGTGGCTCTGCAGTCCCCTGTCTAGGTATGTGACTTAGGTCTGGTTTTGTTTTATGACCGTAGCAGATTTCAGAGGGAAAAGGAATTTATTTTCTATCTTGTGGCCAGAGCAATTTAATACAAATACAAGTCATTGCAAGCTTCTCTCTAGCTCAAAACACACCAAGAACTTTTCATTACATCTAGAATAAAACCTTACTAGGCCCTAAGCCATCTTGCTTTGGCCACCCTGACAACACCTCTGCTACCCTCATTTTATTCCGCTTGTTCCAGGTACTCTGAACCTGCTTCTCCCTCTCCCTCTGCTCCTCTTCCTGCTTGTGCTCACTCTCTCTAATATCTCCCTCCCTCTCTCTCTAATAACTAATCAAATAAATAAAATCTTAAAAAAAAATAACTGAAATCATACAAAACATATTCTCTAACACAGTATGTTTATGCTAGAATTAGTAACAAACAGAAATAAAAATCGCCATATGCTTAGAATTCATCATCATGCATCCAACACCCATAGGTCTGAAGAGAAATCACAATGGAGATTAGAGCATATTTTTATATGAATAATAGTGAAAGTGCTACAAATTCAATATTCTAAGATTGGGTTAGATCAGCACTCAGCAGAAAATGTATTGCTTTAAATGTGCATATTAAGGGGCACCTGGCTGGCTCAGTTGAGCAGCCGACTCTTGATTTCCGCTCAGGTCCTGATCTCAGAGTCTGGGGATAAGCCCCTTAGCCTCTGCCCTCAGCAGGGAGTCTGCTTGAGATTCTCTCTTTCTCTTCCTCTGCCCCACACCCACTTGTGCATGCTCTTTCTAAAATAAATAAATGAATCTTTTAAAAAATTGTACATATTAAGGAAAAAGAAGCTGAAAACTACTTAGCCATACATTAGTCTCAAGAAGTTAGAAAATAACAGAAAAGTGAGTCCATAGAAATTAGAAGGCAGAAAACAAGACAAATAAGAACATGAACTAATGAAATAAAAAACATTCAATAGAAAAAATAAACAAGGTCAAAATGCAGTCGTTTGAAAAGTCAAATAAAATCTTTTAACTTCTGGTAGGACTTATCAAGAAAGACAGAAGGAGTAAATAATTAATATATAAAAAGATTATAAGTGGATATGAACAATCTTATGCCAAAAAATTGAAAATTCAAATAAAATGTTTGGATTCCTAGAAAAGTAGCACAAACTTAACAAAACTGACACTAGAAAACCTAAATACTTGTCTAACTACTAAAGAAAGAAAGTTCCTAATTAAAGCTCATCCTGCAAAAAAGATCCTATGCCCGATTGGCTTAACTGGGTAGTTCTACCTAACAAGGGAAAAAAAAAATGCCAACATTCCATGGATGGTTTCTTGGTATAAAAGAAAAAGATACACTTTTCAGCTCATTTCAGGAAGCTAGCTAGCATAATCCTCTACTGCTATGCAGTAAAGACTGCACACACAAAAAGAAAAAAATAAAGACCAATTTCACTTATTAATAGAGTTGCAAAAATTTTAGCAAAGTATTACCAAACCAAATCCAAAAGTACACAAAAAAAAAGAGTATAGCATGACCAAATTGGGTTTATTCTAGGAAATAAAATGTAGCTTAACATCAAAAGTTCAATAAATGTAAATGTTTATATTGACAGATTATATGAGGAAAGTCATATAACCATCTTAGTTGATTCAGGAAAAATGTTTGATAAAATTTAACATCTAGGGGTACCTGGGTGGCTCAGTGGGTTAAAGCCTCTGCCTTCGGCTCAGGTCATGATCCCAGGGTCCTGGGATCGAGCCCCACATCGGGCTCTCTGCTCAGCAGGGAGCCTGCTTCCTCCTCTCTTCTCTGCCTGTCTCTCTGCCTACTTATGATCTGTCTGTCAAATAAATAAATCAAATCTTAAAAAAATTAACATCTGTTCATAATTTGGAAAAAATAGTTGACAAACTAGGAATAAAAAAAAACTTCTTAAGTATAAAGGATAAAGAATATCAGAAACAAAACAAAAAACAGAGAACTAACTGAATGTTGGAATCTTTCTCTTTAAGATCAGTGTATTGATCATGTTTAAAATTTTCTGTAACTTACGACATTCTGACATCTTAAATATCTTGCTGGTCAAGCAGAGGCTGGCCTCCTAGGGGCAGCTAATTCTTTTTTTTTTTTTTTTTAATTATTTTTTATTAACATATAATGTATTATTTGCCCAGGGGTACAGGTCTGTGAATTGTCAGGCTTACACATTTCACAGCACTCATCATAGCACATACCCTCCCCAATGTCTATAACCCAGCCACCCTGGCCAGCTAATTCTTAAAATTAGTAAATGATTTAATTGGGAGCCAGCCTCTCATATGCAAACCAACCACCTCCTTTACCTAACTCTCACACTCTGAGCCAATATTTCTTTTGGCTGAAATCATCTCCAAGTATGAGGAAGCTAGAGACCACCCCTGTATCCCAAAGCCCTCCACTTATTATTCAAACTAGCCAATCCTAATTGCTTATTCTACCATGTCTTTTCCATGGCCAATAAACATTCTGGGCCGAGGCTTTTCCCTCCCTCTATCTGCCTCCTGACCACATGTGGTGGTCCCCATGTGGTCCTGTATGATGTGCTGTAGCTCCTTCTAGGAAATAGAAGTACTAACTTCTTTCTATGGCATTAACCTCTCTGTGTCATCACTTGGTCACCTCCATAAATTAACATCCTACAGGTAAAATGAGAGAATTAGGAAAAGTACAAGGATGCCCACTATTACTATTTCCATTTAGAATTTTAGCTCAGCCCCAGTCAGAGCACGTAGATGAGAAAGAGAAATAAGAATTATATGGATTGGAAAGGAAGAAACGAATCATCATTATTCAAAGGTGATATTATTATGACATAGAAAATCCAAAAGGACCTATGAATACATGATTAAAATTATAATTATTTTAATACTATGAATTATTGCTATTAATAAATAATTATATATTATTAAGGTTATTACCAAATTGGTGTGTACAAAGTCAATATAAAAATTAATTACATTTCTATATCCCAGTAATTAATATTTAGAAAGGAAATAAAAGATACCAATCAAAATTACTTAAGAAGTCATATACCCAGGATAACTCTGAAAAAAAAAAAAAGTGCAAGACTTTTGTGAAGAAAACTATAAAACTCAATAAAAGAAAATAAAAGCAACTTAAATGAATAAACCATGTTTATGAATTTGATGACTCAACATTTTAAAAAATGCAGATTCAATGTAATCCCAATAAAAATAGCAACATTGTTTTCTCTCTTTTTCTCCTTCTGTCCCTCTGTGTGCATGTATGTTTGCGCATGTGAGCGAGATGTGACAAGCTAATTCCAAAACTGATATGGAAACGCATAGAGTCAGAAATAGGATAATCTAGAGGAAAAAGACCAACATGAGAACACTTGCTCTACTTGGTATTAAGACTTAAAACCATTAGTAATTAAGAAGCATCATTTTGATTCAAGGACAAAGACAAATGATATAAATGAACATAATAGTTTTAGACCCATACATATACTTATGGATTGGTTACATTATTTATTTCGAGGAAGGCAATACAGAATAGTAGGGAAAGGACTATCTTTTCCATAAAAGGTGTTGGGACAAATGAGCCATAAACACAAAAAGGAGGAGGAGAAGAAGAAAAGAAATTGGACTCATAATTAACACCATGACAAAAGTAAATTTTAGGTGGAAAGTAGATCTCAATGTCAAATGCAAAACAAAATGTTTTGAAGATGATCTAGGAGAATATCTTCACACTTACGGGCTAGGAAAAGATATTTTTAAATAAGGCACAGAAAAAGATTGCTAAATTTTACTTCATGTGTCAGAAGACACATTCAAGACACATTAAGAAAAGGAGAGTCACTAAAAGGAGAAAACACTTGCAACACATCTAACAGAAGGCTCACATCTATGTATAAAAATCATCTATAATTCCTTCAATTTTCTTTAAGGAAAAAACTGAACAGCACAATAGAAAAATGTAAAAGTCTTAGACAGTTCACAAAAGAGGATGACCAAATGGCCAATAAATATATGTAAAGGCATTCAGACTCATAAATAAGGTCATGCAAGTTAAAACTACAGTGAAGTACCATTACATACCCATCAGATGGCATGAAATTAAAATTCTAACCCTGGGAAGTGTTGGCAAAGATGTGGAATGATAGCGACTTTCAGACACCATTGGTGTTGGGGAGGGTGGTACACTGATTCAACCATTCCGGAAAACTGTTTGACATCATTCTGTAAAGTTGTAGTTTGCATAGCCTATAACCCAGAAATTCCTCTCCTAAGTACATACCCTAAAGAAATGTGTGCTTCTGTTCATCAGGATACGTGCACACAAATGTTTATAGAGCATTAGTCAAAACAGCCCTGAACTGGAAACAACTCAAAACCCATTAACATCAGAAAGGTTAAATAAATTATAGTATCATGAAATGAAATACCATACAGTAAGAAAAACATGAAGGAAAAACAACACACAAGTGCATGGATGAATTTTATGTACATAATTTTGAGAAAAAGAAGCTAAATGCAAAAAAATACATACTTTAGAAATATTCTAGTTAAGGTTCAAAGGTGGCCAAAACTAAATTATATATTGGTTAGGAATTTGTACTTGGGGAGGAATCTATAACGTAAAGCAGAGAGGTAATCACTATAAACTTCAAGAGAATTGTCTGGGTCAGGGCATTCTTAGGATTTGCCCAGCGTCAAGAGGGTAGGGAGCTGCAAAGTGTATTTGAATCCAAACAATGTATCACCTCTGAAGGGGCTGGAATGGAATTCTCTTTTACTATGTGGATTTGAAGAAGGACCCTGAGGCAAAAGATCAAGATAGGTGAGGCATGAAGGAGGAATGGTAATAATTTGCAACAGGCAGGATCCCTCTTGGAAGGGCAGAGGGCTGCTGAAGAAGAGGCTCTGTCCAGTCAAAGAATCCCATGAGGGTCTTGAATGGATACAAGAATGGGAGTTACAGTGTTGGTACTGAATATAACATTATACATTTTATAATTTGTCCTCAGTATCATCTTGCATAGAGTTCACAGTACAACCTACATAGTTCAGGATACTCTGGATTCCAAGTGTTCATAGGTTACCTGAAACACAGACATTGCTCACCGAAGCATGCACTGCGTGGGCCCACTTATACATGGATTTCCCCCCCCCAATAAATACAATATAATGCTGTAAGTATATTTTAAGAGTTTCTTAATTGCATTTTCTTCTCTCTAGCATACTTCTTTGTAAGAATACAGTATATAATACATACAGCATATAAAATGTGTTAATCAGCTATATGTGTTATTTGTAAGGCTTCTGGTCAAGAGCAGACTATTAGTAGTTAAGTTTTGGGGGAGTCAAAAGTTATACAGGAATTTTTGACTGCACTGGGGGGATGTTTCGGCACCCCCTAATGCCCTTGTTATTCAAATTTTAACTGTATTTATTTTTACACATTTTGTATTTCTCTTCATATAATTTATAGTAAAAGTAATTCATTATGTGATACATAAAGTCTTTAAATAATTTCCAAGGAAATCGATCACACCTGATTGGAAGATTTTTGAGATCAGGCATTCTCATTGTAGGTTCGGAGACTCTGAGCAACCGTCAGGACGGCGCTGAGGACCAAGACCCTGGTCTCCTTGGGCAGAGCCATCTCCTCAGCGGTGCAGCTGGGACATAGCAGGAGGACTTCCCAGCCACAAGAGGGTGGAAGCTCATGCACTAGAAATTTTGAGAACTCCAACTGCGCTGTTTACAACCTAAGACTCAGTGAAAGGGTTAAACTGAAGCTGGTGACACCTGGTGTGGTAAATGACCGTTTCAAAGAACTTTTTGGTTGTAACCTTTTATAGAAGACATCTCATCTGTGTTGCTAAAATAATGCCCCCCCCTTTTTTTTTCTCCTATTGATTTTTGTCCTCTGTTTCCTCAAGGCCCAGAATTTCCCCTGTGGAAATCAAGACGAGTTTGAGAAACAATCTGGTGTTCCTTGGGCGGGTGGAGGGTGGTAGACAGGGTAGATGCGAAAGTGAAGAAGAAAACGCTCACCTTGATATGGCTGTAGCTGTAGCTCGACTTCAGAAATGATGACAGAAATAACGAGGAAAACAAGAGCGGCTTCAGGAATGATTTGGCAGCAATTTTATTTGTTGTACAAAAAAATGGCTGGCCTGTGGCTGTGTATGCAGAGGTAGGAGTAAACTTTCAAAGGCGTGCTGGAGGCAGGCGTGGTAATCCTATTATTTGATAACAGGATCTGTGCACACACCTCCCACGTGCCGCATCAGTGACCCACCCTTCTAGTATTGCTGCGAAATGCAATTTGTGAGCAGATGAAAAGTTTACAGCACACGGGCCTGTGCCATGGAGCTCAACAAAGCCAGCGCACTGTGTGGCAAGGTTTATGAACCCAACCCCTGTTGTTTCTGCTGTCTCCCTCCTTCTTGATTTCTGTCCCTTGGCCAAGCGGGCTTTGTGATAGTCTGCAGCGACCCCGAAACTTGCAAAATGAGCTAATCAAATACGTGCCTCAGGAACCAACCTTGAATTTCTAGGATGCTTTGGAGACGTGCCACATGCAGGAGGTGGAGACATGATTGTGTCAAACAAACGGTGGTAGGAGATAAGGGCCAAAGAGGCCAGACGGCATGAATTTTGGCTAATTATTTTAGAGAAACATCCATACATAGAGGGCAAGCAGGAACTAGAGGCACATGCTTGATGGACAGTGTCGCAGTCCTCAGGGCTGCCATCACAAAATACCACAGACCAGATGGACTTAAACAACAAGAGTCTATTTCCTCACAGTTCTGGAGGCTTCAAGTCCAAGAGCAAGGTGTCACCAGGTTTGGTTTCTCTTGAGGCCTCTCTCTCTTTGGCTCGCAGATGGACACCTTCTCACTTTGTCCTTACATGGACTTTCCTCACCAGTTCCCCTGTTGTCTTTCCTTCTTATGACATCAGTCATATTAAATTTGGACTCCACTTTATGATGTCATTTAAATTTAACCTTAATTACTTCTCTCCAAATATAGTCACACTGAGGTTAGGGCTTCCACAGATGAATTTTGGGGGAACACAGTTCAGTGCCTAACGTAAAATGATATAAGTAGTACTTAAAAATAAGGTCTTGCTATTCACTTTTTTTTACACATGGTCTACCTGGCTTCCTTTTCGACAGAGTTTACAATAACTGATATTCACATAAACATCGTATCAAAAGCAGCAGATGTTAGTGACAGAGGCTGCTGTGAAAAATATGGGAAAGAATATATTCATTACTTCCATTGCTTAGGAGTGAGAAAGTATAGATTCATGATTTTATTTTTTTAATTTTATTTATTTATTGAAGCCACAGAGGGAGAGATGGAGAGATACGGAGAGAGAGTGAGGGAGGGAGGGAGAGAGGAAGAGCATGAGCAGGGGGGAGGGGGAGAAGCAGGCTCCCCGCTACCATTGCTCTTAATAAAATGTGATTGTATATGGTTTAAAGCATGAACAACTGTTCAATGTGCAATAAATATAGCAATGAGTGTACAGGACAAACAGATTTGGTTAGAGGAAAACTCTAAACCATAAGATAGTGTGAAACTTGGGTATAGAGACTTGGTGGTGGCTAATGGGGAAAAAGGTTGTTCCAGGTCTTTTTCTTTTTTATATAAATGTTGGAATCAGCCTGATTATTTCTACAAAAAGGTATGCTGAGATACTGACTGGTAATGTGTTGAATCTGTAGATCTCTTTGGGAAGAACTGATATCTTCACCATATTGAGTATACTGATTCTGTGAAATTTAGTACATTTATATAGTTCTTTAATTTTTCTTAACACCACTTTCTACTTTTCAGTGTATAGCTTTTATACTATTTTGTTAGATTTATCTCTGAGCATTTCATGTTTTCTGATGCTACTGTAAATAATCCTGCCTTTCAATTTCAATTTCCAATTATTCACTAATAGTATATAGCATAATTTATATATATATATTTTTAAGATTTTATTTATTTATTTGACAGACAGAGATCACAAGTAGTCTGAGAGGCAGGCAGAGAGAGAGAGAGAGAGGCGGAAGCAGGCTCCCTGATGAGCAGAGAGCCGGATGCAGGGCTTGATCCCCAGACCCTGGGATCATGACCTGAGCTGAAGGCAGAGGCTTTAACCCACTGAGCCACCCAGTCGCCCCTGATATTTTTTTATATTGATTGTATATCCTGCAATCTTGCTAAATTTACAGTCTTTTTTTTTTTTTTAAGTTGTTCTTTAGGATTTTCTACCTAGAAAATCAGGTCTTCTACAAATAGAGGCAGGCTTATTTCTTTATTTCCAATATGTATGTCTTTTTTTTTCTTATTTTATTCCATTGGATCTCCATTATGATGTAGAATAGCAGCACCAAGGTGGATATCCTTGTCTTGTTCCTAATCTTGGAGGGAAAGCATTCAGTCTATTACCATTAAGTATGATATTAAGTAAGCTTTTCTGTAGGTGCCCTTTATTGACTTCTACCTTAAGAAACTAGAAAAAGAAGAAAAAAAAATCAAGCTCAAAATAAGCAAAATAAGGGGAAAAGATAAAGATAGCAGAAATCAGTGAAATAGGAAATAGAAAACCACAGAGAAAAATCAATGAAACGAAAAACTGGTTATTTGAAGAGGTTAGTAAAATCTATAAACCTCCAGCTAGACTAAGAAAAGAGAGAAGACATAAGTTAACCAATGTCAGGCATGAAAAAGAGGACATAACTACCAAGCTTATAGTGCTTACCAAAGAAATAGCGGTGTGCTACTTGAATCAGTAAATTTCTATGTAAATTAGGATCACTGCTATTTCTTAGGCCAGTGATTCTCAAACTTAAGCACGCACCAGACTTGCCTTTAGGGTTTAAATCTGTTAAAACACAGATTGCTAGGTCCTGGGTTTCTGACTTAGGAGTTTTGGGGTGAGGCCTGAGGATTTGTATTTCTAACAATTTATTAAGTGATGCTAATGATGCCGACCTGGGGACTACACTTTGAGAACTGCTGTGTTAGGTACAAAGGCTTTAGGACACTTTGACTCTGCTTACTTCTCTCCTGACTTGTGTTATCACTATAATATACATACTTAATTCCCCATAAGGCAATAGTCTTCCTGTTTCTATAACAAATATTAATTTATGTTTATCCACATATTATCCTCTCTGTTCTTCATTTTTTTCTTGCATCTTTGAGCTTCTAACTGGAATTATCTGCCTTTCTGCCTGAAGGACACCCTTCAGCATTTCTTTTAACAGATGTCTGCTAGGGATAAATTCATCCAATTTTTGTGTCTGAATCTATCTTTATTTTGCTTTTAACTTTGAAGACTATTTTTGGTAAATATGAAACTCTAGGTTCCTGTTATTCTCTTTTATCGCCTTGTCTTTTGACTTTTATAATTTCTACTGAGAAGATGGCTATTAACCTTACTGTTGTCCCTTTGAAGGTCTTGTCTTTTCTTTCTGACAGCTTTTAAGATTTGTTCCTTGTCTTTGGTTTCCAGTTCTTTTTTTCTGATGTGCTTGTTATGCTTTTCTTTGTAGTTATCCTGATTGAGAATCATAGGACTTCTTGAATGTATGGCTTGAAGTCTTTATCAAGTTTGAATTATTGTTTCTTAACTTTCCACTCTATTATCGCCAAAGAATACAGTCTTTATGATACTGATTCTTTGAGATGTGTTGATACTTGATTTATGGCTAACGGTTGAGTTTTGGAAAAAATGCTTGTAAGCTTGAGAAGAATGCATATTCTCTAGTTGTCAGACATGTAATTTTAACTATGTTAATTATAGCAATTTTGTGATATATATTCTTTAAATATTCTTATCTGTATTAATTTTTTTTCTTCTAGACCATCAGTAATGACTTGAGATGTGCTAAAATATCCTATGATGATTTTGAGGCAATTTTCTTATGTGTATACAGTTTAACATTGTTAGAGCTACATAGTGAATTGAAAAGTTTTATCATTATATAGTGACTTTCTCTAGTCCCAGTAATGCTCTTTGTCTTATATTCTATCTTAACTAATATTAATGTAGTTATATCTGCATTATTTTGGTATTTGTCTGGGATTTATTTTTAATCTTTATATTTTTAAACTTTCTCTATCCTTATATTTTAGATATGACTATTATAAACAGTGTAAGAATATTTTTCTTTTAACTTGTGCTTAATTCATTTACATTTACTGTTATTATTGTTATATTTAGACTTGTTTCTATCAATGTAAATTTTCCTGTTTCACTCTTGCTTCTGTCCTCCCCTTGCCTTTCTAAAATTAAATCAGCTTTTTAGTCAGTTTTTTTTGAACCAAATTTTCCCCCTCCACTAGTTATAATAATACACTATTTTCTTTTAGTAACTAACACTGAAATTTTATCATACATATTAAATTTAAGGAAGTTTCAATTACATTAATATATTAAACGTGCTCCTGAAAAATACAAGGATCTTAGAACACTTTCCACCAGCTACTTGCTTCTAACTTAGATGTTACTAGAGGCTAGAATTTTAGTTCTATACTCTATTTCCTTTCTTTCTTTCTTTCAAGATTTATTTATTTATTTGAGAGATGGGGGGGCGGGGAAGGGGAGGTGCAGAGGAAGAGGGAGAGAGAGAATCTCCAGCAGACTCTCAGCTGAGTCCAGAGCCCCGAGTGGGGCTTGATCTTATGACCTGAGATCATGACCTGGGCCAAAATCCAGAGTCAGACGCTTAACTAATTGAGCCACCCAGAAGCCTCATATGCTCTATTTTCTAAACATGGTAAATTAGTTCTCTTCCCCTTCTCCCCTCTTTCTCCTCTTCCTCTTCTTGTCCTTTTCTTTCTCTTTTCTTTTTTTCTTTTTTTTTTAAAGATTTTGTTTATTTATTTTGACAGAGAGAAATCACAAGCAGGCAGAGAGGCAGGCAGAGAGAGAGGAGGAAGCAGGCTCCCTGCTGAGCAGAAAGCCTGATTCGGGGCTTGAACCCAGGACCTGGGATCATGACCTGAGCCGAAGGCAGTGGCTTAACCCACTGAGCCACCCAGGCGCCCCTTCTTTCTCTTTTCCATATCATTTTAAATTTATCCACATCTTAATCAATTTATTCACTATTATTTTTGCATTTCAGACTTTCCCCTTAGCAATAATTTTCTTTTTTACTGAAGCACTTTCTTTAGGAAGTTCCTATGGTGAAGATCTGTTGGTGGCAAACTCTCCAGGTTTTTGCTCAACAAAAATGTCTTTGTTTTTATAGTCTCATTATTTCTGAAAAGATAGTTTTGATGAATATATAATTTTAA
This sequence comes from Enhydra lutris kenyoni, assembly GCF_002288905.1. Taxonomy (NCBI): domain Eukaryota; kingdom Metazoa; phylum Chordata; class Mammalia; order Carnivora; family Mustelidae; genus Enhydra; species Enhydra lutris. The sequence continues at coordinate 8,893,190 of NW_019154086.1, forward strand.
GCTGATGGTTAATTTCTCTCGATGTTTGAAGTTAACAATTCCTTTTCTTTTGCTCCCTTGTTTTCACTGTTGAGAGTCTAAACATCATTCCTTTTCTCTCATATTGCTTTTAGACTTTTTTTTTTTTTGTCTTTTGGAGCTTGTAATTTCACTGCAGTTGAGTATCTTTGTGGATTTCTTTTTAATTGTCATTTGTGTATCTCTTCCATTCTGGAAAGTTCTTGGTCATTTTCTCCTCAGATACTGTAGCTACTCCATTCTCTCTATTCTCATCTCTAGGACTCTGAGTGGATATATATTAAAGTCTTTTATTTTATCCTACACATCTTTCACTATCTATCTTAATATTTATCATCTTCTTTCTTTATACTGGATCCTGCTTATTTCTTTCAGATATATTGTCCAATTTGCCAATCTTCCTTTGTTAACAGCTATCTGCAATCTAAGCCATCCGTGAAGCTTTCTTTCTCAACTTTTATTTCCAAAAATTTTTTGTTTTTATTTTTCAGATCTACAGGATAGTTTTGACAGTCTCTTAATAATTACTTGTTTTTTGGATATCTTACTTAAACAGTTTATCTACAGCAATTTTATAGTCTGTGTCTGACAATTCCAAAGTGTGACTTCCTTGGGGACTTGAATCTGTTTGTCATTACTGATGAGTTGCAATAGCAGTGGGTCTTCTGTGTGTATTTTCTGATCTTGGTTTTTTTTTTTTTTAAAGATTTTATTCATTCGACAGAGAGAGAGAAATCACAAATAGGCAGAGAGGCAGGCAGAGAGAGAGAGGGGAGGAAGCAGGCTCCCTGCGGAGCAGAGAGCCCGATGTGGGGCTCGATCCCAGGACCCTGGGACCATGACCCGAGCCGAAGGCAGAGGCTTTATTTAACCCACTGAGCCACCGGGGCGCCCCTGATCTTGGTTTTTAAGCTTGTATTTGCTTGCTCTGAATCTGTGAGGAATCCTATGGGAATGCAGTGGGGATGGCACTCCCCAGGAAACATTTCGTTTTGCTTTTGCTAGGAAACAGGGAGGCTATGGACCTGCAACATTCTAGTTCTCTTTGAGAATATCAGCTGAATGTGGGGCCTCTCAGGTTCAATTCTTGTAGCTGCTTCTACCCCAAGACTTAATCCAGTTTTCACGGCGCTGATGCTGGCTTTTGCCTTCAGGACAGTCTGCCTTTCTTTTTCCATTGCAGCTTACCATCCCGCGTTTTTTAAAAACTTATTTTTGGAGAGAGTATCCTGAAGATTTTTCCTCTTTCTTACAAATTCAGAAATGCAATACAGGATGGTTTATCCAGGATCTACTTTATTTATGGCTGGAAGACCGTTCGGAATACTTAGTTCTTTTTATTGCCAGAAGCGGAAATCTGAGGCCTTTCTAATTCAAGTGCCTCTTTAATAAGGTTTAAAATATTTACAACTAGTTCTTCAGCTGAGTTTTAAAGAGGTAATTCGAATGGCAAAACCTGTCTTACTCATCATGATCAAGCCGTGTTCCTTATAGCTCCAGTTTTATGATCTTCCCATTTACTTTATCTTGCATGTGGAATGTAAACTTGCCATGAAGGCTAGATTTAGAATGTTCAAATGAGCAATTATCTTTTAACACCAACACAAGTCATGCATACAATTTGGCAGATTGAAGATTACATACAGAAGAGACTTGAAGTTTCTTGCAAAACAAATAGAGGAGTGAGAACATTACTGAGTGAAAGCCAATGAGCTCCATCTCTTTAAAAAGTTAAGTAAAACTTTTTCTTTTTCTTTTTTTTAACAATTCAATGGCTTGACATTAATGAGGTTGACAGTCTTTAAAAACTTGTACAAATTTTCTCTTCAACTGTCATACACATCCAGAGTATTCACAGATTTTCCGTGAATGCAGCAGTGTGTAAATTTGCTTTCCAGGGTAAGGTTGACTGTGTAGAAGATTCAGAGGTCTTTCTGAGTTCTACACTGAGCAAATGGAGAGTGTAAGGAGGAGTACCACCAATACATCAACTGTAATCTCATCCTACAAAATAATCTTTGTGAAATCATGACCTTGACATACCAGATATATTTCCCTACAGTACACCACGTGTCTTTTGGCCTAGGTGTAGCTCAGTTCAGAAAACACCATATTTAAGCAAGAAGAAGCTGTGGGTAACAAGGCAAAGTGAGCTTACTTTCTGAAATTGAACCACAGAGTCTTTACTGGGGGCACTGGTTGCTGTGGAGTGGTTGAAGTTCTGCGAAAGACTGATTTGCAAGCGCTACTTTTTTGACAAATAAACAAGTCTGGGCATGAAGAGGCTTGATCTTCATTTACATTTTAAAGTGTCTTTTTTGTTCTCATGAAACGAAGTCCGTGTTCATTCCCATCTCTGGGTCTTAGTTACTTCCCAGTACACTACAGAGGCAGGATCAACTGTTCTTTAAGGGTTCTCCTCACACATTGGTCTTGTGTCGTCTGTGAGGCCTGGGGGAAGTGCTGGCATTCACCACAGCTTCCTCTTACCACCACACTAAATACTGTAACATACCAAAAGAGTGAACAGCTTCCTCCACTGTGAACCTCAACAGGCTCACAGCAAGGACAGTTTTTTCCCCCCTTCAAATATTGTTTAATCTACAGATTACTTCATGAAACAGTACCTTGATTCGAATGACTCAGTCACTTCCATCTGTTACTCGTCCTTGGAGAGCATTCAGGTACCACCTTCATACAGCTGTGACGGTCTTGGTGATTTCATTCGTTTACCCTTAGGTTGAGGCCAATACCTGGAAAGATGGAGTAGAGAAATGGGAAATGGGAAGAAACTAACACTTTCGTTGACACTGTTGGAGCCTCCTGATCAACCTCTGCTTGAAACTTTGGCTGGAATCTTCAGTTATCCAAGGCAACGTGTTATCTTCATTGTATAGACCTTCCTTGGTTTACGAGATGTTACGTCCTGATAAACCCCCGAAAGCTGAAAATATCGTAACTTGAAAATGCATTTAATACACCTAACCTACCAAAAATCCTAGCTTAGCCTCGCCTACCTTAAACATGCCCAGAGCAGTTACACTAGCCTACAGATGGACAAAAGGTATACTTTTCCAGGGACATACCATTTGCATAAAATGGAAGCACACCTGTTCTGGGCTCCTGGGTACTTAGATGTCTTCTCTGTGTTCAACTTCAGAGGGTCTAATAGTGGGCAACCTTCTATGGCTGTTATCTAAATTTCCTCCAGGAGTTAGTGGGAAGCTTGCAGAGGCTGGAATTTGCAGTTAGACATATTTGCTGTCGAGCAAACAAGAGTGAATTGAACACACACTGTTTGTAAAGAACATTTATGGAGGGGAATTCATGAAGATGTGAGATTAGCAGGTATATGCTCAGTATATTCCAGGAGCGCAGGGACCCTGCCTTGAACTTTAGGGATTACAAGTATGGTGACTACATGCCCCAGTTGGCCCAGAGGAGCCCCAGTTTATGCCACCATAATTATTAATTACCCCCTCTGTTAGTTCCTGCTTCAAAGCTGCATGGTTGGGGGAGCACTAGCACATAGATGTGCACAGATCAAAAGTAAGTTTGAGGAACAGGACAGCATAGGGATGGATTGGGTCAGTGTTTGGAGAAACAGGGTAGAGGATTCAGCAATAATTTATCACATAAATAAGAGTAGGATTTATTGTGAGGCACAGTGAAAAGTATACGACGAGTACACTCTTGACTTTTGAGATGAAAACAAAGACTGAAATAAATTAAACAAACTCAGTGACAACTAGCTAATGGCTAGTACTGTTCTAGATCAATAACAGCTTTCTGCTCCTTGGGCACTGAGTGATTACATTCCTTTCTGCACCTTGCTCACTCAACACATCAACCCTTCCTTCTGAGCCCAAACCTGGCCTCAGTATCCTTCTGTGGCAGCCACTGCCAACTGCTGAAGGCTGGCACACGAGATAACACCTATTCGTGCTTGTCACTTCAGTCTATCTGCTCCAAAATGTCAGAACGGGGACTATCACAGCTATGGGTTTTGCAAGAAAACAAATGTTCTCCCGTTTTATCAGCTGGAAAGCTTTGTGAGGAAACAAAAGGACTCACTCATTCGTTATTTTCAACAAATATTTATTTCTATGGAGGAAAAGGAGTGAGATTCAACTCATAGATGTTTGTTAACGGAAAAGCAACATCGGACCTCGTGGTGTGCGGAGGTAAAGAACCGCACGGTTCCCCAGATCGCAGCCGCAAGCGCGGACTCACCTTTAAGAAAGCAATCGCAGTGCTCACTTTCTTCCACACGGGGGCACTCCAAGCCCACCGCTGAAAACGGCCGCTTGCGTTGTTCCAGCGAGCTGCTGGAGAACCAGCGCTAGCAATCTTTTCTCCATACCTAGGGATTATTAAGCGGGTAGAATTAAAAGTACACTGGCCGAGCTTTGTGAGTGAGGCAAAGCCGTTTGAAGGTCAATCCCTATGGTGTCAGCAACCTATTCTAAATTAATTCACAATTAAAAATGGAGCAGAACTGTGCTAAGTCTCACTTAAGATTTGTTTTGGTCTCCAGTACACAACGATGAAATAATTACACAAAAGATGGAATAATTTGGGGGCAATAGAATTCTCAATTAAACCTACAGTACGGCTTCTCATAAAACCGGGCGCAGCTCTACCTCCAACGCTCCTGCCTCCATCAGAAATGGGTACTACAGAATTCAAAGTCCATCTTGGACACACCGAATTTTAGGGGTAACTTAAGTCCCAGCACGTAGTCAGTCTCTCCATCCCTGGGTCCGGGATAAAAATCTGAACATTTCCAAAGGCCCGACGGCTCTTCCCAATCAGCAATGGATGGGAGTGGCCCTTATAATTTGTTTTTCACGTCGTTTAAATGAAACCTTCCAAGGGGCCACGCTTACCTTCCCTAGCGGAAAGGAAGACTTTGAAGACCAAGGCCGCGGCCGCCGGAGCAGATGGCGCCCAGCGCGCCGGCCCCCTTGCGCGAGCCGAGGCGCGGCCGCCGGGAGCGCAGCGCCGCCGGGAGCCCGCGCGTTTCCGCCGGCGAGGAGCTCGCGGGCCGCTGGCCGCTCTCCGCCGCTCGCCCGCGCACACGGGAAGGGCTGATTGTTTTGCCGCTGAAATGCCAGTTTAAAAGGAAGCCCGGGAAGCCCACGGGAGCACAGCCCAGACCGTGGAGCGGGCAGAACCGGGGGCCGTGAGGGTCCCCGGGGCAGAGGGGGAGAGGGCGGCTCGCCGGGCCGGCCGTGGGCGGGGGGAAGCGGGCTCCCGCAACAACATCTCCCCGCCTGGTTCAAGTTTATTCCGGGCCGCTGCGAGCTGGTACAGGAAACGTGTGGTCCTTCAGGTCAGTGTGGCACCTCCCGGCGAGCCCGGATGGGTCGGTCGACTTGGGCCGCATTTGAAGTTCACCATTTATTATGAAAAAGAAGTGGCAGTGATTAGTTCCGAATCCTCAGAGAGCTCAACACCTATTTACTAAATAAGAACGTTCCGCCAGAAAGGAGCGGCTCGAACAGGTCTCTGAAATCCCGGCGAGGGCCCGAAGTGCCGCCCCCAGGCAGGAAGTGGAGTTGCTGGGCTCCTCGCCGCAGGCTGCCATCTGCAGACCGCGGGTCCGAGGGGGACCTTTGTGAATCTAGGCAAAACCGAGAAGATCCCAGGCCTGAGACAAACTCTGTAGCCTGGGGTCCTAAGTGATTTCACTGGCTGTGTTTCCCTTACAAAGGCCGAGGTGAACGTCGGGCTAAACTTTGAAGCTTCTTTTAAAAACAGTCTAAACAATAAAGTAGCATTTTACTGCTCAAGTAATAAAGAGGACCGACTTGTATTGCTTCCAACTTTAAGATTTTCTTAGGCTCAGTACTCTCCAAAATGTATCCAAATTGTGAGCATTCAAAGAAGCATATGGAGATGGCTTAGGTGGCAATTAAATTATGTAATGGGGCACGGTTGTCAAAAACGTTCATGTTATTTTAAAGCTTTTTTCTTAACCATTAGACAGTTTAACTGTAGAAAATTATATGTGTCTCCACCCATCCATATCATGCTCTATCTCCAGTTCTATCATGATTTTTTCCAACCACACTTTTTTTGGTGAGCATTTTCCAATGATATTAAATATTTTAGAAAAAAATTTCAGTTGTGGAGGGTTGAGGTGGTTTTCAGCTTCCACTATTATAAAGAGCCCAATTAACATCCTTATTCAAAAAAGTTTTTTGCATCTTTCTGATGCATAATACCCAGGTATGGAATTACCCGGACAAAGCAAATGAAAAATTTTAAGCCTCTTAGTGTATCTTGCCAAACTTATAGAATGTAAATTGAAGGCATTCAATTTTAATTTGGATTTCTTTGATTATGAGTCGGGTTTAATATTATACTAAGAGCCCTTTCAGAACAGGGCCTTTTTTTTTTTTTTTTTTTTTTTTTTGTTTATCACCATATATATCTGGTATCTTGTGTAATGCCAGGCACATTCTTGGCACTCAAGAAATATTTGCTGATTGAATGAATAGAAGAATGAATAAATGTTAGTAAGATATTTGAATCCTGTTTTGTCAATTGCTTTTTCGTGCTGTTCATTTCTCTACTACTGTGACAGTTGCCTCTCCTATTAATTTGCAAACTGCTTTACATAAAAAGGATTTAAACTTTTGTCACATATGTGGCAAATCTCCCTCCCCTTTGCAAAGTATAGGTGTGTGTGCTTATGTGTGTGTGAGTACTTTTTGATTTTTAGAAGTTAAAAAAATTATTTCAAAGTATGCATTGGTGACTCTAGCACACACAAATTAATTTGCTTTAGCGAATACTGTACAGTCTAAAACTTGAGTCAGTTTTACTATTTCAGACAGCTTATTTTCCTTCTTATTTACCAAGTTTTTCCTTGGCCTTGAAGTTTTTTTTTAAGGACATAATGTGCTGGGTAAAAAGGTATCAGAATCTCAGTCTTAGCCTGACAAACACCCGGCTCAAGACCTGTTGTTATACTAGGGAAGAATCTGTCAACTCCTTGGTACCCAAACAACTACTCAGTAAATGCTTCTTGCTGCTCTTCCATTTGCCTTTTTCTTGTCTTGTTCATTATTATTAAAGACATGAATAGAAGAAGGATCTTGGCTTCTTAAGGGGTTTTCTGCACGATCTCATCCCCACTGAACACATAATCCCTTTTGGTATCCCACCTGGTTGTGGTTGAAATGACATAGTGTTAGGGACCGTGGGATGGAAATGGAGGGCCGTTATTTGAAGCGGTAATGGTTTAAAACTTTGGGAGTATGGGTATCTAATGGAAAGAGAGATTAAGCCTTAACTATCTTTTCTTTGTGTAAGTATTCCCAGAAATAAAAGCATGATACAGAAGCCAAAAACTTGTCTGAGGCAAACACTACAGCATTTAAGTCACAAAAGCTAAGATCACACATTCCACATGCTTTCGTTAGGCTCAGAGATGGGAAAGTTGCTTGTGTGGAGTAGATAATTTTTTAGCTCTTACCTCCACACAGTTTGGTTAACCTGCAGCCCTGCTTCATTTTGTCTTTACTGTAGACATAGAGCAGCCTCTATCTGGGACACTGCTGGTCTAAACTAGAAAAGCCTCTGTGAACCCTACACTGCTCCTTATTGCTTCTGCTCAGGTGTAAAATACATCACATGGAATTGTGTAAAAATAAAGTCATTCAGTTCAATAAGTACGTAGCATTGTTTTCTGGGTGACTTGCCTGACTTTTACAGATGCCAAGGGAGCTGGCGTTACCAGGGAGAAAAACAGTGAAGGAGAGTTAGCCCATTCAGATTCTGAGTGGATTACCAGTATTTGTCCGTTGAGGCCCATCGAGTTTCTGGAGTCTTCTTAGATAACTCTAGTCAACACCCACATGCTCCTTCTGCCTACCTTTCATTCATTTACTCATTCCATAACTATGTACTGAAGCCAAGTATGCATGGCGGACAATACAGGCATAGTTTGTGTTTTCATGGAGTTGACTTTCTAGTAGGAGGAAAGGGATAGTAAGTAAGGACACCAGTCAGTATGACAATTTCAGATGGTGAAAGGACTTGCAGAGAAAAGGCATCCCAGAGAGTGTTGCAGGTGGGGTAAGGTGCTGGCTGATGCTGGATGGTTAGAGTAGGCCTTTCTTAGGGGTTAACACAGGACCCAAGATCTTACTGAAAACGAACAGCCAGCATCAGGGGAAGGACTGGCCAGTACAGAGGTGAGAGCTTGGCAGAGTGTCTGATGCTGATGACAGTGGACATGTATGGTAGGAGATGGGGTCTTAGAAGTCGGTAGGGCCCAGGTCATGTAAGCCTTTCTGGCACTTTGGTGAGGCGTACACTTTGCCCTACCGCCCTTGGTTAAGTGAAACAAAAAACCATGAGAAGATTTCAAAATTCTCAGCACAAGCTCTGATTTGTGTTTATAAGCAATCACTGAGATTGCTGTCTGAAGAACAGACAGAAAACCTCCAGTGAGGACAGGAAACAAAGGACCAATGGAAATCTTGGCACTTGCTCATTTCCAAGCTAAGGCTCTGAGGGTTCCCTAGTACTGGTTATAAGCACCTTTAGGAGTGGAACGTGCAGTCTTCTCCTCTACTTTCTCCTCACCTTCCTCTCTTTTTTCTTTTATGCCCCTAGAGGCTCTAACAGTGTGAGCATTATAATTGGCTCAAACACTTGTGACTCGAAGTCACTTGTGGTGACTCTGCCAATTTTTGGATACAGAATTGGCCCAGTGTATTTGCCATTTGCCCGGAATGTGTGGAATCAGATTCTTTTAGTGATTTCAGCTCCTAGGAAGAAGGTTACCACATAACAAAGAAATGCTCTTTTCTTTTTATTTTTTTCTTCAGTTTTATTGAGGTATAATTGAAAATTATAGTATTTTTAAAGTGTACAACTTGATGATTTGATATGGCTATACATTGTAAAAGGATTCCCACCTCACCTCATATTACCTTTTTTTTCTTTTTTGATGAGACCACTTAAATTCTACTCTCTTTGCAAATTTCCATTATACTATATAATATTATCGACTATAGTTATCATGTAATACATTAGATACTCAGAACTTTTCATCTTATAACTGAAAGTTTGTACCCTTTTCTCAAGCTCTCTCTATTTCCCACTTTCCAACCCCTGGCAACCACCATTCTACTCTCTTTCTATGAATTCAACTTATTTCTGATTCCACATATAAGTGATATCACTCAGTATTTGTCTTTGGCTTATTTTACGTAGTATAATGCCCCCTAAGTGCATCTGTGTTGTCACAAATAGCACAATTTCCTTCTTTTTTAAAGGCTGAATAATATATCTTTGTGTGTGTGTGTGTGTGTGTGTGTGTGTGTGTATCATATTTTCTTTATCCATTCATTTGTCAATGTCCACTAAACTTGTTTCCATATCTTGGCTGTTGCCAATAATGCTGCAATGAGCAGACATCTCTTCCAGCTAGTGATTTCATTTCCTTTGGCTATATACCCGGATATGGGATTGCTGGATCATATGGCAGTTCCATTTTTAGCTTCCTGAGGGACTGCCATATTGGTTTACACAGTGGCTGTACCAGTTTACATTCCCAACAGTGTACAAAGGTTTCCTTTTCTGTACATCCTCGCCAGCATGTGTTATCTTGTCTTTTTGATAATAGATATCCTAACAAGTGTGAGGTGATATCTCATTGTGGTTTTGATTTACATTTCCCTGATGATGAGTGCTGTTGAGCACCTTATTCTGTACCTGTGGGCCATCTGTGACTCTTCTTTGGAAAAGTGCCTATTCAGGGCTTTTGACCATTTTTCAATGGAGTTATTTTTTTGCTATTGAGTTGTATGAGTTCCTTCTGTATTTTGTAAATTAACAAAATATGTAATTTGTAGTAGTAATGAAAATATTGTATGATATGTAGTCATGTAGGGTATGTAGTTTAAAAATACTGTCTCCTAAGATATAGGTTGCTTTTTCATTTTGTTGATGGTTTCCTTTGCTCTGCAGAAGCTTTTTAGTCTGAGGTATTCCCACTTATTTATCTTTGCTTTTATAGGCTTTATTTTTGGTGTCAAATCCAAAAAATCATTTCCAACTGATGTTAAGTAAGGATCTTATTCCCTATATTTAGTTCTGGGAGTATTATGGTTTTAGGTCTTATGTCCAAGTTTTTAATATATTTTCAGTTGTTTTTTTTGTGTGCATGGTATAAGATAGGATCCAGTATCATTCTTTTATATGAAGATACCCAGTTTTCTCAACACCCATTTACTGAAGAGACTATCTTTTCCCCATTGTATATTTAAGCCATCTTAAGATGATATTACAAAGCTATAGTAATTAAATTAGTATGGTATTGGCTTAAAAATAGGCACACAGATCAATGTAACAGAATAGAGAACCAGAAATAAATTCATGCATTCCTGTAGAGATCGTGTACACAACAGGGCTGCCAAGTGAGAAGAAAAGATTGCTTTGGCTATTTGTGGGCTTTTGTGTTTCCATACAAATGTTATGATTATTTGTTCTATTTCCATGAAAAATGTCATGGAGTTTTGATATGGATTTTATCAAATCTGTAGATTGCATTGGACAGCATGGACATTTTAGCAATATTAATTCTTCCAGTCTATAAGTATCTCCCCATTTATTTGCATTGTCTTCAAATACTTTCATTAATGTCTTATAGTTTTCAGTGTCTTTCACCTCCTTGGTTAAATGTATTCTTAGGTGTTTTATTCCTTTCGATGCAATTATAAATGAGATTATTTTCTTAATTTCTCTTTCTGATAGTTGTTAGTGTATAGAAATGTAACTGATTTTCGTGTATTGAGTTTGTGTCCTGCAGCTTTGTTGAATTTGTTTATTAATTCTAAAAGTTTTCTGGTGGAGTCTTCAGAATTTTTTATATGTAATATCATGTCTTCATGATATTACAAACATGAGAAAATTTTACTTCTTCTTTTATAATTTGGATACTTTTTATTTCTTTTTCTTACCTGATTGCTCTGGCTAGGACTTCCAATACAAAAGTCAATAAAAGTGGCAAGAGTGGGCATCCATACCTTATTCCTGCTCTCAGAGGAAAAGTTTTCAGCTTTTCATCATTGGATATGATGATAGCCATGGGTTTGTCATATATGGCTTTTATTTTATTGATATACTTTTCTTCTATACACAGTTTACTAAAAGTTTTTTTTTATCATAAAAAGATGTTAATTTTGTCAAATACTTCTTATACATTGATTGAGATGATCATATGGATTTTATCCTTCATTTTGTTAATGTGGTATATCACATGCATTGATTGGTGGATGTTGAACCATGCTTGCATCTGTAGAATAATTCCCACTTAATCATGGTTTATGATCCTTTTAAGGTACTATTGAATTCATTTTGCTAATATTTTACAACTGTGTTCCCCAGGGTTATTGGCCCGTAATTTTCTTTTTTGGTAGTATCCTTCTCTGGCTTTAGTGTCAGGGTAATTCTAGCCTCATAAGTTGTGTTTGGAAATGTTCCCTTATTGTCTATTTTTTGGAACAGTTTGAGAAGAATTGTTATTAATTCTTAACCAACTGAGCCACCCAGGCGTCCCGGGATTGTTATTAATTCTTTAAATGTTTAGTAGAATTCACCAGTGAAACCATCTGGTCTTGGACTTTTCTGTTTTGGCAGCTTTTTGATTACTTATTCAATCTCCTTCCTAGTAATTGGTTTGTTTCAATTTTCTATTTCTTCATGATTTAGTCTTAATAACTTGTATATTTCTAGGAATTAATTCATTTTCTAGATTACTTAATTTTTTGGCATATAATTATACATAGTAGTTTCTCATGATTTCTGCTATTTCTGTGTTGTCAGTTGTAATGTTTCCTCTCTCATTTCTTATTTTATCTGTTTGAGCCTTCTCTGTTTTTCTTAGTCTAGCTAAGGGTTTGTCAATTTTGTCTATTTTTTTAAAGAACCAGTTCTTAATTTTATTATCTTTCCTCTTACCTTTTTCGTCTTTTTTTCATTTATTTCTAATCCGATCTTTCTTATTTCCTACCTTCTACTAACTTTGGGCTTATTTTATTCTTTTTCTAGGTCTTTGAGGTGTAAAATTAGGTTATTTTTGAGATTATTCTTTTTCCTTAATATTGGCACTTAGCATTATAAACTTCGCTATTAGGACTACTTTTTTGCTGCACCCCATAACTTTTGGTATGTTATGTTTCTATTTTCATTTGTCTCAAGATATTTTCTGGTTTCCATGTTTGTTTCTTCTTTGACCCATGTTTTTTCAAGAGTATGTTATTTAATCTCCACATATTCATGAATTTTCCAGTTTTTTTCTAGTAACTGAATTCTGGTTTTATACTGTCATGATTGAAAAAGACACTTGATGTGATTGCAAACTCAAGTATATTAAGACTTCTCTTGTGGTTTAACACATACTCTGTCCTGAAGAATGTTCCATGTATACTTGAGAAGAACGTGTATTTTGTCTATGTCTTTTTGTTGTTTCTGTATGAAATATTTTGTATATGTCTTTTAGGTCCATTTGGCTTAATGTATTGTTTAAGTCCAATGTGTCTGTATTGATTTTCTGTCTAGATTATCTATCCATTGATGAAAATGGTATATTGAAATTTTCAACTATTATTGTATTGCCATCTATTTCTCCCTTCAAATCTGTTAGTATTTGCTTTATATATTTAGGAGCTTTGATGTGGGTGCATAAATATAATTGTTATATCCTCTTGATGAATTGACTTCTTTGTAATTATATAATGATTTTCTTTGCCTCTTGTTACAGTTTTTGACTTAAAATCTATTTTATGTGATATAAGTATAGCTACCCTTTCTCTTTTTTAAATTTCTGTTTGCATAGACTATCTTTTTCTATCCCTTCACTTTCAGTCTCTGTGTTCTTAAATTTGAAGTGAGTCTCTTGTAGGCAGCATATAATTTGGTCTTCTTTTTGTTGCTTTTAAAATTAATTTAGCCACTCTGTGTCTTTTAATTGGAGAATTTAGTCCATTTGCACTTAACATAACCATTGATAAGTATAGACTTATAATTGTCACTAGGTGAATTGTTTCCTAGTTGTTTTGTAATTCTTTGTTCATTTTTTCCCTCTCTTGCTCTCTTTCTTTGTGATTTAATGAATTTCTGTAGTAGTAATTTTTATTCCTTGTTTTTATTTTGTATTTCACCTTGTTTTTATTTTGTATTCAGTATTTATTTTGTGGTTACCATGAGGCTTACACAAAACATTAGTTGTACCAGTCTATTTTAAGCTAATAACAACTTAAATTCAAATGCATATGAAAGTTCTAGATTTTTTTCACCCACCCCCATGTTTCTGGTATTATAATTTACATCTTTTAATATTGGGTATCCATTAACCAGTTATTGTATAGTTATTTTTAGTGCTTTTGTCTTTCAACCTTTATACTCGAATTATAGGTAATTTACCTACCACCATTGTATAATATGGCTATATTCTGGATTTAACTATGTATTTATTTTTACCAGTTAGTTTTATACTTCTGCATGTTTTCATGTTACTAATTAACACACTTTCATTTCAGCTTGAAGAACTTCCTTTTACATTTTTTATAACGTTTAATGTTGATGAACTCCTTCAGCTTTTACCTGTCTGAAAAATTCTTTATCTCTTTTTCAATTCTGAAGTGAAGGACAACTTTGCCAAGTAAAGTTTTCTTGGTTGTTAGCTTTATAATTTCAGAACTTTAAACATATTATCCCACTCCTTACTTGTCTTCAAAGTCTCGCTAAAAATCTGCTTAAAGACTTATGTGGGCTCCGTTGTTATTAGTATCTGTGGATTTCTTAAGGTTCATCTGCTTCAGTGCTCTTTCTGATTCCTGAATCTGGATGTCTGTTTTTTTCCTCACATTAGGTAACTTTTTTAAGCAATTATTTTTTCAAATAAACTTTATGCCTCCTTCTCTCTCTCTCTCTCTTCTCTTCTGGGACCTCTATAATGAATATACAGGTCTGCTTGATGTTGTCTTATAGGTCCCTTGTACTATCTACACTCGTTTTCATTCCTTTTCTTCTCGTTTCTCTGATTGGATGAATCTCATTGCCCTGTCTTTGAGTTCACTGATCCTTTCTTCCAGCTGCTCTAGTCTGCTGTTGAACCCCTCAGTTGAATTTTATAGTTTAGTTATCACTTTCTTCAGCTTGTGATTTCTTGTGTTTGTACTTTAAAATATTTTCTATTTCTTTGTTGAAATTCTCACTTTGTTCATGCATCACTCTCCTGATCTTGGTGAACATCTTTATGACCATTATTTGAACTTTCTATTGGATAAATCACTTACCTTCTTTTCACTAATGTCAGTTTTAAAGATTTATCTAGTTTTTTTGTTGTTGTTGTTTGGAACGTATTCCTATGTTTCTTTATTTTCTTTGGCTCTCTGTCTTGGTTTCTCTACATCATTTAAATCAGTCACCTCTCCCATTCTATTTTTTTTTTTTTTTAGATTTATTTACTTATTTGAGAAAGAGAGTGAGTGAGTGCACAAGCAGGGGGAAGGGCAGAGGAAGAGGGAGAGGGAGAATCTCAGGCAGACACTGAGATGAGTGTAGAGCCTGATGCAGGGCTTGATCTCACCACCCTGAGATCACGACCCTGAGATCATGACCTGAGCTGAAACCATGAGCCTGGCACTTAACAGACAGCACCACCCAGGCACTCTTTCCCTCTCCCATTCTTAACAAACTGGAGTCATGTAGGAGATAAGCCTTGTCAACCAGCCTGAACTCCCGGTTTTTTCTCAAACTTTTATGATTGCCCAGCTGCCATATTTGTTCTTTGCAGCACTCAACATTTGAGGGTGTGCCAAGATCTATTAGTGTCCCAAAGGAGAGGGTTGAAGTCAACATCTAGAAGCAGTCTGATTAGAAGCCAGTACCTCAAGAAGTAGCTGGAAAAAAAAAGTACTTAAGCCACGGGAAAACTTCCAGGAAAACCTTGAAAAAAGCATTTTTGCCTGCTTCCTCTGCACTGAAGCCTGGGCTTGGGGTCTGTGTATGGGGGAGCTGGTGTACATGTGGTGAGTGTTGTTCTTTTCTTAAGAACTATTTCTTTGTTTGCTATAGTGTTGTAGGTCTTGTGGAGCCAAGCCCCGTTGGTTTTCAGAGATAGGCATTTTGACTGCCCAGACCTCAGGTGGGACCCTTAAAAGATAGGGTGCTAGATGTGCAGTCAAATCCCTTTGCTCCTCAGGGAGAAGCTGGGAGTTAAGGGTTCCCTCCTGATGGTATGGTGTCATGCTGGGGGAGGGATTGATGACAAGAGTATATGTCAGTATTTCTTACTTATTTTGATCGAGTTATTTTTTTATTCACATGATGTGTAGGAGTCAGTTAGTTTCTCAAATACTCTCAGAGAGAAGTGTTCTGTGTATACCTGTACATTCAGGGTGTCTATGGGAGGAGGGATGTTCAGGAGCTTCCTTTGTCACTATCTTGGTTCCTCCTCAAAGTGGTGTTTTCTTAATGTGAATTCACTACAATGAATATTTTGTCCTTTTTGAAGCCAGTATTGTTGCTTACTTAATATAGTAATTGAAATGTTGGAGACCTTTTGTAGTTATATAAAAACAGAATAGTCATTTCATCTTGTGAACTTTTCTTCACTCTTCAGTAGGTTTGCTTACTCAAACCAATTTCCCACTTTTGCTGAGTTTCTACCAGGTGATGACAGAGCTCTCCATCTTTAGTTGTACACTATAAATAACTTTCATTTTTGCATATTCTATTTATATGGCTGTAATTCTGGAGTCTCCTGATTCATTAGCCGTAACCACAGAGGTGCTTGGGTAGATTCTAAGATGTTCACAGTAATTGCTTATGATATTGGCCCTAGCTAACACTAGGTGAAGGCCAGGGGTGATGGAAGAAGCCACTGCTTTGAAAGGTGAGGAAACAGGGAGGTTAGGGAATTTTAGTAGCTGCTAAAAGAGTTGAAGGGGGAGCAGTCACATGGATATTCAGAATTAGAAATTTCTGATCCCTTTTCTCGTTGGTTGTGAGGGTGTGTCTGTTTTGGGTCATAAAAGAGAGGAGAATATTTCACTTCTTATATATCCTACCTCTATAATAACTAAGAGCACAGATTTTGTCCTCAGAGATAACTGGGTTCTAGTCAGAATTTAGCCATTTACTGCAGGACCTTGAACAAATTCTTAAACTCATTAAGCCTCATTTCCAAAGCAGCAATATGGGAATAATCATAGTTCATACCTACTACGGACTGAATGTTTGTGTTTCCTTGAAACATATATGTTGAAATCTGACCTCCAATGTGATGGCATTTGGAGGTGGGGCCGTTGAGATATGATTAAGTCATGAGGATGAAGGTCATGAATGGTATTCATATCTTTATAAAAGGGACCCCAGAGAGCTCCCTGTCCCCTTTAGTCATGTGAGAACTCAGTGAGAAGATGGTATCTATTAACCAGGAAGCAGGTTCTCACCAGACACCAAATCTGCTACCAGCTTAATCTCAGACTTCCCAGTCCCCACACCTGTGAGAAATAAATTTCTGTTATTTGTAAGCCACCCAGCCTGTGGCATTTTTATTGTGGCAACCAAAACTGACTAAAACAATATCTTATAGTGCTTCATTGAGAACTGAATCAGACTGTGCCTGTGAAGTATTTGGCATAGTGTAAATGCTCAGTAGATATTAACTATTGTCATTAGCAACACTTTCTTACTATAGTAGTGATATCTATTTGTTATAACCAACTAAGAAAATGCAGTCAAACAAAAGGAAATAAAATCATGCATAATTCCTTCATCCTAAGATAAAGAGATATCTATTCCCATTTATTTTCTCTGCACTTATTTTTTAATCTTATAAAATTTAATTTTATTATATAGTGTCTATTAACACCTTTGTACATCATTATCTATTCTTCTAAAATATTATCATGACTAGATGAATAAAATTCCATTGTATAGGTATACTGTACTGTAGTTTATCCTCCCAAATCTTTCTTGTTTGACATTTATTATTGTTTCCAATATTTTTGTTATTTCAGTGAGTGATGCAATAAACATTCTTATACAAATGTGTTTTTTTGGCTCAGTATAAAACTATAGCTACTGGGTTGAATAATAGCAATGGTTGTGGAGCTTTGGACCCTTACTGACCAATTAACCACTAGAAAGTTGCTAACATTTGCATTTTAATCAGTAGAATAGGAGAATAACTTTTTCCTTTAACCTCAGTGACATTGCACATTAGATTTTGACATTTTTTTTTTTTTTACTCATTCCCCTAAAACTTTTTGATTGCCTACTGTAGATCAGGTACAATTCTAGGCATGAGGGTATAAAAGTGAACAAAACATAAAAATCTCCCTGCTCATAAAGCTAAAATGGAGTATGTTAGATGATGCAGTTGCTACAGAGGGGCAGGAAGATACAGTATATCTGGTTTGTGGGGTAGAGAGAAGGTGCAGTTTCATATAGGGCATCAGGTAAGGTCTCACTGAGAAGGTAAATTTGGGCAAAGACCTAAATAAGTGAGGTCTTAAGGTCCTCACTTAAGGACTTATAGTCTCAAGGGGAATGTATATTTTGAGAATATCTGGTGGTGAAATTTTCATGCCGAGGGAAGAACAAGTGCAAAGACCCTGAGGCAGAAACATTCTTGGCATGTTTAAGAAATAGCAAGACCAGTATAGCTGGAGTGAGACATATAAAGAGGAGAATAGAGGGCAATGAGGTCAGAGAGATAAATGGGCTCAGATCAGGGAATATTACACCATTGTAAGAATTCCAACTTTCATTCTGTGTGAGATGGAGAGACATGCAAGGTTTTGAGCAGAGGAGAGGCGTCATCTAACTCACATTTAAAAGGTTTGCTCCAGCTGCTATGTTGAGAATAGATTGAAGGGCGGCAAGGGCAGAAGTAGTAGGGAGGCTGATTAGGAGACTATTTCAATAATTTAAAAGATGGGGGTGGTAGCTTAAACCAGCAGCACAGTTGATGAAAAGAAGTCCAAAAGTAGGTGCAGTGACATAAGAAGATTTGCTGATGAGAAAAAAGGAGGAATCAAGGTTTTTGATCTGAGAAGCTGGAAGGATGGAGCTATCATTCACTAAGATGAGGAAGACACCACAAAGACTAGTTTTGGGGAAAGTTAGGAGCTCAGTTTGAGATAGCTTTCAGACATTCATGAAGAGGTATTACATGGGATGTTGAATACATGGATCTGAAGTTCAGGGAGAAGTTCACTCTGGAGGGAGTAGTGGAGGGAATTGTGGGTGGGTGGGGTTTAAAGAGAATTTTCTTTTTATTGTACAATAGATTATAGTGTATTTGTTGATGGGGATGACCCAGTAGAGGAGGAAAAACTGGTGATGCTGAAGAGGAGAGAATCATTGGAGCAAAGTCATCAAATAGGTAAGAAGGAATGGGATCTAGAAGACAAGTGGGAGGGTTGCCTTTAGATAGGCACAACATGAATGAGACTGAAGGAGATTATGCTAAGTGAAAAAGTCAAACAGAGAAAGTCAATTATCATATGGTTTCACTTATTTGTGGAACATAAGGAATATCATGAAGGACATTAGGAGAAGGAAGGGAAAAAGGAAGGGGGAGAAATCGGCGTGGGAGATGAACCATGAGAGACTGTGGACTCCCAGAAACAAACTGAGGGTTTTAGAAGGGAGGAGGTTGGGGAGATGGGTGAGCCTGGTGATGGGTATTAAGGATGGCACAGATTGCATGGAGCACTGGGTCTTATACACAAACAACGAATCATGGAACACTACATCAAAAACTAACGATGTACCATATGGTGACTGACATAACACAATAAAAAAAAAATAGATAGGCACAGAAACAATTTATCTGGGTTAACAAGAAAAGAGCCAGAATGGGCGAGTGTGGACACAGGTATGTGGCTAGATGTGGTGACAGAACTTTGCAGAAGTTCTCTTTAATTTGCTTCTATTTTCACAGTGAGATAAGAAGTAGGTTTATCAACTGAGAATGAAGGGTCTTGGATAGGCTCACTGTGGTGTATTTAATGCATATTATTCTTGTGGCAGTGTGGGGGATGGGCTGGATGGGGCATTGTCGACCTGAAGAGACCCATTGCAGTCATTCTTAACAAGAGATGCTGAGCACCTGGATAGGGAGGTGGCTCTAGATATGGAGAGAATGCATAAATATCGTATGTTTTGGAGATAGAGCATTCAGAACTTGCTGATGGATTGGGGTAGGTATGAGGGAAAGAGAGGAGGGATCAAACATAATACAGCTTTGAAAAGCACCCTAAAAAGGCAATAAATTATGATGGCTTCAGCTATATGGAAATGAAGGCCTAAGAGCTCTTACTATTTTGGCTCACACTCTAGAGTACACGAGAGCTCTTTTCCTCTCTAAAAATTGGTCCTAACATTCTGGTAATCTTTGATTTTTGACAAAGTATGGTTAAAAAGCAGCACACATGATTTAGAGAAGTTTTTGGCAATCACTGGGCTCTGTGAGTGGGAAGTACTTCCTCATTTTGCAGATGAAGTGACCAAGGTCCACAAAGGTCAATGGAGGTAACTACAAATGTTGGGGAGGGGGGGATTCAAACAAAAACCTCTTTATTAATTTACAATAATGAGAAGTATTTTACATCTTAGACAGCAGGTCATTAACTACATGCTTGTTTTGTTTTGTATAATGTCTAGGACAGAATCTCATGCAAATAAATGCTTAAGAAATGTATTTGACAATGATTCTGCATAAGGCATTAATTGCCATTAATGGCTTAAAAAATCCTTTTAAATATGTAAAAGGGTACTCATAGTATTGGGAGCCTTTTACATTAGGGTTATGATACTCCAGGTCTTCTGGAAACAACGAGCAAGTGTTCTGGTCCTACAGGTAAAATATTCTTAGTTGGATAAAAAATGTGTAACTGAATATTTGTCATGTCCTGAATCTCTCGGCCTTTATCAGAAAAAGAAAAGGCAGGAAGGAACTTTAAAACACTGATTTATTAAGTTTTTACATTAGATCTTATTTTTGTTTTTGGGTTATGCCTAACTGTTTAATATGGGCGTTTTATTACCATGTTAAAAAAAAAACAACAAAACTTTTGCTTCGCCAATTACCCTTGTTCTGAAATATGGTAGCTTGCCCTAAAAAGCAGACAGTAGCAAAGTACTGCAGTAAAATTCGTATTTTTTATTCATTGCCTTAGAGCTTGTTCCTTCATTGTTAACTTCAAATTAAGCACTTTCTACATGTCCAGATTATTTCTAGGTAGGCTTTGTGTTTGTAACTCAAATATCAACTCTTTGAGGGCAGGAAAGATTCTCTATTTTTTAACATTCTTCATACAATATAATATACAGTAGGTATTTGTGAATGTTACTTGAGTAAAAAATAATTGAAATCCTTGAACTTTAGTTTCTTTTCATTTAGTAGGTACATTTTAAAAGGTCACATTTTCCTCTGTACAAACATGTATGTACGGAAACACTTTGTCTTTGGATTCATCTACCTCTGACAATTAACTATCTAATTAATTAATCATCTGATAATTAAAATGACCTTCTTTTGGCTGATACTGGATCCCAAGAAAGGTTCAAAAGAAACTCGACACGTCATGTTGTGTAATGTCCCATTGTGAGACTCCACTTCTGTTTATTACATTATGTCATATCTGATCACATGGTGGTAATAAGTTGAACAAAACATGTTGACATATCAGAAAAAAACCCCAGTACATCACATTTATATAAAGCCATCCAATCTTTCCTCTTTGAAAATGGTATGGCCACTGGGCAAAGCTGGGAAATGCAGCATCTTTTAACTATCAACAAATTTAGGACTCTATTAATCAAGTAAGTCTATACATTGGACGTACTCCTGCCCTCAATTTCTGCCTTGAGATTTTGGTTAAGACCCTTTGGACAACATGTGGGCTTATGTGGTTGATAGTTCTTGCATAATGCTGTGCTTTTGTCTACCAAATTCTGAAGTCAGCGTTAGTTTTCACAGAGGAAGACATGTGGAACACAGAGCTTTCTATTACATTTAAGACACACTATTTCTCCTCCTCTTTCCTGAAAAAAAGAATTAGAATTGAAATGGAAACTCTGCAAGAAAATCAAAATTTCAAAGACCTCATTTGGCATTCTTTATTTGTGACAGCCTCAGTCATGGCAATATTAGCACCTTTTTATTTTTGGAGACATTTCTGCTTCCAAGATGGTGATGGTGCACTGATTTCCAAAATGAAACCAGGATTCCATAGCCCTATGGAATACAGTGATTCCCTGGAAGTAGAATACATTTTTAACATTGTATGTTAGATTGTTTAGCATATAGTATGCATGAGCCTTAGCGTAAAACTTTAATTTTCACTTCCTATGATTAGTGCATGATATTATTATGGAGTAATATGGAATTCAGAGAGGACTTTGCAGTAAAGGTGACCTATGGCTGACACGCTGTATCTTTAATAAGCTACAGATGACATGGGTCTCTTCTCAAAAGGGATATTGGCTTTCTGTATATAATTAATAACAAGAAAACTGTATCCTGACTTTAAGGTCTGCAGTAGCATCCTGGAACAAAAAGGGCCATAAATTAACATCAATTATGTATTAAAGTTCCAATTAACCTGGCTGACACTGATATACTTTAACAAGGCACATTTAGATAAAAGAAGAAACTCTCTAATTACTTGGACAGGACCTTATGACCCATTCTGCTCTTTTATCCCAATTCCAACCTAATGAAGAATGAAGTGAGGGAGAGAAAGTTCCACACAAAGTGACAATGCAGTACCAGAAGATATCTCCTGGGATACCCTTTTACCATGAAAAACTCTCCACAATGAATATTTTATTGTACTTGGTTTCTTAAAAACAAATATACCCATTGAAGGAAAAGGGTTATTTTAAGTTTGAAAATCGTGGCTTCTTTGAGATTTCTCACTGGAACTGGCTGAGCATGCTATAATCATTTAATGGGAACAGCCTCCCTCCCCCCGCAGTGCCTGAACTTGCTTTAGATACATTCTCTCGGAAAGGAGCCCGTTGGTCACAATTCCCTCTGCATTGTTTCCTCTCCCTGCCCCCCAAATCTTTGGGCAGCCTTCCTGTTTTCCGTTTGATTTGGGAAAGTATTCTGGTCTCCGGTTCCCATCTGTTCTCCAGGTGGCTCTTTGGATTTTGTTTATCTTCGTCTTCTGTCCACTGCCTGGGCATCCTGCCCACTTAGATTTCTAGGTCTTCGTGTCCCTCCTGGTGTCTCTTGGTCAGTTAGCTCCATCCACAATTGCACACACATCTTCTAGGCTGCATGTTACATGCACTGAATGTTTCTTCAACTGAAAACACAGAAATAGCAGATGACGATGTTCATAGAACGAATGAGAGAGAAAATGTGATTGTGGGTGACAGGGAAGGAGTGGGAGCTAGACAGATCTCAATAGCTGAGGAAACGGAGGAGGGAAGGACACACAGAATAAATTCACAAGTTATTTGTCTTTATTGCACTTTTATTTTTCTGTGAATCATTATCAAATATGATTATTTGTTTTCCTGCAATGATCTCCCATTAGGTGCCTGCTCATTTCTTGACACCCTAAAACCAATGTTCTACCTCACCGTGCACGGTAGATGGAGGAGCCTTGTCTCACCCTGTATTCAATCAGGCTTCCCTGCTCATCCGCTCCACTCCTCCCACCAAATAGCCCAAGGCATAAATACTTTCTTCAAGGCTCTTCCCTGCCTACATCCAAAACGAGACTAGCTTTTTATAGATATGAACTCAGCTTTTAGCCAAATACGAAATTAAAAAAAATCAAGAAATGCATCTAAATAAAGCAGAATTTCTACTTATACATTTGAATAAATATCCCAGTTCTTTTAAGGCCACAGATATGTGTGAATAGATACTTAGATCTATCTAAGTACTAAGTATCTAGAACAGACGCTTATGAATAGAGATGAAAGTAGACATACAGAAATTAGATGTTGGCAACATATGTGGCCAATGAAATATTTCCAAATTTAATTCTGATCATGTGTTTTCTTGAGGCAAAGGAAAGCGATAGTAAAAGCATGGGAATGGAAGTCAGCTTAGCTTGGCCACTGGAATATAAGGCTAATTGGTTTGAGGCCAGTGAGGGAAGGGCCGTTACCCTGCAGCCAGGTAAAGAAGGTTCCAGGAACGCTTTCTTTGAAAGCTGCACTTTCTGCCCTTAACTCATTTGCCTATAATGCTAGGGCCCAGGACTTCCAACAGTTTTCTTGTCTCCAATTTTGTGTTGTTCTGACCTTGATTTGAAAACGCAACTTTATCCTTTTGTACACCACTTAATATGTCTTTTGCCTGCTTCATTGGAAATCTTAGTTCAGGTATAAACAGGAAAGTCCTAAGAACTTCCAAACAGAACAAGTTATATAAAAAAGTAAACACACTCCCACTGGCCTTGTTCTTTCCCTTTGAAACATGAACACGAAAAGACAGTGGAATATAACATTTACAGAAGACAGAGATTAAATTATTGTAATCTAATTCATATGAGAGAAAAAAAGAAACAAACCTGTGAACCTTTGTTCTAAACACCTGGTTTAAGCCACCCAGGTCTCTTATTGCCAGCAGCCTACCATAGAGTCTGTTCTCCACACAATGACCAGAAGGATCCTTTTTAAAAGATTGGTCAGACTGCATAACTTCTGTGCTCAACTTCATTACTGTTCCATTTCTGAAGCCCTCTCCTTTCTTCCCTCGCTTCATCTCTGACCTTTGCCCCTTGCCTACACCTCCCTAGTCACAATGGCCTCCTTGCAGATGGCCTGGGATTTGCTCCACCGAACTCTCATATGTCTCCTTCTCTTCCTCTAGGTCTTTGTTCAGTTATTGTTTCATTGAGGAAATCTTCTCTAATTCTTGTATTTTAATAAAATAAAACCCTCCTCATCATTTTGTCTTCCTTACTCTGCTTTATTTTCTACCTAGCTCTTATCATTATCTGCTCTACTATGTGTTTGTTTATCGTATCTTTTCTCCCACTAGAATATGAGCTCCACGGTGAGAGAGGATTTGTACACTATTGTTATCACATAGAATAGGCTCTTTTTTTTTTTTAAAAAAAGATTTTATTTATTTATTTTACAGACAGAGATCACAAGTAGGCAGAGAGGCAGCCAGAGAGAGAAAGGAGGAAGCAGGCTCCCTGCTGAGCAGAGAGCTCGATGTGGGGCTCGATCCCAGGACCCCGTGACCTGAGCTGAAGGCAAAGGCTTTAACCCACTGAGCCACCCAGGCGCCCCTAGAATAGGCTCTTATAAGCTCTCTCCATTTGTCTAATGAAAGGAAAGTGTCCTATATACCCAGCCAAGATATTCTCCTTCATGAAGAAAAAAAAAAGACATTTGTTGATAGGCCAGGACCCAGACACCAGATTACCAGTAAACACCGATTCTTGAGAGAGAGCTTGGAATTACCCAGAATGCTTTTTAAAAAGAATAGACTCTCAGGCCCCAAACCAGATCAAACAGAATCATGATTTCCTGGGGGAAAGATCTAGAATCTGAATATTTCAAACTATTAAATAAAATATTTCTGAAGGGCTTTATGTAACTATTATCATAAAAAAGTTTGGAAAACTCAGAGAGTCTTATCTTACAACAAACAAATGTGAATAGACTTTTAGGAACAGTAAATTTTGTAGTGTATGTGTCTGAGTGGATATAAAATACAACGCATTATCCATCTATCTATCTATCTACCTATCTATCAACTATCATCTATCTATTCATCCGTCCCTACCTGACTGTTTAACATAAAGTTTTCAGTATAAATCTTGGGGCGCTTGGGTGGCTCAGTCGTTAAGTGTCCGCCTTCAGCTCAGGTCGTGATCCCAGGGTCCTGAGATCAAGCCCTGCATTGGGCTCCCTGCTCAGCAGGAAGCCTGTTTCTCCCTCTCCTGCTCCCCCTGCTTGTGTTGCCTCTCTCATTGTGTCTCTGTCAAATAAATAAATAAAATCTTTAAAAAAAAAATCCTATATAAGGGTTCTTGAAATAGGACATATTTTTGTTATCTGACCCATTCTTTAAATTACTCATTTTTCATTAGAGTTTTGACTACTGTTAGTCCAATTGTAACGTTTCAGTATTCAGTTCCTGTCATCAACAGATACAGCTGGAAATGCATAGATACGATACTCATACTTGTTAAAATGAGCTCACCTGTTCATTTTAATATGGAGGAAGAGAGAAAAGAAATTAGATACATGAGTCTCACTGGTAATACTTAATATAAGACACATTAAGATTCTGTGGTTGGCATTTGGTTCAAGGGTATATACTTCTATTCACCAATATTCTCTGAGAATATGACTATGTTACAGCCCTGTATTATACCTGATATTCAGACTGACGATACATATCAGAGAAAAAGTTAATTATGCTCCTAATACTCAATTTAAAAGGCAGGGAATTGTTAAAATAACTAAACACAGTTAACACAAAATACTGTTTGATAATTGAAGCAAACAATTATTTGGAAAATGCAATTATGGCAAAAACTAATTCGTGGATACCAGATAAGTAAGGTACTATTGCATAAAATGAGATCCTTGAACACAGAGTGCTTATAATCTTGATGAAGAGACAAAGCATGCAGAGACAGGAAATAATTAAAGGGTAATGAAACAGTGCTTTTGTACACATTGTATAATTGCTCTGGATCACACAGTATCCTCATCACCGGAGTGGATATAATAATGTAAGTCTCCTGGGGAGGTTTGAGGATTAAAGGAGATAATTCACGCCCTTGATAAGCGGCATACAATGCCACTGACTGAGGACTGACCCTAGAAAGATGAGATGGCTAGAGATCAACACAGTCAGGGAAGTCTTTACAGAGATGGAGAGATTGAGACCCGCTCTTGGAGGAAAAGGAGATGAGAATTCTAAGTAGGAGGATCAGCATCAGCAAAGGTGTGGAGGAGGGAAAAATCATGGTATTTTGGAGGGACAACAAAGGGAACATCTGACTGAAGGTATGGGTCCTAAAAGGCAAGGTTGTCTAGGTGGATATACTTCTTCAAAGAGAAAAATAGACATACACAGAACAGAGAAAGTAACAATATCCCTTATGATTCTATCTCCCAGAGAAAACTACCTTGCAATGCTCCCTTCTAATTTTTTCCCTATGCAGAATTTCCTTTACAGTGAAAACATATAGGGATGCCTGGGTGGCTCAGTTGGTTAAGCATCTGCCTTCAGCTCAGGTCATGATCCCAGAGTCCTGGGATCAAGTCCCACATCGGGCTCACTGCTCGGTGGGGAGCCTGCTTCTTCCTCTGCCTCTGCTCTCTCTCTCTCTGTCAAAGAAAGCAAGTCTTTAAAAAATGTTATAATTAAAACATATAATGCTACATATACACTTTTGTAACTCTCTCTTAATATTACTATCTGCGTTTTTGCATGCCATTACATATTTTCTTTTTCAAGCATGATTTCTGATGGCCAAATAATACCACATTTTGTGATCTTGTAAGTTAATCAGTCTATTATTGTTAGACTTGTAGGTTGTGGTATTCTCTTCTTTTCTAAAACATAATAGTACCATGAGATGACTTAAAAAGTACTCTGGGGCATTTGGGTGGCTCGGTCAGCTGAGTGTTTAACTCGTGGTTTTGACTCAGGTCATGATCTCGTGGGTCATGGGATCAAGTCCGGTAGCAGCTCCCTGCTTAGCAGGGAGTCTGCTTGAAAGAGTCTTTCCCTCTGCCCATCCCCCACTGCTCTTCCTCTCTCTTTCTAAAAATAAATACATCCTTAAAAAATACTCTGATATTCTTTTCTCTATAGGAAGAATTATTACAAGGGACATATCTTGGCAAAACATACATGAATATTTTATTGTTATTGATATATTTTGTTAAATTACTGAAAACTTGTGTCAATATATATTTTCACTGGCAGAATATGAGAGCATGAATTTCATTCTTCTCTTGGCAGAGAAATTTGGGCTCATGTGGTTCTTGATCAGAGGAAGAGCAATCTGGCAGCAGTAGGTGGTGCGGTGGGAGGAAGCGATGCCAGAGCCATGCATCAATGCAGAGGTTCCACGACTAGCTACTGAATGTCAGTGATCCAAGTGAGAACAGAGAGGATGAAATCAATCCAAGATATTCTCCCTCCTTTATTTCCTCTTCTTACCTTCCCTCTCTTTCTCATTTCCTTCCTTCCTAATAACTTGCTTTCCCCTTTTATTAAAAAATATACATATCATAGAATATTTGTAAAATGTGGAAATGTAAAAGTTATATTTTATATCTTTTCAGTCTTTTAAAAATATATCAATCAATATACTTAAGCATTTTCACATATTAAATAATGTTTGCAAAAACAAAAGCCCTTCCTTTCACAGATATAATGATCTCTTTATCCACTTGCTATTGATGGATATGTATGGACCAGAGGTTTTCTGTGAATTTTTGCTGTTATGTTTAATGCTGCTAAAAATATCCTTGTCCATATTGTTGCCTTTATTTCTGATTTTCCTCTAACAGAAAGGAATTACTGAGTAAATTGTATAGCTACATTTTAGATAAAGTATTATTTAGCATTAGTAACAGGATTCATTGCGCACGCGCGCGCGCACACACACACGGCTAGGACAAATAGAAAATGGTCCTTACGTTTCTACATGTTCAAGAATGAACCTCGACATAGAAATTCCACATAGCTGGTTTTGGAGGGTAGTTGACAACTTCAGTTTTGAACACAAATTGAATGAAAGGAATCTATTCACAGCCCTCCACCCAACCTCATTTACAGACAAAACTCATAGGTGTCTGCATTTGGCTCCAACTCTGTTTTTCTAGGTCATGGTGCACTCCATTCTCGGAAAGTAGGCCCCAACTACAAAACATATTCTTCTCTCACCTGACCACAACCCACATCCTGGATGAGCCTGGAGCAGAGCCCCTTGAGAATCTGACAGCTCCTGCTTTACCTGGCTAAGAGTTGACCCCCTCCCCACAGCCTCTGCCATGGGTGCTGCTGCAACCCTCTTGCATCCTTTATTTTATCTATTTTTTCTCTTCCTGGAATTTTCTTTTTATTTGTTTTTTATTTTTTATTATGTTCAGGTAGCCACCATATAGTAGACCATTAATTCTTGACTCTCACATTCTATAAAACTCCTTAAAAGGCCCAGAGTGACAGAAACTTGGGACTGACATTTCTCTAGATGTCTGGCCTCTCTCCTCCCTTGAAGTGTGAATAAATTCTGTCCTGCTTTTTGCTCCTCTGATCAATTCTTTGCCCCCACATCACGGGCCATCCTAACATTGAACAAATAAACATATATAAATGGAAGTGAAAATGAGGATAGAAGTTGTTTCAAGAAATTCATATAGTCAATAAATGCTATTGCCATTTTTGACATTTTGTATCTTACTGTAGTATATTAACCAGAATTATAAGAACATTATAGAGATATCCAGAGTGTTATTTTGTATATTATACACTGAAACATTATTTTTGTAAATAGCTCCCAGCAGAGAATTTGAAAAAATACTTGAGATTTCTTCTCCCTTATAATATGCTTACCTATTATTTAGCCTTTCTTATATGCAATCATTATTTAATCATTACTTAACATACACCAATGTGATCCCTTTTTGTTTGTGAATGGAGGAATAATGATCTTCTTCTTTTGTATGTATGCATGTATGTATTTGTTTATTTATTTTTAATTTTTTTAAAAAATAGGCTCCATGCCCAGCATGGAGTCTAATGTGGGGCTTGAACCCACAACCACGAGATGAAGACCCAAGCCAAGATTACGGGTCAGGTGCCCAACTAACTTAGCCACCCAAGCACCCCATAACTATCTTTTTCTATATAATATAACCACTTAGGAAGACTTTTCCCAACCAAGAAACTAGTTATGAAACTGTTCCATTCTTTCCAAAGATTCCTAAGTTGAACTGATGCAAACTTTTTGTCTTCATGTAACTCAGTTGACCACATCTTGTGCAAGGCTGTCTTGACTTTCTTTTCCTTTCTTTTTATCCTCTGTACTTAAAAAAAAAAAAATGCTTTCTCCAGAAGAAAGAAGAAAAATTTAAAATCTTCCCAGCAGTATGTTATAGCATATAGAATTACCTTACTGCATCAGTGGTGTTGTTACTATGATTGTTTGGTTGCCACAACAAAGCTTATAAATAGATTTGCCTACTCATTAAGACCTGTTCCTTATGAAGGACTAAGTTTGAGTCAAAGAGTGGATGATTGCTTTGCTAAAATATATGGTCTTTTTCCTCTCCAGAACTTTTGCCTGTTACACCAGTTGAGGATGTCTCAGTGTTTTCATTCTAATGTGTTTCATAAGTGTATTTTGATCTGGCAGAGAATTTTTTAAAAAGGCAAATTTTTTCCTTTGTCTATTACTGAATTGATGGTACAGTCATTTTGTTTCATGGTTTTAAAACAAAACTTGTTTGAGTTGATTGTTTTCTGGTGCAGTGTAAACTTTTAGTTAACTAGCAGGATCTGAACTTTGTCTCTCAGCTGCTCTGGATGCTATGAATATATCCATTGAGAAACATTTATTGGATGCCTTCCATGTACCAGACACTCTGTTCAGTGCTAGGCATGTGGCATTAAAACAAAACAAAACAAAACAAAACAAAACAAAACAAAACAAAACAAAACAACAGACTTGGTCCTGGTCTTCATGGAGCTTATAGTTTGTGGGAGAGAGAGAGACCATAAAGTCAGGAGTACAGAAATCAACATACAATTATAAAGTGTTATGAATACTACAAATTAAAAACACAATGATAAAAAGTGTTATGAAGGAAAACGGTGCTCACTATCTGACACTCTGAATGGAAAGTCAGATGGAGAGTGAGAGACATGGAGAATACAGTTAGGGAGGTAAGGCAGCATCCCAGCTCCTTGAAAATTACCTTTCATACAAGGTCTATATATACAAGATGGAGTAGGTTATTTATATTTTAAATTTTCATTCCAATTTTGGATATGTTTGGCATTCTGTATCCATATTGGAAAAATGTGTACCACTTTTCTGACTTTCTATGCCACTATATGATAACGAGCCAGTGTGTTTGTCCTCTCCAGAACAACTAATTGCATTGACCATTTTTGTACAGGGAAGTTTTTAAAACAAGAATCTCTTGAACTGGCAGTTACAGTTGACCCTTGAACAATGTGAAAGTTAAGGGTACCCTGCACAGTCAAAAATCCATGTATAACTTGACTTACCCCAAATATAACTACTAAGAGCCTGCTGTTGGCTGAAAGCCTTACCAATAGCATAAACAGTTGACTAACACACATTTTATATATGTATTATATACTGTATTGTTACAATACAGAAAGAAAAGAAGAGAAGAAAGGAGATAAAAGAAAATGTTATTAAGAAAGCCATAAGGAAAATACATTTATAGGGTTGTACTATAAAAAAATCTGCATATATAGGGACCTGTTTAGTTCAAACCTGTGTTGTTCAAGGGTCAGTTGTACTTCTGAATATGCGATGGGTGTGCTAATTTCTCTATTAATGTTTGTTCTATATATTTTGAGGTTATTTTATTGGGTACATATAAGTTTTAAATTATTATATTATTCTGAATATTTGAACATTTTATCATTACTTAGCAACCTCTGATCTCTAATTATGCTTGCCAAATTCTATTTTGGTTAATGATTTGGAAATCCAGATTTCTGTTTTCCAGGGACAATTGATTTCTACTTTGTTTTTAGTGTGTCTCCTTAAACAACGTATATCTGGATCTTGTATTTTTGTCCAATGTGTCAATGTCTGTTTTTTATTTTTAAATTGGTAAGTTTGGTCTATTGATGTTTTCATTTTTTAATTACTGATATATTTGGGTTTGCTTCTACCTTTCTTTTGCTTCTATTTTCCCGATTTGGTTCCTTATACTGTCCTATGCATGCCATATTGTTATTCTATTCAGTGTTATTCTATCCCAATCCTCTATCAATTAGAATCACCTGGGAGATTTAAAAAAATATTAATATTCAGGCTCCATCCATAGGGATTTTATTTAAGGTCTGGATGGGGCCTGGACAGTGGTATTTTTGAAAAGTTCCCCAGGCAATGCAGTCTAGGTGCTTTTGTAATTCAGAATTTTCTATCTTCATCTAACATCACATCATAACCACCTACAACGCATGGAGAAGCTACCTTTGTTCATTCTAGTGAAATTCTTGTAAAAATCTGGCCTGGCATTGGTATTCATCTAATCTGTATCTTGACAGTAGGAATTCCAGGTATGAAGAGTTAGGTATAGTTCAAATTTTATCTCTGGCTGTGAGATTCTCTAAGAGCATAAGTTATAGTGTTGACCTGATCCTGTTAGTTTCTCTTAGATTCTTTATTTATTCTGCTGGAATTAGTAGTCCCCACCCACTGACCCCTCAGCAGATTATCATTTGTTTAGATCTGGTCTACCAACCTGTTGCTAAAGATGCCAATAACAATGTTATTGAAATATTCACTGTAAAACATAGATCCTGGTAGTTCTGAGAGGTGGAATTTCTTTTAACTGTTAAAGCCAATAGTGAGCAATAATGTCCTCTAATCCAGTGGGTTTCAAAGTGTCATTCCTGGACCAGTAGCATCAACATCAACTGAGAACTTGTTAGAAATACAAATTCTTGGTCCTACCCTAGACCTCTTCAATCAGAAGATTGAAGTGGCAGGGCCCAGCAATCTATGTTTTAAAAAATCTGCCAGCTTATTCTGCTGCTCAGTCAAGTTTGAGAGCCACAGGTCTAATTCAAGAGGTTTTTCAATATTCAATTTAATTAAGAAGACAGGAACATTTTCTTTGTAGTGGCAACCAGTTAATTAACTAGGAAATCAAGAATGGCAAACTCAAAAAAAAAAGTAAACTATTCAGTGGGTAGTCTTATATTTTATAATTTTATATTTTAATTTATATTGAACATTACTCCAGTATTTAGGCTAATCTTTATGTTAATCTGTTTTTCTTGAAATTGAAAGTTACAATGTGTATTAAGTCAAGTGAGAGGGTCAAGGCAAAAACTCTGAGTGAATTATTTAAGTGGAATGTGGACTAGTACCAAATTATTCACATCTATTCTGTTCCTGTACAGAAACAATTATCATGATCTTTTAAAATTTAATATAGAGTCGGGATGCCTGGATGTCTCAGTCCCTAAGCATCTGCCTTCCGCTCAGGTCATGATCCCAGGACCCTGGGATAGACCCCTGCATGGAGCCCTGTCATGGAGCCCAGCATGGGGCTCTGTGCTCGGTGGGAGGCCTGCTTCACCCTCTCCCACACCCCCTGCTTGTGTTCCTTCTCTCACTATCTCTCTTTCTGTCAAATAAATAAATAAAATCTTTAAAAAAATAAATTAAATAAATAAATAAATAAATACTTTTTACTTCCCCCCACCTTTTTTTTTTTTTTTAAAGATTTTATTTATTTGACAAAGAAAGAAAGAAAACATGAGGATGCCCACAAGTAGGCAGAACCCCAGGCAGAGAGGCATGCTCCTCACTGAACAGAGAGTGGGGAATGGGGGTACATCCAGGACCCTGGGATCATGACCTGAGCCGAAGGCAGATTAGCTTAACGGACTGTGCCACCCAGGTGCCCCCTTTTGTTTCTATTTCTATGGACTGTGGTTTCCACAACAAGAATAACAAAACTGTTATTTATTCTTATGGTATGCTAATTGGCACTTTCTAGGTATATACCAGTGCACAGAATGCTATGAAATAACTAGGCCCCAGTGAAGAAAAGATACATAGTCAAGACTTCAATTTGTAAAATTTGATCCTAAAGAAAAATAAATTTGGGGCTGGAAAGGAATAGTTTACCATCTAGAACCTTAAGTATCCTACACTAGTTTTATCTCTGAATTTATTTAAAAAATTCACTTTTGTCCTGTTTACTAGTTTCTGAACTCATTTTTCCTTTGCTTAGAGTATCCTTAAGATACCCGGATAGCTTTTAACGGAAACGTCTTCTTTCACTAGCAGTAAACTAAGGGGCAGGAAGATAATTCAACCACTGAAATTTTTTCATTAAAATCAAGTTTTCATATTTATAATAGTGTATTATTATACTTAAGGAAAAATAGCTTAGATGATGTACTTAGAGACTATGAGCCTTATCGGGGCCCTTGGGTTGTTAGTGGTGGGGTTACAGGATGTGTGGAGAAAGTACCATGGACTCTATAGCCACAGGGTGATTGGGGGTAGGGATGGGAGTTGGGGAGGGAGACATGTGATACTCTCCACTGCAATAGTATGGGGAAATCATGGAAAGTCCCATGAACTAAACAGGCATTTACAGAGCCTGTAAACACGAATATTGGCCACTTTGGGGATGGCAAGTGTCTTTGTGGCGGGTATTTTGCAAACATTATTGGAGAAAGTGAAAATTTCTTTAGAGATGTATTTGATTACAACTCTGTAACTAAACAGGTGGTTAAAGGACTCCTGTGATGAGTGCTGGGTGCTGTATATGTGTTGAATCACTAAATTGAAACTAATATTACACTGTATTTTTTTTAAATTTTTTAATTTCTTTTCAGCGTAACAGTATTCATTGTTTTTGCACCACACCCAGTGCTCCATGCAATCCGTGCCCTCTCTAATACCCACCACCTGGTTCCTCCAACCTCCCACCCCCCACCCCTTCAAAACCCTCAGATTGTTTTTCAGAGTCCATAGTCTCTCATGGTTCAACTCCCCTTCCAATTTCCCTCAACTCCCTTCTCCTCTGTATTTTAACTGGAATTTAAATAAAAACTTAAAATAAAAGGAAAAAATAATTTGACTGTTAGAGCTTCCTTAGATCTGAAGTGGCCTTCCAGTTCGGAACTTATAACTCCATGAACCTGGTGGTTTAATTTTCCTAGGTTCTCAGGAGGTCTAGTCAGGTGATAAAGTTTCTTATTTTCCATTTTCCTCCAATATGTGTGAATGCAACTGAAATGAGAAATTGTTGTTCTTACCTCCAAACACCTATAACCTTTGTATGGATGAAGCCTACCAAAGTAAGAAATATCCTTAAATCCTCAAATGCATCTCCTGGCAAACTAGGAATCCAGTAGATGTTCTCTGTAGGTCAGGACTAATCTCTTCACATTGGAGGCTAGTCTTTTCCATGTATGGTGTCCTCTGCTTTTTTCTCCCCTTGCTTCTCCATAGCCTCATACCCTCAGGCCTCTACAGCAAATTTATCTAGTAACCTGTCAGATCATCTCAATCTCATCCTTGAGAGGTCTCCTAGCTGTGGTTTCCTGTTTATACTACTCATCAAATCATCCTAGTTAGGGTCTTCTGGAATGCCCAGGACTTGTCACGGTATCATACTGAGTATACTAGCAACAAGTCACAGGGTCTTTTCAGGCTTCATGTTGTCTGTGTAAATAAACCAATGACTTTTCTTCATTTTCCACCACTTCCTTATGAAATATACTTACTCTGTGTGTAAATGGAATTTGAGGGGGCATGTGTGTTAATTTTTTTGGCTTATGTGTATCTCATTGTTTCAGTGCCACTTGGTTTAGTTGTATTAGAGTTGTCTTTGACTGTAAGGGCCTGGAGTTCAGGATGTGTGTTCCACTTGGCCTGAATATTGCTCATCTAGGGCTACATGCAGCTGGGTTCTTTATAATGATGGGAGAAAAACATTCTGCCTTTGGGTCTGACTTGCATTGTCCTAAAATGCTGAAGTCCAGCCCCATAGATTTGTGGACATGTCTATTTTGGTCTAATAGGGTAGCTGGTTATCAAATCCCTTTCTACAGTCTATAGAATTTATACATCAGTTTATGTCTCTAACATTCAATTTTGGTTTTGTAAAATGGTATCATTCCTCTATAAAACGCTGTAAAAATGGTAATATTCTTCTGTCTGATGACAAAATCTGCCACCATTGCCACTCAAGCATATTCAAAACAAGAAAGGAAATGCCTTTCTTTATATAATAAGGATTTTAGCTTACATTTCAACACCATGGAAACTAGGCACTGGGATAGGATCTTTTCTGTCTAAATATATCCTTGGCTTTCAATTATATTTTCTATTTCACCAAAATGGCTTTTAAAATTCCTTCATGTTCACACCATTTTCCTTTATTTTGGGTTGGCAGGATCACCTTGAGCCCATCCCTCAACTTTTATCAGCAAATATTATCACTTCAAGAGGAGTATAAATTGGGGCAATCTGAGTACAGAGGAATCTCTCTGAGAAGCTATTCTGGTGCCACAGGAATGTAGAATAAGATTAAAGTGTGGCTCAGATTAGGGGTACCCACATTTAACTTCTTAAAAGTTAATTCATTTAACTTCCATAGGAGTTAGAATCCTGGAATAAAGACCTTCCTTTAAGGGTGGAGAATCAGGCCTTCTCCCAAGACACACCAGCAAGATGTTGTGGAGGCACTGTGGTTAGATTACCAGATAATTGTGACTTTGGGAAATTGTTTTTCTCCTCTGGCTTTCAGTTTCCCTCTGAGTGAAATGAAGTGTTTGTGTAGAGATTTTCTAAGATTCTTTCAAGCTCCACTTACTTGTCAACAAATATTTATGAGCACCCACTAGGTTCCAGGCACTAGGGATGAAGTGATAAACCAGAGAGGTGGAGTCTCCAAAACTCAGCACTCAGAGGTGGTCTTGTATTTAAGAGATCGTTCATGGAAGGAAGATTGTCTCTTACATTTAATAAGGATTTTAGCTTAATATTAGCCTTTGCAGTGTCCCTTCTTATTTCAAGTTGTGCTTCCTTTGCCCTTTTTCTACTTGTTGGTCTTCCTCAGTCATTCCTGGAGAAATAAATCAAACCCTTGTCTTGTAAGATATTTTGAGAAAATGCCAAATATATTCTGTTGGTCAGAATTTGTTTTGATGAATTGTGGTTGATACCACCTGCACGCATGGGTATGATTTAGGGAGGGAAGACATGTAGTATGACCACATTTGGGTCTTACTGCTGTGTCATAATTATATGGTTGTATGGATAAAATGTCGATCAAAATAAAACGGTTGAAAAAAACCCTATCTTTAGAATCAGTTTGTTAATCATTCCTACATAGATAGATCTATAGCATTTAGGAGTGAGTTTATATCTTTGAGTGCCAATGTGTGTTATTTTCCTATACTTAAATAAACACCTATGCTTAAAGCTTAATGAAGTAGGAAAGGCATTCAGGAAGAGCTAGAGCCAACATCTTGTATATTTGATCCTGTCTGTTCTGCCAGTGACCCATAGAGTGAAGAGCTGTGTCAGCTAATCATTTAGTTGACCATTGCTGACAGACAAATACCTTGTGCTGAGCTTGGAGGGAATGTCACAAAAACATCAGAAGTCAACAAGGTGACACGATCTCTGTGGGGTCCTATACTTATTTTTCCTGTTGCTTGGAGCTGAGCAATTACACATACAAATGCATTTTATCTTCAAATAACATACACATTTTAAGAGTTTAAAGTGCTTGGTTTTCAGAAGGTGTTTTAAAAACTAGTTGGACACATATTTTTTCCAATGATGATAATTAGCTGATTAATAATATCATAGTTATCAAAAGAGATAGCATGTTTTCAAAATCATGCAACAATAGATAAGTTTTTACTTGGCTTTAATTGGAACACCTAATAATTATAACCTTGTAGATGCAAGGGAAGACATATTTTCAAATGTAAACACAAACAGGAAAACAAAACACAAATTTGTCAGCAGAAGACCACCTGCTTATATGACTACAAACCAGGAAACAGCTGTTTTATTTAATGCATTGTTTCAGGGGACATAAGACCAAAGTGAAATCTTTGAAGTAGTGGTTCCTAACATTGTTGGTAGTAAAGACCCATTACCCACCTGCCCCATGATCTGCAAATTTTGAAAGATTTCTTCCCTATCCAATTGTTTTTATTAATTATGAGTGTTTCTATTTTAGTAAGCAAAGACAATTGTAGCTACCAGTTAACTATTGTGATGAATGTGAAACAATGGATATTCAACACTGAATTGCTATCATTTCCCCCCAAACTAAACCAATTTGTTAGAGTTATCTTAGACTCCCTTGTGGTGACCAAGTATGTGGTTTCCCTTAGACATTTAAAGTTCTTGAAAATGGCACATGAAACCCATTGCTACTTTTTAGGAAATCCTGGAGTTTCAGAGACCTTTTATGAGGAAACTCAATGATGCATAAAAGTTATATGTGTGAATTTAGCTGTCTTTGATAAACTTTAAGTTGAAGTTTTTATTGTAAGTCCTTGTTCTAAATGCTTTTCTAAGAATGTGAAGAACCAAGCTATATTTTCTTAGCAGAAGCAAACAAACCCTCTGTTCCACTCTAAGAAAAATTTGATGGGTCTCTTATGAGCTGAGTCTTTTGGTAATTATCAAAAGATGTATGGCTCAACAATGGGACCATTTATTGTTCTTGGCAGACCTGAGGGAGTACAATTTAAAATGCTGGGGTGCAAAGAGCAAAAGAAACTAGCTAAAAAGAAGTATTCTTCATAAAAATGTGAACTACCAATTGCATTGTGATGTGGTTGATATTCAAAGATGTGGAGGAAGTTAGGAAGATATGCTTTTCTCCTTAAATTACCTTTAAGGTTATTTATACTGCTTCTGAGAATTAATGTTTGTCCTTGGGAAGTGTGTGTGTTCCAACAGCTATCTAATGAACAGATTGAATATGTGATTTCAAAAGAGAACTACTTGGAATGCTTAGGCCCATTCTGAACTCTGTTGTGATTTTGGGCCTTAAAGCTACATCTGTAAACCCATCCCAACTCAATCGAGGAAGCAGACTGGGTAGCACTGAAAACATCTGGCCCTAAAAAACAGTGTGGAGTTGGGGTAGGAGTGCAGATATAACTTTAACACCAGGTTTTTTAGGGTCAGATGTGTCCAGTGCTACCCATTCTCCTTCCTTGAGTCCTGGGAATGTTCTTCTCTAGATTGAAAATCTCTGGTTTTGGGAATGGTATTGCGGGGGAAGGAGGAAAGATACTTGAGGTGAGATCCTCTCTAGAAGGCAAAAAGTATGGAAGGAAGGACTTGCTAAGGATAGGAGGAAGTTCACATTACAGAGATGCTCCATGAGAGAGGCAAGGTTGTAAGTACGGGGGAACAGGGTTAGGAGCTAGGATGCTTGTGACTATGAGAGTCCTCCTTTCATCATAAAGTGTTTTCTTGAATGGTCTACCCCTAATGTGGGAAAACTCATATAAAATTTTATGTCTATCAATCAACCTTCTGCCCATCCACCACCCTGTGTTTTATTAGTTTTAGTTATCTCAACCGTTCAGTTAAGTTTGATGTATCTGAATAGCTTGTCTGTTGGTGTTACGAAGGACAAAGAAAGGTAAAGCAAAAGGACAAATGGTCTTCATTTCAAATCAATTAGATGTGGAGGAGGATGATATTTACTTCAAGGAGGATGGGATAACATTTGAGCTTCATCTACACATTCCCTCCTGCAGTGTTCCCCAAATAGTGTCTCAAACCATAGTGGTAGTTGTTGCACCGCAAGAAATTGTTATATGGCCAAATAAGTTTGAGATGTGTTGTATACCATAGGAAATCCACAAGATAACATTAACAGGCTAAGAAAATCCGAGGGATCCTATAGTAAAGACAATTATTTAACTTTGCTTAATCCAGTATTTCCCAGTGAATTTGACTATAAACTCATTTTTCCCCCCACAGGACATATTTTTCATAAAACAAGATTTATATATGGAGAGCACTACCTCATCTTTCTTGAAACAATTTCTTCCTTTACTTTTATGACCTCATAGTCTTGGTTTTCCTCATATCTCACTGAGCAGTTTTTCTGACCCCTTTGCTGGCTCATTGTCTTCTGCTTGGTCAATGGACATTAGATTTCTCAAGTTTTGGCCCTAGGCTTTCTCCTCTTTTCATTCCTTACTCTTTTTAAAAAAATTTTTAGATTTTATTTATTTATTTGACAGACAGAGATAATAAGTAGGCAGAGAGGCAGGCAGAGAGAGAGAGGGAAGCAGGCTCCCTGCCGAGCAGAGAACCTGATGTGGGGCTCGATCCCAGGACCCTGGGATCATGATCTGAGCTGAAAGCAGAGGCTTTAACCCACTGAGCCACCCAGGCGCCCCTTCATTCCTTATTCTTTTCTCTCACTGTGCCCATAGCTTTAATAGGTTTCATGGAGCTACCTCACAGATGTCTAGCTCCAATTTAAACCTCTTCTCTGGGGATCAGCCCTGTATATCCACCAGTTTATTTGACATCTCTACTTGGATATCCAACTCATGTTAAATCAAGATTATTGTGTTCCTGCCTTTGTCCTGTTTTCTTGCTCTATTCCTTTTTTTCAGCAAATGACATTGCAATACATTCTGTTATGCAACTCAGGAAAGTAGACTCATCTTTGACACTACACTACATCATGCTGATTGAGTTGTATAGATGTTCCTTCCCAAGAACCTTAAATTCATCCACTTCTCTCTATCTCTATTTCTCCCTCTTTGGTCCATGTTACCAACTTTTCACACTTGGGATCCTACAAAGGCTGATCTAGGCTTGTAGCATCCACTCTTGCCCTCTCTAATCCATTATCCACAATATAGCCTGATAATACTCTTAGAATAAGGACCAAATTCTCAAGTCAAAAAGACCGTAGATCAGGATCCTGTCTCTTGTTTCAGTCTCATTTTGCATTATACTTCTTGTAACCCTCTTTGCTTCTCTGGTTCTGACTTACCTTACAAAAAAATTGAGATATCATTCACTCTTTTTGGTATGTTACACCATACAATTCACTCTTTTAAAGTGTACAATTTAGTCATTTGAGTATATTTTCAAGGTTGTGCAACAATCACCACTATCTAATTCCAGACTATTTTCATCACCCCAAAAATAAATCCATTAGTGGTCACTGTCCATTTCCTGATCCCCCAGTGCCTGGTAATTACTAATCTATATTCTTCCTCTATGGATTTGCCGATTCTGGACATTTTATGTAAGTGAAATCATGTAATGGAATGTGGTCTTTTGTGTCTGGTTTTCTTTAACTTGGGATACTGTTTTCAGGGTTCATGCATGTTGTAGCATGTATTAGTACTTTATTTCTTTTTATTGCCAAATTGCATGGGTATAGCACATTTTGTTTAACTGTTCATCAGCTGGTGGACATTTGGATTGTTCCCACTTTTGGGCTATTAGGAATAATGCTCCCATGAATAATTATGTACAAAATTGGTGTGAACATATTCTTTTGGGCATATATCTAAGGGTAGAATTGCTTGGTCATGGGGTAACTTGATGTTTAATTTTTGAGGATCTGCTAAGTTGTTTTCAAAGTGGCTTTACTATTTTACATTCCCACCAACAATGTATGGAGTTTCTAGATTCTTCACATCTTTGCTAACTTGCTATTGTCCATCTTTTTAAAATTAAAGCTGTATTAGGGGCGCATGGGTGGCTCAGTGGGTTAAAGCCTCTGCCTTTGGCTCAGGTCATGATCCCAGGGTCCTGGGATCGAACCCCGCATTGGGCTCTCTGCTCAGCAGGGAGCCTGCTTCCCCCCCCTCTCTACCTGCCTCTCTGCCTACATCTGATCTGTCAAATAAATAAATAAAATCTTTAAAAAAAGCTGTATTAATAGTTATGAAGTAGTATCTCGTTGTGGGTGTGATTTGCATTTCCCTTGTGATTAATGCAGTTCCTGGTTTACTTTTAATTTTTGAAATGCATCATATTTCCTATTGCCACAGGGTCTTTCCATGTACAGTTCCCTTTCCCCCACTCCTTTCATTTTTAACCTGACTCTACCTCATGCTCTATTTATACTGATAGCAATTATCGTTTCCTTAAAGAAGTATTCTTTAATATCTCTAGGACAAATCTGTTGACTCTAAGCTTTCATTGGGTTGCATAATTCTTACTCATAACACTTACCATAATTGTGACTCCATATTTATTTGTGTGATTTTTTGATTAGTGCCTCCCCTATCAGCAGATTGCATGCTTCATGAAGGTAGGAAACCTGTTTATATTACTTATCATTGTATTCTCAGTACATACAATGCCTGGCACATAGTAGTTAGTCAAACATTTTCTGAATGAATGAAAGAATAAATAGATTGCTCCTGGATTAAAGAAATAGCTTTAATAAGTAAAAGTATTCAGTGCCACTAGTATTCCTGTGGGATTTCTCAGAAGACAGCTTGGGGTCACAAATCCTCTTTCTATATGATTAATTATATACTTTGGTGAGTTAGAAAAGATAAATAGGAGGAGAAAATCAGGACAGAGAGAAATATCTGCAGGGATGAAGGATAAACACTTTTCATCAGATTACTTTTGCTTATCCTCACGAATTAAAAAGTGATGGATATTTTATGATTTTGGATAGCTTGTAGAAATCAACACATTTGTCTTTTAGATTAATTTCCTCATGAATTAATTTCCTTAAAATTATTAAAATGAAAATTCAGTTTTCTTATAGTGCACGGGTCTTTCTTTGACTAGTCTCTTATACATTGGCATATAGGCACTATTTGCCATGCTTTAGACTTCTAAAAGAAAGTAAAATGGAAGAACTCTAGCAACTTTATCCACTGACATGAGTTATCTGCATTGGTCATTTCTGTTTGAAACCCAAGATTCTTGTTCATTTCAGTTGCATCCTTTTGCTAAGCATTAGATGACATTTACTTATACAAATGAAAGCTAAAATTTCAGGAAAATCTATTCTAACATCCTCCAACATTTATCATTTCAAGTGACCCACGCTAAAGAGCAGCATGCATACCCTTGTACTCTGACACTCAATGGGGATATCAGCTAGCAGTTAGGACCCTTTGCTCAAATGCATTGCATATAGCAAAGGAAGATAGTAACCAGTACTCCATACCAATTAACAAACAATAACATCCTGAAGCATAATGACTATGACCATGGTAGCCCCCACCTCACCTGTTGTCAAGTGTAGCCTTGGGTAATAAAGATGGAAAACAGAAATACTAAAGAAAACAAGCCTGTAAAGGGGGCTTTTACTAAATTGTTGGAGGTGTCAAGCTTCTTTTCCTTCTCCTTGTTAGTAAACTCTTCATGGTTGAAGGCATGGAGGCCTAATGACAGGAGATGGACACGCCACAGACAGAAGTGGCCCTCAGCCCCTGGAGGTCACTGTGTGATGGTGTGTGTGAAGGAATGCATATCCTTTTTACGTCTTTGTCCCAGTGGACATGGTCCACTGGCAAATCCTGTTGCACTAAGATCGGAGGCTACAGATAACCCAAACATAATCCAGACATGTGGACATTGTTCCTGTGACATAGCGTTACGATTCCAAAGTGCACCAGCCCTCTCAAAAAACAAACAAGACTGG
This sequence comes from Enhydra lutris kenyoni, assembly GCF_002288905.1. Lineage (NCBI taxonomy): Eukaryota > Metazoa > Chordata > Mammalia > Carnivora > Mustelidae > Enhydra > Enhydra lutris. The sequence continues at coordinate 8,935,628 of NW_019154086.1, forward strand.
TTTCTTCCTGCATAGAACTCTAGATCTATGTCTCTCTCTTTCTCAATCTCTAATGCTTTTTCTGTCCTTGTTGCTGTCAGTCTCTTTGTCTTTCTCTCTTCTTGTGTTTTCATCAAATAATTAAACCTATGGATGTGTTATGTATATATTTCCTAGACATTGTGTGTACATTACCCATAGATACAGTTGACTATTTAATATACATAAAACATGTAGGATGTAGGATGCATATACATATTCAAGATATTTATAACCCCTAAGCAGAAAGGAAACTCTCAATCTGTCATTGAATGGGCATACATAAATTACTTTATCTACCTTTTATAGGAAAAGACAATACTAGTTTTATCGGAAATAGTGTGAGGATGAATTGGAGTTTATAAATGCTTGTCCAAATAGACTGAATGCCCTTACCTGGGCTTCCCTGCCCATGGGCTCATCCAAAGTCAATCTATCAACAATTTGGGTTCTTGTATCAGCTCTTGGATTCTACCTGGACTCTGCCTTTGGAAACTTTTCATTATTAGACTTGTTTTTTATTGTTAATTTTGCACTGTAGATTGTGCCCTGTTCTGTACTTACCTGGACCTGGCTCTTTGTATCTGCCTTGCCTTACCTGGAATGAGTCCTTCTTCGATTATTTTAATCTCTGACCAACCCTTCTACATTGACTGAACCCTGTGAGGTAGGGGATGTTCTCACTGAGATTGCTTTCATCTCCCTACACTGTCCGGGCCCTGTTCCCATCTTTGTCCAGCCTAGTTTGGAGGGCAGCTTCTGGATTCAGACTGAATAGATTCAAGGCCTACCTTCAGTGTTTACTCATTGTGTGTGCTTATGCAAGTCACTTTACTTCCATGCCTCAGTTTCTACATCTATAAAATGGCAGCAATAATATTAGGTACTACAGAGGATAGAGCAGTGCCTGGAACATGGAGACCCTAAAATTATTAGCTATTGCTATCATCATTGTCATCATGACAAGTCTTCCTCATGGATCATCCAGGGTCTTAATGTGTGACATGACTTTCACTGGTCTAGATCCTCACAATTTTTCTATCTTGTATAAATGACAATGACAGTTGAATAAAACTGCCACTGGGAGTTCTTAGAGGACCCACCTTGATTTATCTCTACAGACCCACCTTGCCACAGAGGAAATTATCACCAAATAAGAACTGAACTGTTCGAATATCTGAGTTTGGAACAATTATGGCATTTGCCTGTGCTCCCTCTGGTTACTGCCACTATTCCTGCAGTGTCCTCAGGGCCCTGTAGTGAGTCAGTAACTGATATATTTTATAAACCTTCAGGATGCTTGCTGAAGCCAAGACCTGAGGCATGTTCTCTAGCTCTGGGAGCTTCAGAACATCATCTGAGAACAAAAGTATGCCTGACTCCTTTGGCATATATACCAAGTGTATATACTCCAAGAAGCTGGAGGACAACTCCTGGGGCCTTTCAGGTAGATGATGACCATTGGAAGTGTTCCTCATCTTTTATTGCCTTCAAACAGAGCATTATTTGAATCAGCTAGACCAGATTCCCAACTGTGTCCTGGTGACTTTTCCCAGCAATCTCGCACAGGGTATGAGGACGGCTGTATAGAAAATGTTGAATTTACAATGATACCAGAATCAGCTGCTGTATCTAGTCTACTAGAAGATGGTAACCAAAAGCAGCTGTCACAGAAACCCACCTCCCACCTTTGAAGAACTTGAACTTACCACCAATTAAATATGACAATCTCTTTGAAATATAAGTTAGTGCCAGGAAGGAAACTGAATGGATAGTGCACCTGATATTTTCTCAGTGTGATTTTTGCTGGTTTGAACCCAGATATTTCAGACTTCAAAGCCCAGCACTCTCTGTTGCACCTCACTTTCTGAGGATACAGCTGATTCTCACCCTCAAAGAGAAGCATCTTTGAGAACATAAGAAAGCATCTAAAAGAACATAAGACATAATTTAAATTATACCCATACAACATTTGAGCTGGCCTTTGACAAGTATGTGGAATGTGGTCATGAGGAAATGGGACAAGGATAGGACATTTCAGGCAGGAAGAACAGAGTGAAGATAGGCTGAGGTGGGATGCTGAAGACCATGTCTGGGGAACATATGTGTGAGTGGGGCATGGGCTCATTAGAAGGAGCTATACTGCTTCCCTGAGATGTCATGTGTGTCTGTGTAGTATATGAACTAGAACAAAGACTGGGAATAAAATACCTATAGTAATGGTGACTGTGCATTATAGATGGATTATACATATTTTTTCTTCTTTTCTCTAATTTTTCTGTATAATCTACATGTTCTCTGGCCTTGCCTGTGAATCAGTCCTCTGTGTCTCATAGTGCCTTTGTGTCATTACCACTGCTCTCCTCCAGGTCCTGCCTCATGACCCCTCTGTGCTGCTGACATCATTGGCCTACAAGCCAGGCTTTTGTGTGCTCTGACCAGGCTCCCACTCCAGAACTGCGAAACATCATATTCCTTGGTCCTCAGCCAATAAGGGACCCTGCTTCCTAGGACATCCTCTTCATTGTCTGGACCCCCATCAGCCCCTCCTACACTTCTAACCCTCTTGCCACTACATTGCCTGCTATCTGGCCATTGCAACCAGTTCCATGTATTCTCTTTGGGGTAATCCCAGGCCCAGCTGCTTGGGGCCTGATGTAATAGAGTTCTGTCAGTGTTACTCATGGTCATTTCCCCCCAGGGAAATGACCTGTGGTGGTTTCAGTGCCTATCATATGCCCGGCTGCTCTTCCTGGTGTTGGGGCACATGACCACAGGAGAATCCAAGTCCCATTCTCACGGAGCTCACCTGGCCATGGAGGATACTGCCCCCAAACGGGTCAACCAACAAACAAAAATGATGCAATTTCAGATGGTGGTAAGTGTTGTGAAGTGCATAAGGAAGGTTTTGAAAGTTGATGGCCAAAATAAACATTGGTGAGGGGGGATGTCGGCTTCATACTCCCAATCTCTACACAAAGGGGGCTTCTTAGACAAAAATGTAATGAAAAAAGTTTTTATATTGCATTTGGTAGTTTATCAAGTCATCTTTCGTACTTGAAGGTGGAAGTTTGCAAATATTTATTCTACTTTTATGTAAGTACCCTTCTTGAGGAAATTTAATGTCAGTTCCTTACTGGTTATGATCTGGCAACTTAGATGTAGACATATAAATTTATTGCCTTGGAATAATTTTAAAAGCGAATTTTCTGCTGGAATTCTAGATGCACAGTATCAGTCTCAGAGGAGTTGAGTGCTTTGTGGTCCTGGCTTATTACTGAGTGTTCCCTTTTGTGTTAATGATTGTGCTAATTGCCTGCAGGTGTCTTTATTTCTCCTTTTAAGAAAAAGTAGTTTCATCTGGCTTAATTTCAATTAAGGTATTTACCTGTTCCCCATGCAAATTCTCTCTGCAACTGGAAGTATTCAAATAAATTTTGCCTTAGTTTAAGATGGTGCTGCTGAAACCTCTTCAACCTCAGCCACAGCAACTTCTTCCTAGAAACATCACCAAAGGCAAAGGAAGCAAGGGCAAAAATGAACTATTGGGACTTCATCAAGATCAAAAGCTTAGCACAGCAAAGGAAACAGTCAACAAAACCAAAAGACAACTGACGGAATGGGAGAAGATACTTGCAAATTACATATCAGATAAAGGGCTAGTATCCAAAATCTATAAAGAACTTACCAAACTCAACACCCAAAGAACAAATAATCCAACCAAGAAATGGTCAGAGGACATGAACAGACATTTCTGCAAAGACATCCAGATGGCCAAAAGGCACATGAAAAAGTGCTCAACATCACTGGGCATCAGGGAAATACAAATCAAAACCACAATGAGATACTACCTCACACCAGTCAGAATGGTTAAAATTAACAAGTCAGGAAATGACAGATGCTGGTGAGGATGCAGAGAAAGGGATAGCCTCCTACACTGTTGGTGGGAATGCACGCTGATGCAGCCACTCTGGAAAACAGTATGGAGGTTCCTCAAAAAGTTGACAATAGAGCTACCCTATGACCCAGCAATTGCATTACAGGGTATTTACCCTAAAGATACAAATGTAGTGATCCGAAGGGGCACGTGCACCCTAATGTTTATAGCAGCAACGTCCACAATAGCCAAATTATGGAAAGAACCTAGATGTCCATCAACAGATGAATGGATAAAGAAGATGAGGTATATATCTACAATGGAATACTATGCAGTCATCAAAAGAAATGAAATCTTGCAACGAAATGGATGGAACTAGAGGGTATTATGCTGAGTGAAATAAGTCAATCAGAGAAAGACAATTATCATATGATCTCCCTGATATGAAGAATTTGAGAGGCAACATGGGGAGTTTGGGGGATAGGGAAGGAAAAAATGAAACCAGATGGGATCAGGAGGGAGACAAACCATAAAAGACTCTTAATCTCACAAAACAAACTGAGGGTTTCTGGGGGAAAGGAGGTATGAAGAGGGTGGTTGGGTTATGGACATTGGGGAGGGTCTGTGCTATGGTGAGTGCTGTGAAGTATGTAAGCCTGGCGATTCACGGACCTGTACCCCTGGGGCTAATAATACATTATATATTAATAAAAAATTAAAAATTACAAGAAAAAGATTGTGATGCTGAGATAATATTAGATTGGGAAGATTGTTTTTGCTATCTGTTGTTTTGCATTTTTGTGCAGGAGGGGAACAAACATACTTTCAAGATGATTTGTATTTAAATTTATAAAAACAACAGCATGGTGATGTAGATGATGATAATGAGAAATATTGGTACAGTGCTTTTCAGTTAGAAACTTCCAAACAAAAGATAAAATTCAAAAATTTGTCCTTATGACATATATATCCCCTCCATCACTGACAGAGTTACCTATGAACATTTCTCTTTCAAATTGCATTTTCTTTAAAAAATTTTTTAAAAAAATACTTTATTTATTTGACAGAGAGAGTGAGAGAAGGTGAGAGAGCACAAGCAGGGGGAGGGGTAAAAGGAGAGGGAGAGGCAGACTTCCTGCAGAGCAGGGAGCATGATGTGGGACTCGATCCCAGGACCCTGGGATCATGAACTGAGCTGAAGGCAGACACTTAACCGACTGAGCTACCTAGGTGTCCCAGATTGCATTTTCTTAACATGGGTTGTATGTAATGGAATTATAACCAATTTAGGGCCATACTTTAAAAAAATTGAGGAGAAGTTTATATACAGTAACTACAGATCTTAGATATAATACTCAATGAAATTTGATAAATATATTCACCTAGGTAAACACCACCCCAGTCAAGATATGGAAGATTTCCATCATTCTAGAAGGTTCCATCATGTACGGGGCATAGTTTGAAGTATGTAGACAGTATTTTATTATAAAAACAATTGCAGTAGAAATTTGCTTGCCAATAACCTTAAAAGATAAGCACCATTAATACACTTTACCAGCTTCTTGAGGTGCCTGGGTGGCTCAGTTGGTTAAGCATCTGTGTCTTGATTTCCACTCAGGTCATGATCTCAGGGCTACAAGATCGAGCCTGGGCTCCAGACTGGGCCATGCAGCCTGCTCAAGATTCTCTCTCTCCCTTTGCCTTTCCCCCCAACTCTCTCCCTGCACCCCCCTCAAATAAATAAATACATAAAGGTAAACTAGAGATTCATAAAAAAATATATTTTATCAGCTTCTTAACCAAACAACTAATTTTCTTTAACATTTGCTGGCAGTTAAATATTGTCCATTGCCCATGGGCTTATCAGCGGTGCCAGAATCATTTGGGAAAAACTTTACTCCTGAGGTCATGAAAGCTTGCTGATTAATTTAACAATGAGCTAATTATAATAACTTCTTTTAATTAGTCCAAGGCAGGAGGTTTTGTTTCATTTACATCAGACGTGTCCATTATTGGTATCGTTTGGGCCCAGAAAGCAATATCCATTTTTCTGTTGAAGTGTACCAGTGCCACATGAGGGGACATGGGCTGAAGGAAGCACTGCCAACAGACAAACCCTTACTATGGGCCAAGAACTGCTAACTATTGGGGTTGCCGCATTGATCAAAATAAAAAAAATCCCTCTTTTTACAGAGGAATGGGACTAAAAATATCCCCCCGAAACAAAAACATCCTACTTTATTCTTTGGAATCTAGCTCACCTTTAGGGAAAGAAGGGTGATGGGAATTAAGCTTCTTTGGAGTGTTTTATGCAGAGTAACACAACCCTATTTATGCTTTGAAAGGGTCACTCCATGCAGAGCAGACTATAGGAGGCAAGAGCAGAAGAAAGGAGCCTAGGCAGGATCAGGTGAGGGATGGCAGCTGGGACGAGAAGAAGAGTTGTGGAGGTGTTGAGAGTCATTGAAATAAGCAAGTTATGGGTTTATATTGCCTTTCTGCCTTCACCACCAGGGCAATGGCCACTGGTAATGATAAACATTATCCTGTTTGACCAATTACAGCATCACCTCCTGGAAGGACAGTGCTCTCCTTTTATAGTTGTTGGGTATTATAATGATTGCTCATTTATTTGTTTGCAGTCTCAAAGTAAAACCAACTGGTTCCTTAAGGGCTGCAAATGTCACAGACCTTAAAGAGAGAGAACTATTAGCATAAAGATTAAAGTAACCTAGACTGGGGAAGCTAATTTCTTCAGAACATCCTATGTAGTAGGCCCCATTTTAGGTGCTTTGTATTTGCTGTGAGTTTGAGTTTCAAGGCCCACAAAAATCCAAGAATATAGATTTCTTTATTTTTCTATAAGTGAACTTAAATCTTGAGTTTTCATTTTTTTTCTGCTGTAAAAATCTTACTGCAGTTACATTTATATTAATACAGTCCCTTGAGTGATTGCATTAGTCATTTCATATTTAAACCCATAGAAATCTGGACTTTCCCTCTTCTTCTCCTTCATCCTGATATCGATCCTCAGGACAGCAGAGATTAGTAAACATGCTACTGGAGATATGGAGGCATGGTTGGCATATCTTTCTTGATCCTGATCCATTGAGAACTTGTGCCATCTTCCATGAGATAGAGCTGGTTGATTTGGTCTTTGGGCATGTCCTTCTCCACACTGGCAATCTCCTGAGAAATAACTGTATTTTCAATAGCTCCCCTGAGGAAGTGTACATGCTGTAGCCTTCCTGCAGTGTCTCCTCATTCAGCCTTGAGAGCCCTTATAGGGCTACCAGTAGCCTTTCTTGGAGCAAGTGGGATTCAAGTCCCATCTTCAGGGATCCTTCAATGAGAAATGTTCCATCATGTCTCTCCTCTAGCAGTGCCTCTCTTTACTGGTACTTGACCTAAGGGTGCAGGATGTTGACCTCTAAATCAGCACCTAACTGTTCTCTTCACTTCTCCCAGCTAGCTGACAGCTCTTATTTCTGAAGGGCTTGGAGGCAGAAGTAGAAGAACTGGAAGAGGGACCCACTCACACTGTAGTCTTCCCAAATCTATTGCCTTTTAGGAGCTGGGACTTTGGGAAAATAAAATCAAGAATTAACTTATTTTTTGTGCCCTAGACAGTGGGAAATGGGAGGCTGCAGGAGAGGCTGGGGTAAAGTAGAGGCCAGGGCCTCATTTGAAAAGTTGGGTAGAAAACTGTAGGAGTGGAAAGCCGACTGGTGAGCAATGCATGGGCTGATATTTCATATACTGCCTATCACATGGTATTTCATTTGCTATTCTTATTGGTTCTGTAAGTTTCATCTTATTGCCATTTTTAAAAAAATGAAAATAGTTAAGAGAACTTGCAAAAAAAATCACCCAAATATGTACAGATAGTGTCTGTTGGTAGAACCAGAAATCAAAATCAGACCTGTTCTGACACCAAAGCTCGTGTTTTACTAATTATAGCTCATAATCAAACTCCTATACTAACATTTTCCTTCCATGTGAATGGCGTGAAGCATTCTGGGGAAAGCGATAAATGGGTATGGACTATAGATAGGAACTATTGAGTGCACCTACCTGGTCGGTAGGTGTAACATTTCTCTTTCTCTTCAAATTTCAGCTTTCAACCAGTAAGTATTGAATGGCCATGGTGCAGTGTAGGGATACAATAGTGAACAAGCTAGTTCTTGACCTTAGGGAAGTTAGAGCTAGGGAGGGGTGAGAGGCACATCAAAAGATACTTAAAATACAGCACAGTGAAGTGTCGCTAGTGAAGTGAAACAGCTTACTCTGAGAGACCTAGAAGAAACACTAGTTCTGCCTGGGGGGTCCACGAAACCTTTCTGGAAAGGTTGGGATTTAAAGCACAATGCTGGGGCACCTCGGTGGCTCAGTTGGTTAAGCATCTGCCTTTGGTTCAGGTGATGATTCCGGGGTCCTGGGATTGAGCCCTGAATCAGGCTCCCTGCTCAGTAGGGAGTCTGCTTCTCTCTCTGCCTATTGCTCCCCACTGCTTGCGCTCTCCCTCTCTGTCAAGTAAATAAATAAATAAATCTTTAAAAAGATAATAAAGTGCAGTGCCATAGAAGAGGCTATGAGATGTGGGATCCTAGATGATAGAATGTGATAGCCCCCTGCAAACCTTCCAGATCTTTTTGTAAGTGACATTCTCCTCCTCTTTCTTCAAAGCAGGGTGAAACCGAGCTTTAGTTGGGGCACCGATGAGGGAGCCCATCCATTCTTGGGCCACCATCTAAGATAATGCAGATCTTATCTGTAACCAAACGGTGACTGTTTCTTGTGCCTACTCTAACCATTGCCCAACGAACACCACATCCTCTGCAGCCAAGGCTACCACGACTGCTTATTGATTACCTCTGAAAAGGCTTCTGTTGTTTGGCATCCTGTCTGCTCACCTTCTAGTCAGTGGGGTTCTTCTCATTGGCTGTGCTGCCCCTCTGGTCTGAACGAGGCTGCATGTGGGAGGTAATCACCGTCAGTGCAATCAACCACTGCAGAGATATGGAGGCAGAGCCAACTACACCACTTCTTCCTCCCTGGACTTTGAGGCCCTAGGAAGAGCCGAGGGGAGGGTGCTGTTGGAGCCTGAGTATTCTTGCTTGAGCAGGCGGTGTTTAAAAGAAAAGAAAAGAAATGTGGTTATTTTTGAAATTAGGCCTTTCCTCTCCATCCTCCTCCTGCTGTAGGCTTCCATGCAGAGTCATTTTCTTCTTCAGATGGTTCAGCTTCTGAATTTATTTCACACAAAAAGCATGGCATATGTTTTCTTTCTTATATGTTTTTTAAGGTGACAGTGAGTTTTCCCAATTCACAGCACTTTCTGCTGGTTGCTTCTGCAGGGGAACACAGAACATACTTCTAGCAGCTGCTGCTGCCAGCATGAAGCCCGAGGGCTTGTGGCAGCATTGGGATGCTTGTCTTTTGGTGTTGAAATGCTCTACTGGAGCATCTTACCCCGATGTGCAGACTTTCATGCTTCTGAGGATAGTGGAGTCCCTAGGACCTGGGGGGAAAGAGTGTCATCCAGTGGTCTGCATGCTGGGCAGGGCTTCAGGAAGGCAAGGATATGGTCCTGCCTCTTGGAAGGGATCCTGGAGTGAGTCCTTTTTTTCCCTGGCTGTTTCTGGTCATGGGCGTTTGAGCCAGTCACACTGACTTTGTCACCTTCAGAAATGTGGTGGGGAATCCATGCCCTCTACCCTCCCACCTGCACATTTCCCCGAGGTTTTACTTTAAGAGATGTACCTTAAGAAAATCCCAAACAGGGGCACCTGGGTGGATCAGATAGTTGAGCGTCTGACTCCTGATTCCGGCTCAAGTCATGATCTCAGGGTCATGAGATCAAGCCATGTTTGGCTCTGCACTCAGCGTGGAGTTTGCTTGATGATTCTCTCTCTCCCTCTCCTCCTCCCTGCCCTTATGCACTCTCTCTTTCTCTCTCTGAAATAAATGATTAAATCTTAAAAAAGAAAAGAAAATCCCAAACAGAAAATTGGGATTTGTGGAATGATGGTGGGGAGGGGAAGGGGAGATGTTGAATATTCATGCTATCACATTTATCCCTTTATATAACAACATCTAGATCATGGTTTAGTTTAGAAAATGAATGTGATATATACATGTTTATTGGCACATACATGTGGTTGGCAAGAGAAGGGAGACAGAATTTGTTGAGGGAACTCTGTTTCCTGCTACTCATTGAATCTTCATGACTACTCTGTATTATTGACAGTATTATTCTTATTTTTGAGGTGAAGGAACTGAAGCAGAGAGGTGATTAACGAATTAAGTCGCTTCTCATTGACTAAGCCGAGATTTGAACCCAAGGCCGTGGCAGGTGGTGTGAACCTCCTTAGGACCTCTCTGTGAGCCAATTACCCCAAGGTTTGAAACTGGGCTTCCCTGCTAATGCCCTTGGCAGTCCCTTCCTTCCTCAAAGTCTGATTCTCAGAAAATCTTGTCTTTCTGCTTCACCGAGTTGTTGTGCTAACCATGATCATCAGACAACATGGGGAAGTTCTTGGTAAATGACACCACATTAGAGAAATACTAGAAGGAGTCACTATTACTTCATTGCCACTGAGGCACACCAGTTGATGAATAACTGAACTCTTTAGCTAAGGGACTTGCTGTGAAGTTTTGTCTCCTATAGCAGAGTATTGGCGGAGGCACATTCCTCACACAGGAATCAGTTTCATACTGTTGCCACGTATGGGTCATCTGTGGACAGTTAATGCCCATGGAGAGGGTGCGCAGGAGTAGTCCTTAAGAGCAAGGCTGCTGGAGACATACTGCCTGCCTCTGCCACTTGCCAGTTCTGTGACTTTGGGCAAGTGATTTTTCTTCCTTTTGTCTTTTTGGCTACTTATTCTCTCATACAAGAAAATCTTGACAAAATCAGGATTGACTTTTCTTTTTTCTTTTTCCTTTTCTTTTTCTTTTAAGAAACAATGAGTTGAAACTTTCATGCCATTGAAAAATCTAGAAAATGTCAAATAGCTTTTATTTTCTTTTAAAAGTTTCTCTGAAAAGTATTGCCCAATATCTAAGGTTACTCACTGGTTTTAGCTCTCCTCATTTTGTAAACAGAAACTCTGGAAAAAAGACAGAAAAATTTATACCTCAGCCCAATAATGTTACCTATGAGAAGGAGATGAAAGTGAATTTTATTTTACTCCTTTTGCTTCCAGTGCGTTCTTTAAATTTCCTACAACTAACACACTTTGTAAAAATAAACCAATTAAAATTTTATAAAGAAAACAAGAACAATGTCAGTCTTCTCAGAATTCAACAAGATTCAATAAGCAAGGCCTTTGGGAAGAAGAATTAAAAAAAAAAAAGTAGATTGTTTCCTGTCTGCAAGGAGACGGATATCCACAAGATGTTTCCCTTTAGAAAAGTTTTCTTTCTTTCCTTTTTTCCCACTTATCATACCTGCCTTCCTGACCATTGTCTCAGTGCCCCTTTTCCAGTTATACCTCCTTCAGATGACATTGTTCCCCTTCTTCTTTCCATGCCTCCCTCACCAGTGTTTTTTCTCTGTATTCCATTCACCAAGGCCAAGGAAATTGAAACATGACGTTGAATTTCAAGATAATCAGGAATACCTTTTTAGTTAGTCCTTAGGAATTTTCCTAAACAAAACTCTTCATAAACATCAAAAAGGAATTTCAAATGTGTGTACCTTTTTTTTTTTTTTTAAAGATTTTTATTTATTTATTTGACAGACAGATCACAAGTAGGCAGAGAGGCAGGCAGAGAGAGAGAAGGGAGGAAGCAGGCTCCCTGCTGAGCAGAGAGCCCAACTCGGGGCTCGATCCCAGGAACCTGGGACCATGACCTGAGCTGAAGGCAGAGGCCTTAACCCACTGAGCCACCCAGGAGCCCCAAATGTGTGTACCTTTTTAAAAACTTTTATATTGTGAGCAATATAGGAGAGAAATTAGCTATTTGGAATTGTGTTTCTGAAGATCATTGGTTAGATTTCCTGTCACAGGCCCAAAGGGCCCTGTCTCTTACAACACATTTAATAATATGTACCTCTCTCTTGCTGGAAATAGCAAGCTGTGACTCTTATGTGGTCTCACGAAGATCTGTCTGCGCTTTTTCTCAGAATGATACATTTTACATTTCAGCAAATAAAACATATAAGGCTCATGAAGTCCTTGAAAGAAATCTCTGTGCAAAAATTGTGCAAGCTTCTTTTTTAATGCTATAACTAAGAACTAGAAGAGGGTCTGCCCACTGTACTCAAGTCAAATGAGTAACCATGCTATGATTGAACTTCCCCATTGGCAAGAAGTGTTTCTGTCTAAAGAGAGAAAGGAAAGGGGGTCACAATGCTCCTACCCTCTGAAGCAAATACCCTTGGTATGAAATTCATTGTGTCTGCCCCATAAAAAAATGGAGATCCACATCTGTATGGATAGCTGATTTAAAAAAAAAAAGTAGAAACCAGTATTATAGGTGCAACATACTATTTGTTGTTTTAACTGGCATTTCTTGTGAGTCTGAACATTTTTCCATATATTTATTGGTTTTTTATACATATAGAAATAATATACATATTATTTTGAATATTTTCTATTCATTCCCTTTGCATTCTTTCCTATTACTATGATTGTCTCCATATTGCTTTAGATGAACTTTGTATATATTAAGACACTATCTTTTTTTTTAAGACACTATCTTTTTGTCTTATGTTTAAACATTATCATTTTCTAATGTATTTGCTTTTTAGTTTTCTTATATGAATATTAAAAAATATATGTAGTTGAATCTTTTCAATCTTTCCCTTTTAAAAATGTGTTTTTATATTACTTCTTTATTATCCTTGTTTCCAACCCATGAGAGAGAGAGGGAATCCAATGTTTTCAGTGAGTTAATAATCCGCTTCTAATGTTATTGAATCTGAGAGTTAGGAAATAATTATGTCCCATGTATTTTTTTAGAAAAAGGGGGAGGGGAGGAAATACAAATTGGAATTAATTCTGAAGTTAAGTGGCTCTGGCTATGCTGCCCCTCTTTCCTGTGTCAGAATGGAAAGGATCCTCAGGTGTCAGAGGCTATCTCTTTCAGCCTCTCCCCCTCGCCCAAAGCAGGAATCCTGTCCATACTATTGCCAGCATCCCCTTGACAAACTGCCAGCATAGCTTGGTCTCCCACTACAGCTCTGGTTGTCAGCAGGACATACCTTTCCTATGTTATGCGGAAACTTGCCTGCCTGTAAGTTCCACATGCCAGGCCTAGCTCTGCCTTTGGAGCCATATAAACAAAGTTGGTCTAGGTAGGAAACCTTCAACAACTCCGAGGAAGCTGACATATCACATGAGACATTTCTTTTCCAGGACAAACACCTCACAATCTTTTCTCTCTTCCTCCTCCCACATGGAGTTGAGACTCACCACTAGCCTGTTTGCCATCTCCTGGATACACCCCCGTGTCTGCCTCTTCTCTTGTATGGGCCCAGTACTGAGCCCCGAATTCTGTGTGCACCCGATGGGACAGAATAGGCACAAATATGGCATGCTCAAGTCTTTCTGTGGGCCTAGAGTTGTGCCCACTCAGCCTCCCTTTGCAGCTTTTCATTTTCTCAGCCACCACCACTGTGTCTCAGGAACCCTAGAGCTAGTGGCCTGGGCACCTGAACTTGTCTTTACTCCATTCCACCTTTGTGTGGAAGCTTGATTTTGTTTTTGTTTGTCGGGCTTGCTGTTGCTGACAAAACCCTGGTAAACTTCTTACATCGCTGCTTGGCAAGTGGCTGGAGACTGTTTATTTGTGTTCACTTCCCTTTCTCCTACTTTTAAAGACTTTATTTATTTGAGGGAAGGGGGGCAGAGGAAGAGGGAGAGAAACTCAAGCAGACTCCCCACTGAGCATGGAACCCATGCAGAGCTCGATCCCATGCCCCTGGGATCATGAATTGAGCCAAAAATCAAGAGTTGGACACTTAACCGACTGATGAGGCACCACCCAGGTGCCCCTTTCTCCTAGTTTTAAAGCCTCTGCCGTTTACTGATGATGGCAGCAGTTTTCAACCTTTGTTTGTGGGTCAAGGTTTTGGTTCTGGATCACTATCCTGTTAGACCAGGGCTTGCTGTTTAAGGGCCTCCCACTGAGACTTGGCAGCTGGGGAGGGCAGGGCAGGGCTGCGGTAAAGTAAAGGTGGGGCTCGTAGAGCTAGGTGGGGCTAGGCTGCATGGGAGACTGGTTTCTCTACATCAGTTGGGCCTGGTGATGGCACAGTTGGTAGGTGACACAGGCGCCACCTGGCAATGGCAGTGGAGGCCTTGGACTTAACTGACTCATAGTCCTGCCTAACCAGCTAGGAAACCCTGGGCAGTCATGGGTTATCTCCTAGAAGATGACTCTGGAAAGCAGGGCCCTCTGCTGCCATTTATCAAGCACTGGTTTCAGGACTGTGTAACTAACAGGGTCATGAGCATCATCCATTTGATTATCGCAGCAAACTCATGACAAAGGTTCTATACCTCCTCTCATTTTACAGATGAAGAGATAGTAACTTAGATTCAATAATTTGTCCAAGGTCAAAGTGTTTGTAAATAGCTGAGCTGGGATTTGAACACAAGTGGGGTGAATGTCTGTGCTCCTAACCACAATGCCCCTGCCTTTCCCTCAATTCTGCTCGGTTCTGTGGCCCATCATGATTCAGCAGGAACTCTAGGACCGAGGAGGACTGTGTTCATGCCATTTGTCAGTTGGAATGCAGCTGAAGCCACCTACGTTCTGCTAGCCTGTATGAAGCAGCCAGCAAACATTCAGGTACCGAGAGTAAATTTCTACCAGAAATGGCTTTATGTCAGTTTTGCTATCATCATCTCCATATTCAGGGATTAAAAACCCAGAAACAGAATGAAGCATGAGTTTTCCTTGAGTGGGAAGCCTGTCTAAAATATTATTATTAATTATTCATGCTGGCTGAGGCTGTTTACTTAAAATATTTTTTTTCTCCTTGTAGACATAAAAAAAATTAATTGCTCTGGCCTTTTCTCTGTGATTTCCTGATGTCTTGGCATGCCAATGCCTGAGAAAACTTAACCCACAGAATGAGTAATGCTCCGTAGCTAGGAGCTGGTATTTCGATTGCCCAAGGTTGTGGAAATCTCACTGCAACATGGGAGTCAGCTCCTTAGAAAGCAAGCAAGCAAACCAGCCTGCTTCTTCTACTGAAAAAACCCTGCCCTCTTTAAGCATTTTAATTTGCCTTCTTTCAATACAACATAATATTGTAGTTACTATCTCCTTGGCTTTACATGTTAGTTCAACAGGACCCAGTGATTCTTGGGTTTGTGTAGTGTCTTCATAAGAACAGAACATTTTCATATTTGTTATTACAACATGTGTGTTTGTGTATGAGAGAAAGAGACAGAATAGGAGTGAGCCCTCATTAGAGAAATGTTTTTGCCTCGAAAGATAGCAAATCTGATATATGAGGAACTGCCAGTGAACCAGTGAGGGGCAGGAGAAGAAACTGAGAGCCTTCTTTTTATAGATTTATGTGCTTTGTGTCTTACTTAGAGCAAAGGTCAATCTTCCAAGAAAAACACTGAAAGTCTTGGCATAAATACTATATGGCACTTAGTAGGTATACGCAGTATTTGTCAGTTCTATTCTTCCTCTCCAATGATGTGTTCATATTTACCATAGACTTGCCATTTCTCTAACAACTAAAATTGGTGCTTTCACATAAAAGTCGTATTTCTGTGTCTCTGTAGTTGTTTATTAAGTTTATTTTGATCCCAGTTACATCACTAGGAACCCTCTGGTACCATTTATCTAAATATGGTTCGAGCTTCTCTGGCTGGCTTCTCCTATGTTCTCTCTCTTATCCTTGTACTACAGGAGTATAACTTAATCTTCTGCCTTTTTGTTTTCTTTCTGCTTAAGTGAAAAACAAGAATGCCAAGACTGCTGCAGGACACACCTGTGCACTGTTGCAGAGCCGCTGGTCTTGAGGGGAGTCTGGTTTTGCCACACAGGTGGTGACTGGGAGGCCTCAACAAGCCTCCAAATAAAAAGGGGAAAAAAACAAAGCCAGTGTATGTTGAGGTGGGGGCTGGGATTGGGGGAAGGAAATACCTTTGACTGGGTATTTAGCAGATGTTGCTTAATTATTCTGAGTACCAAAGTGTAATTAGAAAGCCAGTGTCACAGAGAAGTAGAGTTTTAACGTGTGCATGCACACACGGACAAACCCCCTCTCCCCCGCCCGGACCAGGTGCACATTTTTTTCTACATTTTCTTTCTCAGGTAGTTCCTCTTCCTTGACATCATGATAGCACATTCAAGATTGAGAGACTCCATCCAGTTAATGCCACGTGCTGTGAGAGCCACAGTTCAGAGGGAGATTGCCCCTAAATGTAGTTGGCTATTCACCGGGGTTGAATCCCTTCTTTTTTCTCAATGCTGAATATAATCTGTCCCCAAATTTACACCATGCACTAAAGAAGAACTGCATATGGCATACAGTTACTAGCAGTTTAGGTGCTGGTGCAGCAGGCAAAATGAGGGATCTAGATTTTGGAGTTCTGGAACACAAGCTCAAATGCTTGTGAGCTAGGTGGTTTTTTGGTATGTATATGCAGTTGGACTTTTTATGGATGGGTTAGAATGGAGATGAATGTGAGTCATTTAATATTTCTGCTTTCCACTTCCTGTCTAGAGCATAGAGCACGTCCCACCCATATATTTTTTTTTCTTTCAGAAATAGCATTAGCATTAGGAGGCTCATCAACTATTTTCTCTCTTGGCCATTTACCAAAATTTTTTTTGGTGTCACCTTCTTCATTTACAAAATGGGAACGAGTCTTTCATGTTGTGATAAATGAATAGTAGCCAGTAAGAAAGGGGTACTTTCAATCTGTAAAATACCATGTGAAGAATTTTAAGCTTAAAAAATTAGATTTCTTTACAATATGAATGAAATAGTCATTTGAAGATACTCTGTTTCACTAACAAAGAAATGCCTCTGAAAGAATAATGATGTTATATTTGACATTATCTATCAGCTTGGTAAAGTCAAAAAATATTGACATGTAGTGTATGTGAGAATGTGGGTATGTTGAATCAACTTTCCTGCAAAGTATATTGTCAATATATTTCAGAATTTAAAATGATCATGCATTTTGATGAAATGACCCTTCTTCTAGAACATTATTCTCAGGAGAAAATAAGAAAAGTATATAAAGATATATTTATAGGCTTGTTCATCTCAGCTTCCTTAATAAGATTGAAAAATGGGAAATAAGATACAAGCCCACTAATAGGAAATTATTAAATGAATAACATAACCCAAATAGAATAAATACTCTGTTCAAAAGGAGGACACAACTCTGATGAAATGGAAAGATATCTAGAATATATTGCTAACTGGAAAGTAAATTATAGAACTATATGTTTAATATTATTCCATTTGGATGGATATGTTTATATTTATCCCTATATTTATATTTATGTACATGAAGAATATTTTTGTCTGTCGTAGTCATTGGAAAAGGAGGTTATTAGAAAAAGACTTTCACTTTGTACTTTATACACTTTTTACTTGCCTAAACTTTTTTTTTTAAAATGGTGAATGGCATTTGTGTTGTATAATCAGCCAACACAATAATAATCAAGAAGAAAAAAGAACCCAAGGGACACAGGAAAAAAAAAAAACCACCTCTGAGTTCTACTGCTTTTACTAATTTCTCTCATTTGTAATATGACCATTGAATTGGATACACTCAACTTCTGATCAGCTAAGTAGGTACACCGGGCCTAGGCTATTTACAATGGACTAAAGAAACAGTAAAAGATAAACAAGTATGAGATAAACAGTATGAAGATACGATATAAATTGGTGGGGACGGCCATAAATAACACACTAATCTAGTTAATGAAATAATATATGACGGGCACCCGATGAGCCTGTGAATTGAATATCATGTGAAAATAAGGTTGTTGAATTTAGCGTAAGTGATAGGGGCCACCGCCGGGGGATGATAGGCACTGCATTCAACGCTGTGGGAAGCGTGATTCTCGCTCTGACCTCTTTTCTTTCTGAGAGACCCAGTGGTGGGCATTAGAGACTTTCAGTCTACTTTGCCTTTATTTTGGACGGAGACCTAGATGCTATCATGTAAAAATATCCCTGCTAATGCATATTAAGATGTGACATGCTTCCTTTTTTTTTTTTTTTTTAATTTTGTATGCCTTTATATCATTAACCTGAGAGGAAAAAAAAAAACAAACCCCAAAACAAAAAACCCATATCCAGACCTGTAACCAAAACCTCCCGGTGGGATTTGTTTAGTGTGAGAGCGTGATTAGTAATTTTTAGTGATTAGTAATTTTCTCCCTCAGGTGGTTTTTCTGCATTCCTGTAGAGATCGTGTACACAACAGGGCTGCCAAGTGAGAAGAAAAGACTCAAGCAGAAAATATCACGCTTTAGAAAACACTGTGTGTGCGCGCGCATGCGCCTGTGTGTGTACGTATTAAACAACTATTTTAATTACTTTGACAAAGTGCTTTGATTTGGAACCATTGCTTTTATGTCTTATATAATTTCTGGTCTTGCAGAAAGTTCCATTATGCAACAATTTTATACAACGGAATTATATCTGTGCTCTATCCCCTCAAAATCCTGTCTCCTGCACACCCTTTCTATCCCCCCATTGGGCTTTGGAAAGCAAACCAATTCTAAATATCTTAGCTTAACAAGGTCCCAGGGCTTTATTTGCAGGTTTTTTAGGGCCCACTGTGGAAATCACAGGATTGAAACAGAAGGAATTTAGCTTTTACAATTAAAAAAAAAAAAAAAAAAAAAGACTGCAGAGGTCTTTAATGAGAGAGTTCCATGAAGGAGGGCCATGTTTTTAGTGTCTTGCTTGGTCAACCCTATAAATCCAATAAAGGGGGCTTTCACATAAACTCTTGCACCCACACAGACAAATTACTGGCCAGAGGGTGTAGCTGATTCTCTTCTTGCTACTCCCTGAGGCTGGAAATCATGTAGCACAAAGATGAGGTAAGCCATGTGGCCTCAGGATTCTCCCACTTGTACCTTTCATAATTTTATTTTTGCATATCAAATGGATACCTACACTGAACCCCATGACCTCATTAATCCTATTGCTGGCTCCTCAGAATGTCGCTCTCTGACCCCAAGAGAATCATACACTCTTTCTTGGGTTATTCTTTGGTTTCTAAGATTAAAGTTGGTGCTTAGGACAGTAAGTGAAATAAGCTTTAAAGTTGGGAGTTAAGGCACTTATGCTGACAAAAATCATAGAGTATGCTGACCCGCCTTACCCAGTTGATGGATTTTAGTCATGTTGCCCATTATCACTGTTGTCATTACCAGCATCAGCAGCAGCAGCAGCAACAACATAGAGCTACTGCACTTTGCTATTATAAGCACTTTCCCATGCATTGTCTTATTTGGTCTTCATGGCAGTTCTCTGAGGTCCAGGAGGGTGTCTCTCTCCTCACCATTTTAGATATGAAGATGTTGAGGCTCTAAAACCACATGTTTAGCAACAGAGCAAGGAAGATAATCCAGACTTTGTAATTCTGGGCTCTGTACTCTTTCTGAAGCACCTTAGGGGATGAGAGGGGCAGGGGACACCAATCACTCTAACTCTGGACTGAGAGCCTAGCCTGCCTTGAATTCTGATCTTGAGCAAAGACTAAAGTTGCTTTAGAATACAAGTGATGACTTTAAAGTGGATAGATAAGTCATTCTGCAAGTTCA
The DNA here is from genome assembly GCF_002288905.1 of Enhydra lutris kenyoni. NCBI lineage: Eukaryota > Metazoa > Chordata > Mammalia > Carnivora > Mustelidae > Enhydra > Enhydra lutris. Next base: position 8,955,300 of record NW_019154086.1, read on the forward strand.
GTGTAATGATCTAAGAAAACACGATTTCCCCCCTTTGGTAAATTGGCCACATGATGGTGCAAGGAGGTGTTCTGATAAGCCTGAGGTGTCACCTTGTGAGGTCCTCCCAGAGACAGCTTTAGGTTACCTGTTCCATGTGTTGGGTGAACCACTCTCCGAGCCCTATCTCCATGGATACAAACAGAACCTACTCTCTTCAGTTCTCTGAGCGTGAATGGCAATCCCAAATTGGCTATCCTAAGCCACTCAGGGCAGCAGGAAGATTTTAAATGTTCAACATGGTAAATGAACAGAAATTATAGGTGAGTGAGGCTGACTTGTGGCTGGGGAAGAGACAGAGGTGGACAGCTTTCCATTGTCCTGGCTGGAGACCAGGGATGGGCTAAAATGATTCTCCCCTCCCATCCAGGCCATCGCCCGTTGGTGCACCAGGATTGTGAGCTGTTGCAAACTGTGGGGAGAAGAAAGGAAGCTGGGGGTGGGATGGGGGTCCAAACAAAAGCTGGAACTGGGGAGCATGTAGAAGTTCCTCAAGACAAGGCAGAGGGGTTCTCACAAGGTTGTGACCAACTCTAATGTCAGGGAGAAACATTCTATTTATTTTTATATTTTTAAAGCTGAATATCGTGCTAGACATGTAGTAGTAGTTGCTCAATAAATGCTTGTTGAGGGAATGATAAGCTGGTGTGGACTTTTAGGAACCTCACCTGCCATTTCCTCCCTGGATCAGGCAACCAGTTTAAACTGGTGGCCTGGCCTTATGGCTGCCCCTAGAATTGCCACTTCTGATCTTGCTCCCATTTGTGGACCTTTGGGTTTTGCCTGTCTTTGGGGGCCTGTGTAGTGACCCCAGCCTGGCCTCTATTTCTGCTTCCTGCCCTGACTTCTGATGGAATTATCAGGTAGCCTATTTCCAAAATTCTCAACTTTCCATTTAGTTACGATGGAACCCCAAATAATTCTGAAAAAAAAAATGTAGCCCTTTTAGAAGACTAGCTATGAAACAAATGATTTTTGTCACAATATGAGATTCCACATGTACAGTGGTGGTTTTACCAAAATTTTAGGTCTCACAAATCCTGGCTGAAGGAGTAAAAAGTCTGTTTTTTTCGAGAGGCTACTTGGCTGTGTCTATCAAAATTTCAAAAAGTATAAACATTTTGATATAGCAATTTCAGTTCCAGAAATCTAATTGACAGAAATATGTGTGTGTGTGAATATAATTACAAAGATGCTTAATGTCACATTGTTTGCGATTGTAAAAAACAGAAATTGTGAATCCGTTAACAAGGAAATCAGCAAATAAATTATGTCCACACAAAAGAATACTATTCATCACGTAAAAGGAATCAGGGAAATCAGGATTTATTTTTATATTTAATATGCAAGGGTCTGAATAATTTGCATAGTATGATCACATTCTTTAAGTTTTATATGTGTCTATATATTCAAATATATCTGTGTATAATATATACATACACACTTCTATATGTATTTTTTATTGTGTATACTTATATCTTTGTATTCCTATTTGTGAATAGAGGCATAGAGAAAAGTCTGGAAGACATACACAGAATAGTTAAGAATGGTTATCCATGAAGAGAAGAAATGGAATAAGATAATTATATACTTAGTGATCATCTACCGCTCTGATATCTTCTCTTTCCTTCTGCCATTTTGGGCCATGTATCTTCTAGGAAGATTAAATGAAATAATGGTTAACTCAGTTCTATATTTTTTAACATTTGTGCCTATGCCTCTTTTCCCTCCCAAGCTGTGTGTGTGTGTGTGTGTGTGTGTGTGTGTGTCTGTGACTAAACTGAAATCATTGGGAAACTATTGGTAAATTTGAACTTGAGGTTAGTGTCAGAGTTCTTACATCTCTTTGATTCCTGCTTCCCATGATCACTGATCATAGGTAATATGTACCACCAGGAGTAAATGAAAGATATTTACAAATGTGAGTAACGTACCATTTCCCAGGGCTTTATGTTAGGATGTTAGAATGCAGATGGCTCCTTTCTCAAATTCAAAGAAAGTCTTGAACAAAATGACAAGAAAAATGCAGGTTGTTTGGTGTCTACCCTGTCAGTGCCCATGCTCTCTTGTTGTCTTAAATAACAGATATTTTCAAGAAGGTAGTAGGTGTGAAGTTCAGGTCCATTAGTCACCAACCATGTGAAGCGGGGTGGGGGGGGCACTCATTTAGTCTTGCAAAGCTTTTGTTTTCTCCTAAGTGACACAGTGGTATATGTCTAGTAGGCCTGTTGTGAGGATGAAGTCAGATACCATGTGTGAAAATGCCTAGTACACATTGTAGATGCTCAATGACTATTTTCTCCCTTCTGATTCTTATTTTAAGGATTCTCTCAAATAAGCTGTCGAGCTTTGCTGTTCTCGGAGTATTTTCATCTTTAGTGGCGCCCCGTGGTTTCAGAACATCTGCAGTTATGTCACGTCTTTCCCTTCTGCCACCATGATGACTCTGTGTCCCTTCTTTCCTCTCCATTCTTCTCTCCTCAAGCACTTCCTCTTGCCTTTGGCTCTTCCTCCCTACTTCCACTTCCACTTTTTCTAATTCCATACCTTCACACCTTGTACTTCTCTATTCAATTCCTAAGACCTCTAGGGAGAGACACACATGCTTCACAGAGAAAGAAAAAGAAACACACAGTGTAGTAAGGGAATGAAACCAACTGTTCCTCCTTCACAATTGAGCCATGCTAGTTTCTCTCACGTCTCTGAGGTATGCTTCATCATACCTCCACGTCTTTGCTCTTCCTTCTTAACTTTCCCCTGTTTTTCTTGGGCTAAATTCCAGTTGTGCTTCAGGTCTTAAAGGCATATCCTCTGGGGGTCTGATTCTGGGCTCCAATATAGCAGGTCAGAGGCTCTCACAGGGCTCCATGCAGGCCCCAATACTGACATCACTAGACTGTTAATAGTTCATAGAATAGTCCTCTTTCCTGCTGCAGTACCAGCTTGTACACACAGATTGTCACTTGTTTATTTTCACATTTCTAGTGCTTGGCTCAATGCTTAGCTCTTAGCAGGTGCTTATCAAATGGCGTTGTAACATGGTGTGTTCATCATCAAGATATCTGGGAGACCCAACTTAGTTTTTCTCAAGCTGAATTCTGCTCTGGGACCTCTGTCTTATTCTTACACGAGTCCACAATTTTGAGTGACCCTAATAAAAGTAAGACAAAATTTCGCACACTGTCTAGGCCTATTTTATTGGGATAAGTTTCCAAAGCCCCTTAGCCTGGGAGTTAAGGATCCACATAAACTTTTCAGCTTTTCAGCCCTCTGTGAACCTGATAATATGGTTACACAAATTTGCCAGCATTGTTACCTTTTTGTCCTTGCTCATGCTGCTTCTTCCCCTAGTCGGGTCGATTCTCCCTATTCTTTGACTATTGAAAATCTTATCCCTCAAGTTCCTGTTCAAATAATGGTTCTTACTTCTTGGAATCATTGTGAAAATTAAATAAGATAAATTGCATAAATACATAGCACAGTAGTTGGCATAGAGCAAGTGCCCTATAAAGATTAGCTATTAGCATCTTTTCTTTACTAGACTTTAAGCTCAGAGAAGGTGAGAACCATGTTTATATTATTAATATAGGTACCTAAGCACCCAACATAAGACTGAGTGCATAGTAAGTGCTCAGTAAATGGTTGTTGAATAAATGAAGGAATAAATGGTCTAAATGACTGTCTAATAGGGCAGACCACATACTAAATTACCCCCAGGCAAAGCCAATTACCAGGTGTAGTGGGTTTATCCATATGAAATATTGAAAACAACTCCAGTTCTTTAGCTACCTAGATATGACCTAAAAGATTTTCCAAGAATCACTAATAGATGATTGGCTAAATATGCCTAAATGCTAGAAAACACAAAAAAATATGTAAGTTTCTTTGGTTAGTCAAAGGTTCAGCTTTGAATGTGGAAAATGTTAGCGTGAGAATAATTAAAGGAGATTTCATGTTTAATCGGGTCCAATTCAATTGGACCTTATAAAAAAATCAACTTTAGGAATCCTGCTCCTCTCATTCTCTTACAGTAGTGGTAACAGTTTAAAGCCAATGTTAATAGTGAAAAATCAAATATTCTGTGTTTCACGTATTGAACTCCTTTAGAGGAAGTCTGAAGTGGTGAGTATTTTAACTCAATTGAACAGAATGCTAGAAAGACCCTTTTGAAATACAAAATAGTTTTAGTTTGAAAAAAAAGTCCATGTAAAATACAAGAAAGTTTTGAATGCAGGAGTATTACTTTGTCAGGATATTCATACTTGTATGCAAAATGTCAATACTTGGAGAGTAGTATATGACCCAGTCTAGAGTACTTTGTAATAAAGCTCTCCATCATTTCCAGGTGCAATTATACATGGTCTTTCCATTAATTATTATTTTTATCTTTCTACGTTCCTTTTCTTTTCCAATTCCCCTTTTCCTAGAGGGATCATCTTATAACAATAGACTTTGGAAGGAGAAACATTAACAATTACATTTTGAATGACACAGTCCTTCTTAATAGTAGCTTTCATTTCTGTCAATAAGCAAAATCTTTGGATTTAAAATGATCTGCACAACTGACACATCAAACAAACAAAAATTAACAACAACTAAGAAGTGACTCTACATCCTCTGAGACCAAGCAGTAGTATCTCCCTGGGCTGACCATCTGGGTGGTCAGGAGCCATGATGATTTCATCAGCTGCTATGACAAACTAGAAGAAGCAGGTGAACCCTTTGCTCCTTTCTGCACTGGTGGTTATGGGAAAAAATGTGATTCGGACCTGTGGGCACTGGGCATGTTTCTGGAAATCTCAAGTTATTCCTGTTGTAGAGACTGTGGAAGGTGCTAAATCAATTTGTGTAGAAACGACCACTCCTTCTCAAGGTCGAGGCCCATTCTTGTCTTCCCTGAGATGTCAAAAATGCCCATGAGGCTCCTGAGACCTTGCTCTTTCCTAAGGCTCCGGATTCCTGATGAAGACTGTGTCTTCCCTCCAACACAGCTGCCTCCTGTTTGGGCCACCTTTACTGATCCATCACCCTTTCATGCCCAGGAAAACAATCTCAACACCATCACATGGGCCCCAGCTTGTCATTTATCTAACTATGCTCTTTCTTTGATTCTGCAGAGGAACACTGACACGTAGTGTGGCTGACATTGTACCCCAATAACCTTTGAGAAAATAAATTGATTATAACAGCAAGAGCTCACAGTTTAGTGCTAATTTCACGTCTTTTTATGTAACATATGTCTTCAGACTCTCTGTTCAAAGCCTCACTCAGTTGCTTCTGGTGTTATTCATCCACTTCTCAGTTACTTCATGGGGGATTCCATAAGCTCATGACCAATTCTATCCAGTTCTTCTGCTCTACATCCATCCTCCACTGATGCCCATGGCCATCAACACCAAATCTGTGAAACCAAATAAGAGTGACTCCTTATTTTCTGCCAGTCTTCATGAGAGTGATTGTTTTTCTAGTACATTCCAAGGCTGCAAATCTATAAAATGCCAAAATAGCACCATGCTTAAATTTCATTCCCCTGGATCCACAGTGGCTCATGTAGTAATTAGGAGAACGCTCCTCTTTCCTTTTGTTACTCAGTTATGATTTAAAAAAAAAAAAAAGCACTCTATGCTCCAATATTTCACAGAATCCACATGAAAATAACTTTGTATGTGTGTGTGTTCTGATTGAAGTCCTGTTTTTTGCAAGGCTCACAGGTGGTATTTTGAGCTGGGTAAAGAAAGCCAGTCTGCTCTTCATCTTTCCTTGTTTTGTTCTGTACCCAACCCTTCTTTGTAGATGTTGGGTTTGTTTGTGTGTTTATATTTTGGGAGCTTCTCTTTTAAGGGGTTCTCCAGAATCCCACAGAATGCTTCCAGAATCTGGTTACCTGGCCATAGCTAGTCACCAGGAAAACTAGGGAAATGTGGCCTTTTATTCCATGTGTTACTGTACCTAGGCAAAAATCAGTATTCTGTTAAAAGAAAAAAAGAGGAGGAGAATGCATTTTTGGTACAGACAGCCAGCAGTCTCTGCTGCAGGTTTTAACCTACTTTTCCAGTTTTTTTTCCCCTACATCCATCCCTTTTATACACTTGTGGAAGACATCCAGTTTGATCATTGGTCTGAATATGGTATAGCTTTTCTCACTTCTGTGTCCTTGCTCATCATGTTCTCTTGTTTGAAATGCCTTTGGACTCCTTTTCTTGGAGTTTGTATCCTTCAAGGCACAGATTGGAGTTCTCCTTCTACGTAAAGTATGGTGATTATTTTTCTTCTAGATTTCAAAGCTCTTGTCTATACTATTCATGGCAACTTTTACCTTTTAAATTTATACTCAATGCTTTCCTCGTAAGCCTGTCAGTGCAAGGGCTGATAGATTTTCCGAAGGAAAGAAGTGAGAACAATGTCTTGCTGAAAGCCAGTGCTTGGCAATTACTTATTTTTGTTGTTATTGATAACCTAGGCTAAGGTTTGATGAGGTGTTTTAAGGATTGTGTAAGTGTTCCAGCTTGAGAACATTTGAGTCAAATCATGGAACTGTGCTATTTCTATACCTTTCTTCTGAGAGTAAAAATAATACTTGAAGCATTAGTTATTCTCAGAGGGATAAGGATGAGGATCAAGGGGGTGGGAGTTGGTTTAAAAAATTATTGCAGCCTTAACCCAGAAATCAAACTCTCCAATTTTTAGATAACATCAGTTTTGGGATAATATAATACATTTCCTTAAAAATTATTTTTAGAATTGATAATACATGCACATTTTAATTTTTTAAAAAGATTTATCCATTTATTTGAAAGAGAGAGAGAGTGTACCAACACAGGGTGGAGGGGCAGAGGGAGAGGGAGAGAAAGCCCAAGCAGACTCCATGCTGAATGGGGAGCCTGATGCAAGGCTCAATCTCACAACCCTGAAATCAGGACCTGACTTGAAATCAAGAGTCAGATGCTTAACCGACTGAGCCGCCCAGGGTCCTCCATTCACATTTTAAATCTAAAACATAAAAGCTTCATTTCCTTACCAGTCCTTCATTCAACCATCTCTATCTATCCAATCTCTATCTATCTAATATTGATTTCTTAATATTGTATCAAAGATATTATTGACATTAATAGAAACCAATACAAATATATACTCTTTTTGGACTCATTTTCCCGCATTTGGAGCTTTGATAGATATTGCCAGGTAGCCCCCATGAGAACTCTACCAATTTATATTCTTACCAGCAACATAGAAAAGTGCCAACTTTTTGCAGTCTTGCCAGCATAGATTATTATTAAACCTCTGAAATTTTGCCAGTCTGTTAGGTGGAGGGAAAAACTCCAACTTCATCTAGTTTTAATTTGCATTTTTATTACCATGAATGAAGTTGGGTATCTAGTCTACTTATTTAAGAACCGTATCTCCAAATGTCCACTGATGGAGGAATCAATAAAGAAGATATGCTATATATATATACATAATAAAATATTACTTAGTGATCAAAAAGAATGAAATCTTGTCATTTGCAACAATATGGGTGGAGCTAGAGTATATTATGTTAAAAGAAACAAGTTAGAGAAAGACAAATGCCATACGATTTCACTCATATGTGGGAATTTAAGAAACCATACAGAACATAGGGGAGGAAAAAAGAGAAAGAGAGGGAGGTAAACCATAAAAGATTCTTCATCATAGAGAACAAACTGAGGGTTGCAGGAGGGGAAGTGGGTGGGGGAATGGGTTAAGTGGGTGATGGGTATTAAGGAGGGCAGGCCCTTGTTGTGATGAGTCCTGGGTGTTATATGTAAGTGAAGAATTACTAAATTTTACTCCCGAAACCAATATTATACTATCCGTTAATTAACTAGAATTTAAATAAAAACTTGAAATGGAAAAAAGAGAGCCATATCTATTTTCTTTTTTGTGAATACTCTGTTATCTTTGTGAACTTTTTAATTGGATAAATGACCTTTCATTTACTCTCAGTGGATTTGTAGGTACTATTCATATATGTGAGAGATGAGTCCTTTTTCTATGTTTCAAGTTGCAAATATTATTGCCTAGTTGTCATTTGTTTTTCAGTTGGCTTACATTTTTTTTTCCCCCAGAAAAGTTTTTTGATTCTTATGGAATGGATCTTATCAATCTTTTCTTCCATGGACAGAAGAAATCAAATCATGGAACTGTGCTATGTTCCATGATTTTCTTCCGTGGATTTTGTGTGAATTACAAAGACTTTCAACATTCAATATTATAAAATAAGTCTCTCAATTTTTTTCTTTATTTATTTTACATTTAAATATTGAATCTATTTGAACTCTCAGGCTCCCTTTTAAACCATTTCAAACAAATATGTCCTTAGGACAGGGTTGCTAAATTTTATAAATAAAAATACAAATGACCCATTAAATTTGAATTTCAGATAAGAAATGAATCACTTTTTTTTTTTTTTAGTACAAGTGTGTCCCATGCAATACTGGGGGCTTTAGCCTAGGACTGATTTATAATAAATAATGATTCATTGTTTTTCTGAAATTCAAATTTAACTGAACATCCTATGTTTGTTATACCTGACAACCTTAGGTTGGGAGCCACCAGCCTAACTGCTTAGATGTTTTAGATAGGAGCGAGTTTCAGTTTAGGGTATGTTAGGGCTCTGATCCTCTTCTTCATTCACCATTTAAAAGTTTAATAGTATCAGGGCACCAAGGTGACTTAGTCAGTTAAGCGTCCCACTCTTGGTTTCAGCTCAGGTCATGATCTCATGGGCAGTGAGATAGAGCTCGCATTAGGGTCCTTGCTCAGTAGGGAGTCTGCCCTCTTTCTCTTCCTTCTCTTCGCTTGCGTGAGCTCTCTCTCAAATAAATAAAAGAAAATCTTTAAAAAAAAAGTTTAACGGTATCATAGAATGTCTGTATCCATCCCCTGTAGACTCTGAAGTTTGTATACACAATTGGTATTAGAAGAAATGAAATAAGTTTACTTACTTATGAATGAGTCAATGTTTAGTTCCCTTCTGACATTCCAAAGTGTGCTGCCAGAAAATCATTTCCAGGAGCAGGAAGAAACTATCCAGTAGCCGTGGAAAGCTGATTCCTTGCTTGTTTCGTTCTAATGAGACAACTGAGTTCCTAAGAATAATTTGTTATCAAAATAATTATCTCAATAATGTTTTCAAAAGGTTAGAGGTCCAGACTATCAGATTTATATGATAAGACTATTGTTTTTCTTACAACAGTTTATTTATTATTATTATTATTATTTTTAAAGAATTTATTTATTTATTTGACAGAGAGAGTTCACAAGTAGGCAAAGAGGCAGGCAGAGAGAGAGAAGGAAGCAGGCTCCCTGCGAGTAGAGAGCCCGATGCGGGACTCGATCCCAGAACCCTGACTGAGATCATGACTGGAGCAGAAGGCAGATGCTTAACCCACTGAGCCACCCAGGCGCCCTCTTACCTTACAACAGTTTAAATAATAACATTTAAAAATTATACGTATATTCTGCTTGATTACATTGGTCAAAACCTAATCTAATGTCTCTTTTTACTGCTTTTGGAAATGCATGGTAAGAAGTCTTATCTCTCTCAGCACACCTATTATGATGAACAAAGCACAATGTTGAGAAAATACTCTCCTTGCCTCCATAGGACTGTGGACAAGTCACAATCATGATAGAGACTGTGAGGTCATCGAAGCAGCAAGGTCCCAGTTGTGTTACAGCCAGTGCAGGACAGTATACTTACTTCTAATTTACTGGATTGCATTTCATTCATCCACTAACTCATTCATTCAACAAAAATTTCTTGAGTGCGTACTAACTGTTAGATATTGTAGTAGGTACTAGGTGGAACGAAACAGTCATGAGCCCTGTCTTCATGGGGATTTGCAGTGGTGTGCTAGGGCCAGCTCCCGCTGACTAGGTTGAAAGACCATTGCTAAATTTTCAGGAACTTCGTGAGCCTTGTAATCAGTAGTGGTGAGAGTATTTATATACGAAAATTGGCAAACACTACAAATCAGGGCTTTCTTTGTTGTTTCTTTTTCTCCTTCACTGCCCCTTTTATTTAAATGGAGAGCTGGTTGTTAAACACTGACCAGAACACCACCGAGTTTACAGAGATGCCCCTTGTCTGAGTCATCCTTCCTGCCTCTCTACCACCACACTGGGCCCCACAGTTCCAGTATACCTTGCTTTTCACAACAAACAAACAAACAAACAAACAATCTTCTTGGAATGTTGTGAAGGAATCATATTATTATAAGATATTATAGCTGACACATGTCATAGGTTATTGGCTATCTATAGAAGCCCAAATTGGAAACTTTGAAAGAAATTTTTGCAATGTTAAAACAAATATTAGTTTATATTCACCTACCTAAGATGGGGAAAATAATAACCCTTCCCTCATAGGGTTGTTGTGGGGATTAAATGAGCTAATGTGTATAAGACATTTAGGGACGTGCCTGGCATAGTATAATACAGAGTAAGTAAGCATCATACAAGTCAAGATCCACCATGTTCTTATGATACGCGATGTATGCAGGTGAATTTTCTTGGTGGCACTTATCATATAGAAGTGGGAAGCTTTAGCTGCATCTCGTTACTTCATTCAATCAGCTAAAATGATCTCTTTAATTTGAAAAGGTCCTTAAAGGATTTTAGATCTGGCATTGTAACTGCTGGAAGAAAGGCAGAACATCATGTCCTTGGAGCCTGAAGAAATGCTTCTTTTTGCTCTCTGGCAGTATTACAGCTTTTTATGAAAAACCTTACTTTTTCCAATCTTGGTGGCTTTGCTTAGCTTTCTTTCCTAAGTGAGTTGGGGCTCTTTTGATGTTGTCACACATGATTACGGTTTCCTTATTCTGCAAGAAGAATGCAGAAGGGAGAGGGGACCAGACATCCTCTCATGGACTCTACTAAACCTGGGATTTTGAAATCTAGAGTTTCACTTCTGGCAGAATTCCCCAGTTCTAACAAAAAGAAAATATACTTTATTCCTGATTTCTACCTTGATTTTTATATACAAGGAATGTTTTCTCACCCCATAAAAGGTAATTTTTCACATGCAGATCCTACATGGATTTTGTTAGACTTATGCCTCAATTGTTGCTGTTGTTCTTCCTCTTTTTGGTAGTATTATAAATGATATTGTTTCATAATTTCATGTGCAACTTGTTCATTGCCGGTATGTGGGAAAGCAATGGATGTTGCATACGGATTTTATTTCCTACAACCTTGCTATCATCACTTATCAGTTCTTAGAGTTTTTGGTAGATTCTTCAGAGTTCTCTACATTAACAATCATGTCATCTGCAAATAAAGGCAGTTTAATTTTTTCTTTCTAATCAGTATATCTTTTACTTATTTTTCTGGTCTTTTTGTATTAGCTAGGACTTCACATAGGAGCCATGAGAGAGGATATCTTTGCAGTGTTACTGATCTTAGGGGGAAAGTGTCCTCTGTCTAACCATTAAGTATGATGCTAGCTGTAGGTTTTTCATGTATACCCTTTTTTTAGCTTATGTGAGTTCTCTTATAGTTTGTTTGAACCTAATCTATTGAGAGGTTTGATATATGGTCGCTCCTCCCAGGGCAAGAGTGGTTTGGAAGTGGTAGCGGGAAAGGACATTCCATCCTTGATTCCTGTGATGACTAGTCCCTGAGTCAGCTCTGGGCTTGCTCTGTCCTCCACCCCCGTCATAAAACCAGGAATCTCCAGCAGCTGCATTTGGGAAAGAGTCAGCATGAGGTGGAGTGATGAACTTGCTTTTACATCTGAAGAGCTGCCACTTCTTATCTGTGTGAACTTGGATGAATCATAAAACCTCCTTTCTAAAGTCAGGGCCATATTTATTTTATAAACCTGTGAAGGTAGGTTGAAATGATGTTAACTTTACAAATTTATCTTTTTGACTCTAAGTTTTGGAGGGCAGGATCTCTGTTAGTTCATTTTTGTGAAATAATGTGAATAATTTTGTTGAAATAATGCCCTAGATAGTATGGGGAACAGGAAATGCTTACTACACATCTAACTATTGTGTTATTACAGATATTTATCACTTTAAAATCTCTTTGTCCTTGGGTTGTGTGTGTGTGAGGGTGGGGGGAGGGGGTAGTGCAAGATTATGTGGGCCCTCACAGTCAGGCTCTGTCCTTGGACAAGTCACCCAAACTCCTTAGCAAATAATTGCACTAGGTGCATGACTACGTGAGATGACTCAAGCAAAGGATTCTGCAAAATCCTGGCTCGTGGAAAACACTCAATAAATGCCAGCTGTTATTTTTATCTGGGCAGAAACTTCATGATTGAGCTGGAGAGCTAAAGAGGGAAAACTATGGGGGTCTTGATTTGGTTGAGGTTGTTTTTGATGTTTCCTTGAGGGAACTTTCTTGTTTGTACTTGGGTGGCAACAGAGGGCCAGAATGAGAGGAGAAAAGGGGCCCAAAGCTGACTGCTGGCCCAAATTTCCATTTGTGCCAATTCACCAAATTTTTTTCTTTTTGTGTCCACTAGGTGACACTGTTTACTCATCTATGCTACTCCATTTAGTCCTTTTCACAAATCTCAATTCAAAAGTAGCATGCTTTATTTGGGGTAACGGTGAAGGGGGTGGGGTGCGGGACTGAATTGGGAAAGAAAATATAAATAAACTGCCAGTGACCAACCTTTGAAGCACAATTAGGGGCCACTTGTCACCACCTATGGTTGTTTGACTTTATGGGCTAGTTTCAAACTATTTTTTAAACTGATGTTAAGGGCCACATGCAATTAATTTCACATCTATTTCAAGAAATGAAGGAAAATATGGATTGCTTCCCTTTCCAAGCCTTCACGAAAGCAAAGGATAAAATAAAATCTTGTGTTTTTGAATGTAGAGTTGCATAGACGCTCTTAAATGTCTATGTTCCCCACTCTTTCAGGATAGTTAATGAGGACACAGACCACTAATAAGCAGCTGAAGCAGTTTCTAGGCTAAGCTTAAGTTGGGACTTCAAATCGAATAAAAATTGGTTAGTGCTGAGAAGAACCCAAATGTAGTGTGTTCATTTGGGTGTAGAGTTGGCAGAAGCCCCCCTTGCCATCCAGAGCAGTTGTGGTCCCATTTCTGCATTGTTTCATTACCACAAAATTAGAGAAGCTTTCCCTTATTTGGATACCCTCCACCTCCATTGAAATTTATGATGATTCCAAATGGCTCAGTAACTGTCGAATAGGAAAAAAAAAATCAAAATGATTTTCTTCCCTTGCATTTCCAGGCTGTGAGCCAGGGAAGTGCGTCAACTGGATCGAACCAAAGGATCAAGAAATCAAAGATTTCATCCATTTGCCTTGGAGTTTGGGGGCTGTCTTTTTGACTTACCACCTCCTCATTGTCCATTATAACTTTAAAATTAACTTGTTTATGCTGCTTGTTATGCTTGTTGATAGCTTAAATTATTTTATCATTACTATTATTTTTGTCCTGGGAGATAACACAACCAAAATTCTCTAACAAATATTTCCCAGTTCAGAATTTTGCTAACGCTTTCCTGGCCTCTCTTGCTAATGAGCTCCAATTTTCCTTGCTTTTCTGCGTGTCTACCAGCACGCACCACCTTGAGTTGGTGTGTAATAAACAACTAAATATAGTCACAGTTTTGGCAGCCAACTTTTGGAAGACTGTCACAAGGCCCTCTAAAACAGGAATTAAGCAGATTTAAAATGAACATTCACTCTTTAGGGCTTGGGAAGAGAGGACGTTTTCAGATGATGTGAGCAGTAGGTACCACAATATCTTCCGTGTATTTACGCCCCGCTTTATTTAAATTAACAGTAATAACTTTAATGAGCGTTAGCAAAGCACTGTTAAATGTTCAGCACCCTTCTTTGAAATGGGGTCTCTTCCAGAAAGTTCTCTACATGGAACTAACTCCGTGTAATCTGCAGTTGCATGAAGACGTTTGGGGAGCAGAGCAGGTAACAGCAGCCTCTGCTAGCTACAGAGAACGATCGTGGCTGAAACATGCATTTTGTTCCTTGGTTCAGTGTAGAGCACCCATGACATCTGGGATTAGCTCACTCACATCTCCAGCTTGCGTGGTCCTCTGAGGAAGACATGAGAAAGCAGAAAAAGGAAAAGAGGGTCATGAGAGAGAGAGAGAAGGGGACCCAGAGAAATCCAGGGCTGGCTTCAGCACATTTGAATTTTAACTTTGGGACATTCTCCTAAGTCGTGAATACTAATTATACTGAGTGTGTCAAATCGTGTCCTGATCTTGTAAGTCAAACAAATGCTCCCAAGAGGTAGGTGAAGGCCACCAAACTCATTTCATTTATAACGCAAGTTGAATGTGAAGCTAGAACTTTGAGGGGGTGGTGGTGGATAGACTTTGTGAGTTTATTTAGTTTTATGACATGTGCCTTGCACCTTCAACGCTACCTTGACATAAAGGCGGCAAGCTTTCATTTGAACAGTTAATACGCTATTAGGGATAGCTATAGCACTTTGTAGAAACACTGAGAATAAACAAGTTGTTTCGAGGGACATGGGTTGTAGTGCTTTTCTCAGGGGAAAATGAGGACTAGACCATAGTACGTAGAGGATGTTGCTTTAATCGGGAACGCCTGCAGATCTTTGCCAAACTCTCCTGAGGTATTTGTGGATCAATCGTCGGTGACAGAACAACAGGGTTGCTTCTAGGGGCAAGATTTACCACTCCACGTCACATCTGAGTGCTACAGGCCCCTCGATGTTTTAGGTTTTAGAAGAAAGCAAGAAAGCTTTTTGTTGTTGTTGCCAGGTGGATCTTCCTAAAGTTCCCTCAATTTTCAAATCTTCAGTGGTTTGTCATTGTTTACTAAATAATGCTGAAACTGAGTGGAGACAGAAGCCTTCCCTGCCCTGTAGTGCCTCTTCCAGTCTTTGTGCTAATGCTTTCCTGGCTCTCACGCGCCCATCGGATGGGACGCTGGATTTGGCTTTCCCAGTCTTCGTGGAGCCCTGTCATTCTTCCTGGGAGGCTCTCAGGGACTCTCCTCTCTACCAGCCCTCTCTTAGTACGGGGAGCCTGCTCACCACTAAAGACCACTTTAAAGATCACCCTCTTAAAAAAAAAAAAAAAAAAAAAGATCACCCTTTTTAAGAAGTTCTACCTGATTCCCTCTGCTTCCAGGCAGAAGGCATCTTTCGTTTTTTGGAACATTATAGCTCTTTCATGGCATTTAACTCCTCCTACTTTAGTTGGTAGGTATTTGTGTGTCCATCTTTCCTATCGAATGACAAGATTCCGGGCATTGGGGATCAGACAATCTGCATCTGCCTCGGTCATCTGCATGGCATTCTGTAAAGAGTATGTGGTCATAAAGATGTTCTGGGGAAATGAATGACGTAAAGCATGCACACTGTCTTGCTGGACTCATTTCAATAGCTGTGTCTAAGAGCTGAGAATAGAAAATAAAGGGTCAAAAATAAAGCAATTAGGAGCATATTTCTTTATGCAGGTTTTGCTTCAGTGCTCTTTTTCAAACAGTTACCTTCTTTCCGATGTGTTTGACACATAGTGGGTGCTCAGTCAACCAGCTCATAGCTGCTTGAATGTAGTATCACAGCAAATGAGCTTCCACAATCAGGCAAAGAGAGTTTTTAATCAGACTTTTTTGAATTTATGAACTGGAGAACAATCTTTCCAGGTTTACATGGAAACTGGAAAGCTTAAGAGGCAGAATGAGTCATTTCCATTCTTGATGTGCATGAGTCTGTGGACTGTTGACAGTAAAGAGGGAGAAACACATTGAAATGTGATGTGAACTAACACTAACACTTATTGAGCCCTTATGGTATGCCAGGCACCCTGTTCATCAGTTCACATTCGTTTATCTGACTTCCCAATAATTATGATTTCCATTTATAGATTAAAAGAACACCAGTCTTGGAAAAGTTAAGTAAGTTGCTCAAAGACACATAGCTAGTAAGTGGCAGAACCAGGAATCAAACCTAGGTTGATTAATTCCAGTGCATATACCATTCTGCCTCTTTGTGCGAAGTTATGTCCTTCCAGAAGAGAACATAGTGTTCCTTGACGAGTGTTAAAATAGCAGTTTTTATTCCGCCTACACCTGTTCTCAGTGCCCTCATTTTAAAGATGAAGGGATGGATGCCCAGAGAAGTTAAGTCACTTACCCAGGATCACAGAGCTAGTAAGAGGTGGGGTTAGGCCACAAATATCTAGACTCCAGTCCAGAGGACCCCTATCAGAAGATGGTGCCTTGGCACACAGATTTGGATGTATACGAGTCTGGCAATGTTCTCCCAAACATAAGCCCTATGTGCAGTGAAAGCCAAAGGGAGCTTGCTGAGCCTAGATGGTATTAGTGCTGTCTGATTTATAAAGCGTTTTGACTACCTTTCCTTTTGCTCATTGGTTAATCCAGTAGTACCCCTCTCCACCCAGCACACACACCACTATTTATGACCAAAGCAACCACGCCAAGTTACCCATTCATGCACCAGAGACCAACACATACCCTCTTCTGTGGCTGACTTTGCCCTCTCATGCGACAACCAGGGTATGAAGAGCTGGCTGGATTTTGGGTGGGTGTGAGGTTTGCTTTGTGGTGCCATTTGGAGGCCTCTCTGCTACTTGGGGACCAACAGTGTCCAAAATATCCACCACGGATGGCCTCTTGGGATTCAGGCACTTCTTTAAAGATGCCAAGATTGTGGAAGCAAAACAAAATAAACAGCAGTGATGGGTTGGCGACAACAAGAACACACCACCGTGGAGCGTCCGGAGTCAGAGAACCAGAGGACTGGGCAGCAAAGCATCAGGACTTGAGGGTGAGTGAGGCTCCCTTCCAAGTTAAGCAGGGAATGGCCCTTATGCTCCACCATGGGCCCGAGAAGGACTTAGGTTTCCAGATGCTCAGATGAGATTTAGAATCAGAAGGAACTCTGCCTCTTGGTGTCGAGAGATCATGGAAAAGTTATTTAGTCTGTTTGGACCTCAGTTTCTTTATCTGTAAGTGACATAAATCTTAGGGGGCTGCCGTGGCAATTAGGTTAAACTGGACAATGTAACTGAAGGCTCTTAGTAAATGCATCACTGTTCACACACCTGTTCTCCACTAATGACCAACTGCCGCATTTAGGAGGTCCACATCAAAAAGAAAATACACATTCTGGGAGAGCACACAGATTTAGTTATTTTTTTTTTTTAAGATTTTATTTGTTTATTTGACAGAGAGAGCTCACAAGTAGACAGAGAGGCAGGCAGAGAGAGAGAGGAGGGAAGCAGGCCCCCTGCTGAGCAGAAAGCCCGATGCGGGGCTTGATCCCAGGACCCTGGGATCATGACCTGAGCCGAAAGCAGAGGCTTTAACCCACTGAGCAACCCAGGTGCCCCTGATTTAGTTATTTTTATATCCACATTATCTTTTAAAAAGTTAGCTTTATGATGAAGGATGACTCTGGGTAAATAGGGCATACATAGGTAGGGACATTTCTTCGGTTGGGGTGAGTGGGGGGCAAGGAGAAGAATGAAGAGTCAGGTGCCAGGGCATCATCTAAGAGAATGTCTCGACAGCCAGTCAGTGTGAAGGCCAAAGGATCTGAAGAGGTCAATCAAGGCAAACATTTTTCATATCACCATTTGGCACACGGCCTTCCTTTTGCAGGTGTGTGAGTTACCTCACGTGGTCTTTCTCAGTCACTGGGCTTTCAAGCTGCTGATATAAAAATCCTGTGGTGACCCAGCAACATAGAGATCTTGTAGTTACCAGATAATAGAGTCTGATATCCCAGTAGCTGGAACACTGGGAGGAAGGGAGATTGAAATGAGTTTTGATCAACCTTCGTATCTTCCAATTGTGTTTCACACACCTAGGACTTCTGTTGGGAGAGGTGAGCTTAGGTTATGTTTTATGTTATATTTTTCATTTTCAATTTCAGAGAGAAGCAAACCCCCATTATCAAGGTGATTTTGCCCTTATGTATTGGAAAACTCTCAATATCAAACAGATGAAAACATTAGTAACCCCTGTAATATCTGCCCCGTGTATTACAACTTTTCTTGCCAAACTATCAAGTTAGGATTTATAAAGTCTTGAATTTGAAAGATAATTTAAAATATTTTCTATCCTCTATACACATTTAAACCATCCTAAATACAAATGAAATGACCCTGTCTTTAAAAGGAGATTCCCAGGATCCCTTGAAAACTCACTTCAATATTTTGCTAGTCTTCCCACTGCAAATTTAATCCCATTGTTATTAATTTTTCCCTAGCAGAAGATGGAGAACAGCTTATTGCCATATTGCCATATTTCTTTGGGTGTTGCATTGTGCCATATTCACATTTATATTCCTACCAGTTACCACTGTCCTTGGCACAAGGCAAGTATGCAATTAGTGTTTGTTGAATGAATGAATGAAAAAAATGTATGAATGAATGGATGAATGATTCTTGCTTCCAATTTACTCTATTGGTGTATCTATTTTTAGTCAGAATGATTCTAGTTCTTTAATGTTTTATGAGGAATCTGCCTTCTTTTGAACATCTGAACCTTTTGATTGGCTCTTTTACTCAGTCCTCTCAAAGTTTTTCAAGTTCCTCTTTGGTCTGAAGCCCAGAATTGGAGATCAGTGAAGCTATCAGGTGAAAATGCTAAAACTCTTCCTCATTTACAGAATGGAGTAAAAAAAAAAAAAAAAAAAAGAGTGGCTATAACTGACTAAAGTCTAGCTTGTAAGAGGTTTAGGATTAAAGGAATTATTGCTAAGTGTTTTTGTTCTTTGTTTTTGGTTTTGTTGATTTGTTTGTTTTGATGTAATGATGATAATATAATTAAGGCAAAAGTCTTTATCTCTTGGAAATAGTCAAGTGTTTCCAGGTAAAATGTTATGGTGTCTAGGCTTTGCTTTAAAAAAAATATCAGCAGGAAAGGACCGGGGGAATTAAAGCAGTATAGAGGAAGCAAGATATATCGATAATTTCTGAAGCTGGGTTAATTATACTGTTTTCTCTACTTTTGTGAATGAATATTTTTCATAATATAAAGCTAAGAAAAATGCATGTAGACAAACATACTTATTCTATATGGGAACAACCAGGACACAGAGAGGTGAGGAGGCATGCCTAGCATCATAAACCTAGATAATAGAGTCCTTGGACGACAAGGCAAGTCGTCTTCCTCTTGCTCAGATGCTCTTTTCAACATGCTATGTGTTAGGTCGTTCATTGTAAACCCCCTATAGACATTATTCGTGTTACCATCAACTTGCTAATGAGAACTTTAGCATGAATTTATTTATTTATAAAGATTTTAGTTTGAGAGAGAGAATGAGTGCATGAGTGGAATGAAGTGCAAAGAATCTCAAGCAGACTCCTCGCTGAGCATGGTGCCAGACATGGGACTCGATTTCATGACCCTGAGATCAGTCTCATGACTCCGAGATCATGGCATAAGCCAAAATCAAGAATCTGACACTTAACCACTGAGCCACCCAAGTGCCCCTAAAGACCATTTATTGACACTAGTCTACTTCCAGCCTAACTTAGTGTACTGTCCCTGTGATTTTAATAAGCACAAAAATTTTCCCACTCCATGTAACAATCAAAAGAGCAAATAATGTTGCTATAACTCCCTGTTCTATAGCATTCTTAGGGACTAAAATAAAACATTAACAGAGAACAAAACAGACAAACATATGTGCAAGGAATTTCAACGATGAACAGTCACTAACCATATTTGAACTTTTAAATAAGAAACTGCACACTGCAACAGAATCTAAATAATGTCTCAGAAGTAATTGCTAATTTAAGTGTGCAATAAAGTGACAGCATGCCTTGATAGGGCTCTGGACTGCAAAGTCTGTGATAGATTCAGCAGGTTGGCAGCCATCCAAGGCTCAGAGTGGCTTCAAGTTTGGAACATCAGTAGCCAAGACCACATTGGGAACTCACCTGGGCCCAGAAAACTCAGGGTTACATGGTTTTGCCCATATTCCTTTTGAGAAAGAAAGAGCAACCGTCTCTTCATTCAGAGGAAAGGAGTAGGGATAGGTCTAAAGATGGGAGGAGATGGAGAATTGTGTGTGTCAGGATGGTGGGGTGGACAGGAGGGAGGAAGTTGTTTGGGTGTGAGCTCATTCAGGTGTAGCTCTAAGAAAAATTCCATGAAATAGTTAAACTGCCAGAGTGGTATAGCCCAGAATACAAGCTTGATAGTAGGGAACCTAAGTCAGGTGACTTAGTCCAGGTGATAAGAGCTGTTTCATGGAGTCCTAACCATGAACTTAGTTCAGAACCAGAGGAGACCACTTATAAGATATCTCTGGAAACCAGTTAAATGCCATAAGGAGTTGGAAGCCCTAAGAGGGAATTTCTAAGGTATCGTGGAATTCAAATAGCAGTCATTTTCTTAAGTAGGTTTCAAAACATTTTTAGATTAGATTTAAGACATTTTCTTTGATTCATATTTCACAAACAAGACATAGGTATTTTGTTCATTTTTTTCCCCTGCCAGAATTAATTCTCTTTGCTTAGAAGATGCATGTCATCAGCATAACATTGTTTTTCTCCCCCATATATTTTTTATTTTATCTTCTAATTCCCAGGGTGATACAAAACTTCTGAAGAAGTTAATGTTAACTACGGATTTCCATATTAAATGAGCTTCTCAGTGAGAACCAGTTAGACATGAAAGCATACTTCCAAGTGAATTGTGTATTCATTTAAAGTTCAGGAAAAAAAACAAAAACAAGCCCTGCTCCACCTCCACCCAGCATGTGACTCCAGGTCACCACCCTCGAAACATTGTGCTTTTGAGCTTTCGACTGGATTTGCTTCTGAGGCTAAGAGAAGTGCGTGGCAGATGTTGGGAGGCAGTTGGGGACGGGGGTGGGGTGCAGGGATGAAGGGGCTGCCAGATGTTGAGCGGGAGGGTGGAGTGTGAGGATGAAAGCCTGCCAGATGTCTGTAGTGCAGAGTGTTGGGGCACCTGCTTCCCATGATCTTCAGAAGATGATTTATATCACATCAGTAGGATCTCATAAAGGTCCTCCCCTCCTCAATAAATACTGAATCCAGAACTCCTACAACCATATTCTACATTGTTTCTTGCCTTGGATTATGTCTTTTTAAAACTTCAAGTTAAGGGTTATATGAATGAAAATACACAATCAACCAATATGCTCATTTGTAAATAAAGGAGGTTGGGAGGGGGGCTTTACATTTAAATCTGTTGTTCTAAATTATAAAGACAGTCACCTTTTATTTTCTATTTATTTTATCCTTCCAATAAGGGATGATTTGCTCATCTCTCTTCCCCACAATGAATTTAATACAATTTATTCATCAAGTTTTCTAAATTTAGACACCAAACTGATGTTTTTCTCCCACTGCTTAATTTTATTCTTAGCAGCACTTACATAAAGCCAGGCAGTGAAAGATACGGCAAAATTACTAACTTGCTGTGACCTGGAATGCACTGATAGAATAAAATAACAATAATAAAGATTGATGTACCAAAGAGACTTAATACCAAGTGCTCCTAATGAAATCAGTTTTATGCTTATGGTTTTTCCCTACAGGCTACATATTTCCTGTGGCTTTAAGGAGTCTAAGTTTTCTTTGTGATTCCTGGGAGAGGCTCAATTCTTAGGCTAATAGATGGGCCATACAAAAGAAAATATGTGGATCTTATCATTTCTTTGGATTTTAGGAAACTTTAGTGTTTTCCAGGACTAGATTTGATTACAACAGGTAAAATTCCTCACTCTGATCCTGTTTGAAAGGCTTAGAAATAATGGTATTAGAGGACTTGAAGAGTGACCCAAGAGACTTGGAACATGAAAAGAGAAGGTACATTTGCCCCAGTGGCCTCCCAGTCTTCAGAAAGCCAAGGCTTGCATTCACCATCCACCACAGTTAGCAGTGTTGATGATAGTTCCTCTGAACTGCACTGACACTGAGGCATTTGGCAAATAATCACTGAGCACCTAGTAGGTGCCCCTCTGCTACGTTCTGGGAATATATGGTGAAAGGAGTTCTTTCCTTTTTGGAACCCCTCAGGTACTGGGGAAGACAGACACTGAACAGAAAATTGCTCAAATAATTATTCACAACGTGTACTATGAGGATGAAAAAATATAGTAGTGGGAGCTTTGATGGATGTCATCAGATATCCATGAAATGAATTGCTTTATGACTTGGCAAACTGGTCTTTCACTGCAGGTCACCAGAGCACTATCAACTTGGTTCGGTGAGTCCCTTGTCAGTGTGATGGTGTGCAAGCATTTTGTCAGGTGGTACTTTTTAAAGTACCATCAAGAAAACAAGAAAACCCTTTTTTAGCCAGCATTCCAGGTTTTTCCAGGGGCAACCCCAGAGTTGAAACGTATCTTCATACCCAGGCCTTGTATTTTTTAAAAATAAGCTTTTAATTTTAGAGTCATAGAAAAGTTGTGAAGAAGTACAGAAAGTTCCCATATACTTCACACCCAGTTTTCCCTGTTAGTAACATTTTACCTTAGTATGGCACATTTGCCACAACTAACAAACCAATATTGATAACATCACTATTTTTTTTAAAAGATTTTATTTATTTATTTGACAGAGAGAGAGATCACAAGTAGGCAGAGAGAGGGAAGGGGAAGCAGGCTCCCTGCTGAGCAGAGAGCCCCACTCGGGCCTTGATCCCAGGAACCTTGAGATCATGATCTGAGCCAAAGACAGAGGCTTAACCCACTGAGCCACCAAGGTGCTCCCATTACTATTAAAAAAAAAAATTATGTATTTATTTCAGAGAGAGAGTGAGAGAGAGCAAGTGCTCAAAGTGGGGGGAGGGGCAGGGGGTGAAGGAGAGAGAGATAAGCAGACTCCTCACTGAATGGGGAGTCCAATGCAGGGGCTGACCCAGTACCCCGAGATCATGACCTGAGCCAAAATCCTAAGTTGGACACTCAACTGACTGAGCCACCAAGGCGCCCCAATACATTATTATTAATTAAAGTTCAACTTCTTATTCTGATTTCTTTTTCTTTCTTTTTTTTTTTTTTTACCTAATGTTCTTTTTGCTCAAGACTCGTCTGGGATGGGACGCCTGGGTGGCTCAGTTGGTTAAGCAGCTGCCTTCGGCTCAGGTCATGATCCCAGCGTCCTGGGATCGAGTCCCACATCGGGCTCCTTGCTTGGCGGGGAGCCTGCTTCTCCCTCGGCCTCTGCCTGCCATTCTGTCTGCCTGTGCTCGCTCTCTCTCCTCTATCTCTGACAAATAAATAAAATTAAAAAAAAAAAAAAAAGACTCGTCTGGGATACCATATTGTATTTATTGGCCATGCCTACCCAGGTTCTTTGGCTATGACAGTTTTTCAGACTTCCTTAGTTTGTGATGACCTGCCCAGTTTTGAGCAAAAATGCTCAAGCATTTTGTAGGATGCCCCTTTACTGCAACTCGTCTGATGTTTTTCTTATGATTACACAGGGTTATGTGTTTTGGGGAGGAGGCCTACAGAGGTAAGGTATCACTGTCGTCACATCCTGTCAAGGGTACCTACTACCAAGATGACTTACTACTGTTGATGTTGACCTTGATCCCTGGCTGCGGTGGTGTGTTTTAGGTTTCTCCACTGTAAGGTCACTCTTTTCTCCCCTTTTCATAGTCTACTCTCTGGGAGAAAGTTACCATATGCCATCTGCACTGAAGGAGTGGGAAGTTAGGTTTCACCTTCTTCAGGGTGGTGTTTCCGTACATATTATTTGATAGTCTTCTGCATGGGAAATTTGTCTATTGTCCCTTATTTGTTTCTTTACTCAGTTGTTTATTTACATCAGTATGGACCCATGAATATTTTTTTATGCTTTGGGTTATAACCCACTGTTGCTTTATTTTGCTGCTCAAATTATTCTAGCTTTGGCCATAGGAAGCTCTTTTAGTTGGCACTTGTAACCCTTTACACATAACACATCATTGTGTGTGTATGTATTTTCTTTTTGCAATTTTTTGGAGTACTTTATTACTTTTTGACACTACCAGGGGCTCCAAGCTCATCTTGCCTATTTTCTGTTCTGGTCCTAGCCTCAGCATTTCTCCAAGGAGCCCTGGTTTCTTTTATGGTAGATTGGTATTAGAAACCAAGACCTCTCTGGGTGACTCAGGTTTATTCTTCACACTACAAATTACCTGTGAAATAGTGACTGCACAGGAATGTGGAGAGGAAAAGGAAGTCTGAGCTTCAGAGTTAGGCCTTATATCTGTTACCCATATATTTCCTCTTTATTAACTACAGAGCTCTGAACAAATAATTTAATCTCTTGGGAACTTACCTTTCTCATCTACAAAATGGGCATAATATTGCTTGCCCCGTAGGGTTGTTGTGAGAATTGAAAAAAAGGTCTAATGAGTCTGGCATGTAGCATCTGCTCTAAAAGTCATTTCTGTGGAGCGGTAGGTCCATATGGGTGTCACCACCCCAGAGTTGGCCAAGCACCAAGGAAAATAAATGTTTAATTTTTTTTAATTACATAAACAAAACCATATTATCCATGAAGGAAATTAAAAAAAGAAGGATGTTTTACTTAAAATCCTACTACCCTAACATATGTTCCCTTTTAGTCCCTGTCATTATGTACTTATTTTAAAAATATTTTCATCACATTGTATGTAATAAGAGAAATAATGTTTTACTGTTGTGTATCCAGCCCTTACTGAGTGCTTATCAGGTACTCAACCCTTTGTATGGATTATTGCCACTTCCATTTTATAGCTGAGGCATGAAGAGCTGAAGTCTTTTCCATAGGGCACACAGCCCAGGAGAGAGAGACAGGATTTGAACTGAAGTCTGTCTGAGGCTAGAGCTTGAAGCCCTTAACCATCATGTTGTATTTTCCTTTTTTTAAAAAAATATTTTATTTATTTATTTGACAGAGAGAGAGATCACAAGTAGGCAGAGAGGCAGGCAGAGAGAGAGGAGGAAGCAGGCTCCCTGCCGAGCAGAGAGCCCAATGCAGGACTCGATCCCAGGACTCTGAGATCACGACCTGAGCAGAAGGCAGAGGCTTAACCCACTGAGCCACCCAGGCGCCCTGTATTTTCCTTTTTATGCAGATTCTCACACACATGGAGTCACATGTACACACAGGTGCATATGTTTTCATTTCTTTATGCAACATATACTGAGCATCTAGCATGCCACAGGCATTGGATGATGTTGGTAATGAAAAAATGATTTTTCACAGTGGCTTTTTTTTTTAAGGTGCTCAAGGTTTTATTGGCCATGTCACACACAGACAAATGACTGCAATGTGATGCTCTATATAATAAACATTATTGGAGGACACAGAGTTTGGTGTTTGGAAAACATCCTGTCCAGTAATGCCAGGGGAGTTTGATGGAGGGGTTGGCATTCGACCTGGGACTGGAAGGTTGGGCCAGATTAAAATAGGTTTGCGGATGGTAAAGGCATTTCAGCCAAATGGGATAGTAAAAATAAAACTGTAGAGGCTTGTGGTAGATTAGATCACTTGACAGTAGATACTCATTTCATTTCCCAAGCTGCTTGCATGGAGCATACTCCCTAACCCTCAGTGACTTTGGGCTTGGCCTTGTGACTTTCTTGAGCCAGTGGAATATGGGTGGAAATGTCATCATGCTATTTGTGAGTCTGGGCCTCTATCTGGGAAGAGCAAGTCTCAGATTGCTCCTCCTTCAACCTGGGGCCTGGAAGGAGTGTACACTAAAGCTAACTTGAAAGTGGCCTGGCCTGACTCCACCCGGGCCCAGATGAGCCCAGCTGACATCATGCAAACTTCGGCAGACGTGCAGACCTCTTAGTGCAAAATAAATATCAGTTATTAGAAATCCTTTAGGTTTGGGAGGTTGTTTGCTGTGCAGCACAATCTCACCAAAAATCTGATTAATGCAAGGCCAGAAAGGATAGGCCAAATTAGAAGAGGAGGTTATTTTCCAGTTTGGCTGAAGAATACACAGGCACATCTATACCTGCACACAGAAGGATTTTAACTTACGCCATAAAAGTGAGTAAAATGACTCAGACTTTGCTGGATTTTGGTTAACAAAATGGCCAAGATGATTTTATAGGAATCTTTTATATAGGATTTATGAAAAATCTTCAAAGTTATGAACTTGGAATAAAAATACAGAATATCTTTGGTATTTTTTCTTCTCTCTCCTGCCTCTTTTGTGGGACCCAGCACATACCAAGTAAACATTAGGGACATGGTCTTCCCTCAATGGACCTTATCAATTGAGTAAGCAAGATAGATATATACATAGGAACTATAAGGGAAGTTCTTGCAAATAGGAAAGTTGCAGGATTTAAGGTAAAGAAGGAATCTATACTATTTTACCTCAGTGACATAAAGGACATCTGCTAGCAAGAGGTTATTCATGGCAGTATGAACTGTATAATTCATTCATAATTACCTTCTCCTGAGGCCAGGTGGTTACAAAGGGTCCTCTACTCTCTCTACATTTTCATCTTCAGAATCCAGGAATATAAATGCATATTGCTGATGAATGACAAGCCACCTAAATGCTTAGGCCAAGGTAGAGCCCTGGTGGGAGGAAACAAAATGTTTTTAAGGCAAAAGAAGTATGGAAGAAAACAAATTGAGTGAACGGGTGGCTCTGTGGGAAAGCCCCCGTGGGTGTGGATCTTTGGAAAAGCCTGAGGGTACAGAATGGAAACATGCTGGGGCCAGGGATGGATAGAATGAATAGAGAAGGCTTTCTTTAATATCCACCCCTCTGGACTTAGGTTAGAAGCTGTTTCTCCAACTTCCTTCTGGTTTTGTTGTGCTTTGCTGTCAGTAAGACATTTGGGGATGGGCTGTGCCACCTCTGTTTCTGACTCACAAGTCACCCATATATCATCATGCCCAAACAGCTTGTCTCTTCTTTGCCTTCAGGACATGACTTTGGATGATGTGTCTCCTTTATGAAGCATACTGGTGCTATTACTTTTTAGCAAATAGATTCTGTACCATGGAGTACATTTGCAACCTCAACTTCCCTCTGGCTTAACGATTAGGAAATCTTCGTGACCATGGTACATAATTTGGAGGTGTTTCTGCCTCAGTCTCCAGTGGATCAACCCTGACTCTGTTCAGGGTAGGCAAGAGAACTGTAGGTCCTCCAGCTGAGTTCTAACTGACTGGCTCTGAACCTCTCAATGGTGTGACCACAGGGACTCTGACTGCCATAAACCAGCTCCAGAGGAAGCCTCCTCACTTAAAGATCTACAAAACATAGTTCACCCACATTTGTTAAACACTTGCTCTTTGATAGGCATTGTGGTAGGCATAGCAAGGGACATAAAAATGAATAAGACATGGTTCTTTCCTCCATAGGGGTTTATAATCTAGTGGAGAAATAGATAGGCGCAGAAACAGCACAAGGATGTGGGAGGCTGAGTGTTAGGACAAGTTTGAGCGTGGGCCAAATACGGAACCCCCAACCTCTAGGTTCAAATGGAACATAGTGTAACAGAAATCCTACCATGACCACATGGAACACCAGAAGCAGTCTGGATGGAGGGGACTGATTTAGAACATTATCTAGCAGGGTGGTCAAAGCCGAGATATCCTAAACTGGTCTGGGGAGGGAAGAACAGACCCACGAGAGTAAAAGATCCTCTCTTTAAAGCCCCACTTCAGCAATTTTTCTTCCGAACTTCCTATTTTTATTTCACCTCCCAGAGGCACCGTCTAGTGGACAGTTTCTCAGTCTTTCCTTGTTCTCATACCTTACAGTTCCAAGGAGTAGAAATAGGAGTATTTTGCATCTAGAACATTCTTTGCCTGGGGGATGAAGACAGTATAATTCTAGTGGTACTCAAACCAAGTGGGTATATATTTTTAGCAACAAAACTACTGCACTCACCATGGGCTGATTTCCCTTTGAATTAAGTAGAAGTGAATGTAACTCTCCTTTCCTCTTTGTAAAAGTTAGCCTTCTTTCAGCTTCAGTGAGTGCTCATGGAGATCATCTTGGAGATGTGGTAGCAAAATACCACTTGCTAATAGTTCATTCATTTCTTCCTTAAGTGGAACAGTCTTGGAAGACAAGCTTGGGAATTAGGCGTATAGGCTGGGAAAACAGACGGGGATTTGGGCAGCAGCTGTTTTTAATGTGTTTGGAGACTACGTATGTACTATGTAGAGAACACATTGCATTCGGTAAGATCATAAAATTTGCATGAGAGTGTGGTAAGAACATGACAATAAAAATGGTGCTGCCAACCCAGTGGGAACACTTTGTAATGCTGGATGAACCATGTGGCTCCATGTCTCAGAACATGGCAACCAAGCTATATTCTTTAGAGTTGAGATTAGTTGTGTTCTAATGTCACAATTTCCTATCTTTCCCACATGATTAATACACAACACTGACATAGTTGTTAGTGGTAACTTCTAACGTCTGGGGAGAACTCAAGGTTGCCTCCCAGATCTATGGAAATATTTAAAGACAACATAGTTAAGAACAAAATTGTCAGGTACAGGCAATTTGCTCTGCTAATAAGAGATAAAGCTTTGAGAGGGGAAGGTCAACGGTATCATGATTAAAATTAGATGAGATAAGAAATCTCAGACTCTCAGGATATCTAAAAATTATTCTTTTTATGTTAATAAACTTTTAATTTTATTACAGTTTTAGATTTACAGTGAAATTGCAAGGATAGTACAGAGAATTCCCTTAAAATCCCTCAACCGGTCTTAGCCTTCCCTAATGTTATGATCTTATAGTATCATGGTACATTTGTCAAAAATAAATACCAATACTGATACACGACTATTGACTCTAGGCTTTGTTTGGATTTTGCCAGTTTTTTCTATTAATGCCTTTTTTTTTTTTTTCTGTTCCAGGATCTAATACAGGATACTGTATTCCACTTATTTGTCATGTTTTGTTAATCTCCTCTGGTCTGGACAGTTTTTCAGTCTTTCCTTGTTTTCATACCTTACAGTTCCGAGGAGTAGAAATAGGAGTATTTTGCAGGATGTAAAAAACAAACATGCTGTGTTTTAAAATGAGGCCCAAAACTCTCTTGCTTTGTTTTGGAAGGCCAGAGAGGAACCATCAGAGATTGATGGAGAAGGCAAGAGAGATGGAAACGTAGAGATGGATGCCCGGGGAGAGAAGACATGGAAGAGGATACCATGCCTCCCCTCACTCTCAACTGCTAAGGAGGAGGAAGAGCACTTGAGGGTTGTGGGTGGTCCAGTGTACTTGAGGGTTATTCTAGAGTCAGCTGTGTAACCCCACAACACATCAGATTCACTGTGGAGTTTTTAAAAATACTGATTCCCAGGGACACCTGGCTGACTTATTTGGTTGGGTGGCCAACTCTTGATTTGGCTCAGGTCATGGTCTCAGGGTTGGGGAATGAGCCCTGAATTGGGTTCCATGCTCCGTGTGGAGTCCACTTGTCCCTCTCCTCTGCTCCTTCTCAATCCCCGCCCCCCTGCTCACTCTCTCTCTTTCTTGTAAATAAATAAATTCTTAAACTAAACCAAACTAAACTAAAGTAAAAATACTGATGTCCAGAATTCACCCAGAACAATGAAATTAGACTTCTGGGGATGTGACTCAGTATGGGTATTTTTCAACAGTATAGTAGGTGATTCTAATGTGTGGCCAGGACTGAGAACTGCAGACTTAGCTAGCAATACATATTTGTATTATATTCCTTAGCTAACAAAGAACATATTCTCCTAAGTACCCTAGACATGGCCATGGAAAAGGAGTAGGCCCACCTATACCACTGGGATTTGAAGTTTAAAATTCTGGCAAAGCATCTTTACCATAGATTTAATTGGCAGTATTATTCTACTTACTTTTCTTAACTAGCTTGAAAACTGTGTGCCAAGCAGTGGATTTGTGTCTTTAATCATCAGTCTGATGTGAGGCTAACACAAGTGAGTTATGGAACCCTGTTCCTCACCTAGTATCCTGCTTGTACTATCTAGTGATCAGAGCTATTTGGAAGTACTAATCTATCACACAGATAAGACACTGGACTAGGAATCAGGAAGCTGGTTCTAATCTTAGGGTTTTAAAAGCCATTTGACCACTGACTGATCAAATCACTTAATTTCTCTGGAGTTCAGATCACTCACCAGAAGAATGAAGGGTTTGCATTAGGTCACCACTGAGATCTCATCTGGCTCTAAAATTCTATGATTTTCTTAAATCCCAGTTTGTCACTTCCTGAATGTTTTATCTTGATTGAACCACTTAGTCTGAGGCCTCATTTTCCCATCTGTGAAATAGGGACAGGGATGCCTCACCTCAAGTTCAATGTGGGCATTAATTGAGATCCTTCTTTGTGAGGTGCTGCGGAATTCTAGCTGTAATGTTTTCTGTAAAGGGGGTGATTGTTCCCTTTCCTGGGGATCATTGTATCACCCATGCATCTCTTTCCTCCACTATGTGAGTGCCTCCAAGTACTCAAAAGTATTTGTGGACTGAGTAAATGGCACGATTTGAAGATTAAAAACTAGATTACAGTGGATTACAACAGTGGCTTCCCATAAGATTCACCGGAGGACATTTAAAAACCATGGCTCTTCCATCACATCAGAGACCAATCAAATTAGAAATCTCTGGGATCTGGATGGGATCCAGATGTCAGGGTTTATTTGTTGTTGTTGTTGTTGGTTTTTTGTTGTTGTTGTTGTTGTTGTTGTTGTTTTTTTTTAGGTTCCCAGGTGATTCCATGGCTGAGAACCATTCCCTGCAAAGGCCAGTTCTTCTTGCTCAGCAAGTTGGAGAAACAGAAGATGGCTTGAGTATTAAAGGCTGCCCAATCCTTGAAGGACATGTGTCTTTCTTTCTGTCTCCATCTACCACAACACTTAGCACAGGTGCATGGCAGAAACTCAATAGGAATTTGTTGAATTGGATGGAATTAAAAAAAGTGTCCAGTTCACCATTCCTCCCTCAGCCATTTCATTCCCTATGTGATACAATATGCAGAGCAGATGAAGTCACAAATTCTAACTCATGTTTCTCCTCAATCAGATTCTCACTACAACACAGGGTCTTTTTTTGACTTTTGATTTTTAGGATTCATACAATTTAATGAGTCTAGTTTGAAAGTGAGCCTCCCTCGTTCCATCCCTACTCTGCGGCCCCATGCTGGTCCAGTGATGCAGTCTTGCAGCTGATCCGTTTCTGGGGCTGGAGAGCAAGGTAGGTGGCAGCATGAGGGTGGTGGCGTTTTTGGTAGCGGAGTCACTGTGAGCCCGCTGCAAGGTGTTTCACCCACTGACCACACGGCATCCAATCTGCTCTCTCTTCCTTAGGTTCTCAATGCTTTATTATCTTCACGCTAAGAACGTAGTTTTAAAAAGATTCTGAGATGCTTTCCTTATTATTAATACAGGTGCTTACTTAGTTCCAGATAAATACAGAACCCCCCCTCCTTTTTTTGAATGTGTTGTAGCTTTATATGAAGCTAATGGAGCAAGGCAATGCTCAAACGTCAAATTAAACTGCACAGCTCTGTAATCACTCAGACTGACATGGCATAAAAGGATAATTAGTAGTTCATTACATGGAACATTGTTTGTTCAGCTAAATTGATTTCTCAGCTGCCCATGTTTTCTGTTTACTTAGTAAGCGCTCCACTGCACATTTTTATTTGAGAGCTAGGAAATCCCTTTCCCTGAACTTTTTTTTTTTTTTTTTATCAGTGCAGTTTTAAAATATAATTTGCTTGAGCTGGGTGAACCTCTGAATGACATACAGGTGTACGGTAACAATCCTGAGTGTGGATTGATGCTCGGAACATAAAACCGGCTGTGGTCAGAAACCTGCGAGACTACCTAAAGGCCGGAACATAACCAGTGGCTTTGTACCTGGAAATGCTTTTGTGGCTGTTTGCTTTTCAACTGAAGAGTGAACTCCCCTCTCAGAAAGGGAGGGAGTGAGAGAGAAATTGGAATAGACACCTAATCCCTGGCTGTTCAAAGTGGAAATTTTCCAACAAAGTTTTTCTTAAACCCTTCATGTTGCCTGTTAATGCCAATATAAAGGAAACAGTGGCTGTTTTAGGATTTCCTGCAATCCTGCTCACCATTGGTGGGATTTAGAAAAAAGGCTAAATGCTAGCTTTGAAACTTTCTGAAATTGCTCCCTTACAAAGATAATGTGCATTTGCTAGGTTGGTGCAGTATAGCTACCCATTGTACAGAGCCTTTGGTTCCTTCCATGTCCTTTGCAATTCTCTCTGGTGAGTGAGGCATCCACAGACATTTTTCTGGGTAAATATGGATGACCAGATGTGTGGTCTTTGAGTCCATCAGCATCTACCTCCTAACATGCAGCTCACTCGGGTTTGGCCATTGCTTGCTTGGCTCGGCTTGACCAATGGGTTGATGCGTTTGAACTAAATGACCTTGGAGTTTTGACAGCCACCAGGAGAGGAGAGAAACCAGGTCTGCAGCAAGTTCAAGGCTTGAGCACATGGTAGAATATAATTCAGGGCAGCACATCAGACTGAAAGATCTGCCATAAAGAAGTTTGTTTCCCGAAAGATTCTCAACATTAACTAGATTTTGCTAGTTCTTGGAGGAACTCAGGAATCTGCTTTCTTTGATTAAACATCGACATTGTCTTTATTAAATGGAGAAGGTGAATCTTTGAAAGGGGAGACCTTTTGAGGTTGGGCAAAGGAAAGTTCAGTGGCTCACTCTGGTTACGTATTCTTTTATTTTTTTTTTAAATATTTTATTTATTTATTTGACAGGCAGAGATCACAAGTAGGCAGAGTCAGGCAGAGAGAGGAGGAAGCAGGCTTCCTGCTGAGCAGAGAGCTTGACGCGGGGCTCGATCCCAGGACCCTGGGATCATGACCTGAGCCGAAGGCAGAGGCTTTAACCCACTGAGCCACCCAGGCACCCCAAGGTTATGTGTTCTTTTAAAATACATGCGTGCATCTGGGGTTTGAACTGTATTACATTCCACCACAACCAAGTTCTGGTTTCCTTTCCTTGGCGCATTAGAGGGCTTTTATAACACAAACACAGCATATTGAGCAGGCGTCTCTCAGTTACCAATATTAACAGGAGGAAATAGAGCCTGCATGAATGCAATCCAGGATAATCCCAGGGGCTCACCCGTGCTTTTTGATTTAATCTTCTTCCCTAGCAACGCTGTCAGGTGCTGGACTCAGAGTTGAAGGTGTACACAGAGGAGGAGCATCCTGACTTTCGAAGAGAGCACAGATGTACTATACAGGTGTATTCTTAGCACAGAAAAACCCAGCAGAAATAGGAAATTTGAAAATTTTGCAATGCCAGTTCAAAGATTTTTCTCTACAGAGAGTAATTTGGGGGTGAAAGTCCCAGTCAGGCCATTGTCTTGTAGGCTTCGAATGTGGAAACCAGTCAGTGTGAAGATCTGTGATTACCCCAAATAGAGTGGGACCTTGCTCTAGTTAAACAGCAATGCTAATGAATGGGCTGCCATGAACTGCAGCCCTGCCATGTGGCTGGCACCGTGCTATCCGTTTTACCTCTGCCAGTGTAGTACCTTCCCTCCCCACTGTCATTTGACCAATGGGTTGATGTTTGACCAAAGGGCTTCCTTTCTCTTCTTGGGCCAGCCCAGTACTCCGAGTAAAGACAACTGGGTGGTTACCAATATCAGACTGTCCTTTATTGATGAGCACCACCTTGTGCCGGTCCACTGTTCTACCCTCATTACATCCTGCAAACCCCTTGGTTTCTCTTGGCCAGGACGTGGACCTTCTGGTTCCCCTTTGTCATCCCCTATCTCATTTTTCTTGTTGTTGTTTGCCTTGATTTTTGTCAGTCAGATTAGCTGTCTTTGGTACCTCTGCCCCCGACGATCTCTACCACTAAGGGGGAAATGCGGGCTCAGACCCAGCCAACTTCCTAAACTGATGCCAACAAAGGCTGAATGCATGGAAGCAATCCTCCCCAACTTGCGCATGCAGCAATTCTATTAAAGTTCTGTTGTCAGAACTGAATTGTCTGGATGTTGTGTTGCAAACCTCTGGGTTTTTGTTTTCCACCAACTCTTCTCAGTGCCAGAGAGACCCAGAAACCACTTCTCTAAGGACAAGTCCTGGGCTTCATACATCTGCCTCCTTAACCACATTCAGGATATTCAGGTGTGTGGTCTCCCTTTAGGGAAGCTCTTGCACTGGGCCCAAGCCACAAGGTAATGTTCTGCCCAGATAGCTCTTGTGAATCCCTAACTAACTGTCCTTGCTATAGTCCCTTCTTAGCTTCCTTAGCACCCAAATCACCTCCTTTTTCTCCCCTCTCACTAGCTGTTTCTTTGTCTCCTCTTCCTGGCCCCTAGGAGTTGGGGAGACCAGAGATCAGTGCTGAGTCTCATTTCTTTTCCTGCCTCTTTCTTTCTTTCCCGACTCTGTGTGGGTGCTCCTCTCACTTGGCTCCATGGTTTCAAATCCTACCTGTATACACTGATGTCTCTCCATGTAGTATCTTCTAGTCTTGACCTTTCTCCTGAGCTCTAGGTTTACAGTGACATGCCTAATCAGAAATTTGGGGTATAAAAGACATCCTTAACCTAACAGGGGTTGAAAGGAATTTGGGATTTCTTTCCTGAAAATTGTCTTTCGCTTTCCTTCCTCTAAGTTAAATAGCTGCATCCAGTTGCTAAAGCTAATAACCTAGGACTCATCCTTGACTATTCTTTTTTCCTTACTTCCACATTTAATCCGTCAGTGAGTCCTGGAGGTTCCTGTATTCAAAACATATTCCAGCGTGTTAACTTTTCTCCAGCTTCAAGCCACCATCGTCTCTCCACTAAACTCTGGTAATACCCTTCTAACCAATCCTCCCTGCTTCTGTTCGAGCCCCTAAGTCTATTCTTAATAGAGCAGGCAGAGTGCTCTTCAAAAACAAAATTCAAGATTGTATCAATTCCATTTGAAAACTCCTGTGCTGTTTACTGTGCTTAGAATAATACCTAAACTTCTCATGGTCCACTAACTCCACATGATGTCACCCACTGTCACTCTCTGATATCATTTCACACTTTCCTCTGTTCCCTCAAATTCCTACAGTAGAGTCCCTGCACTTATTGCTCTTTCTGCCTAGAATATACTTCCTCATATCTTTGCATGATTGTGTCTGCCTCGTACTTTAGGTGGCAGCTCAAGTACCCTCTCAGAAAGACCTTTCCTGGACTTCATCTAAAGTCACACTCAGTCAAATTATCCTTTATTAGTCCCTCTCTAGCAATAGTCATTCCTTGTCTTTCAAAAAAAAAACTATTTTTGGATTGTTTACTTTTTGGGAGTAGGATCCATGAGGACAGAGCCTTTGTTTTGTTGATGACTGAATCCCTTGTGCCTAGAATAAGCCTGGTCCATAATAGGTGCTCAATAAATGCTTGTTGAATGAATGAAGTCCAGCATGCTTGTCTAGACTGGAAAAGGGTCCCACCTTGCACCTGTTAACACTCATATCTCTGCTCTTCCTCCACCAGTATCTTCGGAGCTGGTGTTCTCACCTTTCACTCTGCCCTGTCTTGCTGTGTATGGCTTAGAGAACTTGGATGTTTCACTCCTGAGTTCACAAAGCTGGGTTACAACAGCATTTTCCTCCAGTTTCCCATTGGAATCTCTTGGCTTTTCATCTTAAGCTTCTGAGGCTCTGGATGTCTGCTTCAATCACCATTTTCATGGATGACTTTGGTTTGTCAAGGTCTTGCTTTCTCCCTGATGCTGGCCTAAACCACTAGGTCTTGCTCCATATTCCCCAGGGCTAGCTGCTTCCCACATTCTGGGGAAGCAAGGCATCAGGGTAAGTATTTTGAAGCTAAATTCCAGCAAAGCCTGAAGAAGGCAGGTTGATGCTCTATCTCAAGGGGCATTTTCTATTGCAGTCATATTCCACACATGTTCACCACCACTTCCTTAAGGCATTTTATTTCAAGAGTCCCCTTGACCCTTCCTGGTGGAGAACAGCCCCATAACTGAAAATATTAAGGCCCATTAAAATGCAAAATCTGGTGGTAATATAAACGAAGGAAAGCAAAATTTGCAAGATTCCCTGCTTGGGATGCAGTGTAAAAGACTGATATGGGAAAAGAAGGGTAATGGAAGCCTCACAATCAAAAAGGAAATTCCTCTCTCATGTCCTGTCTATTGTTTGGCTTTTTGTGAGTAGGTGTGAGTACATGAGCATAAATAATTTGCATATATCTATACTCCAATTACTGGTTTATAGATGAAGTATGTAAAATGTAGGTGATATTTATGTTTTACTTTAATGAAAACTTATAAAGTGAGTAATAGTTATTTGAGAACCTAGAATAACTTTTTTGGATTTACTTGGATGATTAGGCCAGAAACACATTCAGAAAAATTATATATATATATATACATGTAGATATATATATATATATCTAATAATATCTAAAAAATATCTCTGAAAGAACAAAGTGCTAGTTCTGCAGCACTTCAACCTGTCAAGCAAATATATATGAACATGTTTTTCTTTTGAAAGGCATATTATTATGTACCTGATAAATCAAAATAAGTTTCTCTGAGTGACTTACATCTGTCAAATAAATAAAATTCAATCCCACATATACATCACCTGTTAAACAAATCCAACTTGGGGACAAAACAAATTCAGTTATGCAATGCCTGTAAAAACAAAAAAAAAAATGAAAGGATGTTTATAGGGGCACCAGGGTGGTTCAGTCAATTGAGCATTCAGTTCTTGGTTTCGGCTCAGGTCATGATCTCAGGGTCACGGGATTGGGCTCTATGTCAGGCTGCCCACTCAGCACAGAGTCTGCTTGTGATTCTCTCTCTCCCTCTTCCCCTTACCTCACTTGTGTGCATACTCTCTCTCTCTCTTTAAAATAAATAAATTAATCTTAAAAAAAAGAGATGAGATAAAAACTGAGGGTTTTGGAGGGGAGGTGGGTGGGGGTTTGGGTGAGCCTGGTGGTGGGTATTAAGGAGGGCACGTATTGCATGGAGCGCTGGGTGTGTTGCATAAACAATGAATCTTGGAACACTGAAAAAATAAAATAAAGTTTAAAAAATAAGTTTTTATAGTAAAATAATATGAAACTTGTTTTAAAAAGGAATTATATTCCACAATGTTGATAATTGATTACTTATGTAACTATTCTGCTATATTAATGGACATTTAATATTAATTTATTATATTATTGTTTATATTTTTATCCACATGAAAATATTTCTTTAAAGTTCAGTTCTTTAAAATGAAATTATTGCTTAACTGACTGGGTGGCTCAGTCAGTTAAGCATCTGCCTTTGGTTCAGGTCATGATCTCAGGGTCCTGGGATCAAGACGCGCTGTGGCTCCTTGCTCAGCAGGGAGTCCGCTTCTTCCTCTCCCTCTGCCCTTCCCACCCCACCACCTACCACTCTCTCTCCCTCTCAAATAAATAAATAAAAAAAATTTAAAACAAGAGAGATTATGCATTTTTTAAAGATTTTATTTTTAAGTAATCACTACATCCAACATGGAGAGATCAAGAGTTGTATGTTCTACCAAATGAGCCAGCCTTGACTGTGGCAATTTAATTAATAGATACTGTGAGATTTAAGCTCCAACCAACATTGCATGAAGTTTATAAGTTTATACTGTCTTCACTACTGGGCTCCTACTTTTGCTCATTTGATGAGTGAACAGTTTCCCCACCCTTCTTTTTACGTGTGTGTGTGTAAACTATCACCACAATCAAGCTCATAAACATTATTATTACTTCTAGAGGTTTCCTTGTGCCCTCCTATAATTCCTCACTATCTCTCCCATCCCTACCCTACACTGTCCCCAGGCAACTACTGGTCTGCTTTTGTTTCTATTCCATTTTCTAGACTTTCATTTAAATGGAATCAAATAATTTTCTTTTTTCTCTGGCTTATTCTACTCAGCATTATTATTTTGAGGTTAATTTATGTTGCTGTGTGTATCAATACTTCATGCTTATTGTTTATTGTTTATTGTTGAATAGTATCACATTGAATGGATATACCACACTTTATTTTCCATTCACCTGTTCATGGATATTTAGTTTGTTTTCAGATACCTCAGCTATTAGAATTATGGGTCGCTATGCTTTTACAAAGTTTTCTAAAGTGCTTGTAACATTTTATATTTCCACAGTGAGAGTTCCCATTGAACAACAGCCTCTCCAACACTCAGTCTGTCACATTTTTATTATCTTAGGGATTGTGCAGTCTTATCTCATTGCCATTTTAATTTGCATTTCTCTAGTGACTAATGATGCTGAACATCTTTCTTATTTGCCATCTATATATCTTATTTGCCATCTATATATCTTCTTTGAGGATGGGTCTAACATTTTGTCTCTGGTTTTATTCAGTCATGTGTGTTCTTATTAATTTGTAAGAACTCTTTATATATCCTGGGTACAAGTCCTCTACAGGAAATACGTTCTGTAAATATTTTCTTCCAGTCTGTGGCTTGTCATCATCATCTATGCCACCCAGGCATCCCTTGATTTTTTTCTGTATAGTTTGTCCTTTTGTATTATATTTAAGATTTTTTTTTTTTTTTTTTTTTGCCAAATCCACTATCTGGCTTTATGTATACTAAGTAGAATGTAACCTCCTCTACTAAAATGTAAGCTCCTTGAGGCCAGGGATACTTTTATGTTCATTGTTGTATCTCAGTGTCTATTAATAGTACATGGCAGGTAGGTGGGGGTGGAATGTCAATATAACTTATTGAATGAATTAATTAATAATCCATATGTTACCACATTTATATAAAGTAACTATATATATAGGTTATTAAGTTATGATACACAAATACATAGAACAGTGTTTGGGAGACTATATGCTAAACAGGTATCAATGGTTATCCCTGGGGAGGACTAGGACTGGGTAAAGGGGAAGTGAAAATAGACATTTACTATTATTTGATATACTTCTGAAATTGTATGTTCATGTCATCATGTATTATTCTTATAAATAAAAATATTAGTAAAGGAAATAATTATTGTCTCAATTCTGATCAAACAACCTTTAAATTTGATTTGAAGATCCTATGCTCTGTATCATTAAGCAGCGTTTTCCCAGGACATTTTAAAGGGACACAAGTCAGAATTAAACAATTAAAACTAAAGGCCAGGTGATTATTATCAGGAAGTGCAAACCAGACTTTGAACAATGGCAGAAATGAAATATGGGTGCATGGTGAATTTTATCATCAGGCTTTGGGAAAGATTCAGAAAGTAGTGTCATATTGGGTAGATCAGTGGGGTTGTAATGAGTATCATGTGGGAAGACACTAGAAATTACTTCATAAGGGAACTGGTAATTTGGTATCCAGGAATGAAATTCAGAAACTAGAGAAGAAAAATATACAATCCTTCTGATGAACT
Source organism: Enhydra lutris kenyoni (assembly GCF_002288905.1). Taxonomy (NCBI): domain Eukaryota; kingdom Metazoa; phylum Chordata; class Mammalia; order Carnivora; family Mustelidae; genus Enhydra; species Enhydra lutris. The sequence continues at coordinate 8,994,718 of NW_019154086.1, forward strand.
GAATTATGACTCATGGGGCAGCTTGGATGATTTTTGCTTGCTGAATTTTATGGCCCAGTAGTACATGTGGCAGTTCTCATATATGGGGTCATTGTAAAGTTTCCAGATGACTCAAATTACAGAAGATCATTCCTTTTGATCAGCTTCATAATCAATATTGATTGTCAAAGGTGAATGTATTTTGTAAGGATTCAGATTTTGTTTAAGAAGACTTTAGGGAATGTTTATAGGACATAAGGATCTGGCATAGGGTCTGTCAGAGATGCAGAGACAAATCAGGGATGGATCCTCTTCTCTAAAAACAGAATCTTGGGAACTGAATCAAAACAGGAATGTAGGGGCGCCTTGGTGGCTCAATTGGTTAAGCATCTGCCTTTGGCTCAGGTCATGATCCCAGTGTCCTTGGATTGAGCCCTGCAGCAGGCTCCCTGCTCAGTGTGGAGTCTGCTTTTCCCTCCCCCATGCTGCTTGTATTTTCTCAGTCTCTCTCTCAAATAAATAAATAAAATCTTTTAAAAAAACCCCAGGAATATAAATTGCCATGAGAGGATTAGGTGATAAAGATACAAGATTATGAAGTTGTGAAGTAAGACAGTAACCATGGGACAGAAGGAGGGGATGAATGAGAGAGTAATTGAAGAGGGAAAGGAGAGACCATGACCATTGACTGGATGTAGTGACTGTAAGAAAACTGCCAAGACTGTTCACTGAACACCCTAGGTGACTCTTGAGGGAGTGGCTTTAGCAGGATTTGCCTAGTTCCCAGGATTTCCTGGACTCTGAATACAGTTACTTATTAATTATAATATAGCTATTTATTAAAGGGTGTCTGCAACCTCTATGGAAAGCAAGGGAGCCTGCTCAAGCTCTGATCTAGTCAGGACAAATCATATTTTACTTATTTGTCTCACTCACCAGCCTTCGAGGTCCTTCTGGAAGAGGATTCATAGTTCTCTCTCCATTCCTAGTGTCTTATACAATGCTTGGTATATAGCAGATGCTCAATTGTTTCTTGAGGTGAACATAGAAGCAATAGTTTGTCATTAGAAAGAGAGACCATGACCAATAAATCAATAAATAAGCACTCAAACATCTTCAATTTGTCTAGTAGGATTGAGTCCCTGATGATATGAGATATTCATTTTACAGAAGGTGACACTGGGGTTGCACACATCCATTGTATCTCTTGGGTTAATAGGCAGACTGCTCCTGGATGACCAGAAGGTCTTTCTATATTGGAACTTACACTAATTTTGGGGGGTATAGATTGGTTATGATAAGGTGCTTCCTCCAAGGTACTGAGTCCAGTGAGAGCTCATTAGCTGTACTAGATAGATGCAGAAGGAAACCACAACTCCAAAAGGTGCGTATACCCATGTGGATTAGCCAGGATCGATTTGGTTATACAGTGGCAAACAATCTCCACATCTCAGTGGTTTCCCAGGACAGTGTTTTGCTTACTCCACATGTCTGTTTTGAGTTGTCTGCAGCTATGCTCCACATCTTCACTCAGGAACCCAGGCTGAAGTGATTATCTTTTCCGTCTTGAATATTGCTGGTCTTTGTGGCAGAGGTATGCACTTGCTTTTCTTCCTGAAAGTCACGTCTATCACTTCACACACTTTGTCAACTAGAACAGGTCACATGGGCATCCCTGAGTTCAACAGGTGAAGTGATATAATCATCCCATGGGAGAGGCAGTGAATATTGATGAACAGAAATATAATCTATGACATCATTCCTCTGCAGTCTAATTTCTCAATCTTAAAACTGACTCCAAGTCTTGGAGGAGAATCTTGGAGAATAAGGAATAGGGTATAGGAATAAAGAGGATGCTCTAAGAGAAGCTGGGATTGTGGAAGAAAATTCAAATAAAGGAAGCATCAGGATAAATGTGAGAGGACTTTTAATTTAGCCATATACCCAATAGGGTAGTTGGTAGGGATGGTTGTGAAATCATGGAATTTTATTTTTCTCTGCAGATGATATTATCATATGCTTGTCACGACTAGGCTATTACTGTGAATTTTTTAAAAGAAGAAAAATGAAAAGATTTTGATCTAATGTCATCTTTATTTCAGAAAAAAGATAAGAACACTAATTGTTAAGACTGACAAAGATTTAATTTCTAGTTGCATTGAGAGGAAAAAAATTAACAGACTAACAAAATTATAACCTTAACATGATTGAACTCATTACTTTTGAAATGTGGAGCAGATACTTTGTGTTGGTTTTTTAGTTTGTTTATAGAACTGGAAATGACTTTAGCATGTTAATATTTTATCAAATTAAAATTAATATCATTATGTTTTGAGAATCAAAATGTAAATGTAATGTAAATGGCATTATATATGTTAGAGTATGTGCTTTATTTTTTATAAAAATAATACATGTTTATTATCAAAATTTCAAGTAGCACAAAAAACATGAAGAAAGAAAAAATTACTTGTAAATAGCCTAGTATAACATTTGGTGAACACTACTTCAGTTAACCGTATATACATGAGTAGAGATTAACATATAAATTGATAGGCAGGGAGATAGGTAGGTAGCTACATAGGTAATTTTATAAGAATGAGATCATTCTATACCAACTATTAAAAATTCACTTTATTTTATTTTAATTTTTTAGATATTGAGATGCAGAATTTTTGAATTTTTGATAAATGTTTTGCTTCTCAAGAGATATTACTCCCTTAAAATGCTAAGGTTAAAGATTTCGAAAAACCATCAAGACATTAGCAATATCACACTTTAAAACTGAAGTGTTTCATATTTTACAGTGCTCACTGATTTCCTGCTATGAAGGAAGAAGCCTTTAAATGCTCTTATCTTCTCTTCTTCTCTTTCAAATCTATTCGAATCTATTTTTTGTTCTGATTTTATTTAATTTTTTTTTTAAGATTTTATTTATTTATTTGAAACACAGAGAGAGAGATCACAAGTAGGCGGAGAGGCAGGCATAGAGAGAGAGAGGAGAAAGCAGGCTCCCCGCTGAGCAGAGAGCCCGATGCGGGCCTTGATCCCAGAACCCTGAGATCATGACCTGAGCCGAAGGCAGAGGCTTAACCCACTGAGCCACCCAGGCGCCCCTGATTTTATTTAATTTTAATATAATTTCAAGCTTATTCCAATGGAGGCATTCCTGTATACATATACTGAATTTTTATATTTTGCTTCATTTTTTCTCTTTATAATTTACACACATGTATATTATTTTTTCTAAACCACATTTAATACATAGTTAAATATTTATTTCTGAAGAACAAGAACATTTTCTTAATCACAGTGCAATTTTCGAAAGCAGGAAATTAAACATGGATACAATACTATTAACTATTCTGTTAATAGTTACAGATACACAAAGTATCTGTATTCGTATTCAAATTTTATTAACATTTGTCCAATAAGCTTTTTACAGATCTTTTTCCTAGTACAGGATCTAATCTGGGATCATGCATTATTTGGTTATCATGTCTCTTTAATTCCCTTTAATCTGAAGCAATTCTTCAGCCTCTTATTTTTCTTCATCTTGACAGTTTTGAGTTTAGTCCAGTTATATTGTAGAAGGTCCTCCCATTTGGATTTGTCTAATGTTTCTTGATGATTTGATTCAGGTTATGCGTTTTTAGCAAGAATACCACTGACGTGATGTGCTTACTCAAAGCATCATATTAGGAGGCACAAGATGTCTGTTAGTCCCAACATTGTTAATAATGTTGATCACATGATTAAAGTGGTATCCACCAGGTTTCTCTTCTGTAAAGGTAACATTTCTCCCTTTTTAATTAGTGAGTATGGTAAGCAGAGATATTCTAACAGTATTTAATAACCCGTGGCATCAAAATTTTGCCCATTAGTTTTAGCATCCATTGATGATTTTCTATTTTTATCATTTCTTCTATATTAGTTGGCTTTCTACTGCAAAGAAGAATTTTACTTCATCCATGATTTACTTATTTTTTCATTGCAGTGTGCACTTTTGTAGATTGAATTGTTTCTCCCTCACCTCTCCACTAAGACATGTTCAAGTTCTAACCCCCAGTACTTCGGAATGTGACCTTATTTGGAAATAAGGTTTTTGCAGATTTAACTAACTTATGTTGAGGTTATTAGGTTGAGCCTGAATTCAGGATGACTGATGTCCCTATCAAAAGGGAAAATTTGGACACAGACACACACAGAGAAGATTGTATGAAGGCACACAGGAAAAATGCTGTGTGAATGTGGAGGAGCAGAGATATGCATCTATTAGCCAAGGAATGCCAAATACTGCTGGCAAACCACCTACAAAGGAGCTAAGAAGCAAAGAAGGATTTCCCTACAGGCTTCAGAGGGAGCATAGCCCTGCCAATCATCTTAATTTTGGACTTCTAATCTCAAAACTATGAGACAACAAATGTGTTTTTTTAGGTCACCCAGTTTGTGGTAACTTTTTATGGCAGTCCTAGGGAACTAATATAGGATGTGTGGATTTTTTTTAATATATATATATTTTTTATAAACATATAATATATTTTTATCCCCAGGGGTACAGGTCTGTGAATTGCCAGGTTTACACACTTCACAGCACTCACCATAGCACATACCCTCCCCAATGTTATAACCCCACCCCCCCTCTCCCAACCTCCCTCCCCCCATCAACCCTCAGTTTGTTTTGTGAGATTAAGAGTCACTTATGGTTTGTCTCCCCCCCAATCCCATCTTGTTTCATTTACTCTTCTCCTACCCCCTTAACCCCCCATGTTGCATCTCCTCTCCCTCATATCAGGGAGATCATATGATAGTTGTCTTTCTCCGATTGACTTATTTCGCTAAGCATGATACCCTCTAGTTCCATCCACATTGTCGCAAATGGCAAGATTTCATTTCTTTTGATGGCTGCATAGTATTCCATTGTGTATATATACCACATCTTCTTTATCCATTCATCTGTTGATGGACATCTAGGTTCTTTCCATAGTTTGACTATTGTAGACATTGCTGCTATAAACATTCGGGTGCACGTGCCCCTTCGGATGACTATGTTTGTATCTTTAGGGTAAATACCCAGTAGTGCAATTGCTGGGTCATGGGGTAGTTCTATTTTCAGCATTTTGAGGACCCTCCATGCTGTTTTCCAGAGTGGTTGCACCAGCTTGCATTCCCACCAACAGTGTAGGAGGGTTCCCCTTTCTCCGCATCCTCGCCAGCATCTGTCATTTCCTGACTTGTTAATTTTAGCCATTCTGACTGGTGTGAGGTGATATCTCATTGTGGTTTTGATTTGTATTTCCCTGATGCCGAGTGATATGGAGCACTTTTTCATGTGTCTGTTGGCCATCTGGATGTCTTCTTTGCAGAAATGTCTATTCATGTCTTCTGCCCATTTCTTGATTGGATTATTTGTTCTTTGGGTGTTGAGTTTGCTAAGTTCTTTATAGATTTTGGACACTAGCCCTTTATCTGATATGTCATTTGCAAGTATCTTCTCCCATTCTGTCAGTTGTCTTTTGGTTTTGTTAACTGTTTCCTTTGCTGTGCAAAAGCTTTTGATCTTGATGAAATCCCAATAGTTCATTTTTGCCCTTGCTTCCCTTGCCTTTGGCGATGTTCCTAGGAAGATGTTGCTGCGGCTGAGGTCGAAGAGGTTGCCGCCTGTGTTCTCCTCAAGGATTTTGATGGATTCCTTTCTCACATTGAGGTCCTTCATCCATTTTGAGTCTATTTTCGTGTGTGGTGTAAGGAAATGATCCAATTTCATTTTTCTGCATGTGGCTGTCCAATTTTCCCAACACCATTTATTGAAGAGGCTGTCTTTTTTTCATTGGACATTCTTTCCTGCTTTGTCGAAGATTAGTTGACCATAGAGTTGAGGGTCTATTTCTGGGCTCTGTCTTCTGTTCCATTGATCTATGTGTCTGTTTTTGTGCCAGTACCATACTGTCTTGATGATGACAGCTTTGTAATAGAGCTTGAAGTCCGGAATTGTGATGCCACCAACTTTGGCTTTCTTTTTCAACATTGCTTTGGCTATTCGAGGTCTTTTCTGGTTCCATATAAATTTTAGGATTATTTGTTCCATTTCTTTGAAAAAAAATGGATGGTACCTTGATAGGAATTGCATTAAATGTGTAGATTGCTTTAGGTAGCATAGACATTTTCACAATATTTATTCTTCCAATCCAGGAGCATGGAACATTTTTCCATTTTTTGTGTCTTCCTCAATTTCTTTCATGAGTACTTTGTAGTTTTCTGAGTATAGATTCTTAGTCTCTTTGGTTAGGTTTATTCCTAGGTATCTTATAGTTTTGGGTGCAATTGTAAATGGGATTGACTCCTTAATTTCTCTTTCTTCTGTCTTGCTGTTGGTGTAGAGAAATGCAACTGATTTCTGTGCATTGATTTTATATTCTGACACTTTACTGAATTCCTGTACAAGTTCTAGCAGTTTTGGAGTGGAGTCTTTTGGGTTTTCCACATATAGTATCATATCATCTGTGAAGAGTGATAGTTTTGACTTCTTCTTTGCCGATTTGGATGCCTTTAATTTCCTTTTGTTGTCTGATTGCTGAGGCTAGGACTTCTAGTACTATGTTGAATAGCAGTGATGATAATGGACATCCCTGTCATGTTCCTGACCTTAGTGGAAAAGCTTTCAGTTTTTCTCCATTGAGAATGATATTTGCGGTGGGTTTTTCATAGATGGCTTTGATAATATTGAGGTATGTGCCCTCTATCCCTACACTTTGAAGAGTTTTGATCAGGAAGGAATGCTGTACTTTGTCAAATGCTTTTTCAGCATCTATGGAGAGTATCATATGGTTCTTGTTCTTTCTTTTATTAATGTGCTGTATCACATTGATTGATTTGCAGATGTTGAACCAACCTTGCAGCCCTGGAATAAATCCCACTTGGTCGTGGTGAATAATCCTTTTAATGTACTGTTGAATCCTACTGGCTAGTATTTTGGTGAGAATTTTCGCATCTGTGTTCATCAAGGATATTGGTCTGTAGTTCTTTTTTTTGATGGGATCCTTGTCTGGTTTTGGGATCAAGGTGATGCTGGCCTCATAAAATGAGTTTGGAAGTTTTCTTTCCATTTCTATTTTTTGGAACAGTTTCAGGAGAATAGGAATTAGTTCTTCTTTAAATGTTTGGTAGAATTCCCCAGGGAAGCCGTCTGGCCCTGAGCTTTTGTTTGTTTGGAGATTTTGGATTACTGTTTCAATCTCCTTACTGGTTATGGGTCTGTTCAGGCTTTCTATTTCTTCCTGGTTCAGTTGTGGTAGTTTATATGTCTCTAGGAATGCATCCATTTCTTCCAGATTGTCAAATTTGCTGGCATAGAGTTGCTCATAGTATGTTCTTATAATTGTCTGTATTTCTTTGGTGTTAGTTGTGATCTCTCCTCTTTCATTCATGATTTTATTTATTTGGGTCCTTTCTCCTTTCTTTTTGATAAATCTGGCCAGGGGTTTATCAATCTTATTAATTCTTTCAAAGAACCAGCTCCTAGTTTCGTTGATTTGTTCTATTGTTTTTTTGGTTTCTATTTCATTGATTTCTGCTCTGATCTTTATGATTTCTCTTCTCCTGCTGGGTTTAGGGTTTCTTTCTTGTTCTTTCTCCAGCTCCTTTAGATGTAGGGTTAGGTTGTGTACCTGAGACCTTTCTTGTTTCTTGAGAAAGGCTTGTACTGCTATATATTTTCTTTCAGGACTGCCTTTGTTGTGTCCCACAGATTTTGAACCATTGTGTTTTCATTATCATTTGTTTCTATGAATTTTTTCAATTTTTCTTTAATTTCCTGGTTGACCCACTCATTCTTTAGAAGGATGCTGTTTAGTCTCCATGTATTTGGGTTCTTTCCAAATTTCCTCTTGTGATTGAGTTCTAGCTTCAGAGCATTGTGGTCTGAAAATATGCAGGGAATGATCCCAATCTTCTGATACCGGTTGAGACCTGATTTAGGACCGAGGATGTGATCTATTCTGGAGAATGTTCCATGTGCACTAGAGAAGAATGTGTATTCTGTTGCTTTGGGATGAAATGTTCTGAATATATCTGTGATGTCCATCTGGTCCAGTGTGTCATTTAAGGCCTTTATTTCCTTGTTGATATTTTGCTTGGATGATCTGTCCATTTCAGTGAGGGGAGTGTTAAAGTCCCCTACTATTATTGTATTATTGTTGATGTGTTTCTTTGATTTTGTTATTAATTGGTTTATATAGTTGGCTGCTCCCATGTTAGGGGCATAGATATTTAAAATTTTTAGATCTTCCTGTTGGACAGATCCTTTGAGTATGATATAGTGTCCTTCCTCATCTCTTATTATAGTCTTTGGCTTAAAATCTAATTGATCTGATATAAGGATTGCCACTCCTGCTTTCTTCTGATGTCCATTAGCATGGTAAATTCTTTTCCACCTCCTCACTTTAAATCTGGAGGTGTCCTCGGTTTTAAAATGAGTTTCTTGTAGGCAACATATAGATGGGTTTTGTTTTTTTATCCATTCTGATACCATGTGTCTTTTGATTGGGGCACTTAGCCCATTAACATTCAGGTTAAGTATTGAGAGATATGAATTTAGTGCCATTGTATTGCCTGTAAGGTGACTGTTATTGTATATTGTCTCTGTTTCTTTCTGATCTATTACTTTTAGGGTCTCTCTTTCCTTAGAGGACCCCTTTCAATATTTCCTGTAGAGCTGGTTTGGTGTTTGCAAATTCTTTCAGTTTTTGTTTGTCCTGGAAGCTTTTAATCTCTCCTTCTATTTTCAATGATAGCCTAGCTGGATATAGTATTCTTGGCTGCAAGTTTTTCTCGTTTAGTACTCTGAATATATCATGCCAGCTCTTTCTGGCCTGCCAGGTCTCTGTGGATAAGTCTGCTGCCAATCTAATATTTTTACCATTGTACGTTACAGACTTCTTTTCCCGGGCTGCTTTCAGGATCTTCTCTTTGTCACTAAGACTTGTAAATTTTACTATTAGGTGACGGGGTGTGGACCTATTCTTATTGATTTTGAGGGGGGCTCTCTGAACCTCCTGGATTTTGATGCTTGTTCCCTTTGCCATATTGGGGAAATTCTCTCCAATAATTCTCTCCAATATACCGTCTGTTCCCCTCTCTCTTTCTTCTTCTTCTGGAATCCCAATTATTCTAATGTTGTTTCGTCTTATGGTGTCACTTATCTCTCGAATTCTCCCCTCATGGTCCAGTAGCTGTTTGTCCCTCTTTTGCTCAGCTTCTTTATTCTCTGTCATTTGATCTTCTATATCGCTAATTCTTTCTTCTGCCTCATTTATCCTAGCAGTGAGAGCCTCCATTTTTGATTGCACCTCATTAATAGCTTTTTTGATTTCAACTTGGTTAGATTTTAGTTCTTTTATTTCTCCAGAAAGGGCTTTTATATCTCCCGAGAGGGTTTCTCTAATATCTTCCATGCCTTTTTCGAGCCCGGCTAGAACCTTGAGAATCATCATTCTGAACTCTAGATCTGACATATTACCAATGTCTGTATTGATTAGGTCCCTAGCTTTTGGTACTGCCTCTTGTTCTTCTTTTTGTGGTGAATTTTTCTGCCTTGTCATTTTGTCTACATAAGAGTATATGAAGGAGCAAGTAAAATACTAAAAGGGTGGCAACAACCCCAGGAAAATATGCTTTAACCAAATCAGAAGAGATCCCAAATTGTGAGGGGGGGAGAAAGGGGATAAAAAGAGGTTCAGAAAGAAAAAAAAAAAAAAAAGAAGAAACAATTAAAAAGAGAAAACGAATAAAGAAAAAATATAAAAAAGAAAAAATATATATATATTAGATAAACTAGTTAAAAAATGTTAAAAAAGAAAAGGGTAAAAGTTAAAAAAATTTGGCATAAGAAGAGGAAAAAAAATTGAAAAAGAAAAAAAAATTAAAATAACTGCAAGGCTAAAGAATCATGGAGAGAAAGCCATGAGTTCCGTGCTTTGCTTTCTCCTCCTCTGGAATTCAGCTGCTCTCCTTGGTATTGAAACTGCACTCCTTGGTAGGTGAACTTGGTCCTGGCTGGATTTCTTGTTGATCTTCTGGGGGAGGGGCCTGTTGTAGTGATTCTCAAGTGTCTTTGCCCCAGGCGGAGTTGCACTGCCCTTACCAGGGGCTGGGCTGAGTAATCCACTCGGGTTTGCTTTCGGGAGCTTTTGTTCCCTGAGCGCTTTCCGTAGAGTTCCGGAGGGCGGGAATGAAGATGGCGGCTTCCCAGTTTCTGGCCCGGAGGAGCCGAGAGCCTGGGGCCCCACTCCTCAGTGTGCCCTCAGAGAACAGCGCCCAATTACTCCTGTCACCCTGGCCTCTGGCCGCGCTCCGAGCTGACCGAGCCTGGGACCGGTTCAAGGTAACCCCGAGCTGAGACCTCACTCCTCGGCTCTGTCTCTGTAGCCGGCTTCCCCGTCCTAATACCTGTAAGCTCTGCAACACTCAGACACCCCCGATCCTTCTGTGACCCTGTGGGACCTGAGGCCACGCTGACCCCACGTAGGCTTCACCCCGGTTAAGCCTCTGGAGCGATGTCCCTCAGCCGAACAGACTTTTAAAAGTCCTGATTTTGTGCTCTGTTGCTCCGCCACTTGCCGGGAGCCGGTTCCTCCCCCTGCGGTCTATCTTCCCGTCGCTTTGGATTCACTTCTCCGCCAGTCCTACCTTTCAGAAAGTGGTTGATTTTCTGTTTCTAGAATTGCTGTTCTTCTTCTCTTCAATCTCCCGTTGGATTTGTAGGTGTTTACAATCTTTAGATAAGCTATCTAGCTGATCTCCTGCTACCTGAAGTAGTCTCAGCCTGCTACTTCTCCACCATCTTGACTCCTCTCCTGTGGATTTTTATTTTATTCAAACTGTTGTAATCAATTACCATCGTTACTTATTTTGATGCATTAATTGTCCCAGAGTTTGCTGGAGGGAACCCCTTGAAACTGGCTCATGCATGCTTTTGATATGACCCCATATTCTTTGAACATTTTCTTAATTTTTGGCATAAGAAGATGGTCCTGCTCATCGTGTAATTCCTCGGCCCTAGGTCCTCAACTCTACAGGTAGGCAGTATCTCTCTTTTTTTCTCTCTGTTTAACTCTCTATCTATCATCTATCTATCTATCTATCTATATCAATCTATCCATCTATCTATCATAATCTATCTATTGTTCCTCTGAATTTATACTGATAGTTTGAGGTCCCAACTGATACCTCAGGATACATTCTTGGCTTCCTTTTGCTTTTTTGTATTTGCAACTCCGTTTAACCACAAGGAGAAGTCTGGCTCTCATTATGTTCAATATATTCCTCATTCGCTCAAGTCTAAAATGTATTATTTATTCGCCTAAACTCACACAAATTCATTTTAGAATTGTTAATCCATCCCACTGGAAAACACAGATTTATTAACCAGAGTTAAATATTTGTATATAGTTATTCACTTCTAGGGGGTAAAATTTAAATAAAGAGATATACTCTAATCTCAAGTATATAATTTATTGAGTGTACTGACAAATGAATACACTTATGTACTCCATACCTCTATCGATAGACAAAGCCTTTCCATTACTCCAGGAAGTTTCCTTATGTCTATTACCAATTAATTCCCCCCTCCAAGGCAATATGTTTTCCAGTTTTTTTTCACCATTGTCTGTACAATTTTCAGTTGTTAACTTTTTTATTCCTGTTGGTAATTTTAGTTGTTTTCTTTTTTTCTTATGGTTTCTAGATTTCTCAAGTATGTGTTTCCCATTTCATTGATTTTTACTCTTCACTTTTCCTTCCCTTTACTTAATTTGATATTAATTAATTTATATTTTACCTTCTTAACATTGGAACTTGATCATTGTGAACTTTTTCTCTGTTATAACTATTTGACACTATAAATTTCTATCTAAGCACTGCTTTAGCTGCATCCCATAAATTTGGTATCTTGTAATTTAATTATTGTTCAGTTAAAAATATTTTATAATTTCTCTGGGTTTTCTTTAAGTTATATATAATTTAGAAATGTGTTGTTTATGAAATAAATCAAACAGAGAGGGCCAATTATCATATGGTTTTCCTTATTTGTGGAACATAAGGAATAACATGGAGGACATTAGGAGAAGGAAGGGAAAAAATCAAGGGAGAGAAATCAGAGTGGGAGATGAACCATGCGAGACTATGGTCTCCAGGAAACAAACTGAGGGTTTTAGAAAGGAGGGGGGTGGGGGAATGGGTGAGCCTGGTGATGAGTATTAAAGAGGGCATGGATTGCATGGAGCACAATGTGTTACATGCAAACAATGAATCATGGAACACTACATCAAAACTAATGATGTACTGTATGGTGACTAATATAACACAATAAAAAGAAAAGAAATGTGTTTTTTAATTTCCAAATATTTGGTGATTTTTAAAAACATCTTACTACTATAAACATTGGGATACATGTACCCCTTCAGATCAACATTTTTGTATTCTTTGGGTGGTTACTTAGTAGTGCAGTTGCTGGATTGTTGGATGGTTCTATTTTTTAACTTTTTAAGGACCTTCCAAACTGTTCTCCAGAGTGACAGCATCAGTTTGTGTTCCCACCAGCAGTGCAAGAGGGCTTCCCTTTCTCCACATTCTTGCCATCACCTGTTGCTTTTTCTGTTGTTAATTTTAGCCATTCTGACAGGTGTGAGATGATATCTCATCATGATTTTGGTTTGTATTTCCCCAACGATGAGTTGTTGAGCATCTTTTCATGTGTCTATTGAACAACTATGTATTCTTTGGAAAAATGTCTGTTCATGTCTTCTGACCATTTCTTAACTGGATTATCATGGTTTGGGTGTTGAGTTCAATAAGTTCTTTAGAGATATTGAATACTAACCCCTAACTGAAGGTTGATGGAGGGAGGTGGGTGGGGTATGGGCTAGTTGGGTGATGGGTATTAAAGAGGGTACTTATTGTGATGAGCACTGGATTTTGTATGTAAATGATGAATTATCAAATTCTACTCTAGAAACTAATATTGCACTGTATGTTAACAAACAAAATTTAAATTAAAAAAAGTAAATTGAAGAATTAAAAAAATATTTTACTATTATTTGTTTCTAACTTCCTTTATGGTTAAAGGATAGATCTTGTAAGGTTCCAAACTTGAAATTTATCGAGACATGTTATGTTTCAGCATATTGAGATTATTTTGGTAAATGTTTTCTGTGTACTTAAAAGGAGTGTATATTCTGAAATTTTGGGTTATTCTATAAACATCATTAGGTCAAAGTGGATAATAGTGTTTTTCAGCATTTTTAAGTTCTTACTGATTTTTTTGGTAGCTTTCCTCTCAATAACTACGTTCTGTTAAATGTACAGAATATTATTTTATTCAGTAGCCAAATTTTCTCCAAGGAAAATCTTTGGTATATATTTAAGTAGGTTAAAATGTCACCATCACTGCCTTTACCATATGATTTCTTCATTTAGGTTTCACATAGGTATTTTATTTCCTAAGTTCTTTGAAATTTGAATATATCTGGTCTATTACCTTTCTCTTTGAATGGCAACATAATTGGATGTAATATTCTTTTTTTTTTTCTTTTTTTTTTTTTTTTAGTGGTTTCAGGTTTTCAGAAAAATTGACAGGATAACATGAAATTACCATATACCCTTTCCTGGCCCTCTGAATTTTCCCTATTACTAACATGTCTCATTATTGTGGTACATTTGTCCACCCAATATTAATACAGAATTAACTAAAGTCCCTAGTTGATGTTAGGGTTCACTCTGTATTGCACATTCTGTGGGTTTGAACAAACGTATAATGACATTAATCTACCATTGTAGGGTCAGGCAGAGTATCCTCACTGTCCTAGAATTCCTGTGTTCCCCCCTCCATCCTTCCCTCCAGCCCCTGGCAACCAGCGATCTTCTTACCGTCTCTATAGTTCTGCCTTTTCCGGAATGCTGGCAAGGATATGGAGAAACAGGGGACCTCTTTTGTTGCTGGTGGGAATGCAAGATGGTGCGGCCGCTTTGGAAGACTTAGTTTTTTTGCAAACATCTTAAGAAGTGTTTTTCTTATAAAACTCTCACTGTATGTGTCAGGATCGTGCCCCTTGGTATTTACCCAATGAATTGAAAATATAGTCACACAAAATTCCACACAAAGATGTTTACAGCAGCTTTACTTACAATCATCAAAATTTGGAAGCAACCAAGATTTCCTTCAGTAGGTGATGGATAAATAGACAATGGGATATTATGGTAATGAGCTCGGAAGCCAGGAAAAGCAAGAAGGAAGTTCACATGCATATTAGTACATGAAAGATGCTAGTCCGAAAGTCTCCATACCGTATGATTCCGGTCATATGACATTCCGGAAAAGGCAGAACTATGGATGTAATATTCTTGATCACAGATATTTTTTCTCTTCAACTTTTTAGGAGAAAAAGTTGAATTCAGTCATTGGAGGGTGTTGCATAGATGTCAGAGATAGGCTGGTATTTTTCTTCTTAGAGGTGACTTATTTTTTCTCTCTAGATATGATAAGGATTCTTTCTTTATCCTTAAAGTTCAATAACATAATCAGGATTTGTCTTTATGTAATTGGTTTTGTGTCAGTTTTCCCTGGTATATGATATGTCTTTTTGATCTTTAGATTTAGTTCTTTCATGTTAGTATCCCTACATATTGCTGAACTTTTTTTCTGTTCTCTTGGTTGGGTTCTCTGATACAGGGGACCAATTATAATTATGTTGTAAAGATTTTTATCTCTCCTGCACATCTAACAGTTTCTTTGTAATTCCTTTAATAGCTTGTCTTTTTCCTTTTATATTTAAAAATTATATATATATACTTATATAGTATAAGATTTATATACATATATATACACACATATATATAAATATACACATATATTTCCTTTAGATATAATCATCCCAAGCCCTTTTTCTTTACCATTAATTTGATATATTTTACCATATAATTGCTGTTTTTAATTTATTTATTAGAGCTTCAGAGTTGTTCTTTGCTTCTTAACCTCTTGATCTGGTATCTTCTCTGTGTTTAATTATGTTGTTTTATTAATCTACCTTTGAATAGATGTTCTTTTAAGTTTTTTTATAGATAAAGCAGTCTTGGTGTCTTGTATTGTTTAATAATAATTTGTGAGTTCTTCATCAGGTTTTTGCTCCCTAGGATATCTGATACTTTTGAAAATTCTCTTTTGTGGTATTATTACAGAGTTGTCATATAATTTCTTTTCAAATTACTCAAGCTTAATGTATGAAGTTCAGTCTAGATCTAACATTTACTTTGATTTTTTTTTGTTTTTGTTTATTTTTCCCCATTTTTCGGTCTTTTTCCCTGTGATCAGTGTGGGATCATAAAATTGCTTTCTATGTATCTTTTTTTTTTCTTTAAGATTTTATTTATTTATTTTGGTGATATAGAGAGAGAGTGGCGGGGGTGGGTGCAGGTGGGGTGGGAGGGGCAGAGAGATAAGCAGACTCTGGGTTGAGCACAGAACCTGATATGGCCTTCATCTCAGGACCCTGAGATCATGACCTGAGCTGAAACAAAGAGTCAGACATTTAACTGACTGAGCCACGCAGGCACCACCGTGTACCTTCTTAGAGCCATAGGAAATGTGGGTGGAGTGGGCTGACCTCCCTTGATGCCGGCAGACCTAATCTCTGACTACCCAGAGAAATGCTGCCTCTTTTGAGGCATATTCTGTATATATTCTGTATATGGATCCTCCATATTCTGTATCAGGATCCAAAGGTATATCATAATCCCATGAGCTTCAGCTCAATCTCCAACATACCACAGAACGCTGGAACATTGCAAGCTCAGGCTACTATGCATGCTTAGTAGAGGTTCAGAGGCATTATAAAGGAGATTTTACTTTTAAAAGTTTTTCCTTGGAATAATCTAGGGAGCTTTACTCATCTGAGTCTCCTTTGCTCCAAGAGCACAGTTCAGAAATCTCTAGATTTTGCTGACACACTTTGTTTCCTCATTCTGCTTTTAATAGTTTAGAAGTTGTGGAAGCAAGGTTAGAAGTTGAGCTTTGATAAACCAGAATCTTTTATTTCTTCCCTGGTCACCATTTTTCTGAGTTTAGAAACCAAATCTATTGCCCTGTCTTCCAGGTTACTAATAATTTCTACTGTTTCATCTAGCCTGATGTTGAAACCTTATAGTGTATTTTTCAGTTCGGTTATGTTCTTCAGCTCTGTGACTTCTGCTTGGTTCCTTCTTATATTTTCTATCTCTTCGTTGAAATTCTCATTGTGTTCATCCCAGATCAGTGAGCATCTTTATGACCATTACTTTGAACTCTGTATCAAGTGAATTACTTATCTCTTTCATCAACGTTCCCCCCACCCCGGAATTTTTATCTTGTTCTTTCATTTAGAGCATATTCCCCTATTTCCTCATTTTGTTTGTGTCTGTTTCTCTGTGTAAGGCTAAACAGCTATCTCTCCCAGTCTTGAAAGAGTGGTCTGGGATTGGTAGACTGCCAAGAACTGTCTCTCCAGTTATTTCAGACATTGTGTTGTACAGCCCATAAATGTAAGATTTCTGGCCACCAGAACTAGGTATTTAAGGGGCATTGCCTGCATGGTCTGTGTATACTCATCAGATGTGTGTGGTCATTGGGGAGTACCAGGTCTGTGTATACTCATCAGTTGTGTGTGGTCATTGGGGAGTACCAGGCTAGAGCATGTCCACCCCCCAATTTTAGCAGGGTGGCGCTGCAGGTGAGCTCAGGGTTGGGGCAAGGGCTAGAAAGGTAAAAGGAGAGTGCAAAATTGGCAACTGCTAGTGTTTCCATCCTCAGACAGAATTCCAACAGACATTTGCTCCTGTGGCAGCCACTTTAAGATAAACCCATTAATCTTTCCCACATATGGTCTAAGTACTTTTCAACTTGCTGCTATTCTGAAAAGAAAATTTTAATTCCACTATAGTTAACATGCACTGCTATGTTAGTTTTTGGGTGATTCAGTGATTTAGTGATTCAGCAATTCTATACATTATTCAGTGTTCATCATGATAAGTCTACTCTTAATCTCCTTCACCTATTTTGCCAATCCTCCCACCCACCTGCCCTCTGGTAGCCATCACTTTGTTCTCTATAATTAAGAGTCTCTTTTCTGGTTTATCTCTTTTTTATTGTTCATGTTTTGTTTCTTAAATTTCACATATAAGTGAAATCACATGGTATTTGTCTTTCTCTGACTGACTTATTTCACTTAACATTATACTCTAGATCCTTCCATATTGTTGCAAATGGCAAAATTTCATTCATTTTTATGGCTGAGTAATAATAGTCCAATGTATATTTGTACAACCTCTTCTTTATCCATTCATCTATCAATGGACACTTGGACTGCTTTCATAACTTAGCTATTAGTAAATAATGTTGTAATAAACATATTAGTAAATAATGTTGTAATAAACATAAGGGTGCATATATCTTTTTGAATTGTGTTTTTGTTTTCTTTGGGTAAATACCTAGTAGTGGAATTACTGGATCATATAGTAGTTCTATTTTTAACTTTTTGAGGACTCTCCATGTTTTCCATAGTAGTTGCACCGGTTTGCATTCCCACCAACAGATCCTAAGAGTTTCTTTTTCTCCACATCCTCGCCAACATTTGTTGTTTCTTATGTTTTTGATTTTAGCCATTTTGATAGGTGTGAGGTAATAGTTCCTTGTAGTTTTGATTTGCATTTCTCTGATGATGGGTGATGTTGAACATCTTTTCATATATCTGTTGGCCCTCCGGATGTCTTCTTTGGGGAAATGTCTGTTCATGTCTTCTGCTCATTTTTAAGTTGGATTTTTTTTTGGGGCGGGGGTTTCTTTGGTGTTGAATTGTATAAGTTCTTTATATATTTTGGATACTAACCTTTTATCAGTTGTGTCATTTGCAAATATGTTCTCCCATTCAGTAGGTTGTCTTTTAGTTTTGTTGATTGTTTCCATTGCTGTGGAAAAGCTTTTATTTTTTTTTATTATTTTTTTTTGAAAAGCTTTTTATTTTGATATAGTTCCAGTAGTTCATTTTTGCTTTTGTTTCCATTGCTCAGGAGACATATCTAGAAAAATGTTGTTATAGTTGATGTCAGAGAAATTACTGCTCATGCTCTCTTCTAAGATTTTTGTTCTGGAGGTCTCACATTTGTCCTTGATCCATTTTGAGTTTATTTTTGTATATGATGTAAGAAAGTAGTCCAGTTTCATTCTTTTGCAAGTAGCTGTTCAGGTTTCCCATCACCGTTTGTTGAAGAGACTGTCTTCCTTTTTGCATATTCTTGCTTCCTTTGTTGAAGATTAATTGACCACATGTATGTGGGCTTATTTCTGGGTCATGATCCCATCCCATTGAGCTATGCATCTCTTTTTGTGCCAGTACCATACTGTTTTGATTACTACAGCTCTGTAATATATCTTGAAATCTGGGATTGTGATGTCTCTAGTTTTCTTCAAGATTGCTTTGACTATTTGGGCTCTTTTGTGGTTCCATACAAATTTCAGGATTATTTGTGCTAGCTCTGTGAAAAATGCTGTTGGTATTTTGATAGGGATTGCATTAAATCTGTAGATTGCTTTAGGTACTATGGACATTTTAGCAATTTGTTCTTCCAATCTATAAACACGGAATATCTTTCCATTTTTTGGTGTCATCTTCAATTCCTTTCAACAGTGTTTCATAGTTTTCAGAGTATAGGTCATTCACCTGATTAGTTTATTCCTAGGAATTTTATTATTTTTGGTCCAATGGTAAATGAGATTGCTTCCTTAATTTCTCTTTCTGCTACTTCATTATTAGTATATGGAAATGCAACAAATTTTTTGTGTACTGATTTTGTATCTTGCAACCTTACTGGATTCATTTATTGGTTCTGGTAGTTTTTTGGTGGTCTTTAGTGTTTTCTATATATAGTATCAAGCCATCTGCAAATAATGAAAATTTTACTTCTTCCTTACCAAATTGGATGCCTTTTATTTCCTTGTGTTGTCTAGTTGCTGTGACTAGCACTCCCAGTGCTATATTGAATAAAGTAGGTAAGTGTGAATATCCTTGTGTTGTTTCTGATTTTAGGAGAAAACTTTCTTTTTCACCATTGACTATGATGTAAGTTGTAAATTTCAAATATGACCTTTACTTTGTTGAGGTGTATTCCCTCTAAAACTACTTTGTTGAATGGATGTTGTACTTTGTCAATGTTTTTTCCTCTATCTACTAAAATGATCATTTTTTTTTTCATTTTGTTTTATTTTATTTCTTTTCAGTGTTCCAGAATTCATTGTTTTTATCCTTTCTTTTGCTGTTGTAACATATCACGTTCATTGATTTGCAAAGACTGAATCACCCTTGCATCCTAGGAATAAATCCCACTTGATCATAGTGAATTAGTTTTTTTTTAATGTAGCATTGGATTTTGTTTGCTTATACTTTGTGGAGGATTTTTTACATCTATGTTTTTCAGAGATACTGGTCTATAATTCTCTTTCCTTATAGTGTCATTATCCAGTTTTGGTATCAGGGTAATACTGGTTTCCTAGAATGAATTTGGAAGCTTTTCTTCCTCTTCTATTTTTTGGAAAAGGTTGAGAAGAATAAGTATTAACTCTTCTTCAAATGTGTGGTAGAATTCAGCTGTGAAGACATCTGGACCTGGGCTTCTTTGTTGGGAGTATTTTGATTATTGATTCAATTTCATTGCTGGTATTTGGTCTGTTCAAATTTTCTATTCTGTCTTGATTCAGTTTTGACCGGTTTTGTGTTTCTAAGAATTTATCCATTTATTCTCTGTTGTCCAATTCGTTGGCATATAATTTTTGTAACATTTTCTTATAATAACTTGTATTTCTGTGGTGTTGGTTATCTCTCCTCTTTCATTTCAGATTTTGTTTATTTGAGTCCTCGCTCTTTCTCTCTTTCTGATTAGTCTGGTTAAAGATTTATCAATTTCATTGATCTTTTCAAAGAAGCACCTCCTGATTTTCTTGATATGTTGTATTGTTTTTAAGTTTCTATTTCATTTTTTATGCTCTAATCTTTATTATTTTCTTCTTTCTTCTAGTCTTATGTTTTGTTTTTCTTTTCCTGGCTCCTTTAGGTATAATGTTAGGTGTTTTATTTGAGGATTTTCTGCTTCTTGAGGTAGGCCTGTATTAGTATAAACTTACCTCTTAGAACAGCTTTTGTTGAATCTCCAAAATTTTGGACCTATTGTGTTTTCATTTTCATTTACCTTCATGTATCTTTTTTTTTTTTTAAAGATTTTTTATTCATTTATTTGACAGACAGAGATCACAGGTAGGCAGAGAGGCAGGCAGAGAGAGAGGAGGAAGCAGGTTCCTTGCCAAGCAGAGAGCCCGATGTGGGGCTCGATCCTAGGACCCTGGGATCATGACCTGAGCTGAAAGCAGATGCTTTAACCCACTGAGCCACCCAGATGCCCCTGTCTCCATGTATCTTTTATTTCCTCTTTGATTTCTTGGTTGATCCATTCATTGTTTAGTAACACATGATTTAACCTTCATATATTTGTGTTTTTCCCTGGATTTTTTCTTGCAGTTGATTCTAGTTTCATAGCATTTTGGTTAGAAAAGATGCATGGTATAATTTTGAACTTTTTGAATTTGTTGAGACTTGTTTTGTGGCATAATATGTGATCTATTCTGGAGAATGTTCCATGTATACTTGAAAAAAATATGTATTCTGCTGTTTTGGGTTGGGATGTTCTGAATGTATCTGTTAATTCATCTGGTCCAATGTGTCATTCAGTGTCACTATTTCCTTCTTGAGTTTCTGTTTCGATGATCTATCCATTGATGTAGGTGGGGTGTCAAAGTTTCCTACTATTATTGTATTACTATCAATTACTTCCTTTTTGTTTGTTATTAACTACTTTATATAGTTGGGTGCTCCCATGTTGGGGCATGAATATTTGCAATTGTTATATCTTCTGGCTGGATTTTTTTCTTTATGATTATATAGCATGTCTGTGTGTGTGTGTATATAGCGTGTGTGTGTGTATATATATGTATATATATATATAGTCTCCTGTTACAGTCTTTGTTTTAAAATCTATTTTGTCTAATATTAAGTATTGCTATTCCAGTTTTCTTTCCACTTTGACTTGCATGATAAATGCTTTTCCATCCCTCCACTTTCAGTCTGCATGTCTTTAAGTCTAAAATGAGTATCTTGTAGGTAGTGTAGACGAGTCTTGATTTTTATCTGTGATATCACTCTATGCCTTTTGATTGGAGTATATAGTCCATTACACTCAAAGTAATCATTGATGGATATGTACTTATTGCCATTTTTTACTTGTTTTTTTTTGGTTGCTTTTGTGGTTCTTCTCTGTTCCTTTCTTCTTTTGCTCTCTTCTTTCACAGTTTGTTGGTTTTTTTTTTGTGTGTGTGTGTGTGATATACTTGGATTTCTTTCTCTTTATTTTTGCTTATATATTACTGGTTTTTAACTTGTGGTTGCCATTAGATTTGTATATAATATCTTCTGTATGTAGCAGTCTATACTAAGTTGATAGTCACTTAGGTTTGAAACCATTCTTTACTTCTCTTCTCCATATATTTGTTGCCATACATTGCACCTTTTCATTTTGTGTATGTTGCCATACATTGCACCTTTTCATTTTGTGAAACTCTTAACTTGTTATCATAGATATACTTAATTTTGCTGCTTTTGTGCTTCCTAATTTTCTAACTCCTACCTATTGTCTTTCCTTTCCACTCAAAGAGTCCCCTTTGACATTTCTTGTGGAACTGGTTTAGTAGTCATGAACTCTTTTAAACTTTTGTTTTTCTGGGAAACTCTTTGTCTCTCCTATTTTGAATGATAGCCTTGCCACGTAGAGTATTCTTTGCTGTAGGTTTTTTTTCTTTCAGCACTTTGAATTTATTATGGCATTCCCTCCTGGCCTACAGAGTTTCTGTTGAACACTCAGCTGATAGCCAATGGGATTTTCCTTGTATGTAACTGTCTTCCTTTCTCTTGTTGCAATTCTCTCTTTATCACTACTTTTTGCCATTTTAATTACTATACATCTTAGTGTGGGTTTCATTGTTCTGATTTTCTGGGGGGCCTCTCCACCTCCTAGACCTGAATTTCTCTTTCCTTCTCAAGATTTGGGAATTTTATAGTTATTATTTATTCAAATAAATTTTCTGCCTTCATTTCTCTTTTCTCCTTCTGCGATCCCTGTAATGTAAATGTGATTTTGTTTGATGGTCATTGAGTTCCTTAAATCTATTTTCATTTTTTATTGTATTATTTTCTCTCCTCTTTGACTTGTTTGCTTTCCAGTACTTTGTCTTCCAGGTCACTGATCTGTTCTTCTGGTTCCTCTAGTCTACTATTTATTCCATCTAGTGTATTTTTGATTTGGGTTATTAAGGACCTCATCTCTGACTGGTTCTTTTTAATGTTTTCTATCTCTTTGTTAAGAATCTCACTGAGGTCCTCTACTCTTTTCTCAAGCCAGTGAGAATCCTAATGATCATTACTTTAAATTCTATCAGACATATTACTTATCTCCACTTATCTCCAAAATCTCTCATGATTTTGTCTTTTTTTTTTTTTTTTTAATTTGGGATGTTTGTCTCCTCATTTTTGTCTAACTCTCTGTGTGTGTTTCTATGTGTTAGGAGAGTAAGCTACATCTCCTGCTCTTGAAAGTAGTGGCCTTGTAAAGAAGAGGTCCTATGGGGATCTGCAGTGTAATGTCTCCTGTTCACCAGAACCTGGCTATTCAGGGGCATGCCCTATGTGTGTTGAATGCACCCTACTACTGTGGCTGAGCCACTTTTGCTTTCAGTCTAGTTGTCTGAATGACAAATGACTCTCTTTGCTTGTTGTGGGCAGGGTTTTGTCCCTGTGTAGTTAGTGGGCCAGGTCGGAGAAGGCAGACCCACAGAAGTGCACAGGGGCAGGGCATGTGGTGTTAGCAAGGTTTGTGGTCTGCCATGGGAGGAAACAAGGACCGAGGCCTGGCTGTAAGGGTGTGTCCAGAGAAGAACACGTGGGAAGGGTGTGCTGTTAGTAAGCTATATAACAAGTGTTGGCACCATGCTGGCTTTAAGCTGGGAAGCAGGGGAGGGAAATGACACCCATCTATTTCTTTTTTTCCTGGTAAGTATCCCAAAGACTCTGCTCCTCCAGCACATGCTTTTAGATTAGTAAACAAATACTCTCCCTGTGTATACCCCAGGCATTTTTTATTTTTTATTTTTTATATTAAAAGATATTATTTATTTATTTGACAGACAGAAATCACAAGTAGGCAGAGAGGCAGGCAGAGAGAGAGGGGGAAGCAGGCTCCCTGCTGAGCAGAGAGCTTGATGCGGGGCTTGATCCCAGGACCCTGAGATCATGACCTGAGCTGAAGGCAGAGGCTTTAACCCACTGAACCACCCAGGCGCCCCAGACCCCAGGCATTTTTTAAGCTGCTGCTTCTATACTGTATCTTTGCAGGGCTCTTTGTTGTGCCATCTCTTTAAGGGCAGAGTCTCAGCTTCCTCTCACTTTTCTGGCTCTCCCATTAGCTTGCTGATTTTTAAAGGTCCAAGTTTTAAACCCTGCAGATTGCAGATTGTAAGAACTTGGGAAATTCAGCCCTTCTGGTTTTCAAAGACAAATGTTATGGAGACTCATCTTCCCTGCTTTGGCTATCTAGTGTGAGAGTCTGTTTCTCTCCCCTCTTTGAGACTACAGTATCCCTCCCTCCCACAGATAGTACTGAGGGTCTGCTTAGCTCTCTTCCATGTCTCTGTCCTTCCTATGTTCTTCAGTGGGGCCTCTTCTCTACATTTAGCTGTGGAGAGTCTGTTCTGCCAAACTTTGTGTTTTCTGCATTATTTACACCGATGTGGCTGTCATCTAGTTGTATCCATGGAACGAGGTGATCTTAGGGTCCTCCTACTCCACCATCTTTCCCAGAAGTTCAACTTGCTACTTTGTAATGAGTCTCAGGGTGAGTGGTTCTGTGTGCCAACTCTTTGAGTGGGGTCTCACCTTTTTTGTAGTCCTTTAGGTCTCCTGGACACAAGCCCTATTGATTTTGAAAGCCAGACATCATGGGGGCTCATCTCTCCATTGTAGGGTCCTAAGGGTTGGGGTGGACTGATGGACTTGAATCCCTCACTCCTCAGGAAGATTTTCTGTGTTTGTGAGATCCCTCCTGTTCATGGGCCACCATTCCAGGAGTGGAATGTTTGGCAAGACTGCATCTCTGCCTCTCCTACATTTCTTGATGTGGCCATCTTATTTTTTGTTGTGTAGGAGCTAGCTATTCAGTTAGTTTTCAGGTTTTTTCAGAGAGACAGATCATTCTATATGTAGTGGTAGGTTTGGTGTATACATGGGAGGAGGTGAGTTCAGGGTCTTCTTACACTTCTATCTTGAACCACCCTCCTATTTAGTTAATTTTCAAACTGTTAAAAGAATTTGTAATCTCTGAGGTTGATCGAGTGCACATTTAAAAAGCCAAATAAACAAATCAAATATAGCTAGTGTCAGTCCACTAATCTCCAGCAGTTACTATAATTTACAAAATTCTGCAATAAAATTTATTTTTGTATTCTACCTAAAGGGTACACCAAGTAAATGAAGATTAGTTGCTTAAAGCAAAGAAATAAATAACTTTAAGAGAATTTAGAAGTAGTCACTATAAATGATAAAGATATTAATAAAATCAACTTTTTGTGGAATCATTAATTAATGGCTTATTCTTTTTGTGTGAAGATGAACAAACTGCAGTCTCTCTACTTAAGGCTCTCACAATATGGAAAGAATATTGGACTATTCTTCCAAATAAGGCATGGATAAAGTATTATGAAAGTTTGAAGAGAGCAATACTAGTTTTTTTGGAGTCTAATCTTCCTGATGAAAGCTAACATTCATAGAATGCTGACTACATGACAAATCCTGGAAAGCCTGACTCTAGAAGGTTTATCCTCAGAGCTGATGGAGCTTGCCTCCTTCTGTATAGAGGTTGTCCCACACTGCAGTTTGACAGGAAAGTTTAGCTCTCAGTTAAGGAAACAGGAATTCTCCTGTATATTTATTCAGAAAGGAGGTCTTTGCCTTCCAATTTCTGATAGAAAGAAGAAAGAGAAGCTTAGAGTATTCAAAGTCTGCTTCTCTGATTTGTATTCTCAAAGTGCCAATGTAGAAATATACTTTTCTTAGAAATGAATAGGCATAAACTATCAAATTTAAGAGAAGTATTGGTAAGAGACTTTTGAAATGTCAGAGGTGTGAAGAACTTGTAAGTGAGCATTTTAGCTGCAACAAATGAGTGCTGGTTTCCTGTTTTGGGCCACCAGCCCAGGGCACTGAAAAAAATTTTAGATGAGCTTAATCCTTAGGAAACTGTGGAGAATGGAAGAAGCACTGGAAGAGGGACATATGACTTACTGGTAATCCTGGGATAAACCAGTAATCTGGGCATCAATTCCAGATGAAAGTATGATTTGTGAACATACAGAAAAGAAAGCAGTAGGTTCACTTAGTCGTGCCAAATAAGTTAATTTTTCTTTTGTTTTCTTTTTCTTTTTTTGCAGAGATTATAGTTCGGTCACTGAGGAGACTGCATTAAATATAGCATAAGCATATTTTAGGATTGCATTTGGCTCCCTGTTTTCAACTTTTCTTTAACAAAATGAAGAAAGAGGAACAGGATGTCAGTATCTGGAGCTG
Organism: Enhydra lutris kenyoni; assembly: GCF_002288905.1. NCBI lineage: Eukaryota > Metazoa > Chordata > Mammalia > Carnivora > Mustelidae > Enhydra > Enhydra lutris. The sequence goes on from NW_019154086.1 coordinate 9,020,433, forward strand.
TGTTCATAACTAATCAAGGAAATAATTGAACCCCAGAGAGAGCTAATCAATGGATTGTTGATAACCTTGATGTGTAGTTCTAGAATCCAACCACATAGATTATGCTCTTGTCCTGGTCAATAACTGACAAAGTTTCATTTAGTGTCTATTATGTGTCAAACGTTGTGCTATTACTTTACATATGCCAGGAACTGACATGCTCATTTTATGAACACATACTCAGCACTTTATGATCTTATTTGATTCTCCCAGTAACCTTATCAAATAGGTATTATTATCTCCATTTTATAGATGAAGAAATGGAAAGTTGGAGATCTTAATTAGCCTGAATAAGGTTGACTGCACAGCTACTGAGTGGCAGCACCCAAAAGTAAACATTGGTCTATCAATTTTTCTTCACTGCCTTTTTTTTTTAATTAATGATTGGAACAAGAGAACAAATCAATATGCATATTAAATGAATGCAAAAGAGATATTGACGTAGGAATGTGCTTAATGACAGAATTAGTATCCAAAAGAATTTTAATAGGCTGGAGCAAATTTAATCAGAGAACATTTAACAGAGATGCATGTGAGATCCTAAGCTGGGTTCCAAATATCCAGCTGCACAGGGCAATGTGGCTTAGCAGCTGCGTAAGCTTAATGTGCTTCAATAGTGTGACATAGCTGCCCTAAAAGTGAATGAAAACGGATGCTGCATTTGTACAAATCTAGTATTCCAAGCAAAGAGATGGATTATTCTGTTTTATTATGAAGCTTGTGAGTAGTTCTGGGCAGCATACCTTTGAAGGAACATAGACTTAATCAATCTTACGAAATGACTCAGTACCTTTTTTTCCCTCTTATTCTTTTGAGGAGTTTTTTTTTTTTTTTTTTTTTGAGTGCTTACTATATGTCAGGCATTGTGTTAGGTACTCAGGAAATGACAGTTTATAAAATAGCCTTCTTGTAGCTTATGTTCTTCCTGGAGAGGCAAGAAATAAACAAATGTGCAAATGAATGTGTATCATAATGTCAGATATTAGTACATGCTGAAAAAAATAAAGCAGTGTAAGGTGATAGAGAGTAGGTAGAGGCTATTTCAGATAAGTTTGTCAGGGAAGTATCTCTGAAGAGCTGTCGTTTGATCAGAGACCTGGGAAAACTAAGAGAGGACATCATAAATAGAAGAAGAACATTCTATGCAAAAGAAAAATAAAGTACAAAACCCTGAGGTGGGTGTTTGCTTCATACGTTCTGAAAGGAACTCAAGGAAGCCACTGTGCTATGTTAACAGACAGTGAGGAGAAGCAGGACTCCAGGCTGTTGCAGAGGTCAGCTGGACAGAAGGACAAAATGATCCTACCCAAGCAAAATGAGTAAGATGAGAAGAGAGAGCTGATCAGTGGATTTGGCAATTTGGTTCTCACTTGGGACGTGGCTGTTCCTCGTGAGAATTAGCTGAAAGAGGCTGAAGACATCTAGTCTTGGGAAGAAAAGTCTTAGAGCAATGTAATTGTGGACCATCTGAATACCTCCTGAAATCAGATCTCTAGGGACATGGAAACCTGGAATTTGCATTTTTAACACTAAAGGTTTTTTCTTCACCCTAAAAATTGAAAACTGTTGATTTAGGAATTCCTAGTTGACTTGAAATATGAAATATGTACAAAGTTGTTCTGCATCTCCACTGAGGGGCTGATGAACAGAGGCTAAAAGTAGATTTCTGTGACATATGAGATTTAATACGTAAATGCTGGCCATTTTAAAGCAGAATGAGTTGTTTATGACAGAAAAAATTCTTGTTAATTGAATCAGAGACTGGATAACAACTCTTTATTTTTTTAAAGATTTTTAAAAAATTTATTTATTTGAGAGAGAGACAGAGAGGGAGAGAGCAGGAAGCCGATGTGGAACTCAATCCCAGGACTCCAGGATCATGACTTGAGCCAAAGGCAGTCGCCTAACAAACTGAGTCACCCTGGCGCCCGGATAACCACTCTTTTGGGGGGAAATTGTTTGAAGGGATTTAATATCATGTGGGGTGGGAAGAGTGCTGCATGAAGTAAACTTCTAACCCTGAGGTTCCATTGTTCTGAAATGCAAACATCAACCCCCTGCTTCCCACTCCAAATAGCCAGAACACTAGCTCCAACTAGCCCTGTCTATGTGTGTTTTGACTTTGAAAATATAGGAACAAGATATTTCCATTTTGTTGAGTCCCAGGATTTGGGTTGTCAAGGGGCCACGAAGCAACAAAAGAAGAGAGTTAAGATATTACTGTACAATGGCAAAAGGAAGAAACTAATAATTGAGAAAGTGTTGTGGCAATGTTTGCACGTTTCCATTATAATATATGAAGAAAATCCTGGATGTCTAATCCATTGCTGTTATTGGATTTCTTCTTATTATTATTTATTAAATTAGGGCAAAAGCACAAAGTCAGAATAGATATCTTGAGTTTGTTAGCAAATGAGATGTTCCAGATTTTGTGTCACACAATTAGGTTGGTGGGTTTCTTTTCACTGGCTATAACATTTCCTGCGTGCAGCAGAGGCCTGGCTGTGGACCTTCTCATTTGTTGAAGCATATGCCGTATTGTTGAGCTCACCACACAGCTGTGGGGGGAAAACGTTGCTCACCCTAAGGTTATAACCCCCCTTTTCTAAATTACTGTTTACTGATGTGGGAGAAAAGGACTCCTGGCATAGCTCAATAATTACTCTTGGCACAGTTCAATAATTAATGAAGTGTTAAAAAGATGCTGCTAAAGTTTGTGCATCTGCTATGGAGGGTATGAAAGTACAAGAAACTCGCCTGTGTCTTTAAGTCAAAGACACACATGGCCTTCCCTGTCTTCCCAGGAGAGGACCCAGTGGGGAGTGAGTGCAAACGAATGCTTTAGTGGAGGAGAGAAGGGGACTCTTACTACCAAGCTGTTGCCACGTTTCTAGAATAGAGAAGCCCAAAGTAGTAGGGTTGTAGTTTCTCAGTTTTTTTCTCCCCTGTGATTTATAGGTAGGTCCTTTAATCTGTGAGAAGAAATTTGTATGCAGAAATGACTGTTCTCCTCTCTCTATTGCTTACAATATAGGACTTGTTAAATCAGCAGTTTAAAATAATTTGATGATGGTAATGCAACAGGGAGAAATAATTACTGCCACTAATGTGGTATCTACCTCCTAAAGTTTTAGGAGGTTGCAGGCTGGCATCTCTCCCAGTGAGTAAGATATCAAGAGTGCTTTTTTAACTGCAAAATTAACAAAGGAAGGAATAAATATTATTTTTCCCTCAAAGGACCCAGTTTGGAAAAAGCCCAAGGATTAACTCTTTGTGCCTCAGTCTGATTTCACAGTGTGTCACCTCTCACACTTGCCCTCATCAATCACTGCCATAGGACCAGGCCTCAGACAGGCCTCTGGGCTTTCCCAGGAATCCCTGCTGCTTGGCTGGAAAGTCGGGTCCTGGCCAAGGGTTTCTGAAACACAGCTCAGGTACAAGTGACTCTAGCTTCAGGCCAATTTCTTGAGCAAAGGGTCTTTGCTAATACGTGGAACAGAAAAAAAAAAATGTTGGGAGAATGGGTTGGGGTTTCATTCAGCTCTTTCCTCTACCCACCCCATCTCCATCTCTAAGTTATTTAAGTTCTATTTCAGACGAAAAGGAAGACACTTGACAAATTCTGTTTTACTAACTCTACTCTGGTTTGCTTGGTGATAAGTTAAATATTTTGTTTCCTTTCTCTTTTTTTCCCTCCAGGGTTGTGTATGTACATTTCTTTGTGGTCACAATTTCTTTATGTGACAGCTAAGGGGGAGTATAGGGCAAGGAGTAAACCTTGAGGAATTAAGGTGCAGTCTGCCCTATTTTCTTCCCCTCCTCTTTAATATGAAACTGGTTACAGGCACATTTTTTTAAACCTCTCAGCAGGAATTGCAAAGTTTTCCCGGGTCATCACCTAGCAACAAAACCCAGCAAAACATTCGCAAAGCAGTTTTTGCAATGCAGCCATCACTGACTGGCAGAACTGACTTGTGGAAGGCTGAATTTGCCATGGAGGGGAATTGAATGCTTTCTTCTTTATTCAAGTAGAATGCTGAGATGTGCAGTCTGGATCCTGCTTGAACCAAATTAATGTACATTAAAGAATAAACCATAATGCCCATTGTGAATAGGAGGTTGGAAGGATTCGACAGAATTTGATGATGGGCCAGTCGTTATTGAAACTATTTAAATTGAACTTTTAACAGAGTTGTTCTAAATAAAGCAATCTGAGATTGATATAAATCTCCTTTTATTAGATCAAATATTCTGAGGACTTTTGGGTAGTGTCAGAAACCTTAAGTCTATTGGATAATAAGTTCAGAATTCAACAGAAGATTACTTAGCCTCTTCTCTGAAAATAATGGTAAAAATCCCCCTCCAGAAGGATAAATCTGATTTGTCTGTTTTTTTTTTTTTTAAAGATTTTTTTTTATTTATTTGTCAGAGAGGGAGAGAGAGCAAGCACAGGCAGACAGAATGGCAGGCAGAGGCAGAGGGAGAAGCAGGCTCCCGCTGAGCAAGGAGCCCGATGTGGGACTCGATCCCAGGACGCTGGGATCATGACCTGAGCCGAAGACAGCTGCTTAACCAACTTAGAGCCACCCAGGCATCCCTGATTTGTCTGGTTTTTGACTTCTACTCAGAGTTAGCAGCTGGGCATAATGTCTACAATCATTAAGAAAATGTGCTACCTTGGAACTTGCTTATAATATCTATCTGAAGGTCTATGCTGTGGGTCTTTTTCCTTGGAAGAGTCTTACAGCAAGATCCTTTTGCTTTATCATGTACTTTAGAACCAAAAGATGGAATGCAAACAGGTCTTATTTCAGCTGTTTTTTTTGTAGTAGCATATGTGGAGACTCAACTGTCTCAAGCCAGTGAGCCAGCCATCTAGATTTTGATTTTAATACTCAGATACAGTCTGCTGTGCTCATACCTCTATTAATAACAGAGGCATTTCTTTAGCTCAGTACTTTAGGCAGAGAGCAAAAAGATCCATTAAGCGTGACTGAGTTCTGACTGGTCAATAAGAATCCTATAGAGTTTGCCCCACATATGTACAGTATGTGCATGAAGGACATGAAGTGTGTTCTCATATCAGGCTTCAGCTCTTGATCATTGAAGAACTGGTGAAGAAATTGTACTCTAGTTTAGATTCTCTTCTATGTGTCCCATGTTCTTGTGGAAACTGGAATGCCAATTCTCCTCGATATCCATTATTGTTGATGACAGAATTGTTCTAAACATTTGCCCCCGTCCTTGCACAAGATGTAGACTTTAAGTACTGAGTCCTTCTCAGATGATTTGTGTAAAAGGCCTTGCTTCTCTCCATTATGCTCTGTGAAATGTTGGCTGTCTGCTTTATTTGTCCATCTCTTTTCAGGTTGAACTCTCTTTGACAACTTCTTCTCCATCACATTGGTGTCTTCTGCGGCTGTGGGAGCAATATTCTAAATCCTGGCTACTCAAAGTAGGGGCCAGTGCCTCCATGTCATCTGAGGTTTTGCTATAAATATAAATCAGGCTTGCCACCCCCTCCCCCAAGTACTGAATTAGAATCTGTATTTTAACAGGTTACCCAGGTGATTCATATGCCCACTGAAGGTTGGAGAACACTATAGATCTTTCTGGTTCAATAATTTGATCCTGTTGGGAGTTCTAGGTGAACATGGATCTTTCTGCTTGCATTTCTTCTAAAATATGAAACACGTCTCACTCTCAACAATCTTGAAGTGAACTTAGAGGATGAACCATAGGAGCATCAGGGAAACTTGGACAAAGATGTAGAGATTTCTCATATGTTAGCTGATACTCACAGGCAGGACAACCCCATGATTCCACATGACCCAGCAGACTATCAGACAGTTTTTTCCACCTTGTATTTCTTATTGTATATCTTATACCCATTTTAGAGAAAATGCTACATTTTGTCTTATATTGTACTTATTTTTATATATGACAACTCTCCTGTAAGATGGAAAACTTCTTGAGGCAGACAAAATACTCATATTTATCCCCTTCACATCCCATAGCTCAGGGCTTTTATTATAACAGAAGCTCAATGAATGATGCTTGCACTGAATTGTTAACATTGCCAATAGATGAAGTATGTTTAAAAGGGTCATGATATCACTCTTTCTAGGGAAAATGAGAAGGAACTTGATAATGACCTACTATAAAGCACTGAAGGGATAGTCGGCCTTGGTGACTCTAGGCATTTGAGTTACATTGCAAATAGTGCAGTCTGGTCCAAATTAATCCTTCCTATTAAATATTAAATATTCTGTCAAATAGATCAGGTTTTCAAGGTATTTATGAAAGATACCATAATTTGGAGGTATCCTTTTGATTTGAGTATCCAAGGGTTAGATGTCCATCCAAAGTGGCCTAAAGAACTTTTTTTTGGGAGAACCCCAAAAAGTGGAGGGGATATTCTTTTAATGGTTTTCATAAATCTATTAATCCTTCTGTTCAGAGGTGTGAAAAACTAGAGATAGAACCTGGGAGTATGAGAGGAGTACATGTGGAGAAGATTGACAGCTGGGAAAGAATTTTATTTGTGTTGAACATTGGAGAATGTATTGTGCTCCTTTGCATATTAGTTACCAAAAATATGTAGATATTTCAGTAAAATTGTTGGTTGTAAAAAGTGTAATCCAATTTAGATTTTCTAATTCCTGGTTTACCCAATAGATTACACAGATGAGGTGCTGATATTTTGGGAGTATGAAATAGTCTATTTTTATTTATGTGAAGTTTTACAAAATTTGTGAATGGTAACATGTTAAGGGCTTAGTTACATTGCCCTCACATCAAGGTTTATGTGATACATTGACAATTGGAATTAGTAGTGGAAAAAGTGGAAAAGAGAATTCTGTCATGTACGTATTAGGAACCCGTGCTGGGGAAAGGAAACTAAGCACAAAGAGTCAACTTTGTTTCACCTCATGGTAAAAGCAAGAGGTAAGAAGACATTTAAAGGTTTATACAAATAACTGTATACATCATCCTTAAAAAAAAAAAAAAAGAAAGAAAAGAAAAACCAACAGATGGCCAAATGGGAATTTTTATCCTGGCTTCATGGAAGTATAAATTTCTTTTAAAGGAAGAGTTATAGTTATAAGAAAATACAACTGATTAAGAGTAAAAGCTGTACTGGTTTCAGAAGCACGTAATTTCATTTATAACCAAAGGCAAATTTGTCACTTAATTAGTAATTCTGACACAGGTAAAGAGGAAGACAGCTGCTTTTCTAGGCATTTTATGCATCACTGGTCCCCGGTAACCAGATGGCATTGTTATTGCTGATGGATGAACCAGAGATGTGGGAGAGGATCCACCCCCACCCCAACTCCTTGAAATAACAAACTTGTATTTGAAATCTCACAAGGAGTAAGCTTTCTTCTGTGTTCATCCAGGCCAGGTGAGGGGGGGGAGCAATGTTGGAGATGAACAAGTACTTTTGCTCTCTACTCTTCTGACTTGTCTGAGGAGAACCCACAGTTAGTAGGTAAAGGAGTAGCTGCACACACTAGTTTTCTTTTGTTTAGAAAAAAATTCCAATTACAGAATTATTCAATAATGTTGCAGTAATTGCAATAATTTTTTTGTGTAGCATTTTAGAATTTTCCACTTGCGTTTTCATGACTTCATCCACTATTTTCTGACCACTCCCAGTAACTTGTGGAGTAAGGCAGGACTGGGATTATTTATTTCCATGGTGAGACTGAGAAACTGAGGTTCAGAAGGGTAAATTTAGCTGATCAAAGTCTGCAAAGCTAATTACAAACCTAGGACTAAAATCTAGTTTCTAGATTCCCATAGTTAGTGCTTCCTTTAATACAAAGATTATGCAACGCATAGATGAAATGATGATCAGTCTCATCAGTAATTAGGGAAATAGAAATTAAGATATCAAAATTTTTGTCATCAATTTGGTAAAAATTAAGAGAATTTTCATTATTGGCAAATATAAAACACACTGTTGATATTTGTGTAAATAGATGCAGCTTGAAAACTTTTGTACTTTTTAACATAGCATTTCTCTTTCTAGTAATCCATCCTATAGAAAAAAATCACATTTGTATATAAAAATGTATGTACAACGATGTTGATTGTTTATATCAATAAAAAACTGCAAATAAATTTAAAGCCCCTAGTTTGGGAATTATTAAATAATATGGCATATCCATATTATGAAATATAAATTATTTTAGAAAGGACAGATGTACAGATATACTGATATGGAAAATTTTCTCAACATATTGATAAGTAAATGAAGCAAATTGCACAATGATTCTTAAAGTTTAATTTATTAAAAAAAATGGTGTATGTACATATACATGTGTAAAATACAAATGCATAGAGAAAAAGGTCTGTAACAGCACAGACCAAACTGAAACTAGTGGTTGCCTGTGGTGGGAAGAGTGATATTATGGGAATGGGAAGATAAAGAGGAAATTTATACTTAGTCTATATTTCTGTATTATTTGACTCTTGTATAAGATTTTCCTTATGCATCATTATAAAATAAAAAATGTTTAAAAAGAAAAGTTAATTTTTCCTGGGTTGCCTTCATTTCTTGCATCCTGGATAGCTGCCTCTCACGCTGTCTGATGACTGGAGTCATTCCTGAGTCTCAGCAGGAGCTCAGCCCAGTGTCTCTAGCCTGGCATCTTCAGGATCTCTAGGTAGGACAAGATCCTGAGACTGACAATTCAGGATCATCTAGATTTTCTATCATTGCATTAGGATGGATCTTTACCAACCTAGATATATAATACCATGCTGATTTTTTTAGCTTTCACTAAACCAATTGTTTCAAAAACACTTCTGGCCAGAGAAGTTATATCCAGAAGCCCAATGCACGAGAAAACAGAAGTGGAGCTCCTTTGGTTGAATTTGAGGATGGTGAGGACTGAGGGCTGAGGGCTTCTTATCAACCTCACCACTACTCTCTCCACCCAAACTCCAAAAAATTGCTTTCTGAAAACACGTAGCCCTCCATAAAGTAGTTTTAAAATCACTGACATTGTGTCATTTTGTAAAGAAACAAGAGTCCAGTGAAGTGAAATGATTCAGGTAAGATTACATAAATGCTAAATGTGGAGCCAGTCTTTGAATCCAGATATTCTGCATGCAGTTTTATTGACTTTTCCAGAATGGTGGTTCACCTTTTAATCAACTCCAATTAGTTTTGGCTGTCCAGACTTCTGCAAAAACAGAGAGCTTAAATAGCATCTCTACTAATGTTAGAATAGGGTTTTGTGTGTGTATTTGTGCACACCTCTCCAATACCCTTTATGACTAACTTCTCAATTACTTTTCCTCAAAGAGCTCCACAATGTAAAGAACAAAAAGCAAATTTTAGTTGTCTTGAACTATTTTACTTTAGGAGATGAGATGGTAAATATTATTATCATTGTAACCTGTGCCACTTTGTAATATCCAAATAGTGTTAAGCTTGTGTTATTCCACATTGAGCCATAATGCTTGACGCCGAGAGCTGTCAGTGTGCAAGCCTCCTCAGTGTCCTAGTGTTGGTGAGTTGGGCCAATAAACCTTTAACGAGACTAACAAAATAGGCCATTCTAATCTATGGTTACTAATTTTCACTCACATTGAAACTATGGGTGATTTACAAGTTTAGAGTGATGGCTTCAACTTATTTTCTAGTTGATAAATTATTCAGCAGTGTAAACCACTCTTAAACATCATAAACTTTTTTTTTAAACAATTAGAATAATGCAAGTTCTAAGAATAGGATTTGATCTGTAGGAAGTGGAGTAAAATGTTCCTCTAACTGTGGATGAATTGGCTAAAACAAGTTAATCTGTTTAAGTTGAGAATGCTTAATAACACTAGTTTACCGTATAAATCTTTCCCTTATGCAGTTCTACTGAGATATAATTGACATATAGTGTATAAGTTTAAGGTGTGATGATTCGACTTACATATATTATAAAACGACTATCATAGCATCTAAAACTTAATACCATTATTATAATCATCATTGTGATTTATTAAGGGTCTTTTGTTAGTCTTTAGGAGTGAAGTATAAGACCAAGAATATAACTATGCTATATTTGACATAGGGCCAAGAGATAGAAAATGCAGATCCGGTCTCAACACTTGCCTTTCTGGGACTCAGTTTCCTAATCTATGAAATAATAGGTTTTGACTAGATCAATGTTACTGAATTGGGATTATCTGAACCTCTAAGAATTCATAAAGGAAACAATGAGAAATTGGGGCCCGTTTTCAGTGAGACCCTACAAGGGAATTAATACATCAGTCATGTTATTGATTACATAAATTCATCAATTTTAAATATTGATGATTGCCTATTGCTCTTACTATATTTTATATTACAATTTTATAAAAATAGAATTTAGGAAACAATCCGTTACTTAATAAATAAAATCTGCCAGGAAGAAAAATTCAAAACACAAAATACGTAGAATGTTTAAGTGATCCTTGGTGGTGAAAATTTGGGAACCCCTGGTCTAGAAGATCTTCAGGCATCTTCTAAGAGGACCCCAAAGGATCACTAGCTTCTGGTATTTATGCTCTTGTGTAATCACTTCCCTTTGAGTTTGGCTTAGATTTAATGACCTCCTTCTAAGAGAATAAAAATGAATAGAAAAGAATATGACAAAAGTGATGGGATGTCATTTCTGAGATGGGGTTATATAAAGATTGTGGTTTCCATCTTGGGGCTTCTCTTTTGGATCATTTACTCTGGGGAAAGCCAGCCGCTGTGTCTTGAGATGACCCTGTGTAGGGATGAGTAAGTTTAGAAGCAAGTCTTCTAAGGCCTGCCAACAGCCATGTGAGTGAACTTGGAAGCAGGTCCTCCTATAGTGGGGCTCTGTAATGCCAGTAACATCAGGTGACATCTTTATTGCAGTCTCATGATAAACCCTGAGCCAGAACAATCTAGCTAAGCAGCTCCCAGATTCCTGACCCATAGAAACTGAGATAACAAATGTTTGTTGTTTTCAGGCCCTAAATCTGACATATTCTGTAATGTGACAATAGATAGCTAATATGGATTTTTCACCTTTCCATGTTTTAATTTTCAAGTACCTTTAAAGAGTCTTTCATAAGGGAAAGGGGTAATACAAAGAAACATAGTGACTACAAAAAGTAGGGGAAAAGAAGAACAAACAAGAACAGGAAACATCAGACAGGCAGAGGGAACGACTATCCTTGTGCACCACAGAATATCTCTTGCTTCTGAAGAAGTTGAATGAATACAGTGACCCATCATTATCATTTGAGAAGAATGTCTCTACCCTGGAGACAGTTGGATGGAGATTATGGTGGTAGTCAAAGAGAGCCTCTCCCTTCCTGCATCTCTCCCAGAAGCAGAGCCTTGGCCTAGGAGTTTCTCGTTGTTTTCCTTCACAGATCAGCAAGCATCACCATGGCAGTTTATGTAGAAAAGCCATGCTTTGTACTAAATATGAGGTATGTTTTCTGTATTATCAGTGCAAGCATTACAAAAGATGATAGAGGAAGAGCAGAAACAAGAAAAAATTTGTGCAATTAAGATAGAAGTCTTTATTTCTTTAACTTTTAAATTATGTTTATTATGCCTTTTTAGTCTTTGTTAAGAAAATGCATTAAAGAGTAGGAAAAGGAAAAAATAATTTTTAAAAAGAAAGGAAAACATAAGGAGAAGGTGGGAAGATTTCTAGACAGGATGTCTCAATAAGTTTCTACTTTGACTCATTCACTTCACTCCAAATACAGAGCAATGGTAGATAAAATGTGAAAACTGAAAACTGAGGAGAGATTTACACTAATGAAAACTCAAGATAAACATCAGTGTAGACCAGTAGGGACTGATTTCACAAGCCTGGGGGCTCCAGGTCTAGAAATAGATAGTGGTTTCAGAAGCCCTGTGGGGAAAGTTTTCCATGAAAGAAGCAGTCACAGCAAGGCTAACAGTTTTAACTCGGGGACAGGAATTAGTCCCTGTCCTGATCATTTCCTGGGATTCTGGCTTTAGCAGATGCCGGGATCCAGCAAGGTGGGAGGTGGTTTGGTGAAAAGAGGATGACACAGATCATTTGTCAGTATTAGAGAGCTCTGAAATGCCATTATACAGCTTGATTCTGGACTAGGGGCCTGGGAGGCAGGTGGAGACAACCTCAAAACTACTAGATGAAAATGGATAAATACAAATGTGAGAGAAAGACAGAGAGAGAAATATAAAAATACCAACTTAACATTTGTTGAACATTTGTTATGTGGAAGGTACATGGAATGCTTTAAGTACATACAGTATGTAACTCATGTGTCATTTCAAGAACTATGGGGTAGTTATTATCTTAATTGTTGTTGTTACTATTATTATATCATCATGAGGAAGTTTCCTCAAATGAGGAAACTGAGCTACGTAGTGGCTAAATAAATTGCCAAGATCACCCAACTAATGAGAGACAGAACTTGGATTTGAACTGAGGAAGTCTGAGTCCAGAGCACACTTGCTAATCATTTCACAATTCTGTCCTGAATACAAAACTCACTTAAAATCATTCTACTCAAAAGGAACCTACAAACTATATTCCAAATACAAGTACATCTAATTTTGTGAAAGACAGGAAAATAACTAATTGAAATATGAATTTGATACAGATGAAATTAGCCTCAAAAAGCCCTTAAAGTTTAGTATGATTAAAGAGATTAGTGAGAGAATAGCTTATTTTTTAAGAAAACAAGAAATTCTGAAACAAAAGCAGATAAGAATAAAGTGGAATAAGTGGATAGGAAACAAGTTAGAAATCTCAGAAATAAAAAGCAGTCATTGCTCCAATCTTAATTTATAGTTGAGTAATAAGTATTGGATTCACCCTCCTACTGTAAACAGCCAGAGAACTGGACAAAGGATATATAATAATTGTTCTCAGGTATTAGATGACAGGCAGCACTGACTTGTGATTCTTGAGAAGAGAAATGGGAAACTCAAGAAGAGAACAGCAGTTTCACTGAATTGAGGAGACAGTGATCAAAACATGAAAATATGAAAATAAAAAAGAAATAAAATTTCTATAGGCTGAATTGTCTTTCCCCATCCACCCCCCCCAAAAATCTGTATGTTGAAGTCCTAAGCCCCTGTACCTCAGAATGTGACTGTATTTGGAGAAAGGTCCTTATAGAGTAATTAAAGCTAAATGAAGTCATTTGTGTAGACTCTAATCTGATATTACTAGTGGCCTTCTAGGAAGAGATTAGCATATACATGCATAGAGGGAAGACTGTGTGAAGACACAAGGAGAATGTGGCCATCTACAAATCAAGGTGAGAGGCTTCAGAATGAAAACAAACCTGTTGACACCTCAGTCTTGGATTTCTAGACATCAAAAATGGGAGGAAATAAATTTCTGTTGTTTATACCACTCTGTGGTATTTGTTATGACAGCCCAACAAAGTAATATGAATATATGTTAAAAAAAAATAGAACTCCTAGAGATGAAAATTACAAAATTTGAAATGGAAAATTGGCTGAATGAGGCTAGCAGCATATTAGATACTACAGAAAAATATGAATGAATTTGAAGTTGTAGCAATAGGACCTCTTCAAATTGAAGCACAGAGAAGGAATAGGAAAGAAAGAAACGAAATAGAACAGAACCTCGGTGATCTATAGAGCAGTGTTAAGCCACCTAACATATTGTAGACAGAAAGAAATATGAAGGAGAGAGAGTGGAGAGAATATTTGAGGAAAAACTTGACTAAAACTTAATACATTTGAAATAAAGTACAACATATATTTGAAGGAGATCAATAAACTCCAAGTAGGATAAACACAAATAAAATCACACCAAGGAGCATTATAATAAAATATATAATGAAACCAATGGTAAAGAGAAAATCTTCAAAGAAGCGAGAGAAAAAAAACCCACATTAGTACAGGGGGAAAAATAAGAATGACCACTGTCTTATTATCAGAAACAATGCAAGAAAAAAGAAAAAGGAAAATGTCTTTGAAAAGTGAGGAGAATTATAGACTGTAGTAGCTCAGACTGCCATAACAAAAAATACTACAGACTGGTTGGCTTAATTAACAGAAATTTATTACTCACAATTCTGGAGGCTAGAAGTACAAGATCAAGGTGCTGACTGATTCAGTTCCTTATGAGACTCTTTCTTGTTTGTATTCAGCTGTCTTCTTCCTATGTCTTTATATGGCCTTTCCTCCATAGGTTGTAAGGGGGGGGGACTCTGCTCGCTTTCTCTCTTTTTCTTAAAGATTTTATTTATTTATTTATTTATTTATTTATTTGAGAGAGAGAGAGAGAGAGCACAAGAGGGTCGGGGAGGAGGGTAGAGGAGTAGAAGGGGAGGGACAGGAACACTCCATGTTGAGTGTGGAGCCCCATGTGGGGCTGAATCTCACAACTGTGAGATCATGACCTGAGCCAAAATGAAGAACCCAATGCTCAACTGATTGAGCCAACCAGGCGCATCTGCTGTTTCTTGTTATAATGACACTAATCTTATGGGATCATTGTCTCACCCTATGACCTCATTTAACCTTAATTACTTTCTTAAAGGTCCCATCTCCAAATACAGCAACACTGTATTAGGGCTTTAATATCTAAATTTTGGGAGACATAAACATTTATCCATAACATCAACCTAGAATTCTGTATATAGCAAAAATATCCTACAAGATGAGATAAAGACATATTCAGATAATCAAAAGGTAAGAGAATTAACCACCAGCATTACAAAACATTACATGTGCATTATAAAATTGTTAAAACTTTAAAGCTGAGACAAAATAGTACCATATGGAAACTAATGTGTACACAAAAGAATGAAGAGTACCAGGAATAGAAAATATTAGTGTAGTATGAAAATATTTTTAATCATTTTAATATCTTTAAAAGATAATTTAAGTTTAAAACAAAACTATATTAAGGAGATAATAACATGTGGAAGTATAATGTATGACAAAAGACGAGGCAGTGATAAAATGGAAGAATATTATTGTAAGAATCTTATACATGAAATGGTGTAATGTCATTTGCATGCAGATGATAAAAAGTTAAACATGCCTATTGGAAAATCTAGAGAAAACAATAACAATTAAAACAGAGTTACAACTAGTAGTGCAATTGCTGGGTCATAGGGTAACTCTCTCAAAGGTACAAATGTAGTGGTCCAAAAAAGCACCTGGACCTCAGCATTTATAGTAGCAGTGTCTACAATAGCCAGACTATGGAAAGAGCCCAGATGTCCATTGGCAAATGAATGGATAAAGAAGATGTGGTACACACACACACACACACACACACACACACACACACACACTGGAATATTACTCAGCCATCAAAAACAATGAAATCTTGCTATTTGCAATGATGTAGATGGAACTAGAGGGTATTATGCTAAGCAAAATAAGTCGATCAGAGAAAGACAATTATCATATGATTTCACTCATATGTGGAATTTAAGAAACAAAACAAAGCAGCCTAGAGGATGGGAGGGAAAAAGAAAACAAAACATAATCAGAGAGGGAGACAAACTATAAGAAACTCTTAACCATAGGAAACAAACTGAGGGTGGCTGGGGGTTGGGGCGGGGAGATGGGGTAAATGGGTGAGGGACATTAAGGAGGGCATGTGATGTAATGAACACTGGGTGTTATATACAACTGATGAATCACTGAACTGTACCTCTGAAACTAATAATACACAATATGTTAATGAATTGAATTTAAATAAAAAAGAAAGACCCCCCCTCCCCGATTTACAACCAATAAGCCAACAGAGGGATAAAATGAAATTATTAAGACCTCAAACTCAAAGGAATCATAGCAGGGCAAAATAGAAACAAAGATAGGTAGGACTAAGATAAAACAAATAGTAACATGGGAGACTTAGAACCAGTCTCAATAAGTGGACTGTCTCAATAAGTGGACTATATATTTTGGTTAAAAGAATAAATAGAGGGGCTCCTGGGTGGCTCAGTGGATTTAGCCTCTGCCTTCAGCTCAAGTCATATCTCAGGGTCCTGGGATCAAGCCCCGCATCAGGCTCTCTGCTCAGCAGGGAGCCTGCTTCCCCCTCTCTCTCTGTCTGCCTCTCTGCCTACTTGTGATCTCTGTCAAATAAATAAATAAAATCTTAAAAAAAGAATAAATAGGGAGGTTTCATAATGATTTAAGGATCAATTTATGAAGAAAACATAACAATCTGAAATATGTATTCTCATAATAACAGATATTCATACTACCTGACTAAAAAACTGTCAGAACTGAAAGGTGAAATAGAACATTGCAAATTAAGAGTTGGAAATTTTAACAATTTGCTCTCACTATTGTTAGAACAAATAGAATATTAGAAAGCATATATGACATTAACAATACTACTAACCAATTATTTTGCATTTCAGAACACTCAACTAAATAATAGCAGAATATATATTCTTTTTAAGTTAACATAAAACATTAACCAATGTTGACCGTGTTCTGGGCCAAAATCTAAACTTCAACAAATTTTAAAGAGTTGAAATCATACAAAGTGTACAGTTTTTTTGTATGCCAATTATACCTCAATAAAGTGGTTTTGAAAAAAGTAACTAAATATCCACTAATGAGCAACTCATTAAAGTATAATAATATACTAATCATAAAATTGATGATATATACATACATTGCTTATTGATATGGTAAGTTGTCTATGACTTACTGTTAAGTTGAAAAAAAGGTGAGAAAACTAAATGTATTATGGACATTGCTGCTATGAACATTGGGGTGCATCTGCCCCTTCTCTTCATTACCTCTGTATCTTTAGGGTAAATATCCAGTAGTGCAATTGTGGATTATAAGGTAGTGCTATTTTTAACTTCTTGAGGAACCTCCATATTGTTTTCCATTGTGGCTGTACCATCTTGCATTCCCACCAACAGTGTAAGAGAGTTCCCCTTTCTCCACATCCTTGCCAACATTTGTTGTTCTCTGTCTTGTTAATTTTAGCCATTCTGACTGGTGTGAGGGGTTTCTCATTGTGGTTTTGATATGTATTTCTCTGATGGTAAGTGATGTATTTTTTAATATGTGGAATATAAGGAATAATGCAGAGGATCATAGGGGAAGGGTGGGAAAACTGAATGCGAAGAAATCAGAGCAGGTGACAAACCATGAGAGACTCTTGACTCTGGGAAACAAACTGAGGGTTGCAAAAAGGGAGGTGCGTGGGGGGATGGGGTAACTGGGTATTGGGTATAAAGGAGGGCATGTGATATGATGAGCACTGGGTGTTACACACAACTAATGAATCACTGACCATTACATGAAAAACTAATGAAGTATTATGTGTTCGCTAATTAAATTTAAATAAAAAAAGAAAACTAAATGTACAGATACTAAACAAATTTCAACAGTGTTAACATTGAGCTGGGAGGAGAGGAGGAGCAAGATGGCAGAGGAGTAGGAGATCTAAATTTCATCTGGTCCCAGGAATTCAGCTAGATAGTTATCAAACCATTGTGAATACCTACAAACTCAACAGGAGATAGAAGACAAGAATAGCAGCAATTCTAGGAACAGAAAAACGACCACTTCCTGGAAGGTAGGATTCCTGGAGAAGTGAATCTGAGGTGATATATGGGAAGATAGATCACAGGGGGTGGGACTGGCTCCTGGCAAATGAGAAGGAGTGGAGCACAAAATCAGAACTTAGAAGTCTGCTTCACTAAGGGACGTCGCTCCAGGGGCTAAGCTGGGGAAGGAGGGAGAACTCTCTCTGGAATAATGTGGTCTCAGGACCTGCAGGGTCACAGAAAGACTGGGGATGCCTGATTGTGACAGAATTCCCAGGTATTGGAATGGGGAAGGCGACTGCAAAGACAGAGCCAAGGAGGGAGCTTTCATTCATAAACCATGATCTGAGGCAAAGTCAGGCCACTATTCTTTGAGCAGGGACTCCACAAGTGGCAGGTCTGGGAAAACTGCCCCCTTCCTCCACCAGGAGGAGTGGCATGGGGGCATGCTGCAGAAATCTGCTGGGTTTGTAGACTCCAACTGGGGCCAGGTGCCAGAGATAGAAACACTTCATCACAGGCCAGGGGAGCTCAGGGTACAGCTGGAGACCAGGGAGACAGGAGTGACTGACTGGTGTTCTCTGAGGGCTCACTGAAGAGGGGGGCCCTGAGCTCTCAGATCCTATGGGACTGGAGATTGGGAGGCTGCCATCTTCATTCTCCTACTCCAAAGCTGTACAGAAAGCTTTCAGGGAACAAAAGCTACCAAGAGCAAACCTGAGCAGATTACACAACCTAGCCCCTGGCAAGAGTGGTGAAATTCTGACTCAGGCAAAGACATTTGAGAATCACTGCAAAAGGGCCCTCCCTCAGAAGATCAGTAAGAACATCCAGCTGAGACCAAGTTTTCAATCAATGAGAACTGAAAAACATCAGTGCTAGGGGAATACAGCACATAGAATTCATGTCTTTCCCTTCATGATTCTTTAGTCTTTCAAGTTAAACTTTTAAAATTTTCATTATTTTTTTGAATTTTTCCTCTTTCCTCTTTCCTATTTTAACCTATTTAAACTATTTTAACTTATCTTACCTTTTAAAAATCTTTTTTAATTTTCATTTTTATAGTTGTATGCTATCCCTTCATTGTATTTAGCCTTATTTATTGTATACATATAAGTTTTTCTTTTTTTAAAATTTTGGGATAGAGTTTCTTCTAACAGACCAAAATATACCTGAAATCTAGCATATGACTTTGTTTTAGTCTCCAGCTTAATCACATTCTTTCCTTTTTCCCCTTTTTTGTTTTTTCAACCAACTGCTTATCCTACCAATTCTTTTTAAAAAATATTTTTTAAATTTCATCTTTACAGTCATATTCCATCCCTTCCTTGTGTTTATGCTTATTTTTCTATATGTATAAGTTTTTCTTTCTTTAAAATTTTGGGAGGCAGTTTCTTCTAACAGACCAAAATGCACCCAAAATTGGGTGTGTTGTTCTGTTCTATTCACCAGCCTAATCATATATGTATATATATATATATATATATATATTTTTTTTTTTTTCTCCTTTCTTCTCCCTCCCAGTTTTGGGTCTTTTTTGATTTGGTTAGTGTATATTTTTTCTGGGGTCATTGTTACCCTTTAGCATTTTGTTCTCTCATTCATCTGTTCTTCTCTGGACAAAATGACAAGGTGAAAAACTCACCTCAAAAACAAAACAAAACAAAACAAAACAAAAGGTAGTACTGACTGCTAGGGACCTAATCAATATGGACATTAGTAAGATGTCAGAACTAGAGTTCAGAATGACAATGTAAAGATGCTAGCTTGTCTTGAAAAAAAGCATAGACGATACTAGAGAATCTCTTTCTGGAGAAATAAAATCCTTTTCTGGGGAAATAAAAGAACTAAAATCTAACTAAGTTGAAATAAGAAAAGCTACTAATGAGGTGCAATCAAAAATGGAGTCTTTTACTGCTAGGATAAATGAGACAGAAGAGAGAATTAGTGATATAGTAGACCAAATGATGGATAATAAAGAAGTTGAGAAAAAGAGAGATAAACAACTACTGGATCACAAGGGGAGAATTTGAGAGATAAGTGATACCACAAGATGAAACAATATTAGAATAATTGGGATCCCAGAGAAGAAAGAGAGAGAGGGGCAGAAGTTATATTGGAGCAAATTATATCAGAGAACTTCCCTATTTTGGGGAAGGAAACAAACATCAAAATCCAGGAGGCACAGAGAACCCCTCTCAAAATCAATAAAAATTGGTCAACACCTCGTCATCTAATAGTGAAACTTACAAGTCTCAGAGACAAAGAGAAAATCTTGAAAGCAGCTTGGGACAAGAAGTCTGTAACCTACAACAGTAGAAATATTAGACTGGCAGCAGACCTATCCACAGAGGTCTGGCAGGCCAGAAAGAACTGGAATGATATATTCAGAGCACTAAGAGAAAAATATGCAGCCAAGAATACTATACCCAGCTAGACTGTCATTGAAAATAGGAGACATAAAAAGCTGCCAGGACAAACAAAAGCTAAAAGAATGTGCAAACACCAAACCAACCCTACAGGAAA
Organism: Enhydra lutris kenyoni; assembly: GCF_002288905.1. Taxonomy (NCBI): domain Eukaryota; kingdom Metazoa; phylum Chordata; class Mammalia; order Carnivora; family Mustelidae; genus Enhydra; species Enhydra lutris. Next base: position 9,040,542 of record NW_019154086.1, read on the forward strand.
TATTGAAAGGGGTCCTCTAAGCAAAGAGGGAGCCTGAAAGTAACAGATCAGAAAGGAATGGAGACAATATACAGTAACAGTCATTTTACAGGCAATACAATGGCACTAAATTCATACCTTACAATAGTTACCCTGACTGTAAATGGGATAAATGCCCTAATCAAAAAACACAGGGTATCAGAATGGATAAAAAAAACAAGACCCATTGATATGCTGTCTGCAAGAAACTCTTTAGATCAAAGACACCTCCAGATTTAAAGTGAGGGGGTGGAAAACAATTTACCATGCTAATGGACATCAAAAGAAATCTGGAGCAGCAATCCTTATATCAGACAAATTAGATTTTAAGCCAAATACTATAAGAGATGAGGAAGGACACTGTATCATCCTTAAAGGATCTGTCCAACAAGAAGACCTAACAATATTAAATATCTATGCCCCTAACATGGGAGCAGCCAATTATATAAACCAATTAATAACAAAATCAAAGAAACACACTGACAATAATACAATAATAGCAGGGGACTTTAAACTCCCCCTTCACTGAAGTGGACAGATAATCCAAGCAAAAAATAAACAAAGAAATATAGACTTTAAATGACACACTAGACCAGATGGACATCACAGATATATTCAGAACATTCCATCCCAAAACAACAGAATACACATTCTTGTCTAGTGCACATGGAACATTCTCCAGAATAGATCACATCCGGGGTCACAAATCAGATCTCAACTGGTAACAAAAGATTGGGATCATTCCCTGCATATTATCAAACCACAATGCGTTGAAACTAGAACTCAACCACAAAAGTAAAGTTGGAAAGAACTCAAATACATGGAAGCTAAAGAGTATCCTACTAAAGAATGAATGAGTCAACCAGGAAATTAAAGAAGAATTAAAAAATTCATGGAAACAAATGAAAATGAAAACACAACTGTTCAAAATCTTTGGGATGCAGCAAAGGTGATCCTGAGAGGAAAGTATATAGCAATATAAGCCTTTCTCAAGAAAAGAAAGGTCTCAAATATACAACCTAACCTTATACCTAAAGGAGCTGGAGAAAGAACAGCAAAGAAAGCCTAAACCCAGCAGGAGAAGAGAAATCATAAAGATCAGAGCAGAAATCAATGAAATAGAAACCAAAAAAAACAATAGAACAAATCAACAAAACTAGGAGCTGGTTCTTTGAAAGAATTAATAAGTTTGATAAACCCCTGGCCAGACTTATCAAAAAGAAAAGAGAAAGGACCCAAATAAAATCATGAGTGAGAGAGGAGAGATCACAACCAACACCAAAGAAATACAAACGATTATAGGAACATATTATGAGCAACTATACACCAGAAATTTGACAATCTGGAAGAAATGGATGCATTCCTAGAGACATATAAACTATCAAAACTGAACCAAGAAGAAATAGAAACCCTGAACAGATCCATAACTGGTAAGGAGATTGAAACAGTCATCAAAAATCTCCCAAGAAACAAGAGCCCTGGGCCAGATGGCTTCCCAGGGGAAGTCTACCGAACATTTAAAGAAGAATTAATTCCTATTCTTCTGAAACTGTTCCAAAAAATAGAAATGGGAGGAAAACTTCCAAACTCGTTTTATGAGGCCAGCATTACCTTGATCCCAAAACCAGACAAAGACCCCATCAAAAAAGAGAATTACAGATCAATATCCCTGATGAGCATGGATGCAAAAATTCTCACCAAAATACTAGCCAATAGGATCCAACAGTTCAGTAAAAGGATTATTCACCACGACCAAATGGGTTTTATTTCTGGGCTGCAAGGTTGATTCAACGTCCACAAATCAATCAGTGTGATACAATACATTAATAAAAGAAAGAATAAGAACCATATGATACTCTAAATAGATGCTGAAAAAGCATTTCATAAAGTACAGCATTCTTTCTTGATCAAAACTCTTCACAGTGTAGGCATAGAGAGTACATATCTCAATATCATAAAAGCCATCTATGAAAAATCCATAGCGAATATCATTCTCAATGGGGAAAATCTGAGAGATTTTCCCCTAAGGACAGGAACATGGCAGGGCTGTCCACTATCGCCACTGCTATTCAACATAGGACTAGAAGTCTTAGCCTCAGCAATCAGACAACGAAAAGCAATAAAGGGCATCTGAATCAGGAAGGAAGAAGTCAAACTCTTACTCCTTGCATATGATATGATACTTTATATGGAAAACCCAGAAAACTCCCTTCCAAAACTGCTAGAACTCATATAGGAATTCAATAAAGTGTCAGGGTATAAAATCAATTCACAAGAATCAGTTGCATTAATATACACCAACAACAAGACAGAAGAAAGAGAAATTAAGGAGTTGATCTCATTTACAATTGCACCCAAAACCATAAGATACCTAGGAATAAATCTAACCAAAGAGGCAAAGAATCTGTACTCAGAAAACTATAGAGTACTCTTGAAATAAATTGAGGAAGACCCAAAGGAATGGAAAAATATTCCATGTTCATGGATTAGAAGAACAAATATTGTGAAAATATCTATACTACTTAGAGCAATCTATACGTTTAATGCAATCCCTATCAAAATACCATCAACTTTTTTCAAAGAAATGGAACAAATAATTCTAAAATTTATGTGTAACCAGAAAAGACCCTGAACAGCCAGAGGAATGTTGAGAAAACCAAAGTTGGCAGCATCACAATTCCAGACTTCAAAGTCTATTACAAAGTTGTCATCATCAAGACAGTATGGTACTGGCACAGAAACAGACATAGATCAATGGAACAGAAGACAGAGCCCAGAAATGGACCCTCAACTCTATGGTCAACTAATCTTTGACAATGCAGGAAAGAAAGTCTAATGGAAAAAAGACAGCCTCTTCAACAAATGGTGTTGGGAAAATTGGACAGCCATATGCAAAAGAATGAAATTGGACTGTTTCTTTATACCACACACAAAAACAGATTCCAAATGGATGAAAGACCTCAATGTGAGACAGGAATCCGTCAAAATCCTTGAGGAGAACATAGGCAGCAACCTCTTCGACCTCAGCATGAGCAACTTCTTCCTAGAAACATTGCCAAAGGCAAGGGAAACAAGGGCAAAAATGAACTATTGGGACTTCATCAAGATCAAAAGCTTTTGCACAGCAAAGGAAACAGTTAACAAAGCCAAAAGACAACTGACAGAATGGGAGAAGATATTTGCAAATGACATATCAGATAAAGGGCTAGTATCCAAAATCTATGAAGAACTTAGCAAACTCAACACCCAAAGAACAAATAATCCAATCAAGAAATGGGCAGAAGACATGAACAGACATTTCTGTAAAGAAGACATCCAGATGACCAACAGACACATGAAAAAGTGCTCCACATCACTCAGCATCAGGGAAATACAAATCAAAACCACAATGAGATACCACCTCACACCAGTCAGAATGGCTAAAATTAACAAGTCAGGAAAGGACAGATGTTGGTGAGGATGTAAAGAAAGGGGAACCCTCCTACAGTGTTGGTAGGAATGCAAGCTGGTGCAGCCACTCTGGAAAACAATATGGACGTTCCTCAAGAAGTTGAAAATAGAGCTTTCCTATGACCCAGCAATCGCACTATGGGTATTTACCCTAAAGATACAAATGTAGTGATCTGAAGGGGCATGTGCACCTGAATGTTTAGATAGCAATGTCCGCAATAGCCAAACTATGGAAAGAACCTAGATGCCCATCAACAGATGAATGGATAAAGAAGATGTGGTAAATATATACAATGAAGGACTATGTAACCATCAAAAAATCTGAAATCTTCCCATTTGCAACAACGTGGATGGAACTAGAGGGTATTATGCCGAGCGAAGTAAGTCAATCAGAGAAAGACAATTATCATATGATCTCTCTGATAGGAGGAATTTGAGAGGCAGGGTGGGAGGGTCATGGGGGTAGGGAGGGAAAAAATGAAACAAGATGGGATTGGGAGGGAGACAAACCATAAAAGACTCTTAATTTCAGGTAACAAACTGAGGGTTGCTGGGGGTGGGGGAGGAGGGATAGGGTGGCTGGGTTATGGACATTGGTGAGGGTATGTGCTAGGGTGAGTGCTCTGAATTGTGTAAGACTGATGATTTACAGACCTGTACCCCTGATGCAAATAATACATTATATGTTTATAAAAAATGATTTGCACATTAGTTTTCAGAATTAAGTATTGGGTTTTGAAGTGCATGGGAATATGCAACAAAATCCATTTGGCATCAATGTGCTGATCCCCACTGATCCCCACCCTAAGAATTCATATCATTACTACTTGGATTGTAAAAATTACTTCTGTAGCATAGCAAAAGTGTTTCTTCTAGTGCTTCACCCAGTATTTTGGATACTTTATTACAATGAAGTTGGATCATGATGGTTTGACATCAAGGTAAAATGGAATAAAGAAAAATGACCATGAATATAATGGAGTTCTTAGGGGTTATTAAAAAGAAAGGAGAACCCCTCTTTCTCACATTTCTCTAGGTATAATATTGATAACCTCCTGGTTTCTAGTTTTTCACAAATGGGAAATATATAATTGGTAAGCATAAAATCCATAATTTCTACAGGTGTACCTTTGATTATGTTTAGCCTGAATCAAAAGCAAAGAAAGGGTGCACATTGAATCATTCTAAAGGAACTGGAAATTGCATACTTCAAACACACTTTCAGTGGTCTACTTCTGTCATTACAGTATTAACAAAAGGCTCTAGGGATGCCAGCAGTCACATCTACCTACTTTCTTGGGAGGAAAATCTAAAATGAAAAGACTCAACAAAAGACCATAAGATGGAAGGAGATTGTTGTGAAGGAAATGTCCTGGATTTCTTTTTTTATCTGTTGCCAAGGAGCCCAGAACCCAGCTTACACAAAATCTTTCCTGGCTGTATTGCTGCCAATAACTTTAATTGCAAGTCAGGTAAGATATGCAAATGCATCTTTTTTGACATCATATACATTCAGGTAGCATATAAGCTCAAACTGAAAATTAAATCCCATAATGGACAAAACAAATAAAGCATATATTTTTTGGTGATAGATATGCATGATGAAGGTAAAAATAAAATGAATAGGTCACCTAAAGTGGTACAGATAGATGAAAGAATACTTCAGAGTTCACAAGAAGTTTTCCTTATAAAAAGATCAAACAATAGTTGAAAGTATATTTAAAAGCTGTATTGTGGTAGAACTTCTATTCCTAAAATTCTTCTTTAGCTACTACATTTGAAAACACACATTAGCTGCTAGGTTAGCATCAAATATGGAAATGTCAAAATGACCACAGTCTCAGTAAGGATGAAAGGAAAACTAGGGACTTGTTGTAAAATACATCCTTAACTATATTTGCACCTCTGGTTCATTGACCTTGAGAATATAGGTCTTTTTTCTTTATCATCACAGACAGTTCCATCCTCTGGAGGAATGAACCCCTAATGTTTGGCTAGGAGTGCCTGGGAATTTTTCTTTGAAGATACTATGTTTCAGCATAATGAAGACTTAATTGGATCTATCTCAGTCATTTCTGATCATCCTGGACATCTTTTAAAAAATAGATTTCCTTTTAAACAAGAGTAGCATAAAACAAACACAACCAAAACAAACATACTAAGCAAGATGCTGTTTGAAGATTTTAGTAACTATGTTTTAATTTTTCAGAAATCACCTAATTACTTTTTCTTTACTTCAAAGAGATAAGGTAGGACAATCAAGCAACTTACACTGATTTGAATAAACCAACAGTTTGTTTCACTCAGCTGCTTAATATAGATTTAAAAGTACTTGAAATGAATATATATATCTTGGATAAATTATGTTGGATTATATTACATGTTCTAAAGACTTCTAGGTTTATAACTGACAATCTATCCTGGTTTGAAATCTCTGTGGGTCCCGCTGTAAGTTCTTGGACCACATGTTCAACATCTCGAGTGGGAAATTAACCTATTCTTCTCCTGAACACATCTTTGTATTTGTGCTCATCAAAAATATTAATTTACTTATTTTAAATTCCTTCGTGGGAAAAACTATATTTATTTTCTAAAGTTGTATATTATCACTGCCTGAGCTTTTAAAAAATGAGCTACAGATCTTGATATCTTGATATGCTCCACTGTCAACTTCCTTCTCAAACTTTCCCTTCTTTGTACTTACCTCTTCTCTGTTGATTTTGTTCTTCAACCACAGATGAAACAGGGTCATAAATTATACCATTAATACATTTCTTCTCTGTCACCTTTCGACTTGCCTAGCCTTTTTGCTTATCAGAAGTGGTAGGAAACCCAAGACTTCAAAAAAGCATTTTAAAGTAGCAGTAATTTATTCATAACTTAGACTCTGTGTTTTTCTTTTTTTAATGTAAAACTCATTTTTGAAACACACATTTTGTGACAGGCATGTCACTTCCCTAAGTTGTATTCTAAGAGAACCTACACCTATTTTAATTGGCGCTCCTTTCACTGACTGATTTGAGGGTTGCCATACACTCCAGTGATGCAGTGACATGACAGGAGCTTTCTAGGAATGCTTTGCTGTGTATGTAATGGATTATTCTAGGGTGATTGTAAAGGGTGTTGAGTAAAAATAAGAAAAATAAGTGAAATTATTTAGGAATAAAAACAATCATTTATTTGAGTATCTGCTTTGTACCAGAAGCTTTGTATATATTTTTCCCATTTAACCCTGATGATAGCCTTATAAAGTACATATTATTATCTTATTACATAATTCAAGAACTGAGACACAGAGAGGTACAAAACAGAAGAGCTCGGATTCTGCAGGGAAACCTGACCCTAGAGCTGTGTTCATTTCAGGTGACAGACTTATTAGCAGGAAAACAGTGACATATTTTATTTTTATCAGTTAGGGAGTCACATGGACCAGCCCCTTCTCTGTCATTGGACCCAGCTTCTGTCAAACAAGTCAACAGGGATAGGAGCAATAATTTGAGAGAACCAGCCCAATTATGAAAAGGGGTTTACTCTTCTAGCACTCAAAAACATTGAAGTATCTACAAAGGATAAGTACTCTTTGCTGTTCATAGACTTTTTATCTAATTTAACTTCTATTTGTAAGAAAAGAGCACATATCATCCTAAGAACTTTAAGAACTTTATATCATCTGGTGATTATCTCTGGCCTATTATGAATGAAAAAAAATCTTTTAATACATTTTTGGTTTGGTGGAAAGAATAGGACCTGTGGACTCACATATTCAGGTTTTAGAGATATTTTTCAAGAAATAAATTGGGGAAAAAGCAAAGGAAGAAGAGAAAAAAGCTCACAGAAGTGTTCATGAATGTTCACACAGTCTCCTTAATGTTCACATGGCTCATTTTTGGCAGTGGTTAGGACATCAGCTAGGTTTAGAAAGGAGAAAGAATTAAAGATTGTCTATTGGGCAGGCAAGAGTATGTAGTAGGATGTTGAGAAGTTTCCTACCACTGCAATTAAATCCTAAATTCGGGTCTCTACCACCATTGTGATTGATGAGAATATACCATATGATATGATGTGACAGAAGAGATGTTTAGAAAGTAAACCTTAATTATTCCATATTTATTTCTTTAAACATTCTCATTCAACTTTAACATCTGAAACATTGTGCTAGGCACTGAAAGTGAAGCACTCATTCCTTATTGGATGTGACTTGAAGGAGGGTACCTATTGTGGTCCCATCTGTCAGAGACAGCTCCACAGAAGGCAAGGAAAAGACAAACCAAGTAATTCCCATTTATATTATCAGCAATCCTAGGGCATAGATACTGTAAATAGGATGTACATATAGTAAATAGGATGTACATATAGTTTTTTTTTTTTTAAGATTCTATTTATTTATTTGACAGAGAGATCACAAGCAGGCAGAGAGGCAGGCAGAGAGAGAGAGGAGGAAGCAGGCTCCCCACCGAGCAGAGAGCCCGATGCGGGGCTCGATCCCAGGACCCCCGAGACCATGACCCGAGCTGAAGGCAGCGGCTCAACCCACTGAGCCACCCAGGCACCCCTAGTTTTTTTTTTTAATTTAGAAAGTAAACTGTCTCCTTTTCCTTCCATAAACAATTTAGAAACTCTATTGAGAATACTAAGAAGACCTATAACTCAAGCACTAGTTTTAATAGATATGTAAGTTAGCTCCTCACATACATGTCAGATGAAAAATTTATGGAAAGCGGGCAATAAACTTAATAAGGTGTTATATAATATGCAGAATAAATATTAGTACAGCACATGAACCTAAATGACAGCAACAAATTATAAAGCTTAGCCTGCAATTAAAATCACTAATGGAACACTGTACAGAGAGAATGTGTTCATTTGTAGATCAGTCAAAGAGCAGCTATTCTAGTGTCAGAGCCACCACTTGAACTAATGACACCCTCTTAAACTTATTTTTAAACACACTGTATCTGTCATGCAATAGCTACACTTTATGGGTGACTTTAGTTCAGTCTTTCAATGGATATACATACTAATAAAGTGTGTCCTCCAGGCAGAATGGTCCTCACAGCCAGGACACAGTCTTCAGGTCTATGTTCAAGTGAATTTTTTTGATGTCAAATTTATGGGCAGACAGCAATAATCGTATATGTGGACCAGCATGCTGATGGGGTCTTAGATTTAAAAGCTAGGAAGCATGAACTGCCAGAAATTTGTCAGTGAACTGATCTGCTGCCTTGACCACCATTTTACCCTGAGTTTTTGTTTTTGTTTTTTCCTTGCAAGGTTGTGTTTTCTTGGCTCCAAGCTCTTGTGCATGTGATTCCACCTGTCAGTATCATTTCCCTCATCTCCATGTGTACAAATTTCACTCATCTCTCAAGACCCAGATTACATGACACCACCATGAAGCTCTCACCCAGGCCTCCCAGCGGGAAGCAATGTTTTCTTTCTCTGCACTTTCATAGCGTTTATTTGTACCTTATTCACCCTTTTCACTATCCAGAGTTGATATTATGTGATTGTTAGACATTTTGCACATTTTAATAACTATATCTGTAAAATACAGATCATATTTACCATAGTTGTTTGTGTATGTACTTTATTTCTTATTTTGGACTAATAGAGTGGAGAGGCATTCCAGAATTAGGTATGGGAGAAAAGGAATGCCAGCTTTGGTTTACAAGCTAGATATGAACATTTACTGAAAGCTTAGCACTGAAGTGGGAGATATTTGAGAAATGATGGAATGACTTTGTAGTCTTTGATGGTATTGGCACATAGAGATACTCTTTCTATGTGTTATTTTAAAAGTTGACACCTGTCAACTCTCTTGACGAAAGAAACATTCACATAAATGAAAGGTTTAAATCCATGTCCACATTTGAATGGGAGAAAGGAATGATCCCCTGTATGTAAGGAGAAAAAACTCACAGAGTAATTTTTTGGAAAGAGAAAGAAAACTAAGTGTCGGTATGGAATTTGTTCATTGTAAGAAACAGGGAACTTTTTGGTTTCTGTGGCCATGGAGATGTTCCACTATGACTCTCCACCAAGAGAGAACCTAATGGAGAATATAACCAGCAGATAGCATCCAGATGTTGCAACTCTGAGATCTACCACAGCCTTTAACTCTAAGTTCATACTCTTCGAGGGTTGCTCATAGTCAGAATCAGTACAGAAGGGGTTTTGTGAGCCAGGTGCTGTAGACCAGGTCATTTCTGCGCAACCTGGGACTCCTCTAATGGGCAGTGTTTGCTCTGGGGCTCTGCATTGACCTGGTTGGGACTTACTCTAGCTACACTGCAACTGGAGGCTCTTCCTACACAAACCTCCTTCCTTCCCGCTCCCCTTCACAAGTGTCAAATCCTCATTGTGATACCAAGGCCTTTCCTTCCTATTCTTGCACAGTTTGTCTTTCACAGTGATTTATTTCCCTCTGTACATCTATCTTATCCCATATTTGTATCTGCTTCCAGAAGTATCTAAACTGACACAGCCTCAGACTAGCTATCCTATTGAGCAGTGTCATGGTAAAATTGCATCTGAGTACTCACACTTATGAATTTATTCATTTATTCAATTTATTTTACAAACATTTTTGAGCATTTACTATGTGTTAAGCACCTCTGTACTAGACACTAGTGATGTAGGAATGAATGAGGCAGACAAGATTCGTGTTTTGAATAGAATCTACATTTATAAGGAAACTAATTAAGTGGTTATTGTTGTCCAATTATTTATTATCCCATAAGGTTGTGTAACTCATGACTATTTCCCAATTCTTAGCAACTTTATGTATAAAAGATTTCTTTATGTCTTTGTCCTTTTTCTTTTTTCCTTCTTCTTCTGTCTTTTCCCTCTGTCCCTTCCTCTTTCCCTTCCTTCTTTCTACCCATTTTTCTGTACCTACTTACATCAGAATAATTAATAACATATATTTCTAATGAGAGAAAACTTACAGATTGTAGTACATTTAGAGATTATACTTCAAGCTCAGTGAAGGCAAAGCACATTTCAAGTTGGATGGGATTAAAGAATGTTAATACATTATCAACACAGAACAATAGAAAAGAAGGAGGACATTGGGGTTGCCCAAATTTGTGACTGGCTGCAAATTTGACTTCCTTTCAGAAGGGCTGGTTTCTTTCATATCCCAGGGAATTTTGCATGTGGGAAAAACCAATACCATTTATATTTTATTTACTGCCCAATTTGTTTATCTTTTGAATTTAAAAAAATAATTATCTTATAAAATTATAAAAGTTAGTACTCCTCTAAATCAGGAGTTGAAAATTTATGGCCTGTGAGCCAAAGCCAGCCTGATGCCTATTTTTGTAAAGTTTTATTGGAACACAGCCATGCCCACTCATTTAAGTATTATCTTTCATTTCTTTCATGCTGCAACAGTAGAGTCAAGTAGTTCTGACAGAGATGATCTGGCCTGTAAACCTAAAATATTTACTGTATCGCCTTTTATAGAAAGAGTTTGCTTATCTCTGGTCTAAATATTTTCATCCTCTGACCCAGTAAATGTAAAAAAACTGATGGCTTTATCGAAATAAGTATCCCAAAATATAGTGCATTGTTTACATCTTTAATCACACTCTTTTGACTTTATAGTAAGTCCCTAAGCTTAATATATTTTATTCTACTAAATAATTTATATATCCCTCCCAAATAAACCAAACATGTAAAATATCACATTTGCTACAAAATATCATAGTGATTGCAAAACTCAGTTAAAACTGTTAGACTTAAACTATTTACCAAAATACTAATACTATGGATTTGAGTTTGTTCTTCAGTACATTTGTTGATATCCTTGCACTTAATTTTAATTTTATATCTTTCTCGAGATGACCTTCCTGTCTGCTGTAATTAAACAGATACTACTTCTACGATTGCAGTGATCTCCATAGTTGCTGAAATATTACCAGATACCAAGGGTGGAAAACAAAATTAGCTGAGGCTGCAAGATCTGGATTGATTTTTTGTGAGGAAACAATTGGACAGCCCAAGTTAATGAAACTCTTGTCTGTGATCATTGAAACCCTTTTTATGGTTAAGTCTTATGCTTGGTAGTTAATAGTGGAATGTTAAAATTCTTGACTTTTTCTTTTTTTTGAAGTTTAGAGTGCCTTCTCAAAATTGGGTATTGTTTTACCATTAAGATATTCTGCTCTAGTTTTAGAATTACTGTAACCAAATTATATGTCAAATTAGTACTTATTTTTTTAATTAATTTTTAAAATTTCTTTTGATATGCACCACACCCAGTGCTCCATGCAATATGGGCCCTCCTTAATACCCACCACCAGGCTTACTCCACCCACCCCCTCCAAAACCCTTGGTTTGTTTCTCAGAGTACACAGTCTCTCCTGGTTTTTCTCCCCCTCCAATTTTCCCCAACTCTCTTCTCCTCTCCTTCTCCCAATGTCCTCTGTGTTATTCCTTATGCTCCACAAATAAGTGAAACCATATGATAATTGACTCTCTCTGCTTGATTTATTTCACTCAGCATAATCTCCTCCAGTCCTGTCCATGTTGATGCAAAAGTTGGGTATTCATCCTTTCTGATGGAGGAATAATATTCCATTGTATATATGGACCATATTTTCTTTATCCATTCATCCATTGAAGGGCATCTTGGTTCTTTCCACAGTTTGGCGACTGTGGCCATTGCTGCTATGAATATTGGGGTACAGATGGCCCTTCTTTTCACTACATCTGTATCTTTGGGATAAATACCCAGTAGTGCAATTGCAGGGTCATAGGATAGCTCTATTTTTAATTTCTTAAGGAATCTCCACACTATTTTCCAAAGTGGCTACACCAACTTGCATTCCCACCAACAGTATAAGAGGGTTCGCCTTTCTCCACATCCTTGCCAACACTTGTTTCCTGTCCTGTTAATTTTGGCCATTCTAACTGGTGTAAGGTGGTATCTCAATGTGGTTTTGATTTGAATTTCCCTGATGGCTAATGATGAACATTTTTTCATGTGTCTGTTGACCATTTGTATGTCTTCTTCAAAATGGATGAAAGACCTCAACATGAGACAGGAATCTAGCAAAATCCTAGAGGAGAACATAGGCAGTAATGGCCACAGCAACTTATTTCAAGACATGTCTCCAAAGGCAAAGGAAACAAAAGTGAAAATGAACTTTTGGGACTTCATCAAGATAAAAAGCTTTTGCACAACAAAAGAAACAGTCAACAAAACAAAGTGGCAACCCATGGAATGGGAAACGATATTCGCAGATGACACTATAGACAAAGGGCTGATATCCAAGATCTATAAAGAACTCCTCAAACTCAATACCCAAAAAACAGATAATCATGTCAAAAAATGGGCAGAAGATATGAACAGACACTTCTCTAAAGAAGACATTGATAAGCATTTTTATCACCACTTATAGACAAGAGGACTGGAATTCAAAGTTCCATGATTTAATATAGGTTTCCTTACTCTACTTTTTGACAATTTATTAAAATGAAAGATATCCTAATCCTGCATATTTGCACAGAGATGTCATAAGAACCTTCATAAATAATGTGATAAAAGCAAGACATATACTTATCTATTTAGCTCTTATTTTAGTCATTTTCAAATCTCAAACTCTTTACCTCTATTCTTTTATTACATCTAGTGTCCAACACCTTTCCCAAGTCAGAAACCTGGAAGTCACCCTTGGTCTTTCCTTCTTTTTCATTCCCCTTTGTTAGTCATCAAGTTTGTCAAAATTATAATTTGAATATGACTATTTTTCTTCCTTTCTGTTGCTATCACTATAGTTCAGTTTACAATGATCTCCTTTTATCAGTGATAGGATTACTGTAGTGACATTCTAACTATACCTAAAAGGAAATATCTCAGGTAATCTATGCTTATGCAGACCTATTGGAGCCATGCATTTTGGGAATGATTTGTGATCCTGGAGGGGTATAGAAAAGGGTGGAACTAAGTGATAACGGATGGTCACAGACCTGGATGAGAGATCACCTATAGGGCAATCTGTATTGGGGTGGATTTTTGTGGCAGGCTAAAATCATTATGAAACCCCTTGAACAAAGTGTGAGAGATTAAATTTAATAAGCAGGAAATGGAGCTAATTTTGGATTCTGGGCTTAACAGATCAGTGTGTCACACTTTTGAGGCAATATAAATATACTAAAGGAACAATGGATGCCAGCAATATATGAGGAGAAAAGAGCAAGGTAAAGTTAGAGAGGTAAGATGGTGGCTTTCTTAACATTTACCATGTTCTAAGTAGGACATGTTTGTTGAATTATAGAAAGGCTATATTCTCACTTATACAGTATCAAAGTCTTCCTAGATTGAGGGTAGACTCAAAGTGCCTGGGGTAATATAGACCTTTAGGAGCTAAGGGCTTGACGCACAAGCATCAATTCTATGAGTTTTATAATGCTCTTTGGCCAAAAGTTTCCCTTAGCTAGGGGTTTGAAAGTAGCCAATATTGTGTCCAAGCAGGTTTGGTCATGCCCATTTTGTATGTCCAAAGGCAGAATAAAAGATAAGTAACAGAGGTATAGATAGCCAGATCAGGTGGGATTTTTATAAAAGATAAAATGAAAGAAGCTAGCTTTATATGAAAAAGACAAAAAGACTTTAAAAGCAGAGAGATCCATCACCTTAAGTGAAATAATGTTAGATGGAATCCACAAGGCTGAGGCTGATGGTTTTTGCTTAATCACTATGGATTATGTTTACCCGGAGTCCAGTTCATTGTGAGGTAGATGGGGTGTTGGGAGAGAAGTAAAAAACAGTGGGTTCCTATCAAATAGCACACTTCGCCTGGGAGAGAAACGTTATGGGGCTCTCATAGCCAGGATGAAACAGTATTTCATTGAAAACCTTCTCTAAACTCATAGGGAGCCTGATTTCTAAATTGGTTTCAATTAAATATGTTTTTTTCTCTTCTAAGAAAACAACATACATCTATAATCTCTTCTAACTATTGGCACATCTGTGATGCTATAGCACTCTACATCTTCCCAGTGGCTGCAATTACACACATCAAATTTCAGGATGACTACAAGGTAAGATTCTAGAGGTAAAAGGCTACCACTTATGGTCTCCATTTTGCTCTCATGTGTCACAACCTTTTATTTTCAGGAGTTATTTAGAGAAACAGTCATCAGCTAACAAAACCATCTGTTAGTTAACAACAGCAAAATATGAGTCTATTTCAAAATGGCATGGGGCATTTCAAGTTAAGGGCAGACGGGTGCCAAATATTTTTTTCCCTTCAGTCTTTCCTTGTTAAAAAAGAATGCATTTGTTATCAAAGCCAGTTTGGTTAATGTGCTTTCACCTCATACATATCTAGAAATCAAAGCTGCCTAGAAAGTTATTTGAGGGTATGTTCTCCCTTTGGAGTCCATTTTGCTCCAGTCTTGCTAATAGGAATTTCATGTGTGCGTCAAGAAGACAATATAGCCTTTATGCAATTCAACCAACACGTCCTACTTAGAACATGGTAAATGTTGGGAAAGCAAAAATGATCTCGCCAGACAGATTTATTAAAATTCTTCACCTTTGTGCTTTTCTGTACAACTCCATTACTTTTTCCAGCTGGGAGAGGTGGGGTGGTAGAAGAAGAATCTCCCCACTCTTCCTTTTCCCTCAGCCAGATAGTTTCCCAAATCAGCTAAATATAACTCCATTTATTGTCATGCTAAAATGTTCTATTTAGCTGTGTTTAACTGGATATCATGATTCCATGGGCTGACCTTTCGCTCCTGGGAAGTCGTTTTAAATTCAATCCCGGCAAAGGAAAATCCTTCCAATTCGTTGGCTGTGAAAGGTCACAAGTGAAATGTGTTTTGATGGTATCTGCCTATGGTTTAATTCTCAGTAAACCTGAGCACTAACTGGGCCTCAATTGTGCTTTGTCTTGGGAATCTGAGTTCTAAGAAGCCTGGGAGAGCTGAGTGGGAGATGTGGGGCTGAGTTGCCGGCATCAGCCAAGGGTACACAAAGGTACCAGCTGAAAGGTGAGGTATATGGTGCTAAGTTAGGTCAATGTTGCCTCCTTTTTGAGCTGATGGGGGATTCAGACTAAAATATATAGTTTCTCTCCCTGTTTCATTTGATCTCTTTAAAAGGGACATTTCCCACTTTCTGGGAGGCAGAGAGGGCTTAGGGTGAGATAGGGAAGGAACTAGAAGTGTGTGAACCAGTCAAGAGGAAATTGGAGTATCCTGAAAATTTAGCCATTTTAGGGTCTAGAGCATAAACTCAGTCTTCTAAGTCTGAGTATTTCCCTTCTTTGACCTTTTCTTTTCATAGTTCAGTAGCTGGTGTATTCTTCACCATCATCATTATTCTGATTTTTAGCTGCAAAAAAAATATTTTTATTAAATCTTATCAAAGACCCTCCCTTTTAAGAAATCATTTTTTACCAAGCAATATTAGGATTTCCTTCAGAAATTTTTGAAGAGTTCAGTAGATGGGATATTGGGGTGAAGTTTCTGGAAGTTCTCTTTTGTTTTGTTTTCACTCTATTTCAACTTTATAGTCACTCTGTGCTATAATCTCTCAAAAAAGTGTGTTTCTCAGTTAGAAAGAAGCCCAGAGAGCAGTTTGTCTTTTCCCATTGCTCCATTACACACATACAATACTCAATTCCAGCAAGTATTCAATGTCTCCTGAACACAACTTGCAATTCTATACTTCTATGTCTGTGTTTATGTTGTTTCCTCTTTCTGAGATATTTTCATGTTTTCATCAAAGTTCTATCTTGCACAAAAGCCAAAATATCACCACTTTCTGTGAAGCCTTCAAAAGTTTTCTGTCTCCCTCTCTTTCCCACTCCATGGAGAAGGCAAGCATGGCTTCCATAACACTTTGTCAATGTATCTATTATACCTTGTTCTGTGGTAGCACATCTGTGTTTCTTCCACTCAACCAGCCCTCTGAGGGCAGGAGCTGGGTGGCTTTCTTCATCTTTATACCGCAGTGCTTACCTCAGGGATTACTCCCAGAAGAGGAGTCTTTAAACCTTCCTATCACAGAAGTATGAATAGTCAGACTTTTGATATCCAGGTGAAGAAATGAAATGATGTTTCTTCTATCAAATGTATCTTGAGAGTTCATAGCAGCCGCCCAGAATAAGCAGAAAGCAAACATTCATTCTCTAAAAGCTGTGAGGGCAGTACTCTGATAACAAATGAGAAAAATTCTGCTTCCTGTTTCCCTTCTTTGTGTTAATCAGTTTTTCTTGGAAAAAATGGTTGTAGGGAGATCTCTTAGAATGTTAAAACAGGGTTCTGATAGGGAGAAATGGAAGTGGATCTAAAGGTGGAGGGGAGGCAGCTATATATTGCCTCATTTTCCCAGCTTCTCATTTTCTTCTCCATTCTGGGCTCTATCACCTAGCCGATTGCAGCCCAGCTCTGATTCCTAAGCTTTCTTGAGAGGATAAAACAGTTTACAATAAGTAAAACTTATTACCCCTGAGGTAAGCCATGTTCTGTGGAAATAGCATCCAGTGATCTGGTCACAGTTGATAGACCAAGCTACATGCCCTGTCTCCTTTCGTTACCATCAATGAGATCTGGCATTTAGTGGACCAAAGGAGGGGTCCTGAGTGTCCATGTCAGTCACAAATCACAGCATTCTCTGTCCTTCATCAGGGTGGGGCCATCCTCCAAAATTAGTTTAGCCCATTATACCTGTCAGGATTGTTGGTTGCAAGAATTTAGTCAGGCTAATTTAAGCAAAAAAGCACCCAATATCCTGATAGATCAGAGACCCTGGTTTGAATGCTACACAACCAGAAACAATAGCCAATTATGCTACAAGGGTCTTTGTTGGCAAAAGTGCCACTCCTGACATCCCATGCCTCAACTCCATAGCTCAACAAACATTGGGCAGCTATCACTAATCACATAAGGGAGCAGGAGCTCCACCCCTTCTTGCCCCCCAAGACTTGCTACATTTGCTACATGTTCTCTAGAAGGTAAATTTCACAGGCCTTCTTAACATGGTTTACTTTTGAATACAAGTCTCACATTTGATAGGTAAATGCCAGGTCTCATGTGCACATCTTAGCAGCTAAGGAGTTGGGGAGACTTGTTTTCTTGTTTTCACAAGGAGGTGAAATTCATGGGATAGAAAGTTTCTAAGTATTATGAGGGCTCTCAGAAGGTGCTAAGCAACTGGAAAATGTGACAAAAATCTACTACTTCCTTTAAGGCACTAATACTTTATTTTGACTAATATAAAAACAGTATGACATGATTATATCAAGTTCCTCAGTCTGTCCGGAAACTTAGTAGTATGTGAAAGATTTTTTCTGGGGTTTAAGGCATGGCTTACCTTTCCCATCCCTGACATCTCTCTTTCCTAATTAAGACCTTGCTCTTTACTATCTTCATTACATCATCTCTTCTCCTAAATTAATTCTCCTACATTTTGTGGGGATGGGGACTTGATGCATGGAATATGTCTTTTATTGGTGACTCTCAACTGAGACCCCAGATACCATCCTTTGTGGCCATGGCCCAGCCTTGAGATGGGAGATTCAGTTGCCAAAATTTCCTGAGCTACACCTCAGCTCATGATTTTCTTTGAATATCCTATCCTTGATTCTTTGGGTTGCCCTTTAAGACCAACAACTGCAGCAAAGTGAGTTTGCCCTAAGCCCTAGATTTGAGTCTCTATGAAAAGATTTCTGCTCTGATATGGCTTGATTTTTCTCCATGGTGACTCTGTCTTGACAGGGGTCAATGTACTCCTGCTTATAAGAGGTAGGCATCCATATAGAGAACTGCCAATGAAGATTTCTCAAATTAAAATAAATTAATCTTGTCTAGTTGATTTCAGATATGCTGTCAGTTCCTCAATGTCCAGAATCATGTCTTAATCATTAATCATCTCTGATTTCCCAATGCTTAGTGTTGCATCTGACATGCTGTGACATGCAATTCACTTTGGTTGAATAAATGAACAAATGAGTAACTGCAGATTGCATAAAGGCCACAGTATATTTCAGTATCACAGATTGATCATTCATTCATTTAGCAGGCATTTTTTGAGAAGTTGCTTTTCTGTGCAAAGCACTACACTAGATACCTGGGAAATCTGAAATAGCCTTAATGTACTAAATTATAACCATAGCTAACATTTGTTAGGTACTGACTAAATTACAAGCACTGAGCTGTTTCATGGCTGTCCACTGAATTCTCACAACAACCCTGTGAAGCAAACATACTATTATTATTATTTCCATTTACAAGGGAAAGAGCTGATTCTCAGAAAGTTTAAGCAAATGAAAGCAGGTTGAGGATATGTTTACACAGTAGAATTGGGAAGGTACAGAGCCATCTGGAATGTCTTAAATATCACAGGGCAACACATTTGCAGTACTCAAATTCCATTCAAAGAGCCCTTGAGTGCTAAATGGATACAGCTGGGGAATCAGAACTTACCTGGTGACCTTTAGGCAACCTGCATTTTAGCACTAAGGAACTTTACTTTATTCATGCATCCGTCCATTCAACATGAATGGCACACTTGCTGTATGCCAGGAGCTGTGTTATGCATTGGGGGTGGAGTAGAGGATCTGGGAGAGGGGAGACTTGTAAATAGATAATCACAATTCATAATAAAAGCTATAATAGAGGTGTGAACACATTTTCAACATTTTAGCGTTAAGTATGACATTGGCAGTAGGTGCTTCTGGTTACCCTCTCTTAGGTAAAGAAAGATCCTTTCATTCCAAGGGTTTTTAAAACAATCGTGAATGGATTTGCATTTATTTCAGATGTTTTCTACATCTATTCAGGTGATTTTTCTACACTTATGGAGATTATTTTTCTTCCTTTTGCTTATTACAGTGGATACACAGCCATTATCTGTAACGTAATATTTTCTAATATTAAACCAACCTTGCATTTTTAGCACAAAACATAATCATACTTTTATAGACTTATTCAGATTTTCTTTTATTTTTTAAAATAAAAAAATTGCAGCAAATTGTTACCTGCTGATGTGGTCAATAGAGAATCTTTGAAAATTATTAGACTTTGAAATTTATTAGACTTTCTGGAACTAGTCCATGATTAATTTTTGAAATAGCCCTTAAGTGTTCAGCAAATAGTTGGATGCAGGGTTCTATAATATATCCTTTAGATTAGGCTTGTTATGTGTGTTCAAATCTATATCTTTGTTTTTCTTTGTTTGCTTAATCTATCAATTACAGAAAAAATGTGTTAAAATGTATGAACATATACATTTTTCTTAACAGATATCTCAGTTTTGTATTCATATACTTTGAAGCTATAACACATATCTAAGAGTTTAACATTGTTATATATTCCTGGTGAATTGAAACTTTTACTATTATGTAGTGACCATTCTGATTTCTAAAGTGCTTTTACCCTAAAATCAATTTGGTAGGATAATATGGTTAAACCGGGTTTCTTTTGGCTGGTATTTGCTTGGAAAGAAATGGTTACAAATGGTTAAGAGTAACTAATGCCAGACAATGAAATGAAAGGTCTGAAAGGTAATTGTTATTTTCTTTATACTTTTCAGTATTTTCCAAATTTTATTTAATAAATATATGTTACTTTGCAAGTAGGAAAAATTACGTTTAAAAATTTTTATTTTAAGAAATAGCAGTGTCAAAAGAGATCATCCTTTCTGAACTGGCTTTAATGCTTTGGGGCCAGATTATCAAACAGCTAAATATGTATACAACAGAGTTTCTATGTCCATACAGGGAGCTTTTAGCCCTGAAACCTTTATGATGGATTATAGGTCAAGAAGGAAAGCCAAAGAGAGCCATATTCTGTTTTGCCTACTGAATAGTTTATTACCAGGGGTAATGAAAATGTGAAGTCTTATCTAACCATTCCAGGAGAGTTAGTTGCCCCCTTCTGGATTTTCATAGCTCTGAAGATGTAAATCCAGCACTCACCACTCCTACCTTGTGGACTTTGGTTTGTTGAGGGAAGGAACCTCTCTTTTTCTGGATGAGTCCATGCTGTAAGCCAGCAAGGTCTATCAGACAGGAAGTATGGTTTGTTGGAAGCAAGATCCAGCCACATGGCATAGGCAGGTGTCTGGTGTTGTAGGACTGGGTTCCTGAGCTGGACTCAGTGTCTTTGGGACCCAGTGGTAAGGCACAGGAAATGTTGGCCAATGGTGCCAAGGTAAGCTAGTGTTTATTAAATGGTAACCTCTTCACAAACACTAGTCCTGTAATAATCCTAGGAGGAAGTAAGTATTCTCCCTTGCAAGAAATTGTATGGATTGTGTTGCTCTACCTGTTTCAACCCCTTTTGGTGTGCTTTCCTGACCTATAGAGGCTGTACAGCTAAAAATGACATTTCCCACATGCTCTTGCAGCTATAATTTGTGATGCAATTTCAGTTTTATCAGTTCTACTCTCATGAGACTTGGATTAGTCATAGGGTTAAATATAGGGAGAAAGATTAAGCATGAAGCATCTAAATTGTTAGTAAAGATGACACCAGAGGTTAAGTGATTCTAGGAGCTCAAGGCAGTACTTGGAAACAGCCTGGAGCCTGGTTATCTGGTTTTCTAGTGATCTGAGAAGCTACTTATACTGAGTAATAAACTCCTTTTTGTTTTAATAAGTTAGAGAGTATTTTGCTGTTTATAGCTGTGCTCTGACAAATACACCCATTGTATAGCATAAAAAACTGATAGTTGGAGCTAGGAAGTGATCTGCTCAAGATTACATAGCTAATGAGTAGCAGAGATGGACTGTGAGTGTAGGTCTTTGATGCCAACCCAGAGCTCCTTCAGTAGCAAGACAAGCAGCAGATCCAAGGACCAGGCCATGAAAGCCTCCAGGATCATTGAGATGGGCTGAGAAACCACATACGCAGATCCAAGGTATGAGTTCCACAGTGACACTTTGAAAACATTATTAGGTAGAAGCTGCTGCCACTCTTCATGGACCTGGGCTAGAAATAGGTGGTTTTCTACCAACCCCACCCCTGTTATTTTCTTCTTCCTATGGTCTTTTATGCCTTTCTACTAAGTATCTTACTTGCCCTCCTGTATTTCTTTGTTAATATTAGGATCCCACACAATTTTGGTTGCTCATTCACCTGTGTCTACATTGTACTGTGTGCTCCTTTACTGCTCTTAGAATATTTTATTGCTTCTTCAAAACTTGTAGGGGATGAAGGAAGCAGTAATTTACCTATACATCGATAGACAGATGAGCAAATATTGAATTATGATGATCAGGTTTCTCTTCTGTCCCCCACCACACCATCTTAATATTTCCGTATTTGCCCATTGTTGTCTCATATGGCTCTCCTTATAATTTGTAATTATTTATTTAGGGGGCGGTGGTTATGTTTGTTTTCTTTTTTCTTTTCCATATCAGGAAATAAGTTTCATGAAATCAAGATTAATGTCTATTTTGATCAAGTTTGTATCTGAAGCCCCTAACCCCTATTCTGCACAAAGTAAGTATTTGAAAATATATACTGAGTGAATTAATGAATAAATGAAAGAACCAAAAGCAGGACCATATTTTGTTTTTTCAACTTTGTATTTTGGCATCCAGTTCAGAACCTGACATATTGAGGGTGCAGGCTCATTTTAATAGAAAAAGAAGCCAAAATAAGTATATATGACCTACATTCATGTATATAAATTGTTTTCAAAGCTGGAAACTTTGTGTTGTTCACTATTCACTCTACATATATCTGTAGAGTTTGTTGATAAATAAATGAAGATAAATAATAAGAAAGCCTTTCATGATTTTAATTTTAGCAGAGGATCCAGAATAATTGTATATCTTTAATACATTTTCTAAATGAATAAATAAATGAAGGAAGGAATGTTAAGTTTCTGGGTCTTGATAATACTTGCAGTAAAGACACACATCAGTTTTAGGCAATAGGGTAGCCAGACTGCATTGCTAGAACGCACTGGGCATCTTTGTACACAGGACAGTATTTCCTGGATGGAGTTTTCTCTGGCTTTTCTTCTTGGCTGGTCATGGAGAACAAGGGTCTACAACAACTTTATCTCTGAGAGTGGCTGGTGGGCCTGAGAAATGTCTTTGGCCATCACCCACAGAACTGAGGCACTCACAGGAGAGAATAGAGAAAAAGGAAATCAGAAAGTGAGAAGAAAAGAAAAAAAATGAAATGAGAGAGGCCGGGTGATGAAAACGAGGGAAAGAATGGAAGAGAAAGTGGGAAGAGATCATGATGACAATGGACAATGCTAGTGATGACTGCCAGGTATTGAATGCCTTTTGTAGAGATTCTATGTTTGATTCAACATATATATTATCTCTGATCTTCATAACCTAGTCAACAATGTCAGTAACATTTAAAGATTTTATTTATTTATTTAATTTATCTGAGACAGAAAGAGAGAGAGAGAGAGAGCATGAGAAGGGGGAGGGCAGAGGGAGAGAAAATCTCAAGCAGACTCCCCACACAGTGTGGAGCCAGTTGCAAGGCACCATCTCAGGACCTTGAGATCATGACCTGAACTGAAACCAAGAGTGAGAAGCCCAACTGACTGAGCCACCCAGGCACCCCAATGTCAGTAACATTTATTATTTTTATTATGCAGATGAGCAGACATGTTAATAAGTAACTTGCCCAGTCACATACTGCTAAAAAGTAAAGCCAGAATTTGCTCTTAAGAGTGTTTGGCTCCAAGCCATAGTGTGTTCACCTGGTGAGCAATGACAGAGATCCACCACCAAGGACCATATGCTTCCCATAGAGCATTTGGGTTATAGATTGCTATAGGGATTGTCAACCTCCTACCCCAGGTTGGATATCTAGATATCAACAGTTTAGAGTAGATATCTATTTATCTGTGTGTGTACATGCACACATGGACATGAGACACACACACACACACACACACACAGAGGACCAAAAAAAAAAAAAAAGAAAAGAAATATGCGCTAATTTTTTGTGTACACTTTGACCAAAGGCTTCTGGAATAAATACTTAACAGAAAGAAGATTTAATAGATGACAAATAGGGTGACATTTTCAAATGCCATAATTCCAGAAGTAAAGGAAAACCCCTGACTCCAGCCTCACCCCCCACATGTCGTGGGTAGGGAAAACAAAGCCACATAGACCAAAAAAGCAACAGGAAAATAACAAACAAAACTGAAGGCCATGTAAATATTTTCTGAATGTCCATTCCCTAAAGGGTTGAGGTCAGACATATGGTTCTATTCACCAAACCCTAAACAAAGGACTTGGGCTATTTTATGCCCTGATCATTATTGTTGGTTAAATTAAAGCCCGATCAAAAAAGTGTAATGGAATATTAATTTCAGTTACTGTAGCTAATTGAAAACATACCGGGAATTGTGACTTTTGAAAATGGAGTGAGAACACTCAGATGCATGTCCAAGCCTAGCCTAACTCTTTTCAAGTTGGGCAGTGACATATTTTTGAGAAGTGACCATTATCCCTAGAGTCTATACTTAAACACATCAGGACAAATACTTGGCTTAAGAAAAAAGAAAAGCAACTAACTCTCAGCTATCAGCAGACTTCAAAAATTCAAGTTCAATATTAAAACTATCGGTTGTTAATTTGTTCACATGAAAGACATTGAAAAAATGTATAATCCCTAAGCCAAGGACTGTGTGGTTTTCTTCTGGCTGTCCCCAGTTTGAAGCCTACATCCTGGCATCTAGGACATGCTCAGCAATAATTGTTGGGTGAATATGTGTATGATTGTGGACGACCTTCATTTATTCTAACAAATGAGAGAGCTCTTTTTGTTAGACAACTGACCTTTTTCCCAAGTGAAAGTGCAGACCAACAAGATTTGGGAGAAAGAAGACAGCTCTCCTTTACCTTGACACACAAACCTGAAAGATGAAGAATGGGAGCAGGACTTTTTGTCTGTTTTGTTCATGGCTGTATTTCCTGTGCTTAGAACAGTACTTGGCACATGTGAGAGACCAATAAATGTTTGTTCAATTAATGAATAAATGCTTAGCATGGAGTTGGAAGGAGAGAATGAATTAAGCAAAGGGGACAAAGTGAAGAATTCAGAACTTCATAGTGCATTGTATTTTAGTGTTTTAGAGAAGGGGCAGGGAGGGACAGAGAGAGAAGAAAATAGAGAATCTTAAGCAGGCTCCACACCCAGCCTAATGTGGGGCTCCCTCCTGCAACCCTGAGATCATGACCTGAGCCGAAATCAAGTCGGATGCTTAACTGAGCCTCTTGGGTGCCCCCACAGTGTATTTTATGTCTCTACTGAGTTACCAGTTTTCAAACATCAAGCAAAATCTTATTTGATATAAATACAAGAATCCCCTTGTCAAATCAGTATAATCTGCCTTGTGGGATTAATCAGGTTTCTTTTCATGAGCATGAGCGACAGGGGTAATGCTTTTAAAGCCATGAGTTCTAGCAACTTGGTGAAAGTTGCTCTGCAATCACTTAAGATGCAGAGGGGACATATTAGGGCAATGCCAGTCATTTTCATGTTACAGGAGAATGGTATGTCCTTAAGGAGAATTTGTATTAGGCTTCTAGGCTTTGTACTCTCAACCTCCATTACCTACTTATACTCGTAGATTTTTCCTAGAAGAGGCTACTTCTCCTCATTTTTCTTAAAGCAAAGATACTTTACTGACATATCAAAGGCCAATGACGCAGTGGATATACACGAGAGGCCATGTTTAAGTAGCACTGAGAGAAATGTTCTTATGAAGAATGCTCCTAGGATATGTCCTTAATCTACACTTGACAGCATAATGGGGGGAAACACTAGCAAAAAATAAGCTGGGTGCACTTTAGCAGGAGTAATTTGTATGGGGTAGAAAAAAGTGTCATCAATATTCAATCGTTACCCTATATGGCATCTGATTTTTCTTTATAAAACCACTGTGTGTGGTATTCTGTGTATGTGGGTGGCATTATTTTGGCTTTTTCAGGCAAGTATATATATGTTGTTTGTTGTCTTCTCCTTTTGTTATACACTTAACCATCAATTTAAAGGGGAAAAAAAGACTGTTGAAACAACATTTATTTTCATTTAGACAACTACCACATTTTCTAAATCTATTTCGAATTCAGTTCTAGTGATGGAAAATTGGTAAAATTTTGCATAGAACCACAAATTTGAAAAATTATCACAAAGTATAGTGTTCCTCTATTGTCTCATGATCATACACCACAGCCAGAGTCACACACTTGAACACATCTCTTTTGAATTGAATTCCCAGAAGTATGGTACAAAGATGCAGGCAACAATTTTCACATAGTAAGGAAATGTTCAGTGGGCTTTTGCATTTTGTTCCACCTAAAAACTACTTGAATGTGACTCTTTTGCATCACTGAGTGAATCTCTCTGGTGTTAGTAGACACAATGGAGCTCTCTTTAACAACCAAGAGGAGGGGAGAAGTCATTAGAGGGCAAGCAATAAAGCCAAGGGGAACATGGTTTATGAATGCAAAACTTACAGTAGAACTTTAGATAGGAAAAAAGTTGACAATGCAAGTTAAAGCTGGCCCCAGGCAGCAATAACTTACTGAAGTGGCATTTGTTTGGCTGATAACCCAAGGTCTTGTGAACTTGGTAGTACAACAGAGGTCATCTTTATGGAAGAATGAATTACAATAGCAGTTTGCAGTAACATTATTTGATCTTTCCCTTATGTAGAATGACCTTGTGAGCTCCCCCAAAGCTCCAAGTTTCAACTTTCTGCTATGACTTAGCATCTGAAATAAGTATTCTTCTACATATCCCCAAAGATTTTTCCAATAGGTTTGCGTTAAGTCCTGCTGGCAGTAGAACAAGTGATAAGGGTTTAATGTGATATTTGATCTCATAGGGTAACTGAACTGAAAGTAGATTGAGTAGGGTATTTATGTTCTGAGAAGTAAAATGACTTGCGCAAGGTCATACAGCCGGGTGACCTGCTTTAGATGCCATGTCAGTAGCTGTTATTTGGAAGCTAATTAAACAGGCTCAGATTAATAAGTCCCAAGATAAAACAGGATTATACAAAAGATTATAATGTTTTTCTGAGAAGTATGGGTGTCATGAAAGCAAGAATAATATTGAATTATTTGTAAAGATTGGTTTTTCTTTTTTTCTAAGTAGAATGATATTAATGGACATTAAATAATTTTGCAGCTGAAAGGTTGAATTTTACTCTTAATACCCCGTGTCTTCTAGTCATAGAGTTCCAAATGATTTCTCATGGGCTCGGGGCCCATATTTCCAGTTGCCTTGTGGAAATCTTTCAGTCTGCACTGTAGACACCACAACCTCAGCACCCTCTCAGCTGAACTGATTGTCTGTCCTCCAAAACCAGCTCTTTGGGTTGTATTTTTGACTCTGCTTAATAACTCCATTATATACCTAGTCTCCCAAGTCAAAAATTTGGGAATAATCTTTAACTCTCTTACCCTTGCTGCTTGTACAGTTGTCATGAAATTCTCGTGATTTTTGTTTCTTAATCAATTCTGAAGCCTGTCTTTTCCTTTGCCTGCTTACTGCCGCTCCTGTAGTTTAGTTACTCCTTATTTCTTAGTCCTGCCTGATTACTATCAGTCATAGAAGTTTTATCAGAAAATATAAACAGTGGGATATGACAGAGTTTCTGGAACCATCACTCTGATGAGGTGACATGTTGGTCAGATGACAAGGAGCCACTCTGGGATGATCTGCAGGGTAGAGAAGTTCCAGGAAGGGAGATGACAACCTGTAAAAATCCCAAGGACAGAGCAAGCCTGGTGGATTTGAAGAGTAGAAATTTAAGACCAGAGTGTCCAAATCACGGTGAACCAGGGAAGGAAACAGATGTATGAGGTCAGAGATATATACAGAGAGTCTCAGGTCATGGGAAGGAGTTTGGATTTATTATAAAATTGTCATAACAGTTTATTGGAGAAGGAAGAAACACCCATGGCTCTGGGACATTAATGACAATAGCTACCAAAATGAGGAAGTTGAGAAGAAACATTAGTTTGATGGGCAAAGAGGGTTTTAGTTTGAGGAATTAATCAATGGCTCTGAAAATTAGAAATGTGAGTTTAGGGACTGAGGAATTTGTGGCTTAAAGATCAGAGTTGATGACTTCATTTTGATGAGATTACTAAAAAAGACACATAGTGAAGACAGATTGTAAAAGAGAGGGAACTAAAGAAGAGGGCCAAAGATAAAACTTTGGCTAAGTAGAAATTTTGATGGAGAGAAAGATCTCAAAGGAAACTTGCAAAGATAAAGGAGAGCTGGCCATGTTCTCAGCCACAGGATGGGGCCACGGGCAGAAGAGATAAAAAATACTGTTATAAGTTGTAGTACACTATGGATTAAGGTAAACAGGGGCCAGGCTGCAACATATAGGCCTTAAATAAAGATGAACTATCAAGTTGGGGCTGCCTCATCAGGGTAGGGAGCATATACAAGTGGAGAGAACTCAAGCCAGTTACACGTGCTGGGCCCAGTTAGGCCTGCCAGGCAGGCCAAGGCCCAGGTCTGTTTTGGTCAAAGACCAGTGCAAGGAGCTCATGCTGACTGACCTTCCTCACTGAAGTAGGCCATAAGGTCATGTCCTGTGAGTGAGGTTAAGTTGAAGGAAGTCAAGGGGTGGGCCTTTGAGGATGAATGTTGAAAACAGCCACTGTGGTTCTCTATAATGATTAGTCAACAAGGGATGTGTAAAACCATTTCTGAGGATCAGTGAGAGCTCAGCTGAGGTTAGAAAGCATTGCTTTATGGTGGCCCAGTTTCCATGGTTTCCTTTCTCATGCAGCCTGGGAGAGGGAGCGGAGAAAACCAATTATTGTCTACAATACGTCTAGGGTAAGAAGTAGTAGTTTGATGTTACAGGCTACTATATATTTTTTTCCCCAGTGGCACAATATTATTTTGAATTTTGTAGAAAAAAATGGAAAGATTATAGAGTGAATTGAAATTTGTTATTTTTCTATATTAAAAAAATTATATGTGATTCAGACCAATTTCAAAAATTTGCAATAAGTAGAACCAAGGTTTTACATTAAGAAGCCTACAATGATTTATATTTAACTGATCTTACAAGAAAATTGAAAATGTTGGACCACTTGCTATAGTGATTTGGGCTCTAATCTAGAAAGCATGTACTTTGGAGACCAAGAATGTACAAATAAATAGTAATGGTATAACGCAAATTTCAAATTTTTTGAGTGACACGTTAACAATGTGAAGTTTTCCACTGACTGATATTTTAATGTCACGCCCCCCAACAAACCTATAATTAAAGTTATTTTGGCATTTTCATCTCAAATCCCTGCTTTTGGGGGGTGGGCGGGTTATAATTTCACTTTTAAAATGAGCTTCCAGATACAATTTGACATAAAACACAAAGTCTTATCCTAGCAACAATTTCCCCTCCACCTTTCCATCATGAAATATAGGAATATGTGTCCTGTCAGTTTTAAAAGTTATAAAAGGTTTTTTAAAAAGGGAAACTGAACCTTTGTTTGTTTGTTTGTTTGGATTTGTTGACCAGAGTATACCCATAGAGACTAAAGCTTGGCAACAGTATAATCTATGCAAAATGTCAGAGGTCATTAGAGCAGATAGCAGTTCTGGAAAAAGGCAGTAGCCCCACTTATTATGCTTGTCTTCTTTCAATAAGATCACTAATTACTTCATATTTTTCCTAGGAGAGAAGTAATACTTGCTCAGTGATTATTCCCAGGAAAAGAATATAGGCCTATAGCTACACGTTTTAAATAGCATATGAATAACATAAAGCAAAAGCATTAAAATAGAAACAAACAAGACTCAAGGCAATTGAAGGAGAATCATCTCTTTTTGTACATTGTTCCTTTCTCCAAATCTCTTAAGCAAAGAAGTTTTAAATGGAATTCTAAAGTTTCCTTTCCTACTCATTTATTTTATATATATTTGTATGTATTTATCCTATATACACATATACATATGTATATATACACATATATGCCATGTATATGTACTTATAGATTGTGTGTGTGTGTATGTGTGTGTGTGTGTATCATGTATTACATATGCATTTATAAATCTCTTGGGATAACTCTCTTGAGGATTCATCTCCTGGGCCTTTTCCCCCCTTGAATATGAATTCTGACCTAGGAGTGGGAAGCTTTAGATACTTCTGAAGCAGGGACTTAAATTCTTCACTGGAATTCAGAAAGTAAAAGGAAAGTGCTTGGGAAGAAATCTTATGCTGAGGTGGGGGGTCATAGAGAGGGCATTCAATTCTCTTAGGAAGGTCATGGGGGCAGTGGGAGGGGTCATGGGCCGAGGATTCCTTGAAGAATGCCATCCTTTAAGAAGATTTTAGGCATATTACTAGTTGGGAAGCATCAATATAGTCTTTCTTGCACAAACAATTCTAGGAAATGCCTCCCAAGACATTTTATAGCCCAGGGTGGGAGTGAGTAGAAGGGTGAAAACTCAAACAACCATCGTTTATTCCCATCAGAATAAGTACTGAGTCACACACAAAAATCCTTTCTAAAACTCTTGGTGCAAAGACTTCGCTTTTCCTCAAGAGAGACATTTTCCTTATCAGCCTCTTTCTTGCTCTCCCCCCCAAACATGTACAACTTAATTTCCTCAGAAATAACAGAGTCCAAGCTTCAGATACTTCCAGAGGTTTTACAGCTCCCTCCTCAAATTTTAAAATTCTGTGGTGTTAAAAATAAATTCTCTAGTGTCAACCTAATATATAAAAATATGAAAGAAAGGAGCAACAATAGGGACTAGCATTGAGCCGAACATAGTGTTACTTAATGCAGGTCTTGATAAACCTTTATGGTAAATTAGAGGTTTTCCATTTCCCCAGTTGGCTGGCTATAAGATGTTGGGAGGGTTTTTTTTTTTTCTTTTTCTTTAACACAAGGCTCTTAAGAATTTGTAGCTATGTATTTTTAATACTGTCAATAAACAGCTTCCTCAAGACTCAGAGGGGCAATAATGGAAGCTGTTAACAAAGTGTGAAAAGCAATGGGCTAGCAAAGGTTAATCACATGGCTGCCCACTAATGACCTCTACAGCCCTCAGTTTAAACCCAACAGCACTTGTAAAGACCAATCACGTGAATAATTTCCTGTCTGAGGTAGCCTTTATGGTTAAGAATAAAAGCAGAGCTGATTGTGAATAGAAAGCCCCCGGCAGGGGAGGTGGTTATTATTTTTAAGCTGATCTAAACACCTGGGTTTCCCACTGGACCCTATTAAACTTCCTCCATTATGTCTAAATATTTCAATAATTTCTACAGCAGTTGTGAATTCGTGCATACTAAGGTAGGACTAGGAGAGGGGCAGCTTGATGAATGGCAAAGAACCCCTTCCTCAAGGTGATGACCATCAGGTAGGGAGAATCCCAGGCTTTGGGAAGGGATTTGGAGAGGTCATCCCTCCCTCTGTAGCTCCCTAACCTCACCCTGCCTCAAGGAAGACCACACGTAAAGCCATTCAGATGAAGAAAATTTTACTATTTTAAAGGCCTGTAGATGAAGAGATTCCTTAGCTTGCCCTGGTAACCCATTTCAATGTTTTACAGCCCTCACCATCAGCCAATCGTTTTCCCATATAAAGAACTTCAGTAATTTCTGCTGTGGTTAGAGCCATTTTCCCTGCGCTGGTTTGGATGGGTTTGCTGATCTTTCCACATTTTACTATCAATTTGGTTAAACATTACTCCTCTCCTAATAAAATTGTTGTCTTTGAAGATTTTATTTTCTACCTCCAGCTTATAGATCTGAACATATTTAAGTTAGGAGACTTAGACAAAGGCTTTTATTTAGTAGCAATAATATTTTTTTAGGTTCATGGCAAGGACAGGATTTAAAAGCAGTAATAGGGCTTCAAGATTCCAATTTGGTACCTAGAATTTGGGTGATCAGTCCATACTCAATGCTTCCTCTCTTGCCACTCCTTGTTTGCATCAGCTCATATCTCTTTATGTTGTTTGTATAAATATCTCTTTTCTAAATTGTATTGTAAGACCCCATAAGGGCAACATGTAGTAGAGGAATAAGAATAAGATACACAGACAGATCGAAGTTCAAATTTCACCTCTGTTACTACTTGTGAGGGCTTGGATAAGTTACCAACCACAATAAGGCTCAATTTTTTGAAAGCAATACCTACTTCTTAGAGTTGCTGTAAGGAAAAAGTTAAGTATGTGTAGTCCTTGAAATTCAGTGGGGACTCTGTATGTTAGTCTTTGTCCCTTTCTTCTTTATTAGCAACCCCAAATCCAGTATGGTACTCTGTCCTTGATAAAGATCCACATGAGTCATTCAAATTTAGTGTATTGGAGATTATTTGATACCAAGTAGCAGACCCACAACTTGAACTAATTTAGGAAAGAGGTGAATTTACTGTTTCACCTAGCCAATCAGCAGGAAATTCTGTAAAGGCAGCTAGGTCTCAGAGATCCCTAGAAACAGGGACTCTCTCTTGTCGTCACCAAGATGATCATCTTCTCTATTCCTCTTCCCAACCCACAGCCTTATTTTCTCAGACCAACCTGTTTGTCTTGAAACATGGCGACCTAGTGCTTTTAGGCCCACATCTCCCAACTTTGACGCTACAGAAAGAGTCAAAGCTCTCTGATCTCTAGTTAGAAAGTCATGAGGGTAAGATTCAAATTGGCCTAGGTGGATCATGTATCCATTCCCAAACCCATCAACTGAGACTGGTAATTAGGAGAAGGAATTGTAACTGCCACTTTCTATCAAACTCATGTGGTTGAAAGAATGGTAGGGTTAGAAACCCCAAAGAAGAGAAGCTGTTTTCTAGAATAAAAGAGAGTGGAGGGCAGCAGAACAACAAATAGAAATCCCAAGGGACCCCTCTTCACCTATGACTTTACTACCACAGAGGTGCTATGCATATCCTCAAAGCTGGATGAGCTTGGTAAAAGATTTCGAAGAGGACATTTTTAATGCTTTCTCTTGACTGAACATTGCTAATGACAATGATGGTGATGATGATGATAAGAGCAAGCAGATTCTTGACAGTTGTGCAGTGCTCTAACAATCTGCCCATGTCCAGATCATTCTAGAGCTACTCTACCTGGTCTATGGCCCTTGTGGTATAACTGTAGCAATCATATTTTTCCAGTAAAAACGTTGGGACAAAAATGATGGTTCATTTTTTCCTTCTTTGTGCTTCTCTGAGCTTTTCAAATTTACTGGAATGAACATGGATTATTTCTATAATTAAACAAGCACTGTTAAAAATAAATGGGGCTTGCAGTCTTATGCATGAACTCACCAATTTCATTCCCACCTCCAGGCCTTTCCACATGCTTCTTTCCATGGGCCCAGATCCTCCTCTCTCATGGATGTTTGCTTCAAGTTTCTTGGGTTTCAGCTGAAATGTCATCTCCACAGAGAAGCTAGGACCACAGGCAGATTCTGTGGGGCCTGGAACTTATATAATTTGGGGGTTCTCTTTAAGGAAAAGAATACAAAACTACGAACATAAATTTATACTCAAAAGTGAATAATTATTGAGGATAAAAATGATATCACAAATAATAAATTTAAAAAGGTAACTAGTATCATTAACACTTCTTAATAGATTTCCCTTGCATTCTCTAAACATATCTTTTTTTTTTTAATTGAGATATAATTGGAGGTTGGTTAAGCATCCAACTCTTGATCTCAGTTCAAGGTCTTGATTGCAGAATTGTGAGTTTGAGTCCCACATTGGGGACTACTTAAAATGAATGAATGAATGAATAAAGAAAGAAATAATCAATGTGGTAACCTATCTTTTGATTGTCTTTTCATGTGACAATGATACTGTAATATTTTCCACAGTAAGAACTAGAAAGATAATTTAGTTTTCCTCTGGCATAATAATAAAAAATTATTTTAATTATGATAGTTTGGAAAAGTTTATTTCAGCTTCACAACTTTTTTTAATTAGTGCTGCTATGCAAATGTTTAGTAGCATTATTTTCACTCAGGGCAAAAGCTCTGTCTTCTTCCCTGCATTTGAGATGTAGTTTTCCCCCCACTACCTGTCTACTTCCGGTCCTGGGCAATAGAGAACACAGTAATATCAGGAGACACCTTCCAGGCATCTACCCTGTGTCATTCTGCTCTATGAGCTGGTAAAAAGGCTTGGAGAAGTGTTTTTGGAGACCTTTCTTATATTGGAATGCTAGCAGTAACTTAATTATACTTCGTAGTATGTCCCACCAAACCCAAATGAAATATACTTCCATCTCAATTTTCCTCTAACTAGATCCCCCAATGCCCATGTCCCTCCAACTCTGCACAACATGAAGGAAAATACAACATGAGACCAGAGTAGAGAGATAATGGTCTTAACTGACCACAGTGAAAATATCTTACATTTGCAAACTTTACAAAAATATCTAGCCACATGAACACACTGTAGGGCTCCCTCTATCTCCAGAGCCTTGGAAGGAGCTCATGTAAATGAGAAACTTTCAAGCTTAAATTTTGCTAGTTTCAAGGTAAATCCAGTCTCACACACAATACAAAAGGCAGGTTCCTGTGTCTCATAATTTGTTGTTGTTGTTTTTTTTTTTTCCCTTCTAGCTTCTAGCTTGTTTAAAATTAACTATTAATCAGTATGCCTGTGTGTTAATACCTGCCTCTTGCACTAAGACGGTATGCTCCCTAAGAGTGGGACTACATGTACATTCACACCACTGGATACCAAGACCCATCCTCATGCTAGCACATGCTCAGCATTTGGTAAGCCTTACTTTAAACAACAAAAAGAATAATGAGTAGACTCAAGGGACAACAGGATTCAATACTGACATTGGTTTCCATCATTACACTTCCTCCTCAGCTGCCCAAGGCCCAGGCTCTAATTAAGTCACCTCACCCTGACCCACCTTCTCCAGGCTGGTTCCACCTGGTTCCAATCCCACAATAATCTGAGACCCATGATAAAAATCTATTTGTCTTTTCTAATTTCTTTCTCTCTAAGGTCAAATTGGACCAAAAGAGGACCAAAAAGCTCATCTGATAAATTATTCTGTGTTAATAATAATATTTTTTATGATTTATAAGGCACATTCCCATGAATGATGCTAATATGTTAATGAGAAAAGGCAAGTGCAAAATACACATTTTACAAGGGTTTTCTTTTTTTTTTATTTAATTTTATTTTTTCAGTGTTCCAAGATTCAATGTTTATGCACCACACTCAGTGCTCCATGCAATACCTACCCTCCTTAATACCTACCACCAGGCTCACCCATCCTCCCAACCCCCTACTGAAGATGCTACATCTAGCCCACCCTAACCCCCACAACAAGTACCCACAAATAGACATAAACTTAACAATGGCAAGAATTTCAAGTTAGTTTGGAAGGAGGGAAAGATTTATGGGAAAAAAAATAGTGAGAGGACAAGATCTTGTAGTTCTTCCTGGAAGTCACACTTTGTGGAAAGCCAGCAACTTCATCTTGTCTTGGCCCCTGCTTTAATCTCCTAATTTAGAGACAGTTTATGTTTGTTCTGCTTGGTTTGGAATTCAGGGTTTTGTGACATTATGTTAGGGATGCACAATCTGGAGAAAGATGGAGATAACTTAATTTTTAAAATTTATTTCCACACTGTCTCACTTCATTTTTATTGGCTTCATAGTGCCTGTAAAATGAATGAGTTTTGAATGTTTGCTTGAACTGAGTAACAGAAGCACCAGAGCTGCATAAGCCATTCTACAGAGTGAGTGGGAGGGAATGCCAGGTCTAGACCCTGAGCATGCGCTCCTTCCTTGAATCATGTTTGTATTTATGTCTCTATCAAGTAGTTGAGGACTGACTTGTAGCAGAACATTATATACTCACGCATCCAGTTTCATAAGCATTTATTAGTGTGTAGTATGAAGTGGTCTCTGTTTTAGGCACAGGGGATTCTGAGAGGGATAAGACAGAGTCTTGCCATCAAGTTTCTTATAATCTAGTCAAAGAGATGTGTAAATAATTAGATTACAAAATGGTGCCCAATAAGTATAATAGAATATTCAAACAGAGGTGATCTGGGAGAGAGACTAATGAACTTAGGCAGGAACAAGGGAGTGAGGAAAGCCTCTAATGAGGAACTGACCTATGAACTTTATATCTGACGGCGTTGCCAAGCACAATGGATGAATCTCGTTTTCCCACATTTTAGCAATAAGGTGATCCATACGGCAGTAGCTCCTCACTAATGATATGAGTCAGCATGTAATGAGAAACCTCTATTTCAGACACCGTTAGGGTTTGACATTTATAATCTCATTAAATCCTCACAACTTTTTGAGGATTAGTACTCTTCATTTTGGAGATGAAGAATGTGAAGCTTAGGGAGTGAAACTTGCCCAGGGTCTTACAGCTGTGAAGAGGCAGAAGCAGGGTTCTAACTCGGGG
The DNA here is from genome assembly GCF_002288905.1 of Enhydra lutris kenyoni. Lineage (NCBI taxonomy): Eukaryota > Metazoa > Chordata > Mammalia > Carnivora > Mustelidae > Enhydra > Enhydra lutris. Next base: position 9,076,404 of record NW_019154086.1, read on the forward strand.
CGGTGGCGGGGGGTGGTGGTCTCAGTCTGCGGCCCTCGCTCTTGACCAAACAGTATACTAGCCAAGAGAGACCTTGGCTATTGCCCTGGGCACTTCAGACTTTTCACAGAGCTTTCGACTCTTTGGAACCTCTTCAGGTTCCTGAAGGTAGGCATGAACCCCAGGAAGGACGTTATTATTCCATGCAAAGACAGGGAAAATGTCACACACTCAGTAAGAGATAGAGCTGGGCCAGTACTCAGCCCGTTTGACTTCTAGTTTAGGGCTGTATTCACTATGGAATGAATGGAATCTGCCACATACATAGAAGTTATTGCTACTTTTCCTACACACCGCCTCTCCCTTCCCCATCCCATCTTCCCACTACCAAGTTTCCTATGCTTGATTGTAAAAATCCAAAGAAAATTTCTCTGCACAGCTGGGTAAGAATGGATAGATGTTTTCTTTCTTGTGCTTGGGGGATGGGAAGAACCTACATTATACTCTTTCTCACAAATGATCCCAATGAAAGGAAGAATGTAGCTTATGCTGTTATCTACTGACCTGTCATTGCAGAAAAATAGGTGGTATTAGGTTTTAAAGGAGGAATCAGAGCTGTGTCCCACGTAGGTGACCCATCAGGTTTACATCTAGGTGGAACTGACAATGGTGTAAATATTACGGGATCCCAATCCACCTCAGGCTATTATCAATGCGTTTGGATGGTCTATGGTTAAAAGATGTGCTGTAATTTACCTTACCATGTAGGTTGAAAAAGTCACAATACTCCTTAGCTAACAAGGTGAGCCTTGCTCCTATCTCCAGGGAAGTGTCTTTAAGGGTTTTTATCAGGCAAAACTACCTGGTTTTTATGAAGCTAGCCACCTTCCAGTGTCCAAGGTCTCTCTGTCATTGTTTCACCAAAGAATTCCAAATCAGACCTTTACCAGGAACAAACAATACTTTATTTTATGCGATTTGGCTTTCAGTGATTAAATCTTATTATTTTGAAAAAGATTACTGTATTCTTTCCTTGAGAATTTGATAGATATTGCTTAATTAGTTTTGCCCCAAGGAATGTATGAACAGAACATGTATCTGGGAGGCCAAAACTTAATTTGCATTTCATGTTCATCTGAGGTTAGGGTGGAAGCATTTCAGATAGGAAAAATATATGGGAAAACTTGAAAGGAATGGTACCTTCTCAGAAGGGCAAATTAAAGCACAAATAAATTCAAGATATCTAATATATTGCAAGTGCTCAAGGAGATGTGAAAAAATAGGTATTGTACTAATAATGAGAAAAGCTTTACAGATGGTGAATTGTCATACATGTGAGTAATTTGATAGCTCCCTCCCATCCTCACTTCCGATGTCACCCCTGAAGAAAGTTTTCTATCCCCCTGATCCCTTTTCTTCTGCCTGAACTGAGGGGCTGAGAGTTACTCATCTAATAGCGACCCATACCTAACACAGGTGTACCTCACATGAGCAGATACTGGGTAAATATTTGTGGCATTAGTGATCAAATGAATAAGGAAACTTTTGGATCTTAATTCTTATGTGAAACCCTGTTTATAGACAGGTTGGAGAATACTTTTTGACAAAAGGCCTTTTTTTTTTTTTTTTTAAAGTAAGCCTCTGCAGGCCAAATACTCTATCACATGGAGTATCACACTGTACATCCTTTTATTAAGTCATTGCTCAGATACAATTTGCTGTAATATTTTTTCAGCTTCATTTCATCCAGCATGTACTAGATTCTGACCACAGAATCGTCCTGAGGAACCACCAAGTAATATCATATTTGGGGAGATTCTGCTTTAAAAGTTAAATAAAAATATGAGATGTCACAAGGCATAACTAATGTTGGATGAGTGCTATACTCTCTACGGTACTGATACGTAAAGGAGAAGGATTCATGTGAAATGGTCTGCAGAATCTTCTTGAAGCAAAGCAGATGCTTGAAGGACAGACTAAATCTGGCTGGGTGGGAGGTGAAGGGGCACCATGGTTTTCATCTTTTTTCTTCCTAGCACCAGACAGGACACACTCTCATTAATAACAGTGTCTCACTCTGCAAGGGGTTTTGAGTTTGGGGAAAGGAGTTTTGAGCAAGCTAAATAAATGCCCTTTACCCCATTTTCCACTGAGATTCTGAAACCTCACCTCACATGGGGCTCGAAACCTCACCTCGAAAAATATTGGGGCTTCAAAGGCAAGTGAATGATTAATACTTCCAGAGACTTCATTACCAGTAATTTACTTTTACTCTTTTAGACTCTTTTGGGATTACTTAGCTTAACTGAGGAGCTTCTTTGGAAACTGTGAATTATTGGGGATTCACTTCTTTGGGGATTTTATTTGTGGCCATGGGAGAGGAATAGAAATCTCTTTGTCTACCACTTAGTGCAAAATGTATTATCAGTCCTGTCTGGTTCTACCTACAGAATCACAAAATTCTGGAACAGAGAACTCTCTGAAACTGCATTGATTCAGCTCTCTCATTTCATAGATGAAAACATTGAGGCCAGAGAGAGAAAGTTATTTCCTCAAGGCCTCGCTGAGTTAGGACCAGGACTCAGGACTTCTGCCTTCCAGGTTGAACTCCCTTTCTCATTTCCATCAGGGAGGAACTCACCCCAAATCTGACCTCATTCTGCACTAGGAGGCAAAGCTTTACCAGTCTACCCAGGGGAGACTGGCTGAGGAGTGATGGGAACAGTCCCTAAACTTTGCTACATTCATAGGTTACCACAAGTGCAGACAATTTCCATGTGCACAATTAACAAAGTTGTCCATCTTTTTTTTTTTTTTTTAATTTATATTTTACCTAAGGTCTGCAGACTTTTAAAATGGGTGTATTTTTCTTGGGACTGATGGGTATATCTAATGTCCCTGGCTTGAGTTCCTTTTGAACTCTGGTTTCTTTATTTTTTAAAGTGAAGTGAAGAAGATGACTTTTTTTTTTTTCTTTTTGTTTGAGTTGACACACAGTGTTATGTTAGTTTTGGATGTAAGCATAGCGATTTGACAAGTTTATACACTGTGTTATGTTCACAAGTATAGCTACCATCTGCTCTGTTATGGTATCATTGACTGTATTCCTTATGCTATGCCTTTTATTCTGGTGACTTAGTCATTTCATAACTGGAAGCCTGTAACTCCCTCTCCCCTTCATCCATTTTGCCCAACCCCCCACTTCCCTTCCCTCTGGCAAATATTAGTTTGTTCTCTGTATTTATAACTCTGATTCTGCTTTTTGTTTGTTCTCTTTTTAGATTACATTTACGCGTAGAATCATATGATATCTGTCTTTTTTGGTCTGACTTATTTCACGTAGTGTAATACCTTCTAGGTCCATCCATGTTGTCTCAAATGGCATGATCTCATCCTTTTTATGGCTACCTAATATTCCATTGTGTATACATACCACATTTTCCTTATCAATTTAACTAACAATGAACACTTAGGGAATATGGTATTTCTCTTTTTAATTTTTTAAGGAATCTACATACCATTTTACATAATGGCTATACCATTTTACATTCCCACCAACAGTGCATGAGGATCACTTTTTCTCCACATCCTTGCCAACACTTGTTTTTGTCTTGTTGACTTTAGCCATTCTGACAGGTGTGAGGTGGTATCTCTTTGTGGTTTTGATTAGCATTTCCCTGATGATGAGTGATGCTGAGCATCTTTTCATGTATCTGTTGGCCATCTGGATGTCTTCTTTGAAAAAAATGTCTATTCAGGTCCTCTGTCCATTTTTTATTTATTTGAGAGAGACACACACACAGAGACTGAGCAAGTGTGCACACACAAGTTTGGGGAGGGGTACAGAGAAAGACTCTCAAACAGACTCTCTGCTGAGTATGGAGCCCCAACAGGGAACTTGATCTCAGGACTCTGAGATCATGACCTGAGCAGAAAACGAAGAGTCAGGTGCTCAACCAACTGAGCCACCCAGGCACCCCACCTCTGCCCATTTTTTAATTGGATTGTTTATTTTGGGGGGGTTGAGTTATATGAGTTCTTTATATATTTTGGATATTAACCCCTTATTGGATATATCTGTTACAAATGTCTTCTCCCATTCAGCAGACATTTTGTTCTGCTGATTGTTTCCCTTGTTGTGCAAAAGCTTTTTATTTTGATGTAGTCTCAATAGTTTATTTTTGCTTTTGTTTCCCTTGCCTTAGGAGATGTATCCAGAAAAAATATTAATATGCCTGATGTCAGAGAAATTACTCTCCGTGTTTTCTTCTAGGATTTTTATGGTTTCATGTCTCACGTTTAGGTCTTTAATCCGTTTTGAATTTATTTTTCTGTATGGTATAAGAACATGGTCCAATTTCATTCTTTTATATGTAGCTGTCCAGTTTTCCCAGCACCATTTATTGAAAAGACTGTCTTTCCTCCATTGTATATTCTTGCCTCCTTTATCACAGATTACTTGACCATATATATGTGGGTTGTTTATTTCTGGGGTGTCTATCCTGTTCCATTGATCTATGTGTCTGTTTTTGTGCCAGTACCACACTGTTTTGATTACTACAGCTTTGTAGTATTATCTTGAAATCTTTAATTGTGATACCTTCAGCTTTGTTCTTTTTCAAGATCGCTTTGGTATTTGGGGTATTTTAGGGTTCCATACAAATGGAACTCTGCTTATTTGTTCTAGTTTTGTGAAAAATGCTATTGGTGTTTTGACTGGGATTGTACTGAATCTGTAGATTGCTTTGGGTAATATATACATTTTGAAAATATTAATTCTTCCAATCCATGAGCATGAAGTATCTTTCCACTTCTTTGTGTTGTCTTCAATTTCTTTCATTAGTGTTTTAAGTTTTCAAAGTACAGGTCTTTCACCTCTTTGGTTAAGTTTATTCTTAGGTATTTTATTTTTCTGGTGAATTGTAAATATAATTGTAAATGGTGTTATTTTTTAAATTTCTCTTTCTGCAACTTCACTGTTAGTGTATAGAAACACTTCAACTCTCTTTTTGACCCAAAGCTGTATGCTTTCTAAAAAGGATAACTGCTACCATGGTTCAAACCACCCAGTTGCCCAAATTGCTCTTTGAAAATATAAATGTGGTGACACATTTTATGTTCATGCTCCTACTCTTGAACTCTTGCCTCCCTTTCTGTGATTCATTTATATTTTCAGACTCTAAAGAATGATTTAGTTAATTTTCATGTCTTATTAATTTGCAAATTTTGCTTTCTTGTTATACTAAATTGTCTCTGTATTAATGGCAGAGATTCATGTTGAGAGAAAGATGCTTGCTGCTTGCATTTCAAAGAGATTTTATTTATATTTTGTCAGATAACTGATATATTTGGAGCTTTTTTTTTTTTTTTTTGTCTAGGAAGTTTCAAAAACTTGTTTCCAATTCTCCAAATTTCTGCTTACATTGATGGGTAGAATAAATTTTCAATAAAAGAGTGAAGTGTTTTTAAGACTCCAAAGAGAGAGCCCTACAAACGTTTTCCCACTTTTCAATATGAATTATTTCCTTTTGACTTTTTTAAAGCAAGCAGAGACCAAGCCAAGCTTATTTGGAAGTCAGTCTGAAAATAAGCAAATCTGGATCTCTCTAACAACAAGAAAAGGCCTTTTCTGGGGCACTCAAGCACATCATTCACAGCTAACTCTGTGTTATTCTACAGTGTGGATACAAACATATATGATAGGTCATATGCTCAAAGACCAAGTAATAATTGTATAGTGAAATATTTTATCCCCACCATGGAAATAGAAATCCCTCTAAGGAAGAATTCTTGGCAACAGGAATCGCTGTTTGCACAGTGACCCAGTTTGAGATATGGGCTTTTATTCTTTTCTTGGGGGGTGTGTGTGTGTGTGTGTGTTCGTATGTGTGTTTTGTTTTAAAAAACCATAAAGAGTTTTTCCGTAATACTGGAAAAGGTCTGTGTCCATGCATGCATTTGTGTGAATGTGTAGGAGAAGCCTCACCTGGAGGCTTCTCCCTTCTTTGGTAGAGGCCTGGTTGAAGCCACTTCTTAGTATCTTCTTGATAAGGAAGGAAAACACAACTTCAAGCCAACGTTCGGGAGGAGCGGTCCATGCTCTTTAGCAGCACACGCTTACAACTCACTTTAGAATAAAGTGTAGTGCAAACACCTAATTTTTACAGAACTGCTTGTATTCCGAGTTACTAATTAAAAATCCTCACGCTCTCCCTTCTTTTCCTGTTCAAATCTGCAAGGTTATTTAATTGAAGTCCTATTTTGTGGGTGCAGATGCATGATGTGTTTGAATCATCAAACAGATTTAGTGTGTTTTGATTGTTGTGTGTGCCTCATTGCTATTCCCAGAATGTCGAGCTGAGCTTATGCTCCTCGGGAAGACTTAGACGCCTGAAACAGTAAAAGAGTCCTTTCTTCTCCCGCCCCCTCGCCCCCCATTTTCGTTGAAACTTTGCCAATATCAGATGGAGCTCTGTCTGTTGCTGCATTAGAATGAAGTTATTCCCTCCCACTTGTCGCCCTCCTCCCACCCCCTACCTTTCCCCCCTTGCTCTCCAGCTCCGCGATTTTCTCACAAAGTGTTGGGGGTGGGGGGGCTCGTGGGAGAGTGGGGGAGGGTGCCCTTGCTGTTACGGAGGAACTTTTTTAGTTTTTTTTTTTTTTTTCCGCCTTTTCCCCCTCTCCATTTTCTCCCCTTTCCCCCCCGCTTCTTAGAGGTGGTTTTTGGATTGGGGGCGGTGAAAGGGAAAGAGAAGGGGCCTGTTTTCCTCTCGAGGTGAAAACAGCCTTGGAACCGGCAGGTGCACGGCCCGGAGCAGCTGCTTGCGACTTGCAAGCTGAAGCGTTGAGCTTCCCCCTCCAAGCCAAGAGCACTTCATATAATCCTCTCATGCAATTCACACTGTAATTGCAGAAACCCCAACTGCTAGGGCTCATCTTATTATTATTATTGCGATTATTATTGTTATTGTTGTTGTTGTTTTTCACTGATAATGAGATCTTCTGCAAACAGGAACCTGTCATGTTAATTAGGTTTTTGTGTGACATGAACTGCTTCTCCAGAAGCAAGATTTTTTTTTTTTTTTGTCTTGCTTTTAGCCCTGTTCCCCTGCCCCCCGCCAGCCCTTACCCCCTTGAAGGCCACTCGGGGAGCAGCACATGTGGAACTTTTATGCGGTTCTATAGGGCCTTTTATTACCCCGTGGGCCTCATCCTCTTCTTAAGAGGCCGGTGGTTAGGTGCTGGCAATGAAAATTATTTTCTTGAACACCAGCTTGTTTTCTCAAGGTTCTGCTTATTCCTTTCATAATTATGGAACTAAAGGATCCTTTTTTTTTTTTTTTTTTCCTTTGGTTGACCCATGAGTGGTGTAGTCCATGATGGAACAATCATTTCATGCTTTTGAGGAAGAAAGGGCCAGGGTGAAATTAAGAGGAGATTCCATTTTTTAAAATGTCCTTAAGAAATGCTTAGGGAATTAATGAACACATTTTTATTGCTGATTTGAAGAAAACCTGGTATTTTGAGGATCAGAAAATATCTAAGCTATTCCTGATACCTCGGTCTAATTTTGATCTATAACTTTGGCGAATTTTTTATTGTTTACCAAAATTCAGCAATTCATGACCATTGTCACCTTTTTTTTTTTTGTCATAGGGACACATTACCTGTACCTGTACTGTTATTTAAGCAATATTTTCTTTAAATGGATTTACATTTAAATGTAATTTGGTTACAAGGGAAACTATTTACTATGAAAATATCGCTATTACTATGGTAAACAGATGCGATAGGCCATAAAGAGAACGTAAGTATTAAAGTAAACCAACAAAAATAGTTGTTATTAAATTCTTTTGTGTTAAAGGTGCTGTAAAGTATAGGAAAGGTGTTTAGGATTAAGATGGAGACTTTGCTCTTATTGTAGTCAGAAGGAGTGAAAGAGAACTTACAAGAGAATCACTTTCTCACTCATTTTCAGACCACTCATATTTGATGCCATGCTAGCATGCCGCTTGCTTGCCCAGCAGTTCTGGTGGCATGCCCACATGTGTTGCATGGCCTACTCTTTGGGAAATACCAGCCCATCCTGCGGGTGGCTTGGATGGTCAAAGTCCACCATGGGTATTTTGTTTTAGAATGGCTGTTTATTTTTTAAATTGGCTCTTGATGTATATGAAATTTATATTTCTAGTAAAATAGAGATTAAAAAGACCCCTATTCTTTCGGGGGAATTAGAGTCTAGTAGTGGAATTCATCAAATATTGAGCATAAGGAACCAAAGTGCAAAAGGAACATCAAAGGGGAAACTTGAGCAAAATCAAGTTTTGGGATTCATAATGGAAGCCAAAAATGAGCACCAAATTAGGGTAAAAAATCTAGAGGAAGTGGAATGTGCCTAAGACCAAAAGAGAAGTGAGATGGGTATTCCAGAAAAAAGTGATTGTGGCCTGAGCTGAGGTTTTGGTTTCTTTCAGTGGTGTCTGATATGCACGGGAATCTGGCTGGTTAAAACACTGGGCCTCATCATGGTGGAGGATGATCCAGAAGAGCACTTCTTAAATCACGAGTATGAGTCATCAGACACAGCAAAAAGAACTGCCCATCTCCCCGGCACATGCGTGCGCGTGCGGGGGCGCGCACACACAGATCAGAGGTCCAGGAGCTGGAAAACCTCACAATTTTTCTGAATTGTAAACCAATTTTTTTAAAGCTTTTTGTCTCAAACTCTGCCACACAACCAATCATGATTTCATTATGTAAATCATCCCAGTCATTCCTTCTAGTTTTATGATCTTTATCTCTCCACAGTGTCACCCCCTGTGTTCCATGTTCTTCAGCATTTAGGGTGAAAGGACAGGTTCGAAGACACTTAAATAAGCTAGCACACTTTTCCTCAATAGCAGTTTAGTAGCTTAGAAATAGAAGCTACTATAGAAATTTTAGAGCTTAAGCACTGCACTGCAACATCCATGTCTTTATTTATCCTCCCAGATATGGCATGAAAGTGAGTGTCAATGTGTTCCATTAGGTCACTGTCTCTTTTGTAGTTGGCCAGTTAATGGGAGTTTCTAATGTTGGTACAATATATTGAAAATGACTTTTCTAACCAATATGTCTGCTATATGTTAGATGCTGAAGATGATTTTGTGAGTTAGTCTGATAGAAAAGAAACCGGTTTAACAGATATTTACTAGACTTAATGTTGAAAGTCTCTGTGTTCAGGGCTGGGGGTACATGCGGTAAAACGGCCCCTGCTGTCAAGGAATTTATCATTTGGATTAGGACAAACAAACATGTAACTTACGATATGCAATAATATTTGAAAAGACTCTGATAAGGGTGAGGACTACAGTGCCTTCAAACATGAGCAGCTTCCTAACCAAGTCTTCTGCAGTCAGGAGATGATCCCATATAAACTGAGAACTTAAGGCCAAATAGAAATTAACTATGGCAAGTCTGAAGGAGGAGGTTCAAGGAGAGAGCATGAGAGAGCAAGATTATTTAGAAAAAAGAGAACCCCAAAGGCCTGGAAGTAAAGGCAAATTTGGGGAGTTTTGAGAATTTCAGTGGTTTGTCATGGCTGGTGTTTGGGTGGTAGGTGGTGGGCAGAGACGAGAGTTGAGTCTGAAGAGAAAAGAAGGGACTAGAAGGCCATGTGAGAGAGTTTAGACTTGATGCCAAAAGAAGTAGGAAGGTCCTGAAGGAGTGAAGAGCACAAACCCAAACCTGGGAAGAAAAAGACCACTGGGAGAGAGAGAGGGACACACAAATGGTGGCATGGCATGAAGGTGGTGGTGAACCTGGCCACACTGACCCAAGGGTGCTGGCACATGGTTACACGGTCAGTTCAGACAGGAGGTAACCTCACCAGGGTCCCTAGTGACTGATTCTGAATGTGCTGAGTGGTCACCATGCCAGCATCCAGGATTATCCATAGAAACTGAGCACCATAATAGTGGCATAGGGGTGCGATCATGCAGAAGGGGAGATGTATGGAAGCCTTTTTATTTTTGATCAAAGATGGCAGCTTTGGAAAATAATTTGGGCAACACTTGGCTAAGTGTTCTGGATTACTTTCCTATTGTAATACCTCTGGTTTACTTCATATTATCTGTCTTACATTGGCAACGGGCCCTTAATGTTAAGGGGAAAATAAATTCCCACCATTCAGCAATGATATTCGTAAGGATAACATTACTGGAATACTTAGCTTAGGCTAACACTGTGGTGAGCACTTGGCATCTATTATCTCATTTAATACCCCAATTTTATAAGGTACTATTATCTTCTTCTCGCAGATGAGAGCCCTGAGACTTAGGAAGGGTGAATAACTCCATAGCTGAATGGTGGAGGTAAGATTTCCACCCAGGGTTGACTCTGGAGCCTGAGCGGGAAACCAAAATGTCAGAGTTAAGGATATAGATATGTTGGACACAGAGTCTATCTAGTGAGTATCTGTACAGAATTTACTGCTGAGGAATGTATAGAATTGTTGAATCATATTGTACACTTGAAACTAATATAACACTGTATGTTAATTATAGCTCAATAAAAAAAATTAGACTTTTTAAATGAGGAAAAGAAAACTTGTTATATGATTTTTTGGATTTTTCTCCTACACCTTGCTTTTGGAGTTTTACTCCAAGAAAAAGCTTTGACTAATAAAGTGTTGTGATTACTTGTTTCCAATTAAACATGGTTTTACTGAAAAGCAAACCAAAAGGAAATATAAGCAGGGCATTTTTTCCAGGTTTTGCTATTTAAAATTTTGGAGAATTAAAGTTGCCAAAACAGTAAGTAGGTTTTTATTTTTATATTTCACATATGGAGGCCATGCGCTCTTAAAATACTCATATTGGAAAAGATTCATAGGGTTAATCTACATTAATCTTTTAGTAGCCATTCTTCTCCACTGACAAAACAAGATGTATTACCAGAATGCTTACAGCATCATCATAGTGGAAAGATTTCAAGATCAACACCTAAACAACTCCCTCATTTTACACATGAGGAAGCCGAGGATCAAAGTGGCTAAGGGAATTAGATGCCCAGAGCCACACAGTGAATCAGGTGTCAGACTTGAGTCCCTTAGCCCAAAGAAAGGCTCACTGATTGCTATACCCTCTTGCCCAGGACAACAGTATTCAGGGAGTGGGCGATGGCTAACTTGGTGCCCTGGAGTGTCATTTTTACTCTAAGATTTAAAAAGCAAGTGAGTTAAATAGTAATTTAAATCATTTTTATATTAAAACGAACATGGCCATCTTGTGGAGTAAATCATAGGGATTTAATAAACAAAACGGGAGACTTCAAAGAAATGTCCCATCTTGCAAAAGAAGGCAGGGGAGCAAGGAGAGGGGCTGCCTCAGCTTTTGCTCCAGATGTCTAATGGTTCAAATATATTCTCTCTGTCTTTAGAGATTTTTCAGAGGGAAAGTTTTCTGAGACACTCTGGGATCTCTTAGGTGTGTGATGGACAATAATGGATTACCAATGAATAACACTGTTCATAATTATGCAATTAAATGACACGGTGAAATGTCAGAATCATGCTTTGCAGTTTCCATTAATATATAATTTAAAATTGTCTAAATACATGTTAACAGATCCTTTGATGCAATTGATTTTAATTTTTTATCTGAGAAATTCAAATTTTTAAGCTAATTTCAATAGATAATGTACTTGATTAGTTAGAAATGTGTTACATGAATGAATGCATTTTGCTCCAAAGGTTATCTTTGAAATGATGTGAATAATCTGCTTTATGCCCACAAGTACTATGAATGCTAACACTTCATTCTTAACCCATCTAGTTGTCATTAGGTACAGCAGCTGATACAATCTTCCATTAGGCAGTCTCAGAACTGTGGGTGGTCTTGGAAACTATACCATATGAACTGTAATATACAATAGAGTGAGTTAGGGTTTTTTTTTTCAGCTTTAATTCTGAATCTTGCAGTTCCTATTGGTTGAAATCAAGCAAAAGAATAAAAGGGACCTTGTTTTAACATCAAGCTATATTGATGGGTTAGAAATGAGTTCCTTATATACTGCTCATTGATTAAGAAATTTAAATTTGCCAGTCGTATTTTTTCCTATTTCAGTGTTTATTTACCTAGCTAAAGGAGCTGAAATGGCAGTGCCAGCAAAAAGGGGCACAGTTGGCTGTTTACATTTTTAAACCAGATGCTAATAAAATAAGACACTGAAAAAAATACAATTTAACTATACTTTTGGTTGAACCAGCACTAAGTAAGTTTCAGTGGGACATTTTGGAAGTGTACCACACAATTCACTTCAATACCAAACTGGCTGTGTTCAGTGTGGTATTATTATAAATTCATAATGTTTGGAAACTTAATAAGACTTTGAAAGGTCTAAAACTTAATAGTGTTACATATTTTTGAGAAATTTCTTTATAGAAACACTTTGCAGTGCCTTAAAAATCATAAGCACTCAATAAACAGCTATTGATTTGAGTTCCATGAGAAATGTAGGGCATTGAAGCCCAGAACGGAAGGAAAAATGCAAAGTAAATTAGTAATTTTGCATTCACTAGGTGGGGATGGAAGCAAGTGGTATGTATGCTCTTGGCAATGCAAGAAAGAGAAATCTGCTCACAGATCTCTAAGAAGGTAATCATTTCTTAATCTCAAGAGAGAAATTCTTTTCAAAAAACTGATCTTTGTATGTATGTGTTTAAAGATAAAAAATCTTTCAAAACACACTTGGAATGACAAGCAAACTGTCTTTCATTTGTGGTAAATGAGCTACAAATGCATGCATTTACGAATTTTTTTTTTTTAAATATTCAAATGACAAATCTGTAACCACAAAGAAGTTAAGACTGAAAAGTGCTACTTTTTTTCTTTCCTGGTTTAAATGGTCCCCCAGTCCTTTCCACTATAGTCTAGAGTCCTTAATAAAGAAACCACAAGCTATCCTCTGGGTTAAAGCATTGTAGCTCCCAGCTTTAATTTCGGTTTTAGTTCACTTGGCAGACAGCTTAAAAAATTTTCTATTTCCCGTTCTATTTGTTTCTTGAAATCTCTGAAATCTTAAGGGGATATAATTACAGTACTGTTCATCTTGTACCTTCCATCCCTACCTGCCAAATTAGTTTTTTTTTTACAGGCCTAGCCCTACTAATTCAAAGTTCCACTGCTCTCCTTCTTTTTTCTTTCTTTTTCGTCCCCCCCCCTTCTTTCTCTCTTCTTTTCTTCCTTCCTCCTCCAACTCCCTCTTGGCCCCCTCCCCCCTGTCCCCTTTGGAAGCCCCTGGGATGACACTGTTCATTGATGCATCCCCCTCATTAGCATTGCTGCAGCTTGGCTCAGTGGTTTCAGAGGCAATCCGTCATGAGAAAACTGAAGAATGTGCCCCATTTGCATGATTCTGTGCCAGAATGCAACTTTTTCTCAGCTGTTCTTTGTGTAATTTCCCCTTGAGCGTTCAACTTTCCCATGAAGTCCTAGAAATCATATTACGGATTTCCAACCTAATTGAAATGCTCCTCAGATTAGTTTTACATACTTGCTTCCTTCCCCCACAACAACTTCATAGTTCTTCGTAAACAGAGCAAATTAGTACATAAAAAACAGGTTTTGCCTTTTATTGTTTAGAAATGTAGGGCACATTAAATGAATAATTTTGCTTTGAAAGTGCAGGGGTACACATTATATGTGCAAATGTATATTTATTACACATGTCCAAATGAAGCCACAACACTAATAAATACTTAGGCAATCTCTGCTTCCTCGTCACTTAGTGCCATTGCAAACCACATTTTGTAACCCACTACAGAGAAATCCAGAGCAGAAACATGGCAAAATGCTGGATGAAATGCTCACTGTTCAATAAAGAACTTTCCACGGAAGTCAGGGAGATCTGCTTTGCAGCTCTTGGATGAGCATATTTTAATAAATAAATGAATGAATTCATAGCAGCTAACTAACTGCTAATTAAATAAATATTCTCACTACTTTTTTTTCCTAGATAAAAAAAATGATGATGATGACAACACTGGGATAGGCAACGGGTTACCAAGACTTCCATTTTCTGGAAATTAAGATAAATATAATGTGCTATACAAACATGACCCCCCACATTCCAGAAGAGAAAAGGCTCCATGAAAACCTGTTCATCCCATTGCATTTGAATGAACAAAAACCAAAAACAATTCACGTGCGTGCGTGTGTGCATGCGTGCGCGCGCACGCGCGTACACACACACACACACACACACACACACACACACACACACACAGAAAATCTTTAGCTGTTTCTAATGACGTGTTACTCTTCTCAGTATCATATACAAATCAGTAGAGTCTTTTCATTCCCTCTTGCCTTTGAGGGGCAGTTAGGAGTAAAAATAAACAGCTTCCTTTTATTATTTTCATTCTAGATCTGCAAAATTATTATTTTTTGATTACCTTTTGACTGTTGATTGAAACGATTCCATTTGGGTAAAAATAGTGAAGATGTTCTCAAAGTGCTTAAGCTATTACTACTCACAAATTTAAATTGTGTCATAATCTTTTAGAAGGAAAAAAAATGAAGTTAGAACGAGAAGGCAGAAAATGCCAAACTTAAAACTTACTGAGTTCCAAATAGAATGAAAGTGACTGAAAGATAATTCTCTGCCCTACCAGAAGGAAATAAAGCTCTTCAAGTACAACAGTTTGGTGTTGGAGGAATGCTCACACGGTGATTAGAATTAGGTGGCAGTAGATTTCATTAATTATAGGTGACTGATTTTCCCCGTGCAGACAGCTCAGGTCCGCAGGCCCCTCCCCACCCCCCACCCCTCCGCCCCAGCTCATCTCTAACTGTCGTCTAACCTTTCCTTTCCCTTAATCCATCTCTTCTTGAGCTGATGGGAACTGCTTTCATTCCACCTCTTGTGGAGGTAATGAAACAATCTTCTTATTCACTTGGTTCCTCTGAGCCGGTGACATGCAACAACAACAAAAAAAAGCGAGCGCCCTGATTAATGGCTGCTAATTAGCAATGTTAATGACCAGGTGTCCGAGAGCACGGCCAGCTCCTCTCAGCATGGAGTGATCGCTCAATGAGAGCCCTGCAAATCCATTCCCAGTGACCCTTCCCCTCAGCTGCCAGTAATGAAGCCCGCTCGCTGTTACTCCCGGGAGAGACGCAGGAGGAGATCCGGGCCTGGGACCCAAACCCTTGCCTGGGGTCTAGTGGATCTTCCATTAATTAAGGTCAGCATTTCTGGCCCCCCCCAACCCCCGCCAAAAAAAAAAAGCGCTCAGAGGTAAAGGAGCGAGGAGCAGGGAGATGAACTCAAACCCTCTTTTCTTAGGAGGTGATTCTATTCTAAATGGAGCCAGTTGCTAATTTGAACTATCTACCCATACATCTTTACTGTTGACTTTGTATTAGCTCTCCTTATCATCTTCCCAGATTCTGTTCCTATCCCGAAATAATTCATATGGGTGAAGCAAATCTCATACTAACTCTCAAACACAACTTTCTGTCTGGGAGACTTAAGTTCTCTTTGTGCCTTTCTGCATAGACGAATAGCAGCAGAAACTCAGGGCACCTAGATCTGTGCTTAAGAAATAAAGTACTCCTTTACAGAATATTTTCCTGGTTAGGAGGTGGGTTAAGTGTGCAAGTGCTCTTAGCTCTTATATAGGAGTAAGGAAGCTATATTAATTTACACACACACACACACACACGCACGCACACATACACACACAAAAGAAAAGCAAGCTTTTCAAAGAGCTTTACAGAGAACCAGCTCTACAAAGATCCGAAAAATTATTTTACTATTTACGGTTGATTCCTTTTGTTAGGTGCTGACCAGAAAATTGAAAACTGACAAGACTGAAGGCTTTGCAGATAATTAACCATTAACTGTATTTCCCAATTTGTGACAAGCTGATTCTATGAGTTTACACGTTTATTTTCTCTCCACTGGTGAATGGCCTTGTACTTTCTCGAAGGAGGGGAGGAGGGCGATTCAGTTTGCAAGAAACAGACTAAGGTGACAGAAGGTACACCATGTCACTGCTCTTAGCAGGCTCTTTCTTATTAGCATATATATTTCACGTGAGGATAACGTCTTGGCTGATTCAGAAATCTGTGCTCTCCCCTCCTTAAAAGTGTTACTTGTCTAAAGGTCTTATGTTTGATACCATTGTGATAAGTTTCTTTTGATGACATTTTTGAAGAATGTACAATTTATTTCAGTAGAATAAGTTTTATTGTGAAAATCGCCAACTATTCATAGGTGATGAAACACCACCCATGCACAGTACCTAATAGCAGGGTTTAAAAATTATGGTCACTGGCTTGCAGCTAGTTAATAGGTCCAAGTGAAATTTGACAAGAAAAACTTGAAAGCTTTATTCCAACTGTGGACAAGGCCAAAAACTATCAGCTCATAATCTACAAAAGGAGGCCACCTTGATGGGAGGAGGCTAGCTCCTCTGTCATTGGAGCCTGCCCTTCATTGCAGTAATACCTGATGTAGTTTTCTGGGAGGAAGGGGTAAAATTGTTCTCCCTATGATGAGAGAATTTTCACTGTAGACATTTTTTAAAACATTGAAAAGCACATACATACATGTGTTGACATGCATTCACGTGTGCATGGTACCTGTCATCCTAACCAGGGCTAGCCACTGCCAACATGTTGCCACATATTCTAGCTGCCTTTTTCTGTGCATGGTTACCTTCTTCTTTTAACACAATTGTATTGTATTGCATGTAATGTTTTAGAAACTGCTTTTTTCTTTTTTCTTTTTTTTTTAAAGATTTTATTTATTTATTTGACAGACAGAGATCACAAGTAGGCAGAGAGGCAGGCAGAGAGAAAGGAGGAAGCAGGCTCCCCGCCAAGCAGAGAGCCCGATGTGGGGCTTGATCCCAGGACCCTGAGATCATGACCTGAGCCGAAAGCAGAGGCTTAACCCACTGAGCCACCCAGGTGCCCTGAAACTGCTTTTTTCTTAGCCATCTAATATCAGTCTATTGTGAAATATTCTTCTACAGTGTCATATTATGACAGCTTCGATTAAGGCCAATCTCAAGTGATCATTGGGTGATATAACATCGTAGTCCCAGTGTCAAAGGGAAGGGCACAGGCACTATCCTGGCTAGTTTCTCCTCCATAATGGATGTTGAGAATTTGTTGAGGATCCTCCATTAGCTCAGATCCTCCTTCTATCTATCTTCTCCATAGCCCAGAGAACAGTGCTAAGGAGCCAGAGAGAAGGAAAGACTGTACCAGTGGTGTACTATGACCAATTTATTAATTATTAGCAAAGAAAGGGCCCAACTATGAGCATAAGCTTCATGGAGCAGAGAACTTATATATCTCCTCATCCGTGTATCTACAGTGCCTAGAATGATACCTGGCACATGGTGGGCACTAAATGTATACTTCTGAATAAATGAATGAACAAACAATTAAAAAATAAATTTGACTGTATTCTAGTTTATTCACTTATTAGATTCTCATACATTTTCCTGAATAGCTGAGAGAGTAATGAATTTTTAGCTAGTGCCTGGGGAATGATCAGAGGGCATATCTCCTCAGGGAATGCATTCCTCTTGGATGTTACATGTGGTACTGTTAGAAATAAACATGAACAGAGACATGGCTCTATATTTCTAGCTAGAATTCATGAAGACCCTGAGATCTATTATTTGCTTCCATGTGTCTAGTCCTGTCCACTCCTCCAACTGGTTAAAACAATCTAGAAAAAAATTAATACTTTTGAACTCTGGGACCCTTAGTTTGGACTTGAAATTAGTGTGCAATCTAAATTAAATCTGGCAATTTAGAGATTTAAATATTTTGTGTATCATTTTTCTTTTTTAGGTTTATGAGACAAAGTTATCTGCAGACTGAATATATACTGACCTAGAAAATGAATGAATAAGTTATCAATGACAGAGGAATCACTTGTACTTAGACTCAAAATTAAAAACTGTGGGGTTAAAAAAAAAAGTGTAATGCTTATTAGTGTTTTTCCTTTTATAACCAAAAAAATACAAGTTGTCGTAAGAAAATGACCAAGAAATAATGGAAAATAACCACCTTGCCTCAAAAGATATTTTGCAGCAATTAGTTAAAGAAACAGCAGCCGTATCCTCTGCAAGATGCCTTCTCTATTGTGTGTGGTAGGGACGGCTATTCCTTGACCCTTCTCACTAACCTACCTCTGGTGCTTTGTTCAGGCGGCAGGGGTAGAGTGGGACCCCTTTGGTAAATTTAGCCTGTTGGAATAGCAAATGAAGAATGCTGTAATGCATTCACCCTTTCCTCTATCCATCCATCAATCGTTCTATTAATCAATCAATTGAAAAGCCTGTTTAAGCATCTCTCTCCAGCCCATTATCCAGAGTGAGTCAAAGAAACGTGGCTCCTACACTTTGCAGCTTGTAGTTTTAGAGAAAACAACAATGGAAGTAGCACAGAAGATAAATAGACAACAGGTAAAACACTGAGTAAGTATGTGAAATGAAAAGAATGAATCATATTAGCATTGTCAGTCAATTAACAGGTATTTATGGTGTGCTAATTACATGTTCAGCACTGAGCTTGGACGTTCTGCAAGTGAAGTGGATAAAGATCAGGAAGAATTTTTGTAAACTGCGGTTTGAAGTAATGAGAAACTAAAAAGGTTTACTTTGTATTCTGAATAAGACTTTGTGCCGGCAGGTGTACAGAGGGGAGCAGGGTGTACATTCTCCTTTTGGTACTTGTTGAAAAAGGGAGAATGCTATGATGGAAGTGGGGGAAAAGGATGATTTAGGGACTTTATAACTTTAAAATCACGACATCACAGACTTGGATGCGCCTGAAAATCTTTTTTTTTTTTTTTTTCCAATTCTTTCCACTCTATGTTTAATTCTACTGCAGTGAAGCGCACTCAAAGGTGAGCTTGTCTTGTGGAGGAATAAGGTGATGGTCAAGCTGGCATGAAAACGTCCCTGAAGGGACGCAGATGGAAGTACAGGAAGTGGGGTCGTCGTTGGGCATAACTGTGACCCAGAAGAGGTTTCAGAAGCCATTCACAAGGGTCTTCTTTGCTATTTGTAATGCTGTAAGAAATTCTGGAGAAAAGGTTGTGTGTAGTCAAAACACTCAGTGGAGATCTCTTTGGTACCAGTGACAACAGGCCTTTCGGTGTAGAAATTGTGCTAATCTAGGCAAATGGTACCCAAGCCTATATTATGGATGTTTTATTCCTCTAACTCATATATCAGGAAAAGTCAAATCCTTATTACAGGAACTTTATTTGAGGCCTAGGAGTGCAAATCCCAAATCTTCATCAAAGTTTGCTGAGACTGGTAACTTGGCTTCATATATGATTAATTCATTTTCTGAAATCTGGATAAAGGTTAAGTAAATACTTTTGCATAGACTGGGCTAGCTGTGGGTGCTAAATGGAGTGATCATGATATCATTTTGAAATATCTAAGGAGTGAAGAAGGCAAATCTTTGTTGACTATAATCCTGTGGTTGTTATTGTGCTGAGCACTCTATGCATTATCTAATTAATCCTCATAATCCTCAAAATAGAGTAGTATTATCCCCACATTACAGACACGAAGGCTTAAAAAAAATCAAGTAACTGGACCCAAATCCCACAGTCACTGAGTGATAAGAAAGGGGTCTTATGGCACCAAGCCACCGCTTTTGCGAGAACACCGCGCTGTTTCACATAATCTGGGCGTTTTTGGTTTGCTTGTTTTCTTCCCTTTGGATATATATTAGCCCAGACTTGCATGAAATCAATATTTCTCATCAATGCATCCCTCCCCATCAGAATTTACTTACCATACAATTTATAATAGTTGAATGGATGTGTGGCCTCTCTTTTTCTGGATTATAATAATAATGATATGTTATTCTCATGAAGCTGTGGATGTTCAGAAAATCTTATGCTCACAACCTGGTAAGGAGCCAACTTGGTTAAAATCTTTAAAGCATCACATAAAACGTCTGATGGTAGGAGGTTTTCTCAGCAGAAAGGATAAACTCAGAAAAGGGCTAAGGCTGTTGACGGAAGTGACTGTGGACCCCATCCTGCCCTTTCGAAGTCAAGTCCCACTCTTAGGAATGCTAATATTGCAATCTGTGTTTCCAAAGTTCTTCATGATAGACCTGGGGTTGTGATTTTCTGCTCATATCTGCCCTCAGGTTGTGTATCCCTGACCTTTATGAGCACATCCTTGAAGGTACTGAAAGAGACTATACTTCTATTTCCATGAAGCACGAAAACTTCTTCCAACCCCTTTTAGAAATGTAATTGTGAAGAGTTTTCAATACAAGGAGGTTCTCCTGGGAGCCCCCAACTATGTGAGATCAGTTTATTGATGAAGATTTTTGACAGAGGCAACAAGAGGCTGCCTGGATTGTGGCCCACTGTGCAGCAGAGTATGTACAAATGGGCTCTCCGTGCCCACAGCATGCTGGAGACCCTACATGGCTGCTCTATGCTTGTGAGAGGGTCCTGAGGATTCATTTGGTTTTGTGCCTTTTGAGAGAATGCGCAGGCATTTTCAGGGGTCTCTGTCAAAACCGAACATCACATCTCCACTCAAGATGAATAGTTACAGCAGAGCGAGTGAGAACCTGGATGGTGCTTTTCATTTTAAAATCTAAAAAGAGCTAAAAGGTTCTCTCTGCTTTGTGTCTGGTCCTTCTAAGAGCTGTTCTGTCCAAATAATACCAATTTAAAGGAGGGGAGAGAGTCAGAAAAGCTAATATTTATAAACTGCATTATACCAGGCCCTTTCCAAATTTTTCTGTATTTATTCTAAATAATGGGCATTACTCTTTCTATTTTATGTATTTAGAAACGGAAACTCTAAGAGAGTCAATGTCATAGAGGTAAATGTCACCGAGTAAATGTCAGGGCCGTGCATTCAAGTCTAGGTGTGACTCCAAAATGCTTTGTAATGGCATTGTCCAATATGGTTGCTCTATTTATCATTTTTACTCTTAATTCAAATTCAAATCAAATGTAATTAAATATTCACTTCTTTGATCAAACTAGCCACATTTCAAATGCTCATTAGCTGCATGTATTGACTACTGTATTGGATAGGACAAATATAGAATATTTCCACCATCAAAGAAAGTTTTATTGGACAGTGCCTTTCTATAACCAAGTTGAGAATTTTCCTTGGCATAAGTATTCATGGAAAATAACATTGATAAAACTTGTATTTTAGTGGAGAATGGTGGTGGTAAAGGGAAAGATGGAGTATGAGATTTTATATTCTTAATACAGTTGAAAGATCTTTAATGAAGAAAGTAATTCAAACATAGGCATCTGTAGTATAAACTAAGTCAATAGTGATAATAATATCTAATTGTGTAATGCTCGTATGTGGTATGTACTATTCTAAATTTTTTTACACATACAAACTCATTTAATTTCTACAATAATCCTATGAATGGATGCCATTATCATCTTCATTTTATAGATGAAGAAACTGAGGCACAGGAAGGCTAAGCAATTTTCTAGGGTTGTCAGACACACAAAAGTAAAACCAGGACTGCAAGCATAGCCGAGCTTTAGATACAGGGTGTGTAACCATGATTCCATTTAAGCATATTTTATTGGCCTATTTAGGAGAAAGTTTTGAGAGTCAATTCTGCACTGGAAATGGAGGCATAAAAAGCAAGATTGTTTTTTAAAAAGAACAGCCAGGAAACCAAACAATTCTTCCATTTGTATTGTATGTGTATGTAGGTATGTAAAATACATACTAAATATGTATAAAATACATACTATAAGTTCATGCACATGCATATAAATTTTCACCTTTATGAGGTGAACAAGTGAGATGTAATATTATGTTAATGACAAGTAAATGAGACAGAAGGGAAAAGATATCATAATTGGAAAATGACAAATAATATATAATTCTCTTGATAAAACTTACTTTCCCTACTGCAACCACAAGCTAAAGAGAGAAACAATTTTTTTTGTTGTTGTTAAAGATTTTTATTTATTTGACAGAGATCACAAGTAGGCAGAGAGGCAGGCAGAGAGAGAAGGGGGGAAGCAGGCTCCCAGCTGAGCAGAGAGCCTGATGCGGGGCTCGATTCCAGGACCCTGGGATCATGACCTGAGCCAAAGGCAGAATCTTTAACCCACTGAGCCACCCAGGCACCCCAGAGAAACAGTGTTTAAGAGCA
Source organism: Enhydra lutris kenyoni (assembly GCF_002288905.1). NCBI lineage: Eukaryota > Metazoa > Chordata > Mammalia > Carnivora > Mustelidae > Enhydra > Enhydra lutris. Next base: position 9,098,576 of record NW_019154086.1, read on the forward strand.
AACTCCAAGTGGGCTAATCTTAATATTTTGTAAACTTTCAAGTTTTGTGAAGTAGATTTAAAACTTTTTCCATGTTCCAGGAAGATTCTGGAATAAGGTCTTCAGGTTTGATTTAAAATACCAGAAATCAAATTCTTGTTACCTTGTGTAAAATTTGTGTACTTTGAAGTTTTAAATTCTTTGGTAATCTGTTTACTTAATGCATTCCCAGTTGATGTTCTCTTGCCCATCCATCTCAGTTAAATCTCACAAAGGACAACAGGGTTCTGCAACAAGGATCATGTCCATATTGGGGCCATTGTCATTTCATGCATCGGATAGCTCTATTTACATCTGACTGGTTGGGTGGCTTGCTCTTATGGATAGAGCTTGAGTTTTAAGTAAGTGCTGAAGTACTTAGAAGGTGCTAATGCTTATGTTTATAATTTTTAAATTAAGAATAATACTATGGAAAAGTAAATTAAATTTGCATCATTAACTAAGTCTTTTAGTTCTCAAGTGGAATCAATTTAAAACTCAGCTTATTTTGTAACATTTTAGCTAATGAGTGGCTTTTAAAAGGGGGTTTAGTATGGGAAACTATTTTTTTTTTAAATAGACATACAATATTTTCAGTTGATTTTGGTGTGACTTTTGAAATTAAAATATTAGCCATAAAAATAAAAATCTCATTATCTTTTAGATAGTAGCTAAGAGTCACTTTAGCAAATTGGTACATGATGTCAGGACACATCGCTATGATGACATATCTAAAAAAGTCTCTTTGCTTTGTGATGGTTGTGTTCTTATTCATCTTCTCCGAGACGATGCCCACTTTAAGTCCATATCTGTAAACCAACTGAAAATTCTTCAATATAGAGTGTTATGGAACAGAGAACATTTGTTTCATAATTTTTCAGACCAATATCCACTTTCCTTGAGACTATAGAGTAAAATGCACTGCATATTACATATAAGAATGGTGTGATTTAAATTTTTTCTGTTTGAGCCACAATTTCAATGTTGGAAATTACTTTGGAAATCATCTAGCCCACCCCACTCAAAAGCCTGGACTGACTGAGCTCCTCTCAGAGCCTGGCAGTGCTCAGCCATGAACCCAGCCCTCTTTCCAGGAGCCATCAACCCTCCAAGACTTACCACACTTTTTTTTTTTTTTTTTTTTTTTTTTTTTTTTTTTTTGCTTTTGACCTGATTTTGGACACACCAAATCTTGATTTAATAATCATTTAAACTGTTTAAGAAATAGGTGGTTTTACTTTGCTTAGCTACTGCGATTAAATATGTATTAAGTCTCTTGTGTACATTATCCATGTAATACTATGAATATATGGAACTGCAGAGCTAGAAGGGACCTTGAGATTATCCAGTTCAATCTCCTTGGGTTTCAGGTAGAGAAAATGAGAAGTTAAGTGATTGGTTCAAGGCCACACAGCTAGTCAGCCTCAGATTTAAGTGTCTATTCCAGATGGCCTGACCTCAAGTCTGGTCCTTTTATTACTCTGTTATTTCCAGTGCAGTGTACATTTCCAAGGGAATGATCAGGTGTTCAAACCCCAAACATTGCTGGGGCCTAATGACTCCTCTTCCAGCTGTCTTATGGGTGGTTGGGGTGTTGATAAAGTACAAATATTTGCCAAAAAATCATGAACAAGCTAGCTGGGAAGAAACTTTGATATGCAAATCACAGAGATGATTATAAACATGAAAAAATTCTCAAAAATATTTTTTAATAAGTTATAAAACACACGGGGTCAGACGGGCCATTTAAGAAAATAGCATTCACGACATCTCATTGCTTTGGGAATATTGCATTGGAATTGGAACTTGATAATCTCTGTGAAGAATAAAGGCAAGAGGAAAGAGGTCTGCTTGTCGACAGTAACCTACAGACAAATGGAAACCCAGGCTGTGTCCTAAGAGTTTTAGGTAATCCAGGCTCATAATTTGATTTGAGAAGAGCTACTCCAGGCTACTGTGTAATTATAGAAGCATTCACTCGGCTGGCTCCTGTTCGCCTCATCGTGTTCTACTTCATTGCCCTTTATGCTAAAGCCCCTGTTGATGAGAGGACGGAAACAGCAAGTACAAATAAAGCAATTAGCAGGTGGGGAATACTACCACTGTTTAAGGATAACATCCAATCTTTATTGGTACTTATTAAGTTGAAGTCTACAGCTTAGAGACAAAGGGAACGATCACAAACCACAAAAATGAGAAGAGGTGTGGGAATAAGGGGAAAATTAGACCAACGAATCTATTTTTTATTTTACAAATCTAATCACAAAGGCTAGCTTTAGAAATAATATCAAACTTCCAATTTATTTATGTTCTAGTGAGTTAAATTCTCACGTACAATTCACCTTCTTTTAAACTTTCCTTGCTTCTTTTGCCCTACTCTTTTACTACGTGGATTAACTTGGAAAATATTTTAGTAGTTACTTGTTCATCTGAGAGGAAGTTTTGGAGTTTGGGTTGTAGTTAAACCCACCAGCAGGGGGCGTTAGGATAATTAACAAACCCAGTCCACGGGGTCCTGACATCCGGCGCACAGAATCACAGACTCTGCTGGCAGAGTTGAAAATGCCCACTGGAGACAAGGAATATAATGGGCAAAAGAGGAAAGCGAGAGGATTTCAAGTGTTCTCGAAGTCCTAGCACAGGATATTGAAAGTAGACAAGTAAATAGGGCACAGGCTTTCTACCACCCTCCTGTCAAAGAGTAATCCAGGCACCCTGGTTCTCTGTTTACTTTTCTGGAAACAGGGATAATCAAAATCCCTCCATCCAGAATGCGATCATTCTCATTTCTCCATGGAGAGCGTTGCTCTTCTTGCTTTAGCCTTATTTTGTGTGTCTGAGTAGTAAGGTGGAGGAGAAGTAATTGCTGTCCTCTCAGAGTGGCCCCAAGAAGAGGCCCCCTGCATTTCACTTCGAATTCATGCCTTTGTCCTTCAGTGTCTTATCAATTAAAGCTCGGCTGGCAACTTCAGCTACCTAAGCAAGACATAGCTTCCTATTTAGATAGCAGATTTCCAGCTAGTCAACTTAAAAGAAAGTTATGAAGTTTGTAGGAAAATCAATATGTTTTCCTTTGGCTTAGATAGTGGGGGGAGGGCACTGTGGATAGAGATATGTACAGATCTAGAAAGATGAACTATTATATAGTGGAGTGGCTTGTTTAACAGGGGAGCGGTTGATAATTGCAAAATTAAATCTGTATCTTATTCTAGGAAATCTAGACTTTCTTTTAGGACATGTTTTTAGTTCTCACAGTGATGTACTCTTCCTCTTTTTCATCCTCCCATGGCTCAATGGCTGCTTGAGGCTGACCCAGAGGGTCAAAGGTAAAGTCTCTGGAGCGATGCTACTGAGGAGCAAGTTCATTTCATCCTTTGACAGAAACCACAGCGCTTGAATAGGACAGGACTGTATCTCAGACGAAAGGTTTAACAGTAACTGTCACCAGGCTTTCCCATGAATTGTTCAAGAGGAGGTGATTCATGTAGGCAAAGCAAGGAAAGATAACTTAACTTCGAGATATGTGCACGCCGTCGTGCACTTTGCATTAATATCTTTGTTACTTTTGGTAGTACTAGTAAATGCAGAAATACGCAGATCATTAGTTTTCTTTTGAAAAGTGTACATTGTATATTTAAAACACATTTCATTCAAGGATCACTATGTGCTCATAAATTTTTATCAGCAACCCACCCATGGATGTCTCAAAATATAAAAATTCCCAATGACAAACACTGGATGTAATTTCATAAATGTACACAATTCCCAACTACATTCTCTCTCATTGTCACCATCATCTTCATAACTGCCATAGTTTTTTGAATTTGTTGGGTGCTTCATATTCTTGAAGCTATTTTCATGGTCATGCACTCACTGACTTTTTCTCAAGAACCTTGTGAATTTGACAGGAAGATAATATGAAAATTTTACAGAGAAGGAAACAGACACAGAGAAGATCTGTGACCCACTCTGGATGGTACAGTTTGGAGCAGGATCCAAGTGTCTAAGTCAGTATCCATTGGGAGCGATCTCCACCTGTTGTCAGGTGGAGAAACTGGAAATTGTTTCTTGTCATTATTTAGCTATTGGGAATTACTAGGTCTTTGTCTAAGGGTGAATAGAGCAAAAGATTCATGCTTCCTCTTGAGATTGGGAACCTTGGTATTTTAGAAATGTGGCAAGTGGCATCACAGAATATGAACAGTATGATTCATCTTTTCAGCACTCCCTTTCTCACTTCCACATTTTTCCTGTTGCTTCAGGTTAAAAAATACAGTAATGGGCAAACCTGCATGGTTGCGGTTAGGCTGAAAGGCTTGTGATCCTCACCGCTTAAACCTGTAAGCAGGGCTTCAAAAGCAACCACAGGAGATGCTTCTTTTCTCTAGAACCTCACCTTCCTCCGAAAACTGAGAACTCAATTGTACTTACAGGGAGGCTGACAGGAATTTTCTGCTTTGGCAAACCCATCAGGACACCATTTCTGTTGTCCAGTGTGTCTCTTATAGCCTTGACTCCTAATAAATTCTTCTACCTCTACATAGTGAAATGAACTTTACAATTGATCAGTTCAATTTATATTTGATAAAAAAAAAATTTCCCAAAACATACCCATCGGACAGTGGAAAGGACTGAACAAAATGACTTTACTACTTTTTTAATTTTTTTTATTTTATTTTTTTAAAGATTTTATTTATTTATTTGTCAGAGAGAGAGAGAGAGAGAGCGAGAGTGAGCACAAGCAGATAGAGTGGCAGGCAGAGGCAGAGGGGAAGCAGGCTCCCCGCTGAGCAAGGAGCCCGATGTGGGACTCGATCCCAGGACGCTGAGGATCACAACCCGAGCCGAAGGCAGCGGCTTAACCCACTGAGCCACCCAGGCGTCCCACTACTTTTTTTTTTTTAAAGATTTTATTTGAGACAGAGACAGAGAGCTCACATGCATGAAAGAGGGAGAACACAAGGGGGCGGGGACGGGCAGAGGGAGAGGGAGAAGCAGACTCCCTGCTGAGCCGGGGGCAGGGGCCAGTGGGGCTCTATTCCGGGACCCAGGGATTATGACCTGAGCTGAAGGCAGATGCTTACTGACTGAGGTTTCCCAAAATGACTTTATTTTTAAAACAATCATTTCAGTATTTGCAAAAGTCCAGGACAATTAAAAAGATAAGTGAGTATTGCAGGTTTGCTCTAATGAAGGAAAGCACAGTTTTTATTTCACTGTGAATGTAACCAGAAATACCTACAATATACCTCCCACATGGGTTGTCCAGCTCACAGTGTCCCACCTGGATGCCTTTCAGAGTCTTTCCCTTCTGATGGGAGCCTGAGGCCTCTTTGGGCCCGGCCTGGAGGAAGCCTAAATGAATGATCTTCTTACAGATAATCAGTAGTGGACCATAAATGATGACTGATGCTTCCATGTTGCCTGGAGCCTCTGCACCTGATGCTATTTGAAACTCCTGCAGGAAATGCTGGGCATCCTGCTCCAGGGCGTCCTTGGAGCCAAAGGCAAATTCCTCTTGTTCACTCAAAAAGCACATCTCCTGTTGTTTTGGGTGGTCTGCCCAATGCCCAGATTTGAAAATGTTTGAAGGAAAAATAAGGAGCACATTTTAAATTCACAAGTAAAATACTTTACCATTGTTAGGACTCCGTGTTGAGAGCATAACATGGAAAGAGCATGGTTCGCTATTTACTGCGAGCATTTGGTCACAAGCAAGCCTGATGGGGGCCTGAGGGCACCTCCCTTCCCTCTCTGAAGCAGTGAATTCCAGCCCACTCTTCATGCCTGTTTCTGACTAAGTGAGTCTTTCCTTTTAGATCCCGTTTTCAAGGCAGTTTCTGAGGGTGGATGGAGGACATATTTTTCTTTGCTCATCCATGTGTCTGGACAGTCATTGGCCTCTCAGAGACTCCAGGTTGGAGGTCTTCATAAAGTTAGCCTCACCAGCCCAGATGCAGAGTACACACCCCAACTCGCTTGTAAAAGCAGTACATCTAATCACATAATTCCTCTATAATGTGGTTTTTTTAAATTAAGTGACCCACAGGATATTAATCTGGTGGTAACAAGTCCCAAGGGATGTAGCACTGGCAAACACTTCAAGAGCGGCTAGTACTACTATTAAATGTGATGTTCATTACATCTGAGCATATGGAAATAAAAACAAGTCATGGGAAAACTTCAGTGCTCTGTACATACTATATTGTTCATAAACCTGTCATAAATAAGTGCCTCTTAAAAAGAAACCAATTAATAAATGTGCATTGAATTACGAAGTTTAAATATTCCATAACATGGGACCTCTGTCCCCGCCCCCTCTCCCCGCATTCCCACCCCTGCCAGGGCCCCCTTGTTATTCAAGCTGTTATAACATTTTCCACTGTGTGGCACATCTCAGTTTTGTTGTTGCCGATTGAGTTATTTGGTTGGTCCGCTGCTTTAAAAAAAAAGGAAGAAAAAATCTGTAAGCTATAAAACGCATCTTCTTTCTTCCTTTGTCTGTGTATTAGAGTCTGGCTTGGCACTCGGGCCCCACCCCAAACCTCCCACCAAGAACATGTCATATTTCTATATGCTCGTGCATGCTCAGCTCTACCTCTTTTGAAATGATGCCCAAAACCAAGCAATGTTTACATAAGTAAAAGGGAGTTTCACTTTTATGCTGCAATTTCTGCAAGGAGCAGAGGGTTTTCCTAGCCATACCTTATACTTTGTTCACGGGTGAACTTCTATTTTTCTAATGTGATGGTTTTATCCGGCTTTGACAACAGATTTCTTTAGGAGATTACACACCTGGAATTAACTTTTTCTGCCAAGAAGTACAGTGCACCTGGAAGTAGTAAATCATTTTTATCTATGTTTTAGAAGCTTTTCATAATGAAATTGCATATCGTGAACTTGACCTATCTCTTGAGTCAAGGCTTAAGGGCCAGAGTTGGATAGAGACGTACATGCTAGTGTTACGAAGTAAATATATCCAGGGTGTGTTTACTTCTCACCAACCGAAGACGCACTCCCTGAACACCATCTCCCTGACTATCTAACTTCTTAAATGACTCTGCTGACCGTATAACGTATGGAAACGTGAGGAGGTACTTTCAGCAGGTTGTTTGCTACGTTTACACCAGTTCTAACATTAATCTCCATTAATGTTTGATACAGTTCCCAACAGGTTTAAGTAGACGCCAGACACCACATCTATTGCATATGTGTTGAGCATGGCACACATAGGACAAAGGACGAAGAAGTTTTTTTTATGGATTTCTCTCATAAAGACATCTGTGCTACCTAGATTAAGTATTTTGAGGTTGTGAAACACTTCGTATGAGTATAAATGCCACCAAAATACAACATTGGTTAATTAAGAAAGATCATGCAGGGAGTTCATTAGAAAGTCCGACCATACCACCAGTTTGAAAGGTATGACATTTCTGTCTGTTGTAAAACTGTTGGGAAACTCTTGCAAGGAACAACTGTAAGACTGTTCTCAAGAGATTCAGAATGAGAAGTTGGAAAATTGTTTACAAACTTATGCTGACACATCAGAAACATAATACAGTGTGAGTGTTAGAAATTGCTTAAATGATTTCTTTCATTGGGCAGGGGAGACTGGGGGACGAGGGGGGCAGGCATAGGAAATTTAAAGGAAAAAACAACAACAACCTTCCTTTAAGTTTTGTTCTTGGCATTACATTTCCAGTTTTTGCCACGAAACCTGAATATGCTCTGCTTTTCCTTGACATGAGGTCATATGGGTAGAACAACAAATGCTTTTTATCCTTAGGCATCCTTGCCCTGCTATGTTTGGTTATACCTGAAGTTTGCCAAACTGGTTCTGCTTATTCTTGTCAAACAAGGATAATTTCTTCTCTTGGTTGTCTCTGATATAGTGTCAGCATTTTAAAGGCCAAAGTTGCCATAGTGACAAATTACATGAGTATAAACATTAATTCTGTTTAGACAAAATCTCTGTAAGACTAAGAAAAAAAAAAAAAGGAAAATTGTGGATAAACCAACACATTTGTTTTGATGGATCTTTTTTAAAGCAACATAAGAATGATATTGTAAGTGATATAAATGATGTTTAGTAAGAAAAAAAGGAGAACAGGAAAAACAAAATATAGATACATTAAAATTATCTGTTGCCAAACTCAAACATAAATAAATTGAATTTCACAAATTACTCTTCTCCATAACTGTGGTTTAATTTTATATGAATGTGACTAAATTCTACCCTGGGGATAGATAAACTCATTATGTCCCTTAAGTAGTTCGAATTTCCTGATAACCAGCAGTCAAACCCAGGAACAAGCAGAATTAGTAGCCAAGTCTAATAAACGACTGGGAAAAATTGTATCTGTCTCTTCCTTCTGGTTCCCACACACTCTGGTTACATCATTACTTAGCCTGTAAACATGGAGGCCAATCGGTCTCCGGAGCTTGGGTCATGTGACCAAAACATCAAAATGTGTCTGAAACTCTACCCTAAAGATGGGGTTTCAGCAGGGGCCTCTGGATAGCTGACTCCTCTGCGGCTGCTGTGCAATTTTCGTATTTTATTTCACCTCTGCTTTCAGGCTTAGCTCTTGGTCCCACAGATTGATGGTCGAAGCAAACTTGTTGATGTGGGTTTCTCTGTGCAGGTGCATGGGCAAAATGATTTCCTGTACCACATACTACACAGTTATGTAATAGCTTTTAAAAAAAATACCCAACTGGACATTTCCCTATGAATTGGTTTTCATCAGCGAAGAGAATTCTAACCCCTTCCTTTTTAAAAAAATAAAGTTTTCTTTGGATTGTTTGTGAAAAGCTATTGGGGTTGAACTTTCTTTTAAAAATAATTTCGTGTCTAAACGCACAAAACTGAGAAGTCAAGTTTGTTAGGTCCCTTGAATGCAGCTCCTGACGATGGAGCTGAAACGCTGTGTTCCTCTTGAAGGAATGGGCTGTGTAACCCTATCACCTTGCTAAGGTTTCACAGGGCAAGTATAGTGATGACAACAACTGCTTGTTCTCTGCAGATGTAGAAAGGCATTTTTTTACATGTGCAGGAAGCAACAAAAGCCTGGTCTTAGGGGACAGGTGAGTGAGTTGACTTGCAAGAAATAAACCAAATAATCCTTAAAGTTGTAGCAACATATACAGAGCCAAAAGCTTGATACCCCTGTACACAAACATATTTTCTTGTTCAGGTTTCTTTTCTCTTGATGACTACTGTAGGTGATGTGATCGCATCTGGCTGAGAATTTGTTCTGAACTCTCTTGAAGTAAAATCTGTCAGGAATGAAAAACCCATTAGAAAACCTCCCTGATACATTGTGATCAGGTGTTCAAAGATGCCTCCGGGAGGCAGGGAATGATGCACTAAAGGACACTCAGGTGAAAATTCATTTTGTCAAAAACCAAACCCAACAAAACAAATTGCCCTCCCCAGCTAGTCTTCTTGGATCAGAGGACTACGTGTAAAATATATTACATGATTTATATAACAATCATTAGCATCTGCTCATTGCTATGCTAGATGGTAGAGATAGAAAGTGATGGGGAAAATGGTAATCATGTTAAAAAAAATGGTAATCATGTTTAGCAGCTAGTATTTATGAAAGGCCCACTATAAACTACATTGTGTTAGATGCCCTACTACATTCATCCCAATCCTTACATTAGTCCAGAAGGGTAACTGCCATTATCCTCCACTTTATGGAGAAGAAACTGAGGATCAGAAAAGTTAAAAGATTTCCTCAGGATTGTGCAACTATTATTATATGGTGGTCCATAGAGATAGAGATTCCAACCGACATCTGATTTAACCTGAGACCTTTGTCCTCAACCCCTATCCCGCGTCGCCTCTCTGTACAATTCTTTCTTTGTCCTTATGGGGTTTTTACTCTTGTGGTGCATTTAAAAAGTAGAGGAAGAAATCATTGAAATTGCACGTGTGAAAACACTGACACAACTAAGTGCTTGAGGAAAGTGAAAGTTTCATGGAAGGAATGGTTCAGGCCAGAACAGTGCTCAGGAGCCCTGTGTCTGTGACGGCAGAGCAGGGAGGAGTGTGGGTGGTAGATGAATGTTCGTTTATCTTTTCCCCTGCAGGTAATCCCTCGGAAATAACCCATCACTACTTTTATCCTGCAGAACTATCACTGAAGTTGCTGTGTAAGCCAGAATTAGCTCCTGTTTGCCCCCCCCCAACCCCCACCCCACTACCTGCCAAATAAAGTCACTAGGTGCTCACATATTTTCCAGTACAAGTGCTTCATTATTAATTCATGGTCCAGGTCCTCAGTACATGCTGCTACTAATATTAGGTTTCAGCAGAGAATAATGAACAGGAGCTCTGGACTGGATGTCTTAACATTTTTTTAAACAATGTTTGCAGTGCTAAATTCTATTTCTAGCTTAATTGGGGTCTTTACATAAACAAGAGGAGGGCTCTGCAGTGTTGGGGAGGCATAATTTTCTCAAAGCATAGCAACAGAAAAGGTAGGAGTCAGCATGATTAAGACCTGGTGGAAGGTTAATACAGATTGGGATTTTCCCCCTTCATTTTAAGCTCTCATCAGACAAGAAAAAGAAGGGTCTCCTGAGTTAGAATTCCATCTAGAAATCCTGGACCAGCTCCTTGCTTTGAAACTGTACCCCACCAGGAAAGGAGAGAGGAGAACTTGCTTGGTGGGGAAATGGTCCCCTACAAGTGCCCCCCAGAGCCCGGCCCACTTACCCATTAGACACAGTACCTTATAGGGCCCGTGATAGTTTTAGTAGCTCACAGAAATGTTTTCATTTTAATTTCATCTAAAAGAAGAAGAAAAATGAACATAATAATGATGACTATATAATAATGAATCCAGCCTGGTTTATATTCTTTACACCAACTTTATAATCGTAAAGTGTAACTTTTAATTGTTCTCCTGGAGGAAGGGAGCCATGATGGCCAAATGCTTAGGCTCATGAAAATCCTCATGTGGTCCTGCCCCGACAAGGACACTTACCAAATGGTGCTGCGTGAGGGTGCTAAACAAGTTAAATTATTTCATGAGACAACCTGTTCTTCCTTAGTATTCTTTTCTCACTGTAGATCTTGCTGAGAGTGTCTTTGAGGAGAAAAAATAGCTATATGGGTCAATAAGAACATTAAGATCACATTTCCTCTGGGTTTCCAGTAGTGCCCTGCCCAGCATGGAGTTAACATTCAAGAACTGGTTTGCATTTAATTGAAATTGATTTAAAGAGAAAGCACATTTATTTATTCATTATTTGTTCATTTAAGTATTCATTCATTAAGTACAATAGCTATTTTTTTTTTTTTTTAGTGCCACCTATGAGCACGGCACTGACTGCACTAGGTGTTTGGGTTATAAAGGGAAATAAGGTAGACATTGTCTTTGAACTAAAAGACCTTCAGATAGAGGCAATGAGATAAAACACAAAAATGACATTTTTAAGGGGTAGGTGATCAGTAAAAAGGAGGTGGAAGAAATCCCTGATTCCTAATTTCCATTTTAAAAATGTGTCATCCTTCAAATTAAAAGATTTTCTTCTATGGTATTGAGACACAAGCTAAAACAATCATAAATACATGAAATGGAGATTCAGCATTGTATTTGGTAGTTGAGATTCTTGAGCTATTTAAAAATAAAGGATATTTAATTAAAATTAAAAGGATCTTTAATGGGAACTACTATCGTTCAGTTGACTGAGTCGGGGGCCAAGGACGAAGAATTGGTGAGTGTTCTTTCTGTGAAGGGGCTAGAGTTGCTGTTGTTGAGCCTTCTAGGATTCCTGCTCAATTTTGACATTCAACTTACAGAAGACTAAATCTTAATAAATCTCTGGGTTTTAAGGAAGCCCCAGCTCTATTCATTTAATGTCTCATAATGAGACTTCAGGCACCATGTGGATTTTGCCTGGCCCATTCATGAAACAGATATTTATTGGGTCCCTACTACGTATCAGGCTCGGTTTGGTTTCCAGAGAGGAACAAATGGGCCACTTCCCCTGCCCTCATGGAGTTTACATTCTAGTTGGAGACAGATTATAAAATGTGAAATAATGGACAGTAATTCCAAGTTTCTATAGTACCATTCCAGTGAATATCTCTTATTTTGGCTTTTTGGTAACAACAAACCAGTTTTTCCTGGCATATGGTCTTGGTAGACTATCAGTCAAGGGATCTTGTCGGGGCTAACCACAAAGTGGGCATGTGCCCAGGTTTGACCAGTTAGAGTCTCCTTCCTGAAAATTTGAAGGGCTGGGTGTTAATACCATGGGCATGTGGCCAAATTCTGAAGAAAAGCCACCGCTGATATCACAGAAGAGTCATGGACAGTCATAATGGGCTGGACCTGTAATTTCAGGCTAACTCTTGCTTTATTTTGCCATTGATATTACTGAGTTATTAAATTTTGTTGACCCTAAATTGCTGGTGCCCCCTTTTTGGAAATCAATAGGGATTGTTATGAAGGAAAATTTAAGCATAGACCATAGGATGATGGGATCAGCATGGAAGAGAGCTTGGGAATTGCACAGATTTGGGTCCCAAATAAAGCTTTGTCACTGGATAGCTGGGTAACACTTGTAACACCAGTTCTGTGGGGTTTGGGGGTGTTTTAAATCTAGGTGGCCTACTGTAGTGTGCATGCCCACAAATGTCAGCTCTTTTCCCTTACCTACACTCTCTGCCCCCACACCCCTATCCCATACTATCTTCATAATTCCTATGTTGCCAGATTTGTCAGAAATTTAAAATGTGCAATAAGAACTCAGGGGAAAGACAGGAAATAGAAAAAACTGGAAAGCCATCTAGTGAATTCTCAGATATTGTGGGCTTGGAGTCAAGTGTGGACTGAAAACTCAACAACTGGCTAGGTCTGTGTCTCGTGAACTCTGCCTGGCATGAACACTTCTGTTTCAGCACATCTGTGATTGCCATATCACCAGCATTTGCAGAATGGAGGATTAATTTTATTGTGCACTGGATCAGCAGATCTGGTGACATAATATTGCACTACGAAGAAGGATTACTCACCAGTTTCTGGATGCTACATTTTTAGAAACGAACTCCACTTAACGATAAGTGTTGGATCTAACAACTTCCCCCTTTTCCTCACTCCCACTCTCCAATCACCCAACCAACAAATATCACTTAATGCAAAAACCAGCTCTCTTGGGACCAGATGGATACAATTTTTCTTCAAGATAAAACTCTAGATATTCCCCCAAAGTAAAGGTTTTGTTATACTTCTTCAGTTATTAAAAACAGATGTCTCGTGTTTATAATGATGGTTCTGAGCAGTTTTTTCTCTTCTGGGTTTATGGAAAGCAATTTGCGTAGGGTAAAATAATATAGCATTTGTGAGTCATTTTTGAGGAAAAAGTAGGGAAATTATACAGTCTACAAGCCAGACAGGATTTGGTTATAAGGAAATATGGCTGTATCCCAAGGCAAACAAAGAGGAGACCTTGTTTTTATTCCTCTCAGAGACTCACTCAGGGCTTGGACTATCACCTTGTCACCTATGACCTCCATTTGCAGAAAAGGGCACATGGAGCTGGGCTTTTCTCCAGCTCTAGTGTTTGGCAGAGCTCAGTGGGATGAGGCGTCCTGTCCTTTCTGTACCTACCACCCAGCCAGTCCCGTTGCCCTTCCCTGGTGTCTTTTTCCAAGCACTTTTTTTTCATTCTCATGCGGGCTATCACAGAAACTTATTGTTTCTCTAGGTAGCGCATCTGAAAAATTATTTCTTCCTTTCTTGATAGCCTCATCTTTGTCCATTCTTCTGTCACTTCTGCTTGCAGATAGATGGTTAACCAGCGTTGGGCTCCTGTGTTCCTCAGCTGGCTGCGAAGTGTGGAGTGAGTAGGGCCCTGTAGATAAATGTAAAAATGAAGTGTGTGAGTGTGTGAGTGTGTGAGTGTGTGTGTGTGTGTGTGTGTGTGTGTGTGTGTGTGTGTATTGGCAGTGGGATTCCTTTGCTGAGTGCTTATTACATGTCAGGCATTGCTCTAAGTTAGTCTTGAGAGTTTGTTACATTTAATTTTCAACATATCTGTATGAGGTAGAGTTTAGACAGACCTGCATTTAAACCCTATTTTATCATATATATATATATATATATGTATATATATATATATATATGCTTATAGGTAGGCTGTATCCATATTTGGCTAATTCCTGTATTCTATATTTGTATGGTTCCCAAAACTGCTTTATCTGTTATTTAGCCAGGGAAGGTTTTTTTTTTTTATTAAAAATGATTTTTAAAAAGGATTCTCTCGTTTTCTTTATGTTTGAAGCTCTCATAACCAAAATGGATATTTGCCATGTTCATTTTTTTTAACAGCAAAAGTAAAAAAAATGATCAAAAGTATACAATCTGCTTTCATTTAGTCTATGGAAGTAGCAGACAGTAAAATATAATAGTCTGCTTATTCTGCTGTGATTGACAGCCAAAGCTTAGAGCAATTTTCACTCTGATCAAATAGCAAGGTTTCTCCCATAACCTTGAGGTCCAAACCTCACTGCCCTTTATTGTGAAATTTTGTGCCCTTTGACCCTTTGGAGGGACAGAGTCCCACATCTTCTAAGTCTTCCCTCAGTCCTCTGCTGACGTGTACAGTAAATGACTGATTGTCTCTATTATGTGACCATGATAAACACATAGAAATACCTAACTCATTTTAGCAAAACTTATCCTAATTGGAACTATAATCAAAGGTTACTAGAATGCTCCAGAAACTTACCTGGGGACCTGGATTTGGTGTCTTCAGAAGTTTTGGTAAAATAAGTGGTACCTTCTTTATGCTTGTATTTTCCTTCCTTCCAAAGGGGGAATGAAGGAGGAAAAAAAAAATTGAAAGGAAAGCTAAAGCATCTCCTCTTGCACCATCTTCCCTTCTCTCTTTCTCTGTAGCAGAAAGTGACATGGGGCCATGGGGCAGGTTCAGGAGGTTATGTACATCAAGTCCTTATCACCTGAGCTATTTCATGTGTAATGGAAAACTGCAGCTGAAAACATCCCAGAGGAAATGTTCTCTCCTAGGGCAGCCAGCGTCCTTTTCATCTTCACCTGAAGGCAGACCTCACCCAATTTAATGCATCATTTAGTTTGGCATCAGGGAAAAAAGCCTCCTCGGGCCTTTGGGCTCCACAAAAAGACTGAGCCAGAGGGTTACTGATTCTCACTTCCTCATTCAAAACCCCTTCTTAAGGGAAACTGCAAAAATGGACATGGAGCCAAATGAGGAGGTTGAAGAGTGCACGCCTTAAATGACAGAGAAGTGCTTTCTCTAAAGCTTCCAGTCCTGTCACCCAGGAGATAGAAGGAGCTCTGGATGCATTTATAGACATGTAGGAAGGAAGGGAGGGAGGGAAGAAGAGTTATTGAGAACCCATGATGTCAAGGCACTGTACCAGTCTTTTGGCATTATTACAGCCAATTGTCACAATGCCATTTGTATTTTTATTATTCAAACTCTATTTGGTAGATTAGCCAACAAGGGTTGGGTAATTTTTCTAAAGATGCAGAAATAAGGGGCAGAAACAGGATTAGAACCTAGGTCATCTGTCCTCCAGTTTTTCCCCTCTCATTTTTTCGTATGCTCTGGGGTCCAATATTGCCTCCAGAATCTCCAACTAAAATCAGACTAGAGTTCTGTCCATTGGAGGCCCTGGTGCCCTCTCAGCTTTAGAGAACCCAAGGCAAGGCCAGTTAATGGCTTACCTTCAGAGCCAACCAGGAGAGAAGCCCCTTGACCCATCAGGAGGAAAGCACAACTGCAGAGTGGCTGTCTGGAGGTGGGGCTGCCCCCCCCAGACATGTCCCAGTCTTGGGATATCTGCTGGACAATATTGGGCCCACAATTCCCTGTGAGTCAAATGTCCCTTACTAATTTCTTTATTCTTTCTAAATCTGAAAAAAAAAAAATCTTTGGATGGGGAGACCTCTGGTTGCTTTTCTACTAATCTGTATTCTCTGTCTCTGTATCCTACAAATGCATGCTGAGACTATTATAATTTTAAAATTTAATTTGATGGTTCTGTGCACTAGTCATGTTTTATCTTGCTTAGAGTAAATCGTTATGGAATTTCATGCAATCATTTGATCAGCCTACCATGATTTGAAAGAGGAGTTGTGTCTCTTTTCAACTGATAATCCTGTTTAATATCTGTGTGATTCACTACAAGATGCAGTGTAATGTTATCTGCCAATATTGTGTATAATATACGTGTGCCAAAATATTTCTTGCCTACTGTTATACAGTTTTGAATACAATGTTTGAAAGTTCTTTTGTGTTTTATCATTTAAGCAAAATATTGACAGAACAGGTTATCTTTTAAGAAGATTGGGTAGTTTCAATGTGTGTGAGAGATACTTGTGGAGAAATTCAGTGTAACTGGGTTTGTTATAGAAATGGTATTTTAATATCATGATAAGTAAAAATCTTTCTTATTAAATCTTGTATAATAATTGTTGAAATGATAGCATCCTTTGTCATTTAAATGAGTGGTCTAAGAATTTTGAGTTACTGGACTTGGTCAGATGCTAACTTCTCCGTTATTAAGCTATATATTCTTGGGCACATTAAGTGTGTTCTCTAGGTCTTATATTTCTCATCTGTAAAATGGAATAATAACACCTACTTAAAGCATTTTTTTGGGAGGTAAGAATTAAATGAAGTAACTCATGAATGTACCTGGTACATGACAGACACTTAGAAGATAGAATTTATTGTTATCAGTCCTAGAGAGCCAGGCTTATTTTTTCCTCTTTTGACTAATATTCTGAATTGAAAACTCTCAAGACCACAAAAGGACACCAGTCATAATGTACAAGTATTTTTGGAATGTTTGGAAATGGAAATCAGCCTTCCTCCTAATCTGATAATTCTAACAGAAATGGAAATACACAAAGATAGTTATATTAAATATTTACATACAGAGAAACTCCTGTCTATAATGCAGATGTTATGATAGATGTCAGTATTGGTATTCAGATGCTTCATGTTTGCATTAGTAATAAGTTATGGTTAATTAGAGTAAGTAAACCAAGAATACACAGTAGTATAATTTCCTTTTTCATCACCAAAGAATGTGTACATGTCACTTATGTTTAAAGAACTCTCCTTCTACAACGTACTCTACATATAATATGATGACTACAGTGGTTTTTACCAGATGAAGCTATATAATATGACAAGTATTTCATAAAGGAAATTATTTTTATCTTAAAGGGGGAACTAAAAGCTACACACAAAACAACACATTATAACCCATTAGAGGTTTATTATACATGAATTTTTTCTAAGCCTTTTTTAGGTGTATCTATATTTTCAATTCCTATTGTGTTGTTAGCTAATGAGTTCTTTGAGGAGTTACCTGGTGAGTTGGAAAAAAACACAGTTTCCTGTTCAAATGCAAACATACTTGGTGATACTAGGAGTTCTTGAGTTTAGTTTTTTTTCTCTGTCAGTATAGAGGGAGGTGCCTCCCTAGCAATACCAAGTTCATAGGGAGTTTGTGAAAGTCAAATGAGATTATGGATATCAGAGAATTCTGTTGCCAAAGCACTATACAGATGCAAGCAACTTACTTAAGTTGCATCTTCTGGCTAAAATGAATTTCCTCATTATGGTGTCCTAACTTGTGCCCTAGATATTTTTCCTTCAAGTGTTACTGTGGTCCATGTATACAATGGAATATTACACAGCCATCAGAAAAGATAAATGCCCAACTTTTGTATCAGCATGGATGGGACTGGATGAGTAATGCTGAGTGAAATAATTCAAGCAGAGAAAGTTAATTATCATATGGTTTCACTTACTTGTAGAACAAAAAGAATAACATAGAGGATATTAGGAGAAGGAATGGAAATCAGAGGGGGTGATGAACCATGAGAGACTATGAACTCCAGGAAACAAAGTGAGGGTTTCAGAGGCAGGGCGGGGGCGAGGGGGAAGGGGATAGGTTAGCCCAGTGATGGGTATTAAGGAGGGCACAGATTGCATGGAGCACTGGGTGTTATACACAAACAATGAATCTTGGAACACTACATCAAAAATTAATGTATGGGACGCCTGGGTGGCTCAGTCGGTTAAGCCGCTGCCTTCGGCTCAGGGCATGATTCCAGAGTCCTGGGATCAAGTCCCGCATCGGGCTCCTTGCTCAGCAGGGAGCCTGCTTCTCTCTCTGCCTCTGCCTCTGCCTGCTGCTCTGCCGCTTGTGCTCTCTCTCTGACAAATAAATGTGTATTGTATGGTGATTAACATAACACAATAATAAAAAAAGAAAGAATTTGGTGGACAAATATATATCAAAGACTTTATGTGCCAGAATTTCTTTAATCGGTATGATGAAAAACAAAACACCTAAAGAGACTAATTTTGTCACAGATTCTCACTAGATATTGTCAATGACTTTTAAAGTATAATTGATGATTAATTTATTAAAATACATTCTTTCTTTCCCAAATCTTTTAATTACTGCATATATTAAGGAAGCATAGAAAAAAAGGACAACATACATTATTTTCAGCACATTGTAATACATTACCTATTTTACCTTCATTTCTTCTGAGAAAATTAATTGTAGATTTAATTACCTTCCATTTCCCAAGAACTTAACCCTTGAGCAAATAAGAAGTGGGTCTTCTTCCTCTTTAAGTTTATTTAATAATATCCTTGAAGATGTAATGTTCCTTGAGGATGGAATATAAATATAGGCTCTCAAGACCACTTATATAATGGACACGTATAGTTCCCAATAGTGACCTTCCTGACCCCCAAATCATAAAAAGAAAACCCCACAAATTACTGGATTTAAATACTCTTTCTTATAGGAAGTCTCCCTCAATTCACATTCACAAGTTTGATCAACTGTAAATCTGTCTCCCAACTATTTTGCCTTGATATTTTTGAACATCACTAGATATATTTGCCAATATAGACCAGGACAATCAAAAAGGAAATAATATGAGAGCTAGGCAGAGGGAAGGCTTTCCTAGCAATAGATGCCTTCAGGAGGGGAAATTTAGTCTCAAAAAGAATTCAGGGGAGCCTGGGTGGTTCAGCTGGGTAAGCGTCAGTTAAGCATTGGACTCTTGATTTTGGCTCAGTTTATGATCTAAGGTCCTGTGATTGAACCCTGCATCAGTCTCCATGCTCCGCAGGGAGTCGGCTTGGGGATTCTCTCTCTCCCTTTGCCCCTCCTCTCCTCCTGCTGTCTCTCTCAAATAAATAAATAAATAAATCTTTAAGAAAAAAAGGAATTTAAGTATGTAATTAGGTAGGGAATGGCATAAGCATTGACTTCCTTTCCTGAACTACCTTTCTGGTTCCAGTTTTCTCTTTAATCCTTTGTACTAAATACATCATAGTTCATATTACTGGCTTCCTGAAGTAAACTGATATTAGCATAATCAAAAAGACACAATATCTAAAAGCACTAGGATATTTTAAAACAAATCTGCTCAAGAAAAGATGATTATGCTTTACATGAGGAAATATTTTTACCGTTAGCTTTACGTCTCTAACAATTTTCTGGCCAAGAAGAAAGCAATAAATACCTACTCATGCTCAACTAATCTCAAATAACTTTTTCACAATCCATTTGTTTTGAAGTGCCAAATGCATATTCAGGATGTCACCTCTCTGCCATTTCTTTATCACTTTTGTTGGATTTGCTAGTTCAAAAGAAATCTGTCTTGCAGAATTAACCTTAATCACATGGATTGAGATCAATAGTAAAATAAAATATTACATGTTGTCAATTGAAACATTTAATCACATTTAATCTTACAGATCAGATTTAGGAGGTTATGAAATATGAACAATTCACACAAGAACAATGAATGATAATTACTGAAGATGCCTGTAAGATACATTTTATCTGTTAACGCCCATTTGTTTTTCCAAAGGATGTTATGGTCTGCCATTGACTCTTTAGTATTGTCCCTATCATCAGGAATAAGAAGACTATGAGTTGTTTAAGAAAGTTTGACCTGGAAAAACCTACAATGTGCAAATAATTTAGATTATAATTAACAAAGAATGCAGTGAAAGTTCATACTTGACTAGATTTTTGACTAGCTGTGATGACTAAAATCTCTTATCAGAACTTTGAGTGTGAAGGAGATTACTAACTTCAAGTAGTCAGCTGCATCTTTCTCAGACACTATTTTTCAATTATATTAGTCAGGGTTCTTCAGAGGAACAGAACTGTTAGAAGCTATAGGGATATACTTAAGAGGAGATTTCTTATAAGATTTGGCTTATGTGATTATGGAGGCCAAAAAGACCCACAATCTGCAATCTGCAAGCTGGAGAAACAGGAAAGCTGGTAGTGTACTTCCTGTTAGAGTCCAAAGGCCTGAGACCCAGGAGTTCCCATGTTCCAGCCTGAGAAGAGAGAAAGAATTTGCCCTTTGCCTTTTTGTTCCATCTAGGCCCCAGTGAGTTGGATATCTTCCTACATTGGTGAGGGCAAATTTCCTTACTCAGATTTCAGTTTGCTGAATCAAATGCTAATCTCTTCCAGAAACACCCTCACAGACAAACTCAAAAATAATGTTTTATCAGCAATCTGGCTACCATCCCTTAGCCCCAGTCAGTTTGACACATAAAATTAACCATCACACCAACCCAATGGCTTCATTTGGTTGAGTAGCTAAGCATACTTTCCATAAGTAAAAGTGAAATCAAAGCGGATTGTCTCCTTCTTTCTTCTTTCCTTCTTTCTTTTCCCTTCCCTTTCCCTTTCTTACATTTATTTTTGTCTTTTCTTTTCTTTCCATGCCCCATTCTGTTCACCTTTAAAATGAAAATGGACTCACCAGCTCCATGTAATCAAATGTTATAAATCAATGTAATTATAACCAAGAAATTAAAGTTGTATTAAGTTAAGTGAAAGTTTACGTCTAAAATAAATATGAAGGTGGACTTAAAAAGAAAATGTATAAACTCTCTTTTTCTTTAATATTGCAGTAGGCAGGATAATGCTCTCCACCCTACTTCCAAGGATGTCCATATCCTAATCCCTGGAACCTATGAATAAATTACATCATGGAACAAAGGGGAATTAAGGGTGCAGATAGAATTAAGATTGTTAATTTGGTGGTTTTACCTCAGGAAGATTATCCTGCAATATCTGGGTAGACCCAGTATAACCACAAAGGTCTTTCAAAGTAGAAAAGGGACACTGAAGTGGTGGTCAGAGTGATGTGATATAAAAAGAAATCAACATGTCATTGTTGGCCTTGAAGATGGAGGAAGGGGACTGTGAGTTAAGGAATGTGAGAAGCCTTTAGAAGGTGGAAAATGCTAAGAAATATGTTCTTCCCTAGACACTACAGAAAAGAATTCAGTTCTACTCACACCTTGATTTTAACCCAGTGAAATGTGTTGAACTTTCAACCTATAGAACTGTAGGATAATATATTTGTATTGTTTTAATCCAGTAACTTTTTGTTAATTTGCAGGAGCAATAGAAAACAAACACAAATCTGTTCTCCTTTCTATAATAATTTCTCTTTAGTATTAATTTCTGCTGAGGAAGAATTTGCAAAGGAGTCTGTCTGTCTTAACTTGGTTTATGGTAAAAGGAGGAATTGCCTAGAGTGAGTCAAAACTGATATTTTCTGTTGCCCTTGAAACTGGTGTATTTGTAGAATGAAAGCTTTTATTGTTATTCTGAAGCATTTTCTATTTTATTTGCAAGAGCTTTGTTGACTTTCACTGATTTCTTTCTTAGCCTGAGTTACCCAAGAGAGAGCAGAGTCTGAGAGAAGAATTTGCATTTAGGTAGTTTACTTGGGAAATGATCCCAGGAATCAGCAACTGGAAGCATTTGTCCATTGGCTCCCATTTCCTGTTGGTTGAGGGTTATCTCAGGGAGGTTAACTCCCCAGCACCTGGGCTGTGCAAGCATCCATGTCCAGTAAACTCCGACTCCTTCAGTATCAGAGAAACACCATGGCAAGCCAGAAGATACGCTTGAAGCAAGATGTGGTCAGTATTGGAACTCTTCACCCCTTTGCCATGTAACTGTCACCACAGCCACAATAGCAAATGGAATCAGAAGATCAAGAGGAAGTGAAACAGGCCACAAAGATCATCTGATACGGTCTACTCCCTGCTTGTGCCACATATTAAGACCAATTTGTCATTGAATCTTCAAAGTGCTCCTTTCTTTGTATGCTAGGTTACTGGGAAGAGGAACACAAAGATAAGATGCATCAGTCACAGCTTCCAGGTTAATGGAATTCCCACTGTTTTCCTTAGTAGAAGCAGTGGTACCAAGACCTCTAATCCTGCCAAACCTAAAGATGTGGGGACAGGAAGCACACATTCTGTAAGTAGACCACTGTGAATGATAGTGAGGAGGGACAAATCCTTCTCCCACCCTCTGATATCTAGACCTATTTATTCTAGCTACTGGGGGCACAGCATAGCTGTTTGTTTAGTTCATATACTTGATTTTGGTGAATAATGTCCCAACTCCATATAGGCCTTTGTCTTGAATTATTACTTTAATTGAGCCTTTAGTAAGCAATTCCATTGCTCCAGCAGGCTGGCTGTTTCCATGTGTTGTACTATGTGGTAGAAGTACTGGATCCCTCACTCATACATCGATTGTTGCCCATTCTTCCCTGTAAAATGGGTCTCTTGATTTGAAGTGATAGTATGTGGGAATCCTGTGACAGTAAATCAAGCATGCTATATGCCCTTGAATAGTGGTGCTGACAGAGACATGGCAGACAGGAAAATTAGTGCCATATGGGAGTGAGTATTAATTGCAGTAATGATGAATCACTGTCTTCTCCAGGGTGAAAGGGGTCTGATGTAATCAACCTGACATTAAGTGTCTGGCTGATCTCAAGCTTTGCTACTTTATTAAGGGCTTTATATCAGGTTGTTAACACTTTGGCAGGTTGAATGTTCAGTAGCAAAAGCTAAGCCTTGGTGAGTGGGAGACCATACCACTGAGGACATGCATAGCCTCTATTCCTGCCACCATGGTGATTCTATTCTTGACCCCACTGTGCAAACAGGGGGGTAGTAGATGAGGGAGGTGGGCTGAGGATGAGTCACAGGATGAGTCAGCCTTATTGTTGAGTGTTTCCCCTGACTTGGATGCTCTCGGGTGGGCAGTAGCATGAGATCTGTTTCCACTTTGTACCCACTTCAAGCGGGTCCATTATGTGCTTCTTCCCTAGACATTTTTTTTTTCTCTTTAATCTTCCGAATTTGCTCCTTCCAGGCCCTGACCAACAAGCCAACCCATTTTCCAATACTCAGGAGTCTATATATATATCTTTCTCATGCTACTTTTTTACTACATAAAAAGTAAAAAAATCATACATACTGCTCCCAGCTTTGTCCTTGGAAGGACTGTCCCTTGCAACTAACATTTAGGTCCATCCCCTAGAAGGACTATATTAGGAGAGCAGTCCATTTTCAGTTTGTTCCAACATATTGTGCTGACACAGCTATAAACCAGGTCCAAGATTTTTCCTCTTCCATCAGGAGCTTTAGGAATACTTCCCGTGCCTCAATAAGATGTGAGGTATGAATAGAGGTTTTAGGCATTAACGCCGCAGAAGTAAGTGATGTAGGAGTCAGAAGTCCTGTTCATGTAGTTTTTTTGTATCCTCTGATTTTTCTTGGTCCTGATTTTGTGCCATTTCCATAGTATGATAGGTTGCTGCTGCACTTGTCTGACTCTATAACTTGGTAGATCTGAAAATACCAGTTCATAATGGGCTGCAACGTGTACATAGCCATTCGATCAGGTATTTAATCTCTACTAGAGCTTAATAACAGCCAGGGGCTACTTTACAAAATGTGTTGTTTCTGCCACAGAAGACAGTCTTGCTCCAAAATCTGAAATGTATTATCATTTTCCAAAGACCTAACACTTGTGTTCAGCATGCTTCCATCTATTTACTATGAATACCCCTGGTGTCATTGAATTTGTTGGATTATGTAGTCTGGAGGGTAGGGAATCTTGTACTGCAGACTGGATTTGTTGCTGAGCTTTTTTTTTGCTCTGGGATCCATTAGAATTTGTTAGTTTCCAATTGTCCAACAACTAAATCAGAGTGGTCCTAAGAGCACTATGTGCTGCCTCCAAAACCCAAGTACTACATCTTTTTCTTAGTGATAGGGCATGCAAGATGCAACAATGTGTCCTTTGTTTTAAAAGGGATATCCTGGGGCGCCTGGGTGGCTCAGTGGGTTAAGCCTCTGCCTCCAGCTCAGGTCATGATCTCAGGGTCCTGGGACCAAGCCCCGAATCGGGCTCTCTTCTCGGCTGGGAGCCTGCTTCCCCCCCACCCTGCCTGCCTCTCTGCCTACTTGTGATCTCTCTCTCTCTCTGTGTCAAATAAAAAATAAATAAAATCTTTAAAAAAAAGGGGAGGGGAATATCCTGACATGCTTCAGATTATTGAACTCCTAAACACTTTATTCAATACAATAAAGCAAGTATAGCAAGATGTAAATTATAGAATCTAGGTGTTGATATTCAGGGATTTGCTATAAAATTATTTCAACTTTTTTATGTGTTTGAACATTTTCATAATAAAACATTGAAAAAACACTTTTATTTATCATAAGGAAACCTTATTAACCTTTATAGGGGTTCTCTTCTAGCCTGTGATATGCATGTGTCTAAATAGGACAGCCAGAGTACTTATCAGTTGTGACTCTCCAGCCTAATTTGTATAACCTCATTAAGAAAGTGTACTAGTGGGCACCTGGGTGGCTCAGTGGGTTAAGCCTCTGCCTTCGGCTCAGGTCATGATCTCAGGGTCCTGGAATCAAGTCCCGCATTGGGCTCTCTGCTTGGCTGGGAGCCTGCTTCCTCCTCTCTCTCTCTGCCTGCCTCTCTGCCTACTTGTGATCTCCCTCTGTCAAATGAATAAATAAAATCTTAAAAAAAAAAAAAAGAAAGTGTACTAGTGTGATGCTCTATGGAATATCAGGATGATCAAAGTTCTTCTGGACTTGATTATAACAGAATAGGTGGGCTGACCTCCCCTGCCTTTTTGTTTGTTTGTTTTTGAACACAGTAGTTTTACCATTCACTTGTGACAACTGGTAATCATCAAATTAACAATGGTTATCTGCAAAAGTTATTACACTATCTGTGCTGTCATTGCTTGAGGTTGATCAAATATATAGAGTCACAGACATTTCCTACTTTAAAGATATCATATTAATCAGACTTGGTTTACCACCAGTCTTTATAAATCCAGACCTAGAGAAAGAACTAGGTCTGGAGACACATGTATGATCTTAATATAGTAAATAATCCCCTGCTTTAAAATAAAAATCTTTGGATAGACTTTTTTAGGGTAGTGTTAGGTTCACAACAAAATTAAATAGACAATATGGAGGTGTCCTACCTATATACCTCCTGCCCCCACACATGCACAGCCTACCCCATTATCAACATCCCCTACCAGAGTGGTACTTTTGTTACAATGAACCTGCATTGGCACATTATTATACAATGCCCATAGTTTACTTTAGTATTTTGCTCTTTGTGAACATTTTATAGGTTTTGATCATGTATAATGATATGTTATTTACTATTGTGGTATCATACAGATTAGTTTCAGTGCCCTAAAAATTCTCTATGCTCAGCCTATTCATCCCTCCCTTCCTGCTGCCATTAACAACCATTAATATTTTCATTGTCTTCATAGTTTTGCCTTTTCCAGAATGTCATATAATTGGAATCATATAGGATGTAGCCTTTTCCATATTGGTCTCTTTCTCTTAGTAACATCCATTTAAGGTTTTTCCATGTCTTTTTATAGCTTGATAGGTTATTTCTTTTTAGCACTGAATAATATTTCATAGTTTGTCTTTACCATAGTTTGTTTATCCATTCACCTATTGAAGAACATCTTGGTTGCTTCCAAGTTTTGGCAATTATGAATAAAGTGTCTATAAATGACTGTTAAGTTTTCGGTCAATTTTGGTAATTACCAAGGAGTACTATTGCTGCATGATAGGGTAAGACATGTTTAGTTTTGTAAGGAAGTGTAAAATTGTCTTCCAAAGTGGCTGTATTAATTTGCATCCCTACCAGCAATGAATGAGGACTTCTGTTGCTCCACATCCTTGCCAGCATTTGGTATTGTCAGTGTTTTTGATTTTTGCCATTCTGATAGGTGTAAGTGCTATCTTGTTATCTTAATGACATACGATGTTGAACATCTTTTCATATGCTTATTTGCTGTCTCCATATCTTTTTTGGTAAAATGATTTTTCAGGTTTTTGCCCATGATTTAATTGAGTTGTTTGTTTTTTTAGTTGTTGAATTTTAAAAGTTCTCTGTGTATTTTAGGTAATGGTTCCTTATCAGATATGTCTTTTGTGATATTTTCTTCCAGTCTGTGATATTTTTTTCTTATTCTCTTGACCCTTACCTTCTAAGAGTCATTTATGGTGACTAATCTCTTTAATTCTTCCATGGATGTAGCATTACTTTTAATTTACTATCAGCCTGGAGATGAGGTGCAGTTGCAGGAGCTTCCACTTGGCCCTGTTTACCATAATGGCTTTTACTCCACATGTTAAGGAATCAGTGAAAGGATTCTAACAGTTTCTAAATGTATGCACTTAGGGACAGGGGAAATTACAAGTGAATACTTGAGTCCACTAGATTCACTGTGAATTGATCTTTAGTCATTTCTTTTAAAATAGTAAATGCACGCTAAGGAAATGAGAACCCTGAGAACTTTCAAGCCCAGCTGGATGTAGAGCATGAGCTGTCACTCATACCATAAGACCAAAGATGCCATGATGACTCTGTGGAATGCTTGGACTTAAGGATTTCAGGTGAAAGTTTAAGTGTCTGTTTCTCCCTATAACATGGAAATATTAATTACACCTACTTCATGGACCTATAATGAGAATTAAATTAGAAGATAATGCTGGCATTTAGTATGTTCTCATTCATGCTGGTTATGGTGCTAATGATAGAGTTAATGCTGCCTATTTTAAAAATATAGCTCTTAGAACTAGCTCTGTGAGGCAGTGCTGAATAATGAAAGGAGAAGAATGAGATACAGAAGAAGAAAGAAAAGGTGAAAGGAAAAGAGAAGAAAAATAAAAAAAGAACAAAGAGGGTAGAAAAAGGAAGGAAGAGAAAGAGATAAAGAAAAATGTTGGAAGAAAAAAGACAAAGAAAAAATTAAGAAAAAAACCTCTCTGTATGCATGAATAGAGATACAGGCTTGCCAAATGCTGTTGGCTATTAAAAGTTTCCCTGAGTATACTATAAGACTGGAATGCATTTCAACAACTAAGCACAAGTAAGGCCAAAGTTTCAGGTTTAGAACCATAGTCATGATGATCTTCTATGCCAGTTATCTATTGTTGCCTAGTAAAAATCATTCCACACTAGAGCGGCTTACAAAAATAATTAATTATTAGCTCTCATATTTCTGTGGATTGACTGTGCTCAGGGGATGGTTCTTGCTTGGGATCTTTCACACAGTTGCAGTCAGATACCAACTAGAGTCATCTGAAGTCTTGACTGAGCATTATGGCCAAGATGATTGATTCAAATGTCTGGTACAGATGGTGACTGTTGGCTAGCACCTACAAATGTTATCTTCACTGGTCTTGAGCTTCCTCACTTTATAGCAGCCTCAAGAAAGTCAGACTTTTCAGTTGATGGCTCAGAGCTCCAAGAGGGCACTGCAGAAGCTACCAATCTTCTTAAAGTTTAGTCCTGGAGATAGCACAAATTTACCTCTATCATATTCTGTTGCTCAAGTAAGTGACGAATGTCAGCCCATAATCAGTGGGAGGAAAATAGACTCATCTCTCAATGGGATGAGTAGCAAAAAATTTGCACCTACCTTCTTTAATTTACTGCACCTGTTCTCAAAGGACACCATGTAGGAGACAAGCATGATTTCTGGATCCACACAAACCAGCAGCACAAACACCATTAGATATAATTGCAAGTGTGGAGTTAAAAATAGAGTAAAAGTTATGATCTTTGTCCTGAGGAGACTTAACACCTAGTTAACCTGAAAGGAAAATAAGTGCTATTTAGAAAAAAATATTAATTTACCTTTGTATTTTAGAGGAAGAACGAGCATCCATAATGATACCAGATACTCAGATACCACTGGATTTTTGTTGTCAAGCTTGATAAGATTTTTGGGATGAAAAAAATAAGACCTTCTTGCACAAGGCCCAATTAGAAGGTTACCCAAAATGGATAGGTTTCTTTACATTAAGAAATTAACTTTAATTCTGGATTTTGTGGTGATTTTTTTTTTCAAAAAGAAGAAAAAAAATGGAAAAAAGTGACTAAGGAAAGAAAATTTCCTGAGCATTTCCAGGAAGGACAGAGGGTCTTGAGGGCCTGAGGAGGTACACTCCAAATTTGTTTGGGATGACATAATCACTTATTAGCAAATAAACAACTTTTAAGTCCCCTTCAATGCAGAATTCAATACACACTGTTTATAAAAATCAAACCCATAGTATTATTACTTTTGCATAAAGAAATTTATACATGTTTGGTATTTTAAGCATTTGTAATTTGTTTAAGAGAATTTGGCTTCTTAGAGTAAATGTCAGATTTATGATTCAAATTTTACACATGGAATTGCATTATTGGTTTAGACTTAAAATTTTATGTTTAATTTATGACATTTGTATGATTTCCTTAAACACTTTGGAAGAGTTTGTGAAGTCAGAAAATATATTTAAAGGAAAAATGAATATATTGAATTTATAAATACAGCTAAGAATATTTTAAGGCACTTAATTAAATCTGTAAATGGGCCAAATATTCATAAAAGGCCTTTAAAAATGTTTGCTGAAATGCGTTAGGCTTATAGGTTTTGTGGGGTAACTTTAAAAGAGTAAGAAAGTTTTGATATTGTAATCATAATGAACTGAATATTAATTTTTATCTTTTTAAGATTTTATTTACTTGAGAGAGAGAGAGCGAGAGAGAGAGACAGAGAGAGAGAGAGCAATGAGCAGGGAGCCAGATGCTGGGCTCAATTCCAAGACCCCAGAATCATGACCTGAGCCAAAGATGACATTTAACCAATTGAGCCACCCAGGCACCCTTATATTAATTTTTATAACAAAGTAAATCACTAAATATTATTGTCTCTGCACAAAAGTTACCCTGAAGTGCATTTAAAAAGTTCACTTTTAACAGTATTCATCCTTTGATAATTCTAGCATATGGGATATCCACCTATCAATAGGCTACTTTTCAGACATTTTGAAATTGTGAAGATATCTGAGTAGGTTCAGTCAAAAAACCACAGTGGCTTTTAGACATCATCTGATTCTTCTCTCCTGGTCTTTTGATGCTGTGATAATTCCCTGGATGATGATGTTTTTCCCAAGTAACGAGTAACCATAATGAATGTGTCAACTTTTATAAGTTAAGATTTTCTAACGCCATGGATAAAACGTTACACTTCTTGTTTTCTCTCTTCTCAGAAGCAGCTGGATAGACCAAGTTTAAAGTTTATCTGAATGAGGAACAAAGACTGGAAAGCTTTAGGCTAAAGGGATGTGTCCAAAACCTTGGGAACTGGTGAAGAAGGGGGATTAGAGTCAAAGTCTGTATGTAACCTTAACTACAGTGTTAACTAAGAAAATCATTATAGCAACACAGGTTGGCATGTTTATAGCTACTTTTCTTTAACAAAAGATTAGAAAATAAAGGAGAAAGGGAAGTGGATGAGACATTCCTGTGATCACACAGCCTAAAACAGTAGACTTCAAAGCTTCCGAAGCAACCATTCTTATAATCCAGTGCTTAAGTCCCCTTAAGTACCAACTGGCAAGGTACATTAGAACGGCTTAAATATTTATTAGGATTCCGGGTAGAAAATTTTCATTAGAGGCAATGACCATTGACATACATGGAGATAAAGATTTTATTTTTCGCATTATTTTAGTTAAAAAAAATCTTTATTTTGAAGAATGAACAACAAATTTTAAGAATACTGATCATTTGTTAGTTTCATGAGTTTTACAAATCTTGTCCAACCATTTATTTACTTATTTTTTCATTTGAGAAACATCTACAGGCCCCACTGTGTGCAGTGTTCTGCCTGGAGTTTCAGGGGCAGAATGAGATTAGTGGCATTAGAAGCCATTAGAAGTGTCTGGTATTAGTTGGGCTGGCCTTTCCCTAGCTCCTCTCAGGTACAGCTTTGGTCTAAGCTGATTCCTTAGCCCTTCCTAATGAGGACCAGGAAGATTTAGGAGCTTGCTGCTGTTGACTTGGTGAGATGTGAGTCTGGATCTGTAGAAAGTGTTCTGTTGCTGTTGTGTGGACTAAGCTGTACAATCAGCATGGGTTTCTCTTCCTGGTGGAGTCTGTGAGTGCACTGAGCTCCTACCTGGGAGCTGTTACTCTGCTTAGCTCTTGCCAGCATCTTTCCCATAGGTCTTATCTCAGTTAATTTAGCCTCAAATGATGGAAGGGAAGGGACCAAGGAGACAAGGAAGAAGAGGGCAGGAATCCTGGAATTATGATGCTCTTTTAGCCCAACTTCAGACTGGCCCATTGCCTGATGGTTATGTTTCTTTAGCCCATGCCCATCTAGTACCCTCCTGTACCATTGTTTGTCAGGTTCTCTGGTGTTCCATTCCTATCCTATCCTATCTTATCCTATCCTATCCTATCCTATCCTATGGAACTGCCATTTCCATCCTTAGATCTCTTTTTCCAGTGCCACCTAAGTCTGGTTCCTCCTTTCAATAACATTCTTGAGAATTTTACCTGTCTGGGATGTTGCCTTGATAGCCTTGGTAAACTAGTTGTTAACAAAACATTGAAACAATAATACTACCTTACTTTTGAATAGCATTCTGTAACTTACACAGTTCCAAGTAGTCCTGCCTGTTAGGGGCACCTGGGTGGCTCAGTCAGTTAAGCATCTGCCTCTCGGTTTCAGCTCAGGTCATGATCTCAGGGTTGTGAGATTGAGCCTGGCATCAGGCTCAGCTCGGAGTCTGCTTGAGAGTGTCTGCCTCTGTCCATTCCTCAGATAAATAAATAAATAAATAAATAAATAAATAAATAAAATCTTAAAAAGAAAATAAAGTAGTCCTACTTGTTAGATCATGGGGATGATTACTACTTCTTTCATTGAAATTCACATTTTCATAGAGATCAAACATAGTGGGGAGAATTTGCAGCAACTGAATTGACCTAATAATATTTCATTGATATTTATAAGTATAGAAAAATCATGTTAGCTATGTCATCATTTATGTCTTACAAGCTAATGTTGCCAGTATAGAAACTAATACTTGAGAGAAGTGAACAATTTTTGGAAGCTTCACCAATTCAATAAAAATTCATTATTCTAAGAAGCATTTTACAGAAAGTAAAATATAAAAAGCCAAGATACATATGAAAAAGTAGTCAAACATATTAGTAATCAGAGAAATGTAAAACATAACAATGAAATACCACTTTCAATCTATCAGATCGGCAAAGATATGAAATAATGCTTAATAACAAGTGTGTCTAATGTAAACTGCTAAAATATGGGCTTGGCACATTTCTAAAGAGCAATATGGAAACATATTGTCTTAAAAATGTACATACACTTGACACCACAATTCTACTTCTCAGAATATATTCTAAGAAATAATCAAATATGTATAAAAAGGATGCATCCTATGACATTGTTTATAATATGAAAAAAATATAAGCAACAAATATTCAAAAACAGGAGCTTGATGAAGTAAATGATAATATAGTTTTCAGAAAGGCTATTGTAGAGCAGTTAATGATATGGATAGATGATATGATGTATTTTAAGTAAAAGAAAAATATTTCAAAATATTATGTACCATATCATCCCATTTTAATTCTTTGTGCATGATATATGAATGGACTAAACACCAGAGGGATATGTGCCAAAATATTAATAATGGCTATCACTGAATGGTTTAATTATTGGATATCTAATCCTTCCCTTTAGTTATTTTTATACTCTAAATATTCCTATTCCCTTCATAAATAAAAAAAGATTAAAAACCATTATAAATAGAGAAAAAAGTAATTATCCTAATGATTACCCATGTGATCTAAGGCAGCAGGTCTGAAACATTTTGCTCTCAGGACCCCTTGATACACTCCTAAAAATTATTAAGGAATCTAAAGAACTTATTTATATGAGTTCTATATATTTATATTTATCAAATTAGAACAGAAATTTAGAAATTATTTGTGAATTAATTAAAATAATAATAAATCCCTTGCATGTTAACATATTTTTACAAAAAAAGTACCATATTTTTCTAAAGCAAAGATGTTGAGTGAGAAGATTTGCACTGTTCACATTTTTCAAGTCTCTTTAACATCTGACTTTACAGAGGATGGCTAGATTTTCATATGCTTCTACATTTAATCTACCATGGTATCACATGCTGTGTAGCCTCTGGGAAACTCCACTGTTCATTCATGACAGGACAAGAGTAAAGAGGAAAATAAAATCAGACATTTATTGCTGTAATGAAAATAATATTTATATGAAAATTGTTTGGAACTTGTAGACATTCTAAGAGAGTTTCAGAACCTTCTGGGATCCCCAGACCATGTTTTTAAGAATGACCAATTTAAAGTATTGAAGCTAGGTGATATGAAGAAATTAATCGTAATGAAAAGATAACAGTTGCAAATGTTTGTTGTGTGCCAAGACCCATGCTGATGGTTTATGAATACAGTTTTGTTTAATCTTGATCGCAACCATAAGAGCTAATTACCGTCATAACCTTCATGTCACAGGTGAGGAAACTGAGCCAAGAGGAGGCCAGCAACTTGATTATCCCCTCCAGGGCATTTGTCTCCAGTACTGGTCCTCTTGATCATTATCTACTGAGAGCACCTATTATCACCTCACGCCATTCTGAAGAAAGATGGCCTCGTGCTAGAGAACTCTGGAATGATACCGCAAGACTGGGCTCTAGAGTATCTGGAAGGTGTGTTTATTTATCAGAAAAAGCCCAATCTTAAATGCCATGGAATATAAAAACGTGGAATTCAGAGGATAGTGGAAAACATCCTTTCAGAATTTAGTGCACTGTCACCTTTTAGATCATAGGGTCAATCTCAGATGGGAGCACAGAGAACTCTCTTCCCTTGGCCTCCTTGCTGCCTGCCCTTCCCCCCACATCTCTCTTGGCTGTGGGACTTCTGCCCCTGTTCTTTGTATCAGGCCAACTTGGTGGAGCTGTTCACACTCAGATATTCATTCTGGAGAGCAGAAGTGAGCTATTAGGTTTTGCAGAGTGGAGCACCCATCAGAGAAGCAAACCTTCTCTTGCTAATAATGTTGAGCCATTTTCCTAGTATAACTTCAGTGCATTGGTATGCTGCCTAAAAGCACAAGCCCAATGAATTCTAAAAGCCAAATTTACTTGAAAGTTAACTAAGTTCAAAAGATAACTTATTTTAATATCTGAAATGATTTCTTTTCTGTGATAGTTTATCTGTCATCTGTACTTCCAAATGACTACTTTTAGGCCATCTTTTAAAAATATGCAGTGATTGCTCATTTTTATGACTGTGAATATGTGGAGGAGTTGGAGATACATCTGCAAAACCTTTTGTGGGCATATAAGAAAACATGTGGTCTAGATTTCTACTTTTTTTAAGATTTTATTTTTAAGTAATCTCTACTTCCCAAGTGGGGCTTGAACTTACAACCCCAAGATCAAGAGCTACACACTCTACCGACTAAACCAGCCAGGTGCCCCTAGACTTCTACTTCTCCTCCAACTCTGGTTTTAGTCACCTTGAAAAAAATCTTCTCTATTAGTCCAAATTATTCTATTAGGAATTACCTTCTTTGCCCTCTTCTAAAGCCTAGAGACTTAGCTACCATGTACTTCTATTCATTTTTTCCTAGGATATTAATTCTTAGAATTTCAGAAGCATGATTCTGATCTTTTCTCTCCTTCTCTTCCACACACATATATTTTAGAAGGGTAAGGAGAGTGTTTTATTCATTTCTATAACATTTGTGCCTAGTGGTACCTAACATGTAGTGATATATTGAATAAAAACATGTTTAGTTAACCCTGATAGAAATAATTTTTTTTTTCATAGATTATTTATTTATTTATTTATTTGACAGACAGAGATCACAAGTAGGCAGAGAGGCAGGCAGAGAGAGAGGAAGGGGAGCAGGCTCCCTGCTGAGCAGAGAGCCCAACGCGGGGCTCGATCCCAGGACTCTGGGATCATGACCTGAGCTGAAGGCAGAGGCTTAACCCACTGAGCCACCCAGGTGCCCCTGAAATAATTCTTAAAACTCCTTTGTTTTCTTTCTTTTCTTCCTTCCTTATTTCATCATACAATAAACGCTTACTAAATTCTTCTTACAAGCCAGACACCATGTCAAACAAGTACCAAGTTATATATTTTACCCTGCCTTACTTTAAGAAGGTCAAAGTTAGCAAAACTGCAGGGTAGGTAGTGTTCCTACCTTTTGGGTTTTCAAAGTAATTTGCAGAGATTAGATCAAGGTAGCATTCTAAGCCAAAATGTCACAAAATGACCAAAACAATATTGCTGAGTGGGAAATCAGTAACTGTACTGAAAATTAAGGAAGAGTGCTAATAGCAGACTGGAAATCTTAAAGAACTCCCAAGTGTTAAAACCAACTAACCAACCAACCAACCAACAAAAAAATAATTACATAGGATCGGGTCATGGGAGAAATAACCTTCAGAAAGTGTGGCTCAAAACATGCACAAACAGTTCTTACACCAGGTGGGAATAATTCTTGGGAAGGCTAAGCTCAGAGTTAGTGGGTACAAGAAGGAAGGGTCCATAGGCACACATCTGAGTGTGGAAGTGGCATAAGGGGTGACTCCCGCTCTTCCTCCCTCTTCCCACTCCCACCTGTTTTGATCACAGGCAGCAGCTGAAGCTGGCCCAAAGGCCAAAGTGAGAAGGCCCTGGAGCCAGAAAGGCAGTGCGTTGCTCGAGGCAGGTGCTCCTCAACCCTAACAGTGCTGGGAGGCCTCCACACTCAAAAAACAAGATACCGGTCTGCTCTCAGTAGTACATCCTATCTTTCCCCCACAGTCACAGAGGATGACTTAGAGAAAACACAGTAGGCACAGTAGAGAAAACACATTCCTGGAGTAGTAGGACAAACAGAAGAAGAATTTAAAAATAAGTACAATTAATATCCTTGAATTCTAAGAGATTATTATATTAAAAGTAAACAAGTAGAGATTTGGGAAATTAAATATTTGTCACAAAAGACTAATATCATCCATATATTAAGAGTTCTTTTCTTTAAAAAACAAGCAAACAAAAGTACAATAGGAAAATTGGCAAGGATAAGGGGATATAAATGATTCTTAAATATTTGACTATATGCTCTGCCTCACTTATGGAAAGAAAATTGCAAACTAGAAGTACAACTAGATAATATTTTCACCTATAAGATTAATAAAGTTCGAATGTCTTGATAACACATTGATTCGATGAAAGTGTGAGAAAATAAGCTCCATATGTTTCTGGTAAGAGTAAAATCAGCATAATCTATATGAAGATGAGTGGGAACAGTTAAGCTACAAATCAAGTTATAAAATGCCCTTGATCCAGGAAATGTGCTTCTGGATATCTAGATGTGCATGTGCACAAATGAAATTTCACTTGTGTGTACACACAAAAAATTAATTGCAGACTTTTTTGGATTGGCACAACATTGGAAACAATCAAAATACCTGTCAATGGGAAACTGGTTAAATAAATTATAGTACATCCATACAAGGGAAACTCATGCCTTAAAAAGATTGCACAATTCTACACTTGGGAATTTATCTTACAAATATTCTTGCATATAAATGATGTACTTGCACAGCGATACTTCTAAAGTGAATGAAATAATTTATGAAAAAGGCATTTTATTAAAACATTTCTTATAATTGCAAAAAAGTGATAAATAAACCAAATGTCCATTAGTAGCAGATTTATTAAATAAAATATGACACATTCAAATAGAGAAGTACCTT
This sequence comes from Enhydra lutris kenyoni, assembly GCF_002288905.1. Classification (NCBI taxonomy): domain Eukaryota; kingdom Metazoa; phylum Chordata; class Mammalia; order Carnivora; family Mustelidae; genus Enhydra; species Enhydra lutris. Next base: position 9,134,654 of record NW_019154086.1, read on the forward strand.
TCCATTGTCAAAATAAATGTAGAAACTCTATGGGTAAGATACTGAAAGTTCTCTTCAGGTACATTGTTAAGTGAGAAGGCAAGTGTCTATTATGCTATCTTTTGTGAATAAGGAGGAGAGAAATACATACATTTGTGTTATACTGTTGCAGAAAAACTCTGGAACATTGCAAGAAAATAAAAACAGTGGTTTTCTGGTTTGGTGCTTAAAACTGGGCAATGGAGGTAGTAATAGCTGTCACTATATGTCTTAATTTTAAAAAACTGAGCAATATGAATATCTTATCTCTTCAGAAAATTTCAAAGAAAAGCACGAAAATCAAACAAGAAAAAAATGGCTCCATATGTATTTACATTGAGATGTCCAAAACATACTGCTAAGTAAAAACAAAAGCAAAATAAACAAAGCACAAAAATAGAACAGTGTATGGGAAGTGATAATGCTCTGTTTAAAAAAAAAATTGAAAAAGCCTGACTCCAAGTCTGTGTACGCACACACTGTCTCTGAGAAGATACACAAGAAATGAGCACCAGGAGGAAGAGCCAAAAGAGAACCGGACGGGCGGAATGGCTAGGGGACAGAGATGTCAGAAAGACTTACATTTGACTATATTCCTCTTAGTACTTCATGAATTTTTTTCTGTATCTGTGCATTACTGATTTGAAAAATGAAGTCGTTTTCAGATGACATTATAATAAAAAAATTAACAGATGAGGTGACTAGCACCATTAATGTTTGCTAAGGGATTTCATTTATCTTATTTATTCAGTATATATGTGTTGGAAATATGAGGGCAAAAACTAAAAAAATTGAAATAGAATGCATAACCTTCAAACCATATAGGAATCTCAATAAAATAAATCTTGCTACTCCCAAGTTAATACAATAATTTTACTCCACCTTTTATCAATAGAACAAAGGGAGACTGTGAAGAAAAAATACAATCCACCACAAAGCAAACAGAAAATTTCAACTATGATGGCAAGAAGTTCAAGTATATAAGTAATCACAATAAATTTCTAGTAGTAGTAAATTTTTAGTAGTATTTCTACAACTAAAAGACTTTCAGCTTGAGTTGAATAAAAATCATCCAACAATGTTTTAGTTATAAGAGATATCCAAAATAAGGGAGTGTATATGGCTCAGTCAGTTAAGCATCTGTCTTTGGCTTAGGTTGTTGTCATGATCCCAGCATCCAGGGATGGAGGCCCGCTTTGGGCTCCCTGCTCAACAGTGAGCCTGCTTCTCCCTTCCTGCCCCCTTGTGCTCTCTCTTTCTCTCTCTCTCTCGCTCTCTCTCAAGTAAATAAATAAAATCTAAAAAAACAAGCTATCCAAAATTAATTAGATAAATTAGAGAAATTAATTAGAGAAATTAAAATCAAAGACAAGACATACATGCCAGGCTAATGTTAACTAACCATAAGAGATTCTTAATCATAGGAAAGAAACTGAGGGTTGCTGGAGGAGAGGGAAGTGGGGGGGATGGGGTAACTGGGTGATGCACATTAAAGAGGGCATGGGTTGTAATGAGAACTGGGAGTTATATACAGTTCATGAAACACTGAACTCTACCTCTGAAACTTATAATACACTGTATGTTAATTAATTGAATTTAAATAAATAAAAAAGAAAAAAGAGATATCTAAATAATTTAGATAAATTAATTGTATAAATTAATTAGATAAAATCAAGGATAAGGCATACATACTAAGTTAATGCTAACTAAGATAAAATTTAAATATTGTTAAAGTACCATAAGAAAAAATAGTCCCAGAAAAAAAGTGTGAAAGGGGACAGAAGCTAGTTTATATTGAGAAAAGGAAAAATCCACAGTACTATATAACAGTCATGAACATTATGTATCTAACAAAATTAAAGTGTATAAATCAAAAACAGTTAAAAGTACAAAGGAAAAACGATCAGTCTGTAATCACAGTGGGAGACAGCTCCTTAGGAAATAACAGAACAATTAGACAAAAACAAGAAAGGATATAGAGTTTTAAATAACACTATTAACATGTTTAATACTTAACTTTGTATCCAAAAAACAATGAATACACTGTCTTGTCAAAAACATATAGTACAGAAAATTAACCATGTATTATTTGTCTATAAAGAAAATCTCAACTAATTGCAGAAAGCAGAAATCACACAGGCCATATTCTCTGAGTACAAAACAATAAAACGAGAAACTATTAAAAATAGAAAAAAAAAGCACCTATCCATTTAGAACATACAAACAATTCTTCAAAGTCAATTAAAAGAAAACAGCAGAAAATCTGACATTTCCCTGGGATTTCAGGGTGACTTCATTGTACTGGTACACTGTGAAGCCAAGGGGGGTTGAAGTTGAAAGCTTGTTCAAGACTGCTGTGGTTTCAAGGAGTATTGGCAAATGTAAACCTTCCTTGTGGTTTTATGTGTTGATTCCAGTAAGGTTAATTTGTGGGAAATATTGGAGGATAGGACACTAAATGTAAACCTTCCTTGTGGTTGTATGAGTTGATTCCAGTAAGGTTAATTTGTGGGAAATATTGGAGGATGGGACACTAAGAACTTTGTCCTATCTGGAGAAGTTTCAGCCAAATGCACGTTAAGATTAAATTGTTGAAATAAAGATATGGTTTTTAAAAAGATTATAGAGATATACATAGGTCTATATTTACATATGGAGGAATAAAACATTACAACATTAATCTTATTCTTATATACCCATACCACATACCCATCTTAGGAAATCACTGGAATGAAAGAAAAATCTCTAGGTAGATAATAACATCTTCCTATAATAGATGGAACTGCCAGTTAACTGGAATATTCTCCTGAAACTCTAGAACAGGAATTCAGTAAAACAGTTCAACGTTGCTTAATGAGAAAGGTCTAGATGAATGGCAGTCCCAGGCATCTGAACACGAAGTCTACCAGAGGCTAACACATCTTTTGGAATGTTAGATCTGGAGCGACCCTTATAGAAAAAGTTTTCAATATCATCACCGTCATCACCACTTTTATAGTGAGACACCAGCATTGGGGTTTTCTTTCTCCCAGACAGGATTTCTTCTATACTTCCCACTCCTACTTAATGTATCCTTCAGATTTTTTCATTCTGAATCATAACAGCTTAATGAATCAAACATCCCTTGATTAAAATACTCTGAGAAGTCTTACTGATTAGTGGTATACACCTTTAAAAGTAAATCAGAAAATGAAATGTGACTGTCTCTCAGACAATGTGTACTTTTTAAACCCTGGAAATCAGGAAGGTTGTATAATTGGCACCTTTCCCAAGTTCAACCCGTCAGGGCCAATTAAGGGGATTCACCAGTGTTAATTTTTCAAGCAGTAAAGAACCTCATGTTGTGAAAATGTGCATGGTAGGCTAGAGCAAAGAAAGCAGGTTTTGCTCAGCCTGACACTGCCCCAGGCCTGGGACATGACACCTGTGATCTCCCTTACTTATCTGATTACAAAGGATGATAAAAAAGACAGGAACATCTTTTAGCTGCAGGGGAAATTTCAACTCTTCAAGGAAGGAACTAATAACATATTAGTTGTGAATGGACATATACAAGGGTTTTTCGTTGTTGTTGTTGTTGTTTTGTTTTTTTCACTGTCTTCTCCCTGAGGCAACCCTGCCCCAACAAAGATGCACACCGAAGGTGGATATTTTTTTTTTTTCAGCAGAAGCTGAATTTTAACCATACATATGTTTTAACTTTGCAATGATATTAGTTATAAAAATTTAGTTCACTAAGTGAGATCTACCTCCACTATTAATTTTAATGCCCTCGCTTTCCCTCTGAAACCTTCTAACCAGATCCTCCGTGGGACGATACAGCATATTAGAAAAGAATTATTGAACATTTTTCTTTATATTTTAAAAAAAAGTTCTTAGAGACTTAAGAAAAAAAACTAATGGGAAAGTGGGATTCTGCTAGGTTTTTTGAGTTTTGTTTTAACTTTCGAAAAGGAGATTGTGTTGTACAAATTGCTCCACAATGAAAATTGTTAGACAATTAGAGTTCCTGTTTTGTTTTTTTTTTTTAACACCACAAGTCAAACGGACTTATAGGTACTTTGAATATAATACAGGGACTTTTTCTTTTTACAATATCAAACTGTAAATACTTATTGCCTTCTAGATACTATTAAAAACATTATACCTTTAGTTTTCTCTCTTATTTAAAGAAGATGGCTCTGAGTTATATAGTTCTATTTTATGTCCCTCTTTCAAATAGAGTTGGCCTAAATCAATTTCTACAAAAATAGGAACAAGAGAAAAGGTGATATTTTTAAACAGGAAGCTATTTTTAGAGTAAAAACGCACATGATTTAGAGATAAAAGATTGGCATTAAATTCTGGCTTGTCTGCCATATATGTAATTTAGAGCACATTAGTTACATCAGTTCTTTGATATATTCATTATGTTGTTGTGGAGATTAAAGAAATCTACTGGACTGTGAGTTTCTTGAAATTTGAGATTACATTTTATTCACCTTTTTCTTTTGATTTTTATTAATCACATCCCTTGGCCCACTCTTCTAAGTGGTGTGACTAAATGTCTGGCACTAAAATGTTAATTTTAATGTATTTACTTTTCCTTTGAAACCTTCCAATCATATTCTCTGTGATTTTATCACCGACGATTTTCCTCTTAGACATACGAAGATTATATACACATATGGCTTAATATTAAGTTAATGACCCTTGCTAGTGAAGATGTTCTAAACCTGCATCTACTTTTGCAATTACTTCTTTGATATTACCTTCTATCACTCTGCTCTCTGCTCACTCTGCTCCAGTCAGACAGACCTCCTTAGTGTGCCTCTGGGCCTTTGCACCTGCTAACTCAAACACTGTTTCCTAGATACCCATGCATCTCACCCCTTCAATACCTTCCCTTTTCACTTCAGGTCTCAGCAAGATCACTGTTCCTCCCTTCATAAAGTAGCGTCCTCAGTCCTTGTTGCCCATGCCCTCCTGCAAGCCCTGTCTTATTCACTTTATTTACTTTTTCCCATGGTACTATGACCAATTGGAAAAATCCATTTATTTATTTATTTGATCTTTCATTTGTTCATTCATTCATTGTTTATTGTCTGTCTTCCTTCATTAGAATAAAGCTTTGTTGGGCTAGTGGTTTTGTTTTGTTCTTACAGTTGATTCTCAGTAAATATTTGCTGAAGGATTAAAAGATCGAACAAATGAATTAGTGCACATAGAGAGGACTCAGAAATCCTTCCTCCTTTACTCCAGACCGAGATAAGACACATTACCATAATTCCAGGCCAGAATGTAAATATCTTCATTCAAATGTTCAGCGTCTCTTCCTATTATTTGTTTCAACATCTGTCTTTCCCTTTGTATTACAAAGTCTTTGGGAGTTGGTGATCCTATTGTATATCTGTCTGTATCTTTTCCTTTCATTCTCCACTCATTCTATAGTGCTGACTAGGACATAGTAGGATCTTCCACTTTAATTAAACAGTTCAAACTGATACAACAGCGTAGCTTTTGTATTTGTCTAGCCTAACCAAGGAATGTTGCAAGGACTGTGATGTTAAATTTAATATGGTTATACTATATATACTATACATTTTTTAAGGATTCAAAAGAAATCATTTGAGGGTGTTTCTGTTCTTGCTCATAGAGATATCTCAATAAGGCTCCATTTCCCAACGCCCGCTGCTCAGCCCCAGGCACTGTAAAGATAGAGCTTCCAAGACTCCTGCAGAAGAAAAGCTTCTGAATGTCAGCACTAAAAAGTTGGTGGGATCTGTGTTTAGCTTTCTTTAAAAAGCAATTCTGAGAGGAAAAAAATTTTTTGATTAGCCATTATGAGCCACCCTTTCTCAAGTGAGATTCTGTGAAGAAGTGTTTAAATGTTAGCTTCATTTTTGTAAACGTATGCACAGTAGCTCTTTCATAGAACCAGAATGATTTTCCTGGATCAAAGATTTGCTTGAAAATCACTCTTTCATTAATAGTGAAGTGTCTATTTTGTTACAGTGAAATTCTAAGAACTCACCATAGAAATTAATAGATACATTAAAAAAATCTAATGCATTGTGCTTCCTATATAAAGATGATGCTTTGGACCTGGCATCAATGTCTTTGGCACTTTGAGCTATTTTTTCAACAATGCGATTAGAGCCACATGTGAAGGATGACTGCCTGGGACTGGGGCATGGGCTCAGGTTCTCCTGAAGCATAGATAGGTTTGAATTTAATTGCTGGAGGCATGCCTGAGAGACATTCAGGACAACTGCTCCTTGTCAGTGTGGAACAGATTAGGAATCAACTTGTCTGTGTTTTCCTCCCAACTCTAGCCACTTTCTAGTTATGCTTGGCATTTATTCTTTCTGGATCTCATCTCTACAGAAAAAGTATTTTTAAAAGTCCAGGATCTGAAATCTTTCAACAGTCTTCATGTTTTGGGGTTTTGGACTCTGGTCCACTCTATAATCTATATCTATAAATCTCCAACTTCCAATATGTCTCACCTAGAAGATCAAATGATGGTTTTGTAATGATGGAAGTAATTACCTTAAGAATGTGCATAGGGGGTCCCATAATTTTATAGGTCAGTTTACTGAAAGTACCTATGTGCTTGACTTGTTTGCTTTTCTCTAGAGAAAGGCCAGATAATAAATTGCTGGATCAAGCAGCAAAGAGCAACTGTAACAGGATCCTCTTTCTGTTGACAGAAGGTCAACGTGGCTGTTCTTGCTGTACTGACTGACATCTCTGTTCTGAGGAATAATTAGGTATCTTTATATCTTTGCTTGTTTCATCAGGAACATCCATTATTGACTGAGGCAGCAGAGGTGGAGGCCACACATGAAGGATGGGACATGCTCCCAGTGATGACGTTATCTGGTGTATCAACAATGTTGCCATCTGTTCTTCATTATTTGTAACAATTCGTGTGTGTGTGTGTGTGTGTGTGTGTGTGTGTGTGTGTGTGTTTTAAGGGGGGACAAGAAGTCAAGGACCACATTATTTCTTCAGAATCTGGGATTTTTATTTTCTTTTAGCGAGTCAAGGGAACTTAGACTTGAGCCTGGAGGCCATTTTAGTCTGCCTCAAAACAAAGTCTTTCAGTGAATTCAATTTTTCAGAAAGGCAAAATGCAGGTTGGGGTCTACTTCATGCCTTAAATCAATTGGTTCAGTTTATCTCCCTGCCCCAGCACACCAATATCCATATAGTTATTTTGGTAAACGTACCATTATAGTAGAGTATAGTGAAACTAATCCCATGATATCTCATCAGTAAATCTCTAAGGTGGAGATAAGGAACGTTAATGATTCACTCAACATGTCAGGTACCAGACGAATCCAGGAATGTGATACCTAACCACACTCAGTCACCCAGGACAGACACCTGGAGATCATTCTTGACACCTTCCTCTCCTTTACTCCCTACAACCAAATAATCCCCAAGTTCTCTTGACTTGGACTCCCTTACTGTCATCGTCTGGGTTTTAACCCCTAATCTCCTACTCCCAATGCCAGTGCTATTAATCTTCCAAACCAAATTAAAATTAAACTGCTGAAGTGCAAAACTATTTCTGTCACTGTACTATTTCAAGTCACTAAGTAGATTGTTACTACTATCAGAGAATATGCCTGGCACATAATAGGTACTTAATACATACTCATTAAATGAGGGAAAGAATGAATCCATTAAACCAGGATATTTAGCATGATCAGTAAAACCAGCACTTCTATGCTATGCATTCCACCGATGGTATATAAGGGAGTGTTTAGGTAGTCCACCAAAAAAAGATATTTACTTCAGTGGTTATATATTTATTTTTTATGAGTTAAATGTTACTGATTTTCCACATATAGATATGATATAAAATGTACATTTGGCATAAATACCTTAGGTTGTAAGAATGAGTTCATTTAAAGAAGGAATATCAGCTATGGGCAGTGCAAGCAAAACAGGGCTAAGACCAACATTAAGAAGGTAGCACAACAATCATCATTATAATGACTTACCTACGTATTTGTTTCTCTTATTGGACCATGAGTTCCCCTAGAGCAGTGATAGCCTTTCCATGATGCTGGCCACTTGGGAAAAATAAACTATTTTTTGAGTGAATGAAGTTAGGCAAATTCAGTTTGGGTTGTGCCAGGACAAGGGCCTGGGTTAATGAATGGTAATTGTGAGGATGATGTTTAGATAGAACTACAATGTAAATAAAGAGAGAATCTTTAATATTCTACCTTTGCAATGTTTCAGTGACTATTAAGGTATGAGTTTTGGAAACTGGTTCATAACACATTTTCTAAACAAGTGTCTACATGATACCCAAAGGTTTGAGTACAAAGTGAAAAATTCAGTCAGTTATTTGGATGAGTAGCTTTTATAGAACCAAACATTCAAAACATAGAAGCCATTTAGAAGACTGAATCTTTAGCTTCCATCATATAGCTTTCCTCTTCTGTTATCTAAAAAGTTGTTCTCTGAAGTAAGAGCTATAAATTCTACAGATGAGGTTAAAAATGAAATCACAGGGGTGCCTGGGTGGCTCAGTGGGTTAAAGCCTCTGCCTTCGGCTCAGGTCATGATCCCAGGGTCCTGGGATTGAGCCCCACATCGGGCTTTCTGCTCAACAGGGAGCCTGCTTCCTCCTCTCTTTCTGCCTGCCTCTCTGCCTACTTGTGATCTCTGTCTGTCAAGTAAATAAATTTTAGGAAAAAAAAATGAAATCACAAAGATGCAGACAAGATGCTTTTCAATGTGTTTTTATTTATGGCTCTATGGCCCTAGGTTTCATTTGCTTTCATTGGTATTTTTCCCCCTTTTAAAATTCATTTAGACTTGTAGAATACAAGAGTTTAGGGGATCTCGATGATGATCTGATCTCATTTGGGCAATAAAAACACGAGCTGAGAGAGGTTAACATGCCCAGATCATAAGGTCAAATTAAACAGAGTTGAGGTTAGAAGCCAGATTTCCTGGCACCCAGGCTGTGCTTTCCTCTGGAGAATGCTGCCACTCTTCCGGTTATCATCCTTCTTCCCCATCCCTGTAACTCCTCTCTTTGCAACAACCTCTTCCCTTAAGTGGCTAGTCTTTAATTTTTTTTTTTTTTTGGGTCTTATTAAATGAGTTAGGGTGGGATGTATAGAGCTTTGAACATTTTAAAATTTTCCTTAACAGTCCATTTCTGTAAGCAAATCATTTCCCAGAATCTGTTTAGCAGGTCGCCTTGTTGTCTGATGACATGTATTTTTCTAGTGCAGAGTTTGCCAAAAAGTAAGTTTTCTGGCACTCTTACTCATAGGGATTGAATCAGTGAATGATTAAAATATGAGGCAGAACTTTGCAGTTAAAAGGGGTCTTATTAGGCACCTCCATCAATTTATGGAAGGTGCTAGGAAGAATCCTAATAGAGTTCTTGTTGCATAGACTCTAAGAATCATATTTTTAAAAGAGCCTCAAGTGCTTTTTAATACAATTCATTTTTGGATCTGATAAGAAAACTGCCTTCAGAAATATTTCATGGCTTAGGTTAAAACATTTATATCCATAAAAGAATTCTAGATGACATATTTCAAATTGAATATCACTAAAATGAGTACAAGTTCCCAAATATGTTAAGTGGACAGCAGTTTCCATATCTAGAACTCTTCTTGACTGGGTAACTTGGACCCTCATGTAAACTGGATGTTTTACTGGGGGCCTGTTAAGCAGCTGCCCCCAGCTTTCTGGGTTTACTCTGCTTTTCCATCTGCTTACCTGTTCTCTATTTCTGAATAATTTATTTTGCCATCTGCATAAACAGAACACCTGGCTGAAGGCTAGCTCTAACTCCTAAATAATTGAAAGGAAACAACCTCCTTGGTCTTTACTGGAATAACGTAATGACTTTCAAGAACAAAGCTCTTAAATTAATAACTCTTGGGAACATTTCTAGTGTTCTAACTATTACACTAACATTTTAAAAGTTAATCTATTTTTTAATTGAAATAGCCTTCTCTTTTGAAAAAGCCTTTTCGCTTTTGCTTTCATTTTTTCCCTTATGATACCAATTCTAACAACTGTCTTGGCTTTTACGTTTCTTGCTGGTGTGTTCTGCATGTCTTCATGTAGGAGAGCCTTTATTGTTTGCAGATGATTATGACTTTTTTGGACCCTAACTGAAAAGTTGCTCAACTCTTGACTGCCTGGGAAAAAGAGCCATGACTTCATGTGCCTCTTCCTGGTAGTTTACTTCAGTGACTGCTAAGACTTCTGCTAGCAAATATGTATGGCTTCATATAAGAAACATTTTTTCCTGGATGCCTTCTGCTTTTGCTGAGGTTCTCTTGGTGATAAATTATTTTTAATGTTTCTTTCACTATGAAAGGAAATTCAGTTGTGGTACAGATTTGTGTGTCGTAGGCAAGCCCTCAAGTTGAACTCCTACAGACTGATTTATTAATAAATAATCTTATGAACTCTCAGTCATTTAAATTTCAGCAATGACAAGAGTAAAAGTATCTCATATCAAATCTCTACTTAGCTGCCTACTGGTTGTATGACCTTGGGTGATTTACCTCACTGGGCCTTGGTTTCCTCACCCATAAAATGGGGGCAATAATACTTATCCTATAGGCTCTAGTGTATAATGCAGCATGTACGGCATTTAGGTATTGAATAAGTGATACCTTGATTTAGTATTTATTCAAATTGAATAAAAATTTAAGAATTTTCTAGTTGGATAAATAACCTGTTCTTTGGCTCCCCATAGCATAGTTGAGACACAGTTGGGTGAGCCTGGTGGTGGATATTATGGAGGGCATGTATTGCATGGAACACTGGGTGTGGTGCATAAACAATGAATTTTGGAACACTGGAAAGAAATAAAACAAAATGAAAAAAATTAAAGAATTTTCTGGATATCTTAGATAAGTAGGATTTAAAGAGTTTTCTAAAAAATTAATAATTTTGAAAAAAATCTAAAATGGTTTATACCATTCCTTTATTTGTATAATTTACCTATCATAATTTTAATTGAAAAATATGGCCATCAATGCATACAACAACAATGCTGTGTGCTATGTCCTATCTGTATAGAATAATTCAGCAATATCCACAGTCTAGTTAAGGTACAGATTCCTGGTTTTTCCTACTTTTGCTGGTCCTGGATAGTTTCCCTTCTTAAATCTTTTTTTTTTTTTTTAAATTTTATCTTTTCTTCATGGCTAACAGCTGTCATTTCTTGCTGTAGTTTATAGATTTGCCTGGAGCAGTTGCTTTCTTTCATTTTAATATTCTGCTTATAATCTGTTGCAGGATTAGAGCAGAGCGTTCTAAGGTTTGGCTTTCCCATGTGTATGTTTTAATGCAAGAATTTTGAGACATTTTGCTATTCATTGATCAGTGGCTCACAATTTGGGCCAGAGAGCTGGTTTCTGAATACTTGAATTGTATTGGCTTGCGAATCTACTATACCACAGAAGCTCTGCATTATTTTATAAAGATTTGGTTATTATATAAACTAGGAAAGAGATACAACAAATTCTCATTTATCTAAAATTTAAACAGTTTTATAATTCAATTGACTAGAATAAGGCTAACAAAATCACAAGTCAAGAAAGCAAGTTTAAGTTATACTTGATACAGTTTCTTATTGTAGCTAAATTTATGATATTCAGATTATTTGAAAAATATTCATTTTCATTATGGAATTTCTACTATGAGCCAGGCAATGTGTGGTGTGATGGAGATACCAAAGAAATAAAAGATGTTTTGTATCTATAAAGATGTCAGCTTGATGATGGAAGCATTGGGGGAAGGAAGGAAGGGTAGAGACATAAATAAATAGATAGAATAAAGTGTAGTGTGAATTATGATGCACATATGTTCAGAATATAACTGGAGGCACAAAGGTGGGAATGGTCCATTCCATACTACAGGAGCCAAGGAAGGGAGAGCACAGCTGTGGGGATGGGCTTCTCGAGGAAGTGAGATGTGCCTTAAACAATGAGTTGCTGTTCTTGAGTCAGATCAGTCTACAAAAGGTATTCAGACTTTATGTGGTAAATTTGAAGGGAAATGGTAGCTTGAACCATTGTTCAGGTAGCAAAGGGAAATACAACCAATTGCCATGGGTGGGAGGCAGGCTGAGGGTGTTGGGGATGTAGGAGTAGAGAGGTGGGATCATGAAGGTGAATTATATCTGCACTTTCCAAAGAGGCCTCTGATGTAGTATGTGGATGGGATGAAGGAAAGTAAGAGTGAAAGCCAAATGACAGGGGTACCTGGGTGGCTCAGTCAGTTAAGCATCTGACTCTTGATCTCAGCTCAGTTCTTGATGTAAGTGTCATGAGTTCAAGCCCCATATTGAGCTCCACATTAGGCATGGAGTCTACTGAAAGAAAGAAAGAAAGATAGATAGATAGGTAGAAGAAGATAGATAGAAGATAGATAGACAGAAAGCCAAGTGATAGAAAATGGGGTTATGGCACTGGTCCAAGAATGGAGTTACGATCTTGAACTTGGGTTCTAATCAATAGCAAGATTCATCTGGTTAATATCAGAAGCTTATATAGGGCTTAAAAAAACAAGTGTGAAATAGGCAAGGGAAGAGAGGGTGAAAAGATCGTAGAGAAGAATTTCAGGTGATTTCTTGTTCAAATAGTTCAACTCCAAGTCCTTATTGCAGAAGATGACCCTTGCTGGTATGTTTTGCCACTCCTTGCTGCGGGCCATGTGTCTAATTCTAACTCAGTAACTTTTCTTTTCAGTTCTCTCAACCCAAACTTCTTTTTTCTCAGTCAAGGTGAATCATTCCTTTCTTCATGTTTCTATAGTACTCTACCCAAATTTTCCATATAGCAGTGTAATTCATTTGCACCACGTCTGACTAGATAATGAGACTTAGAATTGCTGAGAACATACTTCTATTTATCTTGTATCCCAGTGCTGAAGATTAGTCCTGATTATATAAGTGCTTGTGTGTGATTGTGTATAATATATATTATGTTTGTGTCATATATTATTGACTCTATAAATATATATTTAAATATATATCCATCAGATATATTAATAGCCAATATATGCATGACTAGGTCTATTGGTTGGTTTGGCATACACATTTCCAATCCTGTATTTCAGCACCTACTGGTGCCATGGAAGCTGTATTAGTTATGTGTTGTAGAGTAACAAAGCCCTCAACTTCATTACTTAACACAACAGCCCTTTGTGTTTTCTCACTGTTCTGTGAGTTGATTAGACTGCTCTGCCTGATTTCAGCCAGTCTCATTCTTGTGACTGCATGCAGCTCGGAGCCCAGTTGGAATTAATGGTCTGAGAGGGTCTCACTTGAACATCTGGAGTGTCATTTGGGGTAACAAGGATGATTGTGATGGCTAGCTTCTTTCTCCAATGGATCTTTCATTCAGGGTATCTTCACAGGGTGGTGGCCATAGGCTCCAAGACAACAAGAACAGGACTTGCAGGGTCTCCTGAGGCTGAGGCCCAGAAACCTGCACAGACACTTCTGTTGCATTCTGTTGGTCAAAGCCAGCCACTTGGTGAGCCCAAATGCAAAGAAAGGGAAAGACACTCCACCTCCTGATGGTGTGAGCAAAATCACATTGCAAATAGGCCTGCAGATGGACCATCTCTTTAAACAAAAAAAAGCGAGGGAGATTTCCAAGGGACTGATTCTACTTATTATCACCCTTTATTGACAAATACTGGAGGTCAGATCAGAAGAACTTTTGTTAACTTTCACTATTAATCTTTTAGGAAGAGTTACTTCTTGAAACACCATCATTGGTTAATGTGTATTAACTAATGAACAGTTAAGAAAAGGTGACCTCATGCTGAAGTCTGAGTACAGAGTTGACAGTAGTAACAATGAAGACAAGAGAGAAGAAATTTAAGTGAGTCAAAGGAGGAGAAATGCCAGGGTGGCATCTGACTCTTGATTTCTGTTCTGCTCAGGTCATTGATCTCAGGGTCCTGGGATCAAGCCCTGCATCAAGCTCCATGTTTGGTGGGGAGTCTGCTTGGGATTCTCTCTCTCCTTCTGCACCTCTTCTCCATCTAAAATAAATAAATAAATCTTTTTTAAAAAGTCTAAATGAGTCAAGGGAGGAAAGGAAAACATAAAAAGGCAAGGGTTCATCTTGAAAACAGCCCAGGATGTCCAGGTGAGCTGTATAAAAGAAGACTCCATAAAGAATACTCAGTAATACTGACACTGCCACCTAGCATGATGGAAAGTGTGACTCTAGAGCATATATGTGTATGCAGATATGAAAGTATTTGCACATACGTAGTATAGATACAGGTAGGTGGACATAGGTGAAGAAAGCATTATGACATAGGAATAATTTTAAAAGATATTCATACTGAAAGTCACTAGAAAGGTAATATCAGAAAGGGGAAAAAATGTAAAAGGCTCATCAAAGGATAAAAATGGAAAAGGTTAAGAGCCCAAGTAAAGTCACAGGGATGCACAAATCAAGGCAGAAAGTAGAATCCATAATTGAATCCTACCATAGGCAATCTGAAGTGTTAAAAGGAATAAAGAAAACGGAGAAAGAATTGACACATCTGGGTATAATTGGTATAAATGCTAGGGTAAAAATGTGGGTCTTTTCGACTGGTCTTGTTATTTTAAGTCTTAAAAATGTCCTCTAAAGGAAACTGCATTATTGAACAGGTGCCCAGCGCACACTGCTGCACGACTCGTTGGCTTGTTGAGGCGTAAGACGAAAAGCATCACACAGAGTCTGCGCTTTCTGCGTATCTGTGTGTTTTCCACGCATTCCTGCTGAATGCTTGTCCCTAGTTCTGATTAATAACACTGTTTTTAGTTTGGGAGGATGGGAAGAAAGAGTTTTTCTTGAGGGAAGGAACCAATATCTCCTCTGATCTCTTCTCAAGCCTTTGGCTCTCTGCTGTCATTGAGGAGGGGTCGCTGTGGTGGGTCCTCCCACACCTATTTCCAAGTGAGGCAGGGAAATCTGCCTGAGAATGCAAGATGGCTTGAAGGAGACTGGAGAATGCTTTTCTTAATTTTCTTATTTCAGCTGTCTTTACTACAGCCAGTGCCGCAATTCACATCTCAGGATAAGGTGGGAAGAAGAGAGGAGAGAGGAGGAAGGCAGGCAAACTGCTTCTCCTGACTATCATAAATCTGTGAAGTGGTACAACCCTCTCTCTGGGGGCTGATAGTAGGTCATTTCCCCTTTTGGGGCAGGGGAGGAGATTGGCTATTAAATACCTGCCATCCTGAATTTACATTTTAACTGACTTAAGAGTTGGAACCAAAACTGCTCATGGGTCTGGTGGTCACTGAGAGATATGTTAAGTCCTCTAGTTCTATTAGCTCAGTGGCTTTTATCATTTCTTACCATGACCAGTCTTAATCCGCCCGTCCCCCCTCCCCAAATGAAGAAGAAGGACACAGAGATATCTTTATTCCCTACAGTGTCTAAAGCAATGCCTTGCTCACAATAAATGTTCAATAAATATTTATTAAATGAGTACAGAAATGAAAGACAAGAGCCCATCTAATTATGAATGGCAGGATGATTTTGTGAAGGCTAGAGATCTATCTGATGTTCACCTTTTCAAACAAATTACCACTAAAATGATTTTTATGTCTTTGTTAGTTCAGTGATTCCCTTGATGTTCCATATCATAAATACAGCAAACATCAACAAAGACATAATTTCATCTCGCAGGGCCAATATTTAGATTAATCTCTTACATTTTAAAGAGATTACTCCAATTCTTTTTCCAAATACCTTCATTCTAGAAGTAAAATGGCTTCCTGCAAAGCGATGGGGCTTTACCTTCTTCTACACCTGCTTCATTAACGACATGACACATTTAATTCTCTTCTAGGATATTAATCATGCATCCTCATCTTTGCCTTTGTCTTTAAAAGCCAGGGGTCAGGAATTTCAAAGGAAATACTTTGTTACAATTCCAGAATGGTGAGAAAACACAATGGTAGAGACTAAAATCTATTGCAGTATTTTGGCTTCTTGCCTTCCTTTAATTTTACAATGGGGGAAAAATCAAGGTGAGACTTGATTCCCTTTAGGAGTCCTTTTCCTGTGTGCTTTGTGTCTAGCCAGGGGAGAGACTGACAGAATGATAACACTTGATGCCAGGCTCCCTTGCCCACTCAAAGACCCTCCCTCAGGTATCAGTTGCTTGGCTGAGCTTTGAGGTCAACTAGACACCTCCCCTGAGGCTTACCTGGCCTAAGGGACAGAGCGACCAGAAAATCCTCTCATGGAGGGCAGCTGTTATCTGAGCTAGGATCAAAGTCCCCCTCTGTACTCCAGAAAAACATCTTCCAAACTGGGTCTCTTTCTCCATGATGCGAATGAATGTTGAATGAGTCCCTGGGGACACCAGTTGCTTCGCTCAGGAACAAGCTGTCAGAAATAGTGAGGGATGAAAGTTTACCTCCTTTTAAGGTCCTTTTTCTTTGAACATTTTTATTCATTGCCTCAGAGGCCCATCAGAAGTTAATCAAGAAATTAGGCCACAGGGAAATGTGGTGATTAATTTTTTTTGACACTTCTCATTTGTGCTTTGGGTTTTGTCTTTCCTGAAGTATGACATTGGTTCATTCCAGTAGTATTCACAGTATCCATTAAAGGCACTAAGTATAAAAAAAACCATTGCTCAAACATTCAGTTTTATACATGGAAGCATTAAAATAAGAACTAACTTTTTTAGTGAACAAATCTGGGTTTCAGGGTGTTAACGTTTCTTTTGCCTTATGCCAAATCATTTAAAGCGGTCAATAATGGTAACTTTAAACTAGGTGATGTGCATGTTCTCAATAGAAGTATGGTAGTCCAGAAAGTTCTGACCATAATTTTCTATCACATGGATCAACATGAACCATTTATCTAGTGGTTCCAGATTTATCGAGACTCAAGTGTATCCAAAGTGGTGCTTCTGCTTCCTGCTAAGCAGGTAAACAACACTGGAGGGCAGACTTCAAGATCTGGAACAACATCTCATCTTAATTATTCTTCTAACAACTACCACAGGGCCTGGAATACAGTAGAGGTAACATAAATATCTCTTGAGGTGAACTCACTGAGCCTGGCGTCGATTACATTGTTGGAATTAGAGCACTGATTAATTGAAACAGAGGTCTAAATGTCACAAGGACAGGACATAGACCTGGGCCAAGCAGAGAGAATATAGCATTTGGAAGTACACTTTTTAGATGGTGTATTTTGAATATTTCTATTCTTTTCAGTGTGGGTATATTTTGCTGACATTGTAGCTGTAGCCAGCTTTATTCAATACATTTCAGGTTGCCCAGTTTAAATTGATGTTTTTGGTAGCACCACCAGTGGGTAGGTGGGTGGGTCAGATATTTTAGTCATAGCACACACTATTGTGCAGCCATCTGTTACACTGAATGGATTATTTTGTTTATCAAGTTTCTTTGAATAGCAATTTCAGTTTTGTATCTTATTTCCTTCTTTGCTGAGGGTATTGCCAACAGATGCAAGCTACATATTGGCTTGAGTTTCTTGCAGTTTTGGGGCTAGTTTTTTTTTTTTTTTAAGTTTTTTTCTCTTTCCGTTAGTACTTTTCTCCTCGACAAATGTACCATTCTAAAGAAATTTAGCATTTTGAACACAATCTCCTAAAATTAACAGTCTCACTAATTCTTCTTTTAAGAAACATTTTTAAAAAATCTTTCCAGGGTCATTACCAATAATACCACACGGTCCCCACCTCTCCCCCTTCTTGGTCTTTTTTTCTTGATGGATTTATTCCCCCTTATAAATAACTAGTTCTTCTTAAATAACAAATGCTTTGAGAGAAGAAGTTGTCGTTTTTGTCCAGGGTGTTGTTGAACAATTGTTCTACTTATTTAAAACACCAGAACTCCATCTGGATTAGAGTTTGTGTTAGTAGATCTGGACACAAAAAGCCAGTATTAACCGTTTAATCTAAATCTGAAAATCAGATAAATCCGAACAAGTATGATGATAATCCTAAGGAAGGCATTATAGGGAACCAAGCACCTATTGTCAGGACCACAAACAGGGTGATGGTGATGATGACGATGGTGATGATGATAGCTAACACTTAACCTGCACTTACTCTATGTTCAGTATCATTAAAAAACCTAACTATCCATCCATCCATCTATCTTCACCATCTATCTACTCACTGAAATCTCAGAACGATCTCCAAGCTAACAATTATTATCTCCATTTCACATCTGAGGAAACTGAGGGACAATAACATTAAACATAGTAAATGGACAGTAAGTCGATAATAAATGGCAGGGTCAGAATTCAAGCCTAGGCAGGGTTGAATTTTTTACTTTTCCAATTTTTTTACTTTTAATTACATGCTATATCAGATATATCCACATGAGAAAGGAGGAATTGAGTGGTACAGACATACAGCTGCCTGCAAAATTCCAGTCACTGTAATTCCCGACTTTAAGTTGCTCAGTCTAGTACAGGATCAGAATCGAGAACCAGATAATTCAATACAAAGATATTAGAGACGAATACATGGGGATGGACATTGGTTGAGATAGGTGCCTGGGCGGATGAAGATGGAATGAAAGCAAAGGCAGGTGATTCCAGGAGCGGAGGAAAAGCATGAATTGAGGCAGAAAGTCAGGAAACCACAGTGTGGATGTGACAAGAGTCCTCTCCCAAGGAGTCACAAGAATGCGAAGTGGGACTCTGTACAGTGGCAGGAGATGAGCACAGAGAGGTTGGCCGTGGTTTATTGGGAGGCACTTGGTGATAGGTTGTCTCCAAGGGTAAGACAAAACTGTTGAATTTGGCCTGCCCTTGACAACACGGGAAACATGAAGCTGCCAGCATCTGCTTCTCCTCTTGTCAACTGCCAGAGGAGAGAGCTGGTGTGTGAGGCTTGTCACTACGTGCCCACTGTTGAAAGCTCTCCCCATCATCCTTCTTTTGGAATATAGCCTTAAAACTGCACGTTGGGAATATCCCTGCTGTTCCCTGAGTAAAGTTCATTTCTCTCTCTCTCTCTCTCTTTCTCTCTCTATCTTCTGCAGGTGAAATAATCACAAACTGTGCTCAATGAACATACATTGGCCTCCTAGTTAGACTGAATTGGTAAATTAGCAAGTTAGCGATCTGGAGGAAGAAGCAGAAGGCTGAAGAACAGGAATAGGAGGGAGAGGTTTAAAAGAAATTTTAAATGTGAGACACTAGCAAAAGCAAGACAGGGGAGTACTAAACAAAGCACACAATGAAGATTTTAATATAGTTTCACAATGCCCTGTAGAGTTTAAAGCACTCAGTTATTGTGGTTCCAAGAGATTTTTCTTAGCTTTATTTATGTCACTTAATATCTTGTTCCACTGTAATTAACATGTCTCTATTGCTAGACTTTGAGATCTTCAAGTCTGATCTTATTCCTCTTTCTATATCTCCAGCAATTACAATAGTGCTTGGTGCAAAATTATTACTTAATAAACAAAGGTTTAATAAAAAAAATAGAGAGGCACAGAGAGGTGTGGGCCATATTTTTGTAAGTGGGGGTTTTGTAAGAGAGAAAAGGGACTCAGGATAGAGGGCAGTTATGTAAAACAATCAAAATTATGGCAAAATAGATAAATAATTAAACTTTATATATAAGTTCCAGCTGTTTTTCTTTATCTCTATCTTTTTAAAATAACATGAATAGACTTTATTTTAAAATTTAATTTAATTTTTTTCAGTGTTCTAAAATTCATTGTTTATGCACCACATCCAGTGCTCCATGCAATACATGCCTTCCTTAATACCTCCTTAATACCCACCACCAGGCTCACCCAACCTTCCCCTCCAAAACCCTCAGTTTGTTTCTCAGAGTCCACAGTCTCTCATGGTTTGTCTCCCCCTCCGGTTTCCCCCAACTCCCTTCTCCTCGCCATCTCCCAATGTCCTCCGTGTTATTCTTTATGCTCCACAAATAAGTGAAACCATATGATAATTGACTCTGTCTGCTTGACTTATTTCACTCAGCATCATCTCCTCCAGTCCCGTCCATGTTGATGCAAAAACTGGTTATTCATCCTTTCTGATGGAGGCATAATTCTCCATTGTATACATGGAACTTACCTTCTTTATCCATTCGTCCGTTGAAGGGCATCTTGGTTCTTTCCACAATTTGGCAACTGTAGCCATTGCTGCAATGAACATTGGGGTACAGATGGCCCTTCTTCTCACTACGTCTGTATTTTTGGGATAAATACCCAGTAGGGCAATTGCAGGGTCATAGGGTAGCTCTATTTTTAATTTCTTAAGGAATCTCCACACTGTTTTCCAAAGTGGCTGCACCGACTTGCATTCCCACCTATGGTGTAAGAGGGTTCCCACATCCTCTCCAAAGCTTGTTGTCTACTGTCTTGTTGATTCTAATTTGTGTAAGGTGGTATCTCAATGTGGTTTGGATTTGAATCTCCTTGATGGCTAATGATGGTGAATATTAGGGCAGTTTTAGGTTTACAGAAAAATTGAACAGAAAGAACCAGAGAGTTCCCAAACACTCCCTGCCTGCCCCCTCGGTTTTCCATTTTATTAATGTCTTGCATTGGTGTGGTGTGTTTGCTACAATGGATGAACCAATACTGATACTTTATTATTAACTAAAGTCCATAGCTTGCATTGGGATTCACTCTTTGTGTTGTCCAGTTTTATGGGTTTTGCCAAAAGCATAATGTCATTTATCCATCCTTCCAGCACAATATAGAATAGTTTCACTGCCCTAAATATCCCGTGTGCTCTACCTCCTCATCCCTGCTTTCTCTGCCTAACCCCTGGAAACCACTGATTGTTTTTACTGATTGTTTTATTGTTTATTGCTTTTTCTAAATGTCACAGAGTTGGAATCATATAGTATGTCTCCTCTTCAGATTGGCTTCTTTCACTTAGCAATATGCCTTTAAATTTCCCGCATGTCTTTTCATTGTTGGAGATAGCTCATTTCTTTTATTGCTGAACAGTATTTTATTTTATTCTTTAAAAAAAGACTTTATTTATTTACTTGGCAGAGAGAGAGTGTGCACATAATAGAGAGACAGAGAGAGAAAGAGAGAAAGCACGAGCGGGGCTGAGTGGAGGGGTGGATTAGGGAGCAGCAGGCAGAGGGAGAAGCTGGGTCCCTGCTGAGTAAGAAGCCTGATGCAGGGCTTGATCCCAGGGCCCCAGGATCATGACCTGAGCCGAAGGCAGACACTTAACCCACTGAGCTACCCAGGCACCCTGAATAATAGTTTAATATATGAATGTTCCACAGTTTATCCAATCACCTATTAAAGGACATCTATGTTGTTTCCAGTTTCTGGCAATTATGAATAAAACTGCTATAAACATCCATTTACAGATTTTTGTGTGAATGTAAATTTTCAGCAAATTTGCGTAAATACTTAGGAGTATGATTGCTGGATCCTGTAATAAAGCTAAGGTTTAGCTTTATAAGAAATGGTCAGACTGTTGAACTGTCTGTGCCCTATTGTTCCACATCCTCCCCAGCAGTTTCTGTTGTCACTGCTTTGGATTTTCACCGTTCTGACAAATGCGTAGAAGTATCTTGTGTTTTATTTTGCAATTTCCTAATGATGTATGATGCTGCATACCTTTTTATGTGCATCCTTGCCTTCTGCATACCTTCGTGGGTGAGGTATCTTTTTTTGCTTTCTTTTCCCCCCACCTTTACTGGATGGTTTGTTTGTTAATGTCGAGTTTTAAGAGTTCTTTATATATTTTGGACACAAGTCTATTATCAGACATGTGTCTTACAATTATTTTCTCCCAGTCTGTGGCATGTCTTTTATTCTCTTTACAGTGTCTTTTGTTTTTAATTTTAATGAAGTCCAACTTACCAGTTCTTCTTGCATTAATTATATTCTTTGTGTTATCCCTAAAAACTCACTGTCATACTCCCCCCAAATCACCTAGATTTCCCTTATCTTATCTTCTAGAAATTTTATACTTTTGCATTTTACCTTCAGTCTATGATTCATTTTGAGTTAAATTTTGTGAAAGGTATAAGGTCAGAGTATAGAGTCATTTTAAATTAACCCACTTTGTCTTTCTTGTCCCTTTGTTTTACTCTTCTTGTCACATGGGCTATGTTTTTTGGAGTAAACCTATTACTCCTCGAACTAAATAAGCTTATTTGTTTCTAAAATATCATATGATCTTTGATACATTTTTTAACCTCACCATTTTGCTTCTCAAGACTCTATCATGAAATGTGTCAGTTTGAATAATTTGCCTAACCTCATTTTTCTTTCATTTTCTGATCCTTAAAAATGGGGGCCTTCCTTAATATAGGGGAGATAGTGAAGTGGTTAAACACCAGAGCTATTAAGGGTTGAGAGTTATATTTATTGAATACTTACTATATTTCAGGGACTACCCTAGGAACTTAAACATAGCTCATTAGTCGTCATAGTCATCTCTTAGTTCTTATGCCTTTTCTGTCAACAAAAGAGCCCAAAGCTCAGAGAAGTTCCAAAAACTGGGACTAGAATGTAAACCCAACTCGACCGACACTGAAGTGGCTGCGCCTTCCATTTGTTCACACCATTCCGCTCAGGGACTCCTGAAATACTTGAACTGATGCTTAGAAGTTTTAGAGGTTGTGTTTGATTTTTGACAAAGGAAGGGAAAGGAATAAGAGAAAAAATATCTAATAGACATCACAAATGTTCATTCATTCATGCACCCAAATAGCATTTATTGAGCACCCACTATGAGTCAGGCATGAGCAGACACTGAACATTTATTGAGGAAAGTGGTTCTGGTCCAGGGCATGGGGCCGGGTGTGTGGACTTGGACCCTCTATGTTTTTTGTTTTGTTTTTTTTTTAAGATTTTATTTATTTATTTGACAGACAGAGATCACAGGTAGGCAGGGTGGCAGGCAGAGAGAGGGAGGGAAGCAGGCTCCCTGCTGAGCAGAGAGCCTGATGCAGGGCTCAATCCCAGGACCCTGGGATAATAACCTGAGCCAAAGGCAGAGGCTTTAACCCACTGAGCCACCCAAGCGCCCCAGACCCTCTGTCTTTATCTGCCTGCAGCAAGGTCTCCGTTTCATCCTGAGAAAGTGGCACCATCCTTAGTGCAGGGTCGAAGACACCAGACTAGAAAGTGCCCGAGCACTACAGACCAGACACCCCGTAGATGGCAAAAATGAGCATAGACCTCTATAGCCAGAGCTGGTGGCCCCAAGAAGCCCTGCATTACCCTTTTTAAAGGTGGCATTTGGAATGAATCCATTTTGGCACAACTCCCTTTTTGAAAAACACTTCATACCTCAGAGCTTAGCCTTGCTGTTACTTCTTTTACCTCCTTCTCCTCCAGTAAAGGGCCATATCCCAGTCCATCAGACTCTGGGGGCTCTTTCTGACCAGTGAGCGTTTATGTTGGTTTCTCACTTGCACACCTGCCCTTGTTTGCCTGTGCTTACTTTTGGTTAGGTTTTGTTTTATGCCTTCATAGCAGGTTCCCACATCCACCTGCCTGAGTCCTCCCAGCCTCCCCCATCCGCCCCCCTCCCCCCAGTATGAGCACGTGGCTGATTTGGCTCTGACAGGGGCTGCTCTTTTCTACATATTTTTAGATTACCCACTACTCAACTAAGTTGTCCCTGGCACAGTGCTGACTTGAACATTTTCCTTCCAGATAAGCCTTAGGCAGTCATCATGAAACATAGATCTCAAGAAATAAACTTGAAAATGGGAGAAAGAAATTAAAGGAGTATAACTTCAAAGCAAAATGATAATTCTTGAGCTCTGACTCCTATCTGAGAGCCTTTGTGGCGGGCTTTGCCTGGTTGTCTATTGCAATCCTCAGAGCCACCTGTGCCTGCTGCCTGGAAACTGTGTGAAATGTCTCTCCTTCATGTTGTTGGGAACAGAGGTGAATTCAAAATCTGACAGTGAATTGAGGGAGAATGAGTGAGAGAGAGGGAAAGAAAGAGAAAAAGAGAGAGGAAACGGTGGACAGGTAGAGAAAGGGAATAAAGTCAAAGAATTGGAAAGATGAAGCTGGCTTCTTGTTTCAGCCAAATGTAATTTAGATCTTGTTCTGCAATAAGCCTCAATGAGTAATAAAATCAAATTGATTGTAACAGGAAGAGTCTCCAGGTGGTTTTTTTTCCTTCTGTTTTTGTTTTCATTTCT
This sequence comes from Enhydra lutris kenyoni, assembly GCF_002288905.1. NCBI lineage: Eukaryota > Metazoa > Chordata > Mammalia > Carnivora > Mustelidae > Enhydra > Enhydra lutris. Next base: position 9,158,831 of record NW_019154086.1, read on the forward strand.
TTTTTAAAGATTTTTATTTATGTATTTGACAGACAAAGATCACAAATTGACAGAGAGGTGGGGGGGGGCAGGAAGCAGGCTCCCGCTGAGCAGGAATCCCGATGCGGGGCTCGATCCCAGGACCCTGAGATCATGACCTGAGCTGAAGGCAGAGGCTTTAACCCACTGAGCCACCCAGGCGCCCCTGTTTTCATTTTTTAACATAATTGCTGAAAGGGGAAAAAAGATTCCTATTCAATTGGTTGGGATTAATTCTGTAGTGGGAAAGGGTTAAGTAAATCCTGTTTGCATCTCAGTACTGGACATAAAAATTAAATGCTGAGCTTCATCTATATCTTGCTGGAATGAAGTCTATGTTATACAGGAAGTCGATGTTGTAAATATGTTGAACATTGAAACTAACTCACTTTTCTGAACCCCAAGCACCAAATGACATCTGCAGATAGAATAAAAAGACTGTGAACTGCTTGAAGGCTATGAAATTAGACAGATGTTTCCGTGTATTTCTCACCTCTCATCACTTCTTTCTTTTCATAAGATTTAAATTCTCTTTTTTAAGCTTGCCATTTTCACTGCTTTACTGAATGTATAACTAGTCCTCTATTCCACACAACTCCTCACGTTATAAAGAACATGGTAATACTACATTTTAATTGTTGCTCTTTGCATGTTGATCTGATTATATTCTTTTCCTTTCTTACTAAGTCCTGTAAAGTGTTCTTTGCTCTGCTTTGTCATAGATAAAGAACTCTCCCTCCAGCTTTTCACATTGATTATTCCACTGGTGAAATTTTTGATAGCATACCTTACATTCTCTTTTGTTTTTCAGTCTATAACTCAATCTCTTGCTTTCTTCTTGTTTTGTGTGTGTGTGTGTGTGTGTGTGTGTGTTTTCCCCCCACCCAGTAGTTTCCCGAGATTCTCTGTCTGCAGGTTTATGCAGATAGAATGCAGTCTGAGCTTGGTGACTGAGATTCTATCAGCTCTTGGCCAAGTGTTGTACCATAACAGACATCTTTGGGTAGAAAGTAGAAGCAGTGGTGAGACAGACTTGGCAACGCAAACAACAATTTCAGAGAAATTTGATTCCCGTTGAGCTACCCTGGAAAGCTCCAAAGGATCTCTTTCACTGTTTGCCGAAATGAAATGTTTGCCATGAGAAGCTGGTTCCCACAGCTAGTGTTTGCACTCACTCATTTCTCTTTTACAAAGTACATCCCTTCACCAAATTCTAAACAACTTGTTTTATTTTTTACTCTAGACTCTGGCTACCAGTATCTCAGACGGCTGTTTTGGGTGGTGTTGCTGGGCAGCTATCAGCCTCTGAAACATATTTATAAAAGCAATGATTTGTGGATTGCATCTAGATGATAGGGGTATCCTTGCCTCCAGGATTATAGGATCACATTTAACTAGGAATACTGATTTTAATTTTACTCTATTAAGCAAGACAGTTACCGAGGCAAAAGCATAAATAAAAAGAGTTTGTTTTTGGAGAATGTGTCCTTTGGCTATACTCTTCCTTTGCTGACTCTCTATCTCAGATGTATTTGTTTTCTAGGGGTCCAGTAACAAAGCATCACAAACTGGGTGTCTTTGAACAGCAGAAATTTATAGTATTGCAATTCTGGAGGCCAGATGTTCAAAATCAACGTGTTGGCAGAGTTGGTTCTTTCTGAGTCCTATGTTCCGGCTACTCTTCCTGGCTTGTAGATGTTCTTCCTGTGTCTTCCCATCACCCTCCTGTATGTTTCTGTTTCTGTGTCCAAATTCCTTTTTTAGAAGAACACATGTTATGTTGGATGAAGGGTCTACCTTAATAACATTACTTTAATTACATCTGTGATGACCTTATTTCCATATAAGGTGACATTCTGAGGTGGTGGGATTAGGACTTCAACATACAAGTTTGGGATAAGGAGGGACACAATTCGACCTATAACATCAGTTATCTCGTTTTCTTTCTTTTTTTTTTCTCATTCCAGCAAAATTTCCAGTATATTCGAGATGGTGAAAAATTGTAGCTTGAAGTGCTACACCTCCCAAGAATACTTGCATTCTCTTAAAGTCTTAAATTTTAATAAAAATGATGCAAGAGGACATCAGGCAGAGTAAATTTTGCATTATTTTGTTTTTAATTGATTTATTTTGCCGGGAAGGGATAAGTATAAAGAGTAAGGGATATGGTACCTTCCAGGAGAATGTGGGCACTTGCCTATTTCACTCAAGCATCGGACTTCCCATAATAGGAGGCTTTGTTAATGGTTTTAGAGAAGAATGTGCTGTTTGGAAAGTACACACAGAGCAGTATTTCTTAATGTGTAGGCCTTGGATTACCTGCCTCAGAATCATCATTTAAATTACAAATTCCAGGGCCCCACTATAAGTCCAAGGAACTAAAATCTCTGTGTGTGTTGTCTAGGACCTTTCTAACGAGTACTCCAGGGAAGTTTGAGAACAATTCACAAAACACGATAAGACAGATTATAAAAAGTAAATCATCTTGTTAATACATAGGCATACCATGTACATATGTGAGCATGTAGATCAGTTTTCTCAACCTTTCAAAAGCCCAGAAGCTGGAGTTGGGATTTATATTCAACAAAGACTCGCTCATGACCCTCCACTCAGCCAATGAGACAAGAGAGAAAACACGAAGCTTTAGGGACATTATTTTCTTTCATATATGTTCCTTTTCTTCAATGAAGAATCTGTGACATTGGCCTTCTGCCAGAAGAGAGAAGACCTTGATCCAGAAAGGCTCTTCATTTGAAAGTGGAGATGGTCTTTTCTGAATCACTTTAGCCTTAAGAATCAGTACTATCACAGCATCCAAGAGGGTAAAAATACAAATTAACGTATATACCAATGACACCTTTTGAATTTAATTTTTCTCTTAACTCACATAAACAGTATGTATTTGTTTTCCCTCTAGATGAAATTTCTTTATATTTTGTTCTGGGGTGAAAAAAGATACCTAAATCCTCTAAGTATTTAGGAAAAATAAAAAAACAAGAAGCAATTTAGCAAAGATTAAAAGCAATTGTTCTGTTACCCTTGGCAACAGAATCTAGATGCAGCCAATCAGCAAAGTTGATACATTGTTTTGACACACGTGCACATATTTCTAACATAAATAGCAACAGAGACCTAATAACAGTAGGTTTTAAAGCTGGAAACTGATGTCATTTCAAAAGTGTCAATCAAAGAGAACCTACGAAAGTGTTTTTTTCTATCAAGCTGACATTAAGTATATGCTGTACTGCCTTCGGAAGTGTGGGTAGACTTCTGTCAGACCATACCAGAGATGTTCGATCTATAATTACACTCTGCTTCTTGGAGTGTGTCCTTTAGCACATCACGGGGGAAAAAAACAAAACAAAACAAAATACCTTAATGAGAAAAAATTTGAGTCCTACAGTAAAATTCAGCTGTTCACATCACCAATGAAAGTGTGCTTTTAAGAATGAACAAAATTAGACCAGAATTAGCTTGTTTATCCCTAAAATAGAGGCATTTCTTTAGTTCTTATGTCTGTTGAATTTATGATCAACGTGTGCTAGTAAATTCTGCTATTTACATTTTTTAGGTCTTTCAAAGATTAGCATTTGGAGGGGACAATAGTAGAGAACAATAGTACTAGGCTGCCTGGAGGAGACTACGTGGGATGGTCAGGAGTCCAGTCCTGGGGACATTTACCGCCCAATAGGAAAAGAGATGGCTAGTGGGTCAGAGTTCATCCCTTTCTGGGTAGTACTACTAGCTGTGTGATTTTTTTAAAAAGCACAAGGTGATGTCTGGAAGTGGTGTATCACTGTATTGTACACCTGAAACTAACACAATATACTGGGGGTTAACTAACTGGAATTAAAATGAAAACTTAAAAAAATAATAAGAGGTATCATTTATTGAGTGATTTAAAATGTGTGCACCATGCCACAGTTCTTTGCAGACATTATCTCATGTAATCCTCGCAATAACTATAGGAGGCAGGAATTACTCTCTTCTTATGGATGAGGAAACCTGTCTTATTTAGCCTAGCTCCTGTCATAGGGCCCATCAAGTGGCAGAGCTGGGGGTTTGAATCCAGGTCTGCTTGGCTCCAAATCTTCCTCTCTAACATCCAGGTGAGGTCAGTACCTCCTCCGTGTCAGGAATCTCAGGATGCCACCTACACATTTAAGAGCTGAATATCATCCCTGCTTTGTCCCTCAACAGATACTCTATCCTAGTCCAATTATGTAACTTTTTTGAGCCTCCTTTCCTGATGGGTACAGAGAGTCTAATTTCTATCTCCCAGAGCTACTGTGGGAGTCACTGAGACAGTGTTTGATTAAGCTCTTGTGCTTGATAAGGGATCTCAATGGCTCTCAATAAAATGAGCTTCCTCTGCTTGCTTGCTTCCTTCCTTCTTTCCTCCCTCCCTTCCCCCACTGTCCCTCTCTCTCTCTCACTTTCTTTCTCTCTCTCTTGCTTTTCCTTCCTTCCTTCCTCCCTTCCTTCCTTCCTTCCCAGATAGTACAATGCACATTGCAAATATTCTGTTTGAAAATGACCAAAAAGAAGTAATTTCCAAAATCTTTTGGGTTGATTAGAATGTATTGGAACTAGACAGAGGTGGTGCTTGCATAACATTATGAATATACTAAACGGCACTGAATCATGCACTTCAAAATGGTTCAGTTTATGTTATATGAATTTCATCCTAGTAAAAAATGGCAACTTATATATATGCCTATTCCTTTCCCTGGACTGAATGGATTCAAATACCTTAGAGCTCACTATTTAGTAGTTTTCAAAGAGAGAAGGAGAAGCAGGCTCCCTGCTGAGCAAGGAGCCAATGCGGGGTTCGATCCCTGGACCCTGAGATCATGACCTGAACCAAAGGCAGATGCTTAACCCACTGAGCCACACAGGCGCCCCTGAATACCTGTTTTTAATCCTTTTGCATATATTCCTAAGAGTAGAATTGCTGGATCATATGATAATTCTAATGTTTAACTCTTCGAGAAAACCACCAACTATTATCCATAGAACTGAACCATCTTGCATTTCACCAGTAATATACAAGGGCTCCAATTTCTCTACATCCTTGCCAACTCTTGTTTTTTATTTTATTTTATTTTGATATCCTAGTGGTATGAAATTGCATAGTGGCACCCACTGTGGTTTTGGTTTGTATTTCCCTAATGACTAATGAGCATCTTTTTGTGTGTTTGTTGGCCATTTGTATGTCTCTTCTAGAGAAAGTTCTATTCAACTATTTTGTCAGGCACCTATATTTTCTTAAGATGCCTCCCCTTCCTGAAGGTGATTTCTAATGTGCAAAGGTTGAGAATTACTGATGTAAAGAAAAGTAAAGAGCAAATAAGAAAGACGTCAGTGGTTGCATATTGTCTTTGTCATTTGCACAAGGATAAGCAAACATTGGGGGTAATGCTATCAATCAAATGGTCTTTTGAAAGCTTCTAATATACCTGAAGAATTCAAAGAAAAAGTACAAAACTGTATCAGTGTGATCAGTGTATGTCTCATAACTTCAAGATGGTATTAACTGGTACTTTTAAAGAGCTTAATCTTATTTTTAATATTTAGATAAGATATCATGTATGTATAAAATACCTGCTCCAGGGAGGCTAAAAGATATAATTCTTTTTGCTACATTTTATAATTAGGGCAAGATTTGTGCATTTTTAAGAAATTATGGCAAGAAAAGGAAAATAAATGGCCTAAATGCTGTAGCCAGTTGTTAAATTAAGAAGAAAAATACAGGTTATCTGTACCTCTGGACACCAGTGTTCCCCCTTACCCTTTTCCTTCTCTTTTCTCTCTTTCCCTTGTAAACCATAAAACATGGAAAATAATACAGATGTTTATCTGATTCTTATGCTCTATTAAGTCGCCCACGTGGTCATTGTTGTCAGCTTACTTTAGCATTAAATTTTTAGCCTGTCCTGAAATTTCCATGTCAGAGAAATGAAAAAGAAACTCATCAAACAGGTAACAAATGTCTAGATATCTATTGTTCATTTTCCAACATAGAGAAGTAATACTTACAGTGCAGGGAATGATGCTTTCTTGAATGAAAATGGTCTCATTAGAATTTTCACTTTAACTGTAAGTACCTTTGTTGTCAGGATATGCTGTAGGCTGGGGTCTCCAGGGTGCTGACCCTGCATAATGCCTGGGAAAAGAAAGGGCAGGGCAGGAGTGAGCAAGGGGACCCATCAGACTGTGCTGTTGGCCTGAGAAAGTCTCTGCCAACCCCACATGGGAGCTCTAGAATGTGTTGTCCATCAGAGGACTCCTACATTGGTCTGAGTCCCACTGGTCCACACCCTGTGTCACTGCCTTGCTCCTTTGTTGGTCAAAGAATCCTGGAATGAAAAGTGACTTTAGCTCCAACACTGAGGCTGGTCCCAAAGACACCTGCTACTGGAAGCTGTCACCTCCCCATACTGACCACAGCTGGGTACTGACCACTTACCTGAAGAGGGTTCCGTGTGGGCATCTTTGTGTTTACCACAGAAAGCTGTCTGTGTACCTGCCATAGCTCACATGAGTAACTATATTTAAGAAGCAAGAAAATATATGTCACTTATTTCCTTACCTCTAACCCAGTGCTTTTTTTTATGGACCTAGTAGAATTTTACTAAATATGCTGAGATTTCTCAAAACAACACAGCTCTATCCCTATGGAATTTAATCCAGTATTTGATACTTATCTTCTGGACTCATCCTTTCCAGAGCTAATTCCAATACCAGAGTCCTGTTAGTAGGCAATGTCATCTCATAGATCTGGAAAGAAAAAGCTTAGCATGGTATTTGGCCCAGAGTAGGTAAACAGTAAAAGTCTGTTAAATGAAATGAATTAACTTAATTACATAATGAATTATAGCAAGGCTCTTTTGAATGTCACTTTAGTGCCATGGGGTAGATTGATAGCAGAATTATTAATGCCAGGATGCTAGAACCAAGTCCAGTTTTTAGTTTCTTGAAAGTTTTAAACTATCTTGAGAACTTTGGTCTGTTTCAAATATTTGGACCATGGCAAGAAACACAAATTCAAAATGTATTTTGCAGGAGAATTTTCCACTTAATGGTAAAACCTTTGTGTATTTTAAGGAAAATTCAACCCACATGTTCCATTATTTAATTTACACTTGACCATTAAGACTGTTGTTTTCCAAAAACCTGTTGTGTCTTTGATATTTTTCATCCTTTTTTTTTTTTTTTTAGTATAAAGTCCTGGTTTAGGCAAAACTAAAACTCGTCAGCCTGAAAATCTGGGCTGAAAATGCAATGTACAATCCTGGGTTGTCTGGGGCACTAAAGTGGGCAAGAAGATACATTCTTTCTCTGTTCCATGGGCTGTGGGTCTCTATTAGATTGTGTAGACAGTGTATGAGTCTGCAGCATCTCTCTCCTCAGTCTGTTTAGTGGGACAGACCCTGTGACAGTCAAAGTAGCTGCCCATGGCATGACTGTTGTTCTGTCTCAGGAGGAGGGAGGAGAGGAGGATTCCAGATCACAGAGGTCCCTTGGCACTCAAGAGTGGTATGAAAATTCCAGGGCCCCAAAAATAGTCCTATTCCTAAGAAAGTTGAAAGGAAAGAAAGAAAAGCGAGATACTGGTCCCTGGGTCCATGCTTTGCCAAACAGCCTCTTCTGAGATGTAGCCACTTCTCTTAAGGATGTCCTGAGGCAAGAGGAAAAAGTCAGGGATGTGCTTCACAAAAAATTAGGGCTTAATTAACTATGTGGGGAGGAAGAGGAGAGCAATTAAGTGTAATTTCCAATCCTTTCTATAAAGATGTGTGTACAGCACCACAGATCCTTATGTGGTCACGGTCAATTTTCTTTGCCAACATGAAAGGGTTTGGGAAAAACAGTACTTTTTAAAAATGTTCACAGTTGGGATGTCCGGGTGGCTCAGTGAAGCGTCTGTTTTGGCTCAGGTCATGATCCCAGGGTCCTGGGATGAAGCCCCACATCGGGCTGCTTCTCCCTCTCCCCCTGCTTGTGTCCTGCTTTTGCTCTCTCTCTCTCTGTCAAATAAATAAATAAAATCTTAAAAAAGATAAATAAAAATGTTCACAGTTGAACTTAATATACAAATGAGCACTTAGCTGGGCCTTGTCTTAACTTCCAGTTTTGCATAAGTATGGCTCCCTTCCTCTCAGCTAAATCAAGTCTATGACCTGGGGCCGCCACTCATTCTCCCCTCTTAAGGAAATGGTGTTCTATAACTTTTCTTCACTTTGATTTTAAAGAAGTTCTGAACAGCTCCTGTGCTTGGCTCACACACTGCTTTTCTCTTCTGTGAGGGACAAATCTGGCAGTTGATGAAGTTTTGGCATCAGCTGGGGTTGTCAGGTCACAGACCGTAAGTAGGAGCATACAACAAAGGTTTCCCATTGGAAATGGCTTAGTCCGCCTGTTCATGTGTCCCCTTGGGTCCACATAATCCCAAACCCTGAGGCTGGCAGTGCTCATTGGTATGGACAGAGTTGCTTACTTGCAACAACTGTGAAGATACAAACATGAAAATAATCAGGGGATTCGGTGCAATGTAGTTTAACTTGCACTGAGAATGAAATGCTGATAAAATAGGTCATCACTTGTATTTTTTATTTCTTTAAATTTTTTCTACTTTTCGCTTTCAAAAATTTTTAGAAGAGTTTATTTATTTATTTGACAGAGAGAGAGAGAGAGAGAGAGATCACAAGTAGGCAGAGAGGCAGGCGAAGGGGGGTGGGGAGCAGAGAGCCTGATGCGGGGCTCAATCCCAGGACCCTGAGACCATGATCTGAGCTGAAAGCAGAAGCTTAACCCACTGAGCCACCCAGGCGCCCTTACTTTTAAGTTTTTGAGGGAGGTGTTGGCAAGGGAGGATTTAGGCAGATAAATCCTTCCTCCCACCTTGATGACTTTCTTCTATCTCTCAGGCACAGAGCCAGGAATGTTGTGGATAGAAGTAGAGATTTCAACCCCCTTCTCCCTAGCCAGGAGGAAATGTACACTGAGAGTGTGTGCAGCCAGGATGGAAAAGGCTTCAAATTCAATTCACTGTGATGCCATTTGAAAAGTTGATTTGAGAGTGAGAGACAGAAAGAGAGAGAGAGAGATTGCCTACATATAAATAGGGGAGTGAGCCTTGAGGGTCAGACCAGTCTTTGCTTCCCCTGGCTTTAGGCACTGCCTTCCCCAATGAAGAGAATGAACACAATGGAATGTATTAGACAGAGAAGCAGAGCTACAGAATTAAACACTTACATTCTTTCAATCATTAATAGACATTCCATGGGTTGTTTGGTCTTCTAGGAAGTAACTGGAAATACCAGCTGAAAGTCGGGTTGGATGGCATTGGAGTATTTCTGAAGAATCTATAAAGATTTCAATCTTTCTACAATCAAGATAACCTTGTAAAACCAATTGGAAATCCATAAGCACAGGAAACACAACCGTCCTTCACATATATTTTTAGATTGAATAAAACATCAACCTGTTTCCTGTAACATTATTTTTAAAGCTAAAACTTGGGTCAGGATAAATTCTCTCGTGTGTTATTTAACAGATATTTATATAATTGGGGATAAGAAAATCAAGTTTATAAGGCAATGAACTTTTCCTTTAGGTACCTCAGTGTTATCTGTGAGAAGAATAAATTCAGAAGAGTTTGAGCCAGATATACCATTGTGCTAATATGATAATCAGAAAGGTAAAAGTGCCACCGTTCCACCGTCAGAAAAGTGAGGTTCCACCTCTTTACTTCAGAATCGTGGAGACCCTGGAACATGCACAAGCACCAGATATTGCCTGCACAGTGAATAATAAGAGAACGATTACTGTTTTGGTGGTGGTGGTGGTGGGGGAATCTTTTTTTTTTTTTTCATATTAAGCAGGGTTTTCATATTGGAAACAGTGGGAATCACTGATACTTTTTCAAATACCTGCTACTTGATCATCATCACTGCAGAGAATGGGCTAGCAAATCACAATGCATTCTAGAGGTACCTTCTACACATCACCTTTTTAAAGTGTCCCCCTAGTTATCAGTGACACGATTCTTCAATATATTTTATCAAAACGCGTCTGTATTGACCTTAGAACAACTGTATTTCACACCTTGAACATTCAGGTTAAACATTAAATCTTTCTTCAGCTTAATGAATAGCTGAGATAAATACCCAAAAGATAAGTTCTAATTGCCAGAGAAGACAACAAAGATTAGTTAACTATTTTTAAAAAGACGCTTCACTTGATCTTCACTAAAAGGCCGAGAAGCAATTTTTAAAAAGATTCTTTAGGGAAATAAAAGCAAAAATAAACTATTGGGACTATATCAAAATAAGAAGCTTCTGCATACCATGGGAAATAATCTACAAAACTAAAAGTTTGAATGGGTCACAATATTTGCAAATGACATACCGATAAAGGGTTAGTATCCAAAATATATAAAAAACCGATACAACTAAACAATAAATCCAATAAAAAAATGGTAGAAGACATGTGGATGAACAGACATTTCTGCAAAGAAGACATCCAGATGACCAACAGACACATGGAAAGATGCTCCACATCACTCATCATCAGGGAAATGCAAATCAAAACTACAGTGAGCTATCACCTCACACCTGTCACAGTGACTAAAAAGAACAATACAAGAAACAAGTGTTGGCAAGGATGTGGAGAAAAAGGAAAGCTTGTGACCCTGTTGGTGGGAATGCAAGCCGGTACAACCGCTCTGGAAAACAGTATGGAGGTTCCTCAAGAAGTTAAAAATAGAGCTACCCTATGACCCAGCAATTTCACTACTAGGTATTTACCTCAAAGATACAGAGGTAGTGAAAAAAAAAAAATAAAAGGGCACATGCACCTCAACGTTCATAGCAGCAATGTCCATAATGGCCAAACTGTGAAGGAGCCGAGATGTCCTTCGACAGATGAATGGATAAAGAAGATGTGGTACATATATACAATGGAATATTACTCAGCCATCGGAAAGGATGAATACCTACCATTTGCATAGGCATGGATGGAACTAGAGCAGATTATGCTAAGTGAAGTAAGTCAAGCAGAGAAAGGCGATTATCATATGGTTTTATTCATATGTGGAACATAAGGAATAGTGTGGGGGAAGGGAGGGAAAACTGAATGGAAGAAATCAGAAAGGGAGAAAAACCATGAGAGACTCTGGGCTCCAGGGACCAAACTGAGGGTTACAGACGGTGGGAGGATGGGGTAACCAGGTGATGGGTATTAAGGAGGGCTGGTGTTGTGATGAATATTGGGTGTTACATGCAACTAATGAATCATTGAACACTACATCGAAAACTAATGATAGGGGCACCTGGGTGGCTCAGTGGGTTAAAGCCTCTGCCTTCTGCTCAGGTCATGATTCCAGGGTTTTGGGATCGAGCCCCACATCAGGCTCTTTGCTCAGCGGGGAGCCTGATTCCTCCTCTCTCTCTGCCTACTTGTGATCTCTGTCTGTCAAATAAATAAATAAAATCTTAAAAAAAAACCTGATGATATATCATATGTTGCCTAATTGAACATTTAAAAAAAAGTTAAAACTAAAACTACCCTATGATCCAGTAATCACACTACTGGGTATTTACCCCCAAAATACAAAAACACTAAATCAAGGGATACATGCATCCCTATGTTTACTGCAGCATTATTTACAATAGTCAAGATATGGAAGCAACCCAAGTGTCCTTTGATAGATGAAGGGACAAAGAAGAGGTGGAATTTGAATTTTGTAATATCATTTAACCCTAAAAAGAAATGAAATTTTGCCATTTGCAACAACATGGGTGGGATCTAGAGAGTATAATGCTAAGGTGAAATAAGTCAGAGAAAGACAAATGCCATATGATTTAAGGAACAAAATAAATGAGCAAAGGAAAAAAAAAGAGAGGAAGACAAACCAAGAAAGAGGCACTTAACTATGGAAAACAAGCTGATGGTTATCAGAGGGGGGGATGCATGGGAAATGGGTGAAAGAGGTAAAGGGGATTAAGCATACATTTATCATGATGAACACTGAGTAATGTATAGAATTGTTGAGTTACTGTATTATACACCTGGAAATAATGTTACACTGTATGTTAACTACACTGGAATTAAAATAAAAAGCTTTATAAAAACAAAACAGTTTTTTTTTTTTTTTAGTTTCACAAATCCTGTTCTCGTGTTTAGCCCTTAACCTATAGTTTCATCCATGGCTGCTCTTTTGGAAAGCACATTACTCTCTTGAAAAGTCATCCTATGATATATCATTTTTTTATATATATATATAAAAATCTTACATGTGTGTATCTATAAACTCTTTTGTGCCATTATATAAAAGTCATCCTATATGTGCCGTCTTACAGTATGCCAGTATATTATGCTGTTTTTATTAATTCTTCTGTAAAAAAAAAAAACAAGAGGTTGAGTAAATAAAGAAAATTCCATGGGTTATTTTTGAATTCTGGTCTTGCCAGCAAATAGTTCTTTTTGTCTCTTGAAAAAAATCACTCTTTCCAATCTGTGTGCCCTTCTTGTTTTCCCATTCAGGATATTTTTTTCTCTTTTCCTTCATGTTTTAATATCACCTCTTCTTTAAAACAAGCATACGGCTCACTAAACCCAGTGACTTTTCCTGATTAATCTTAAGAAGTCCTTGTCACTCCCAGCTTTACTCCAATTCCTGTAAACATGCCCACATAAATGTTTCTTTCAGTTTCGGGTATATTGATTTTGTCTTCCAGGAGAGTAGAACCAAAACAAATAGTGACTCCTTAGTGAAGACAAACTTAACCAAAAATATAGGGACATTATTCTTGACAACCCCTAGAATGTAGGTGCTTTGAAGCCAGGGATCTTGGTTCTGTTCACTGCTGATCCAGAGTTTCTGGAACACAGTACATGCTCAATAAATACTGGTTGAATAAATGCATAGCCAGGAGTCTAAGGATGCTGTTAACCGTAATCGTTCTCAGAGATCATCCTCCAGTAGAGTTTCTGTAAGAATCACTAGTAATCCCTTGACCCTTCATTTTGCCATTTGTGGAATAGTGATTATGTTCAGGTACGCAGAAATTACTTGCTCATTGTGCAAAACTTTAATGATAAAACCCTCCGAGCTAATGTTCTAGGTGTAAAATTCCCCACTCTAAAATCAAAATGCTTCTGGGACAGAGAGGAGCCACTTCTGGTTTTGACCAGCAATAACATGGTCAGGAAGTAACCAGCACCCCGGGCATTTTAAGTCACCATTCTGAACTGAAGTCACTGACTGGCATCACCAGCTTTTTATTATCTGAACAGCAATTGAATACAATTTGTTTTTTCTTCTAAGGTCTTGCTTTTGAAAGGAGGAAAAGCTAAGATTCATCCTTAGGTTAAGAGAAACTCTGGACTCTGAGAAACAAACTGAGGCTTATAGAGGCAGGGGGTGGGGGGGATGGGAAAACTGGGTGATGGGCATTAAGGAGGGCACACGTTGTGATGAGCACTGGGTGTTATATGCAGCTAATGAATCGTTGAACACTACATCAAAGACTAACAATGTACTACATGTTGGTTAATTGAACATAATAATTAAAAAAAAGAGAGAGAGAATCTGTAGAGGGAACCTGGGTGCCTCCCCGCTCAGCAGGGAGTCTGCTTCTCCCTCTCCCTCTGTGTGCTTGTGAGCTCTCTCTCAAATAAATAAATAAATCTTAAAAAGAGAGAGAGAGAGAGAAACTGCAGTCTTATGGCCTATAAAATAGATCTTTTTTCCACTAAGAGATGTGGGGGGGTCTTGGCAGTTAAGAGATGGTGCTTCCTCAGCCTATGATTCCTTTGGAAATATTTGCGTCAGAAATGGCTATGAGTTCACACCTGTAAGATTCCTCCTTCCTTCAATCCCCATAACTAATTTCTCAGCTTCTAATTGTGTTTGAACGAACCGAAATAAACCACAAGGCAACTGCTTGTCAGGAGCTGCTATATCCATTGGAGGAGGCAAGTCTTAAATTAGCCAGGTGACAGGGAAGAATGGGAGCTCCAGTCTGCAGCCTGGTTGCCTGAAATCTATAAAATGTGTCAGTTATTGAGGGGATTCTCCGCAGAGACAAGAGAGGGGCAGAGGGGGAAGTATTCAGGTTGCATTTCTGGGCGGAGTCCCTTCTACCCTAAACCCAACACTCTGAGAACTGAAATTTGGCCCCTTTGCAAGATTAGACTTCCCAAGTTAGCTGTCTTTGGTGACAGCAAAAATACCTGTCTGTCCCCTTAAGCAAGACTCTCCACCTGAGTGAAAAACCAGAAGCATGGCCCAAGCCCAGAACAGGTGTTTAACGGGGAAGCTGAAAGGCAGCAGGCTTCCACATGCAGAACCTTTGAGAACATTGCTGTAGGGATTTGGCTGCATGATAAGCTTTTATTACTGTTAAGCAAAATTAAAGGCAGATGCTATTATACTGGCACAGAAGTTGATGGGGGCATATTTCCTAGCCCACTTGGAAATTCTGAGTTTCATTGTATTTTTAGAAAGTGGGCATCTTTTACTGCCAACAAAACCTGTGGTGAGAAAGAAAGTTTTTTATTTTATTTTATTTTATATATATATATTTTGAGAAATGATGTTTAAGTTTCAGTTTGTCAAGATGTTTCCAAATATACGGCTGTTATTCTTACCTTTTCTGGTAAACATGTTTAAATATAAACTCTATTAGTGTTTTCTAAATTATATGTGGAACACTGGAGGCAACCTCTCATTTATGGTCTAATTTTATTCACAAAGTGCCTGTATGAGGTCAGCAGGGCAAGGATCACTATGATAACTATGTTACAGAAGAAGAAGTAGAGGCAATAGGGAAAAAAGGACTTTATGTTCATTTTGTGGAAAGCTTTGTTTCGAGAAAACAAATATTGTCCCTATAGTTTTAAACTATAGTTTTTGTCAAAAGACAAATTAGAAAATCACAGGAAGGAAGCTATAATTTTTCTCCCACTTCAGTTTGAATCAGATCTCTGCAGTATTTGTTCTCACTGCCCCCTATTGTTTTCCTTTATCACTTTGCCCAGTATAGACGTACATATTTATCGGTGTGATTTGTTCAGTCCCTTCAGACTGTCAGTTCCATGAGGACAAACATGGTGCATTTTTACTGTTGACCCAGCATCCCTTCTGGTACATAGTAGGTGATTAATAAATTTCTCCTTAAGACTACATGCTTAGGGGCACCTGGGTGGCTCAGTGGGTTAAAGCCTCTGGCTTCAACTCAGGTCATGATCTCAGAGTCCTGGGATCGAGCCCCACATCGGGCTCTCTGCTCAGCATGGAGCCTGCTTCCTCCTTTCTCTCTGCCTGCTTCTCTGCCTACTTGTGATCTCCGTCTGTCAAATAAATAAATAAAATCTTTAAAAAAAAAAAAAGACTACATGCTTAATGAGTAAACATCAGCCCTATGTTTATTTTTGAAAGCATCAAAAAGCAAGAATATGGAGAAATTAGGGTGAATTAATTGAAGTGGAAAAGAAAGAAAACCTCTCCTATTTGCTTGAGACCATTATAGTTGGATGAACAAATCATATTACATATGTCTTTTTATTTTCTCTACTGACTTTGCCACTATTTAAGAACAGAAACAAGGACTAAGAGCAGGGAGCGTATGTAGGAACTGGTGTGGTTCTAAAGAAGTCATAAGCAGGACGTTTAGAGCTGCCCTGTGAGTAAGTTAAAACCTATGATCTCTATGTGTGCCAGGGCTTGGGATGTCCTGATAAGTCTCACAGTTGTGTGTTGGAAGCTCTTTACTCTAAGAGCTTTACTTTACTTTACTTGGAGTAAAGAGTTTACTTTAAGGCAGAATTTAAGGCAGCACCTTACTGTTCTTCTTGAGTGTAGAGAGGAGCCACTGTGGACTGCGGAGGCATTAACAGGAGTAGAGTCAGAAACGTATTCTATGGAAAAGATTCAAATATGGAGTGTCCTTCAGGGCACTGCTCCCCCTCTTCCCAGGCAGCGTAGCCTTGGCAAAGTCACTAAGCCACTCTGGGCCAACATTTCTGAGCTCGAATTAAAAAAAAATACATTTCATTTTTTCTTTTTAACAAAAAAATATATTCTCCAGCTCTGAAAATCCAGGGATTTGTTATTTCTCCAAGTTTTACCTATGTTGTGTATTTTTTTTCTAGGAATTGAGGTCTTAAATTTTTAATGTTTCATTTACCTGTTTTAATTAAAAAATGTTTTCATAGGGGTAAAAATATGTATTTCTTTGTGCTTAATACCTATAGGAAGCCTAGCTGTTTGGACCATGAGACTATGGCTTTTTGGATCAGGAGTTTACCCCACAGTTTCTTATCCTAAATGCAAATAAATGCATATGGAGAAAGAGCCTTGTAACCCAGATAAGTACAGTAGGGACATAAATTTCAGGCAGATTTTTGTGAAACAGCTTGCCTATAATTACATGATAGGTTGGTCTCCTTATCCAAGCCTAGGGCACTTCTAACTGTCTAATAATAAGATTGCATTCCTTCCCAATATTTGGAAAAGTGTTGATGCACTTTCTGAAATATTAAATTGCTATTAGGGACAGCTTTGGTTTGGTTCTCCTCAGGAGAAATAATTCTGGATACTTTGATACAACAGGGAATTATCGGTTGGAATAGGTTAGGTCTGGGAGACCGGCCAAGAGTCTGTCCAGGGCCATGGGTCAAACGGGCTATAAGTTGAGTCCAACCAAGAGAGGAGGGGAATGACAGAAGAGTGTGCAGGTTACAGGTTGGGCAGAGAGAAAGTCACTTCATTCAGTCAGTAAGTACTTAACGAGCATTTCCTGCATGTACAGCATTCCAGATCACCAGGGCCTTTACAGCGAACTCTGTGACTACTTAATTATATTGTAATCATTTCTGTCCATGTTAATCTCCCCTGGTTGTTTAGAATCTGTGAGGGTAGGGACTGGTTAACATCCCCCCTTGTCCGCCATTGGCTCAAGTATAGTGCCTGGCTCATCATCAGTGAGGGTCTTCAGTAGTAAACAAATGCTCATGATTGTTATTGGAACCACTACTGCTTTTGTCTTTACTATTATTATTTGAAAGAACAACTATGTAACATACTAGTAAGTCATGAATTTTAATTGCCCAGAGCAACCAATTTAAAAAAAATACCAAAGGGAAACAGGATAGAATTAGTTAATGAGGTATTATTTGATCTCACTTCAAAAGGCACTTGCCTTTATTAAGCAATAAAACTTGGATTCTGACACCTATGTAAATATTAATAAAAGATTCTCCTTTTCAATAAATTGGATTGACAAAGGTATGTGCTGAGACTGACTTGTGTATTCGCAAACTTTAGCTCTTTACTGCAGTTTCCTAAAATCCAAGATTCAGGAATATTCTGTTCTGCTGCTTAGTGGAAAATGTCAGGGATCCTGCCATGTGATCTTACAATCCTACTAGCTATCTTGAAACATCACAAATTTATGCATATCTTCCTATTGTTCTTTTTATGGTTTTGCTATATGCCATCAAAATAATTTCCAGCATCACACCAACCTTCTCAGTATGTTTAAAATAAAAAGAATTGGGAACAAGCTTAATGCCCTCCTCTTGGAAGTCATATAAATTCTTAACATAAAGAAAATTGGTGTGTGACCCATACGAATATATAAGAATAGTTCTGTGGGGCCTTTTTTCTCCCCGTTTGTAAAATGATTTTTACACATACACTCATAATAAACATTTTATATATGCCTTTAGAGCCCCCCCCACCCAAGAAATCCTGTTTATAAGGACATTGCTGCTCAAGGTAAATAATGATACAATTTTGGTTTTTATGATTCCAAACACTGGTAATGTTTTTTTTCCAGGGCCTTTCCACGGTGCGTCTAATCCTCTAGTGTCCTCGCCATCGTAGGCTAGTTGCTGTTCATGTCCACAAGAGATGAGCAGCAATACCATTATAGGATTCCCTAACAAAAGACTTCCACAATCATTTTCTAGCATCTTGGAGATTGACAAGGTCCCCTCCTGTTTCCCAAGCCCATTTCCCCCCCTATTCCTGGTGATTTCTTTTCTTATACACCAGAAAGAAAGCACCTCGCTGAGTGGTGACCTCTCTGGCTACATGGATACCTGCTAGAAACAACAAACCTCACGTGCTAAAACTGCTCCTTGATGTGTTGGGATTGGCATGATGGTTCCTGTTTGATATACTGGGCTGCTTGGAGCTGCCTTTAAAAAAATCAATCCATATTAAAAATAAAAGTTCCTTTTGAAAATTACTCTTCATATTTCTTTGGGGAGGTTGTGCCACAAACCAGCTAAAAGTGCTGAAAAGTGTCATATAATAAAGCTACCAGGTCTCTAACAGGCCAGGGAAGGAGACCATGTCTTGAGTAATTATAACACTTCACAGTTTTCAATCAATGATTCAGTTTATCAGTAATTTCTGGATTGTTTTCTTGTTGAGAAGACTAGAAACCTTAAAGAGATTTTTGAGGTAATAATTTTAATCTTTTGTGCCATTTCTTTCAAACTGGTAAGTATATATATGTTTTTTCTGTTTTAGAAAGGTATGGGAAATAACTGCCTATGAAAATTTATCTCCTTTCCTTTTACTGGTCACTTCTGCTCGTAGATTTTCTGTTTCATTTTGTGTGTAGCGTAAATAACATACCAAAGCAAATAATTTGAGAAGAAGAATACACATTTTTTTTAAAGAGAATAGTCTTTCAAAAAACAAAATAATGAGGGGAATTTTTAAATAAATAATTTTTGGTTTCTATCTTCAACTGGAGAGAATCCCCAGTGACGTGTGTTTCTTAAACACATACATTAATCATACATCTATGTAGATGCATGTTTATGTACAGACTCTAATACGCATACATACTTTGATCATGTTGTTTTAAATGTTTTTGATAACATTCTTCACATGACTCAGTTTAAATAGGAGCATGCCAGGTGTGATGGCTCATAGCTCATTGATGAGGTGGTTTGGGCAAACAGCCAGATGAGAGAGGGTAACGAATAGTGAGCAGGTGTGTTGGTTTAATGGGCCAGCTAGAGGCTCTAACTTGAGTAAAGTTGTTGCAATGCTCTAACCACAGATAAGAGTTTGGTTGGTTTTTCTTCACAACCCAGTGAATATATGGAAACGTGAGCACCATTCCTCCTGTAGACCCAAAGGTTTAAGATGAATTTAGGGTAGGATTTGAAAAATGTAGAAAAGCATATGTTCAGCCTTTTGAATTAAAGGAATGTTCCTATCAGCCTAAAGTATTAAGTTAAGAAAAAAAGCTTCATAATTGCACAGAGATAGATGAACTGTTTCACAGATTTATAATGGGATTTAGGCAGTATTCAGGTCTCAACTCCTCCAACTGGCTCAAGGCTTTCCATAAACCAAACTCTCGATATTGACTCAACATTAGCTCCTCTAGTTCCCTATTCTGACCTGATCCAGGTTAAATGAGATGCCTTTGTCTTCAAATTGTATCCCTTGCCACGTGGCTACCCTTGAAGAATGTCTACCCTGCATCCAAATACTGCAGTCTCTGCCATGAGGTCTTTCCCCGGATGGTGTGGTGCAGAGGGCATGGTCCCATTAAGTCAGAGAGACCTGGGTTTGAATTCTGGCTGATCTATATATCAGCTACATGACACTGAGGTTATTTAATTCTTCTGAACCTCAGTCTCCCCATCTGTAAGCCAAGGATGATGACAATGCTTGCTCTCATCTTAATTGAGCCTCACTATAATAATATCAGGTGCCATTTATTGAGAGCTCATTTGTCAGTCCACTCCTCACAATATTCAAGCAGGGTAGTTATATTAATACCCATTTTACAGATGAGAAAAGTGAAGTTCAGAAAGATTAAGACCCTTACCTTAGCTCACAGAGCTAAAAATCGGCAGAGATAGACTTCAAATTTAAAGTGTTGTTTTGACTATTTCACAGCTGAGATTTTTTTTTCTGTGTCATTATTTCTTCACGTTACTTTATAGAATTGTAGTGAAGCTCATAAATGATGTATGTAAAGTATTCAGAACAGAGCTGGCACTTAATAATTTTTTTCTTATTGCCCATATTTCTCAGCCTTGCTATCTTTTAATGTCTCTACATTTTGGTATTAGTTTATATATATATATATATGTATATATATATATATATATAATCTGTAAGTATTTTTCAGTTAATTAATCAAAATATCTTTTATTTCCGTGTGGCTGGCTTTGTCCCTAGAAAAGTAGGAGGCTGCTTGTGAAGTATGATTTTCGGGAGATGCTTTCCAAAAATCCATATGCTTTGTCTTTGGGAGAGGTAGTATTTTTCATTCTATGATTTATATATGCTTAAAAATGCAAAGTCCCAGAGAATACTTTGAATTCAAAGCATTCATTCTGACGAACATTTATTGAGTACCCAGTAGGTACCAGGACCTGTTGTTGGCAATAGACGTATTAGATGAGTAAGATGAGTTTCTTTCTAGTCTGATAATTCTAATTCAATTCAAGGAGGGACACTAACTGCCTGCAGCTAGCTGCACCACCTGGTAGGGTGGTATGAGCCACACGTTGCTACTGAGCACCTGACATGCAGCTAGACTACGCTAAGATGTACTGAAAGTATAAAATTCACCCTGAATTTCAAAGACTTACAGGAAGGAATAATGTAAGGTATCTTATTAATGTTTTTTTAAAATTTTATTTATTTGACAGAGAGAGAGCCAGAGAGCAGTAGCAGAGGGAATGGCAGAGGGAGAGGGAGAGGGAGAAGCAGGCTTCTCACTGAGCAGGGAGCCTGATGCTGAGCTCCATCCCAGGACCCTGGGATCATGACCTGAGCTGACGGCAGACACTTAATCATCTGAGCCACTCAGGCACCCCTCATTAATAATATTTCTAATGATTATATGTGAAAATGAGAATTCTTTTGACATTGGATTAAAAAATGTTATTAAAACAAATTTTATTTGTTTCTTTTAATGTGGCGACTAGAAACTTCATATTCCAGATGTGGCTCACATTGCCGTTCGTGTGATATATCTATTAGAAAGGGCTGGTCTACAGTTATGGGGGAAGGTTTTAGAGGATGAGTTAGAAATTACCATTTGTGTGTATTTCATTTTAAAAAAATTGGATCATGCTGATAATAACTGGTTTGTAACTGTGTTTTTCCCCGCTTAATAATATATATGGATGTCATTCCGTGGTCGAATGGTGGTTGATTATACAGATGGCTCATAATTTATTTAACTTGGATCTGGAAACAGTTATGGATTCGAGAGGCTGACAAGAAGTAGGACTAGAACTTTGAGGTAGAATATAGGATGACAAAATAGAGGGGATCTACATGTCTCTGCAGTTAAATGCCTCACTTGAGAGATGAGCAAACTGAGAGCCAGAGATGATGACTTTCTTTTCACTTATTTATTTTTTTTAATGCTAACACTAGGGGTGCTGGGTGGCTCAGTTGGTTAAATGTCTGCCTTCAGCTCAGGTCAAGATCCCACGGTCCTGGGATTGAGCCCTGCTTCTCCCTCTCCCTCTGCCTCCTGCTCCTCCTGCTTGTGCTCTCTCTGTCACATCAACCAATCAATCAAAGAAAAAAAAAAAAAACTAACACTGGAGCATTCATGTGTACCATACATTGCACTAAGCATCTTCTTCACTTGATCCACAATTTTCATGATAACTTATTAGGTAGGCACTATTGTTATTTCTATTCAACAAATGAGGTAACCCAGGCCTGAGCAGTTGGAGAGTGGGCCACACAGCCAGTAAGTGGCAGAGCTGAGACTTGAACTAAATCGATTTTATTTCAACCAGAATTTTAAACCATTGCACCAACAGTCCCCCGAATTTAATATTTAATAAGCTAATAATTTTTAATGGAAACAACACATGAGTACTCACATTGTATTTTGGCAATAAAACAACAAATATTGCTACTACTTCTATCACTGTCTCTTACAATCATCAGTTCTTAAAGTCAGAGGAGGTAAGAAGTATTAAACATTTAAAAATGAATAAATGAAGTTTTATTTAAAAAAAAAAACAAACCCACCTCACTTCATTGCCCAAATTTTCAGATTTTACTGTGGAGTGGCGTAAACAGGGACACAGGTGTTAAGTTGGAGCTGGTGTTCGTGAACAGCATGAGACTCAACAGGAGGGACCCAATGGGTGCAAGGTCAGCTGCTGAACCATGACGAGGTTCAGATTGCTGGATTCCTCTGCAGGTTCTTTATGTGCTGCAAAGAAGTGCCAGGCAGTCCTTGTTGCTGTTGTCCTGGTTAACGTCATGTCCTTTATTCCATGGGTCCTTTATTACACCTGATCTCTTTAGGGCAACCTTGTCCGTTGACTATGCATCTTTCAGCCCTGGAAATGCACAGGTGTTTTTTCCATCTTGGTTACTCTAGAAGGATACAAAACACCAGAGTCAAGTCCCTGGCCATCGAGAAGCTGGTTATATTTTGGAGCAGGCTGATGAGACAGACATGCTGCTTTGCCATCACTATGTCAACTCTGCTTTTATATACAATTGGCATCTTCTTGCTCTGCTCTCCTTTGCCAGCCAAATCATTTTAAGCTCCCAGTGCAAATATAGTCCTTCTGTGTTTTGATGCTTCATCAGTTGGAGGTCTCCTAGAGACTGTGGGATGAAGTTAGTATGATACAGATTTTTGTTTTTCTCTTTCTAATCCATATAATGTGTCAGCACGTCACTCATATTTAATGATTATTAGACAGCAAGTATTTTTAAGAGTTTTTAGTTTCTCCAGAGATAAGTAAGCTCCAAATGTTATCATCAATAAGCTTAGCATTGCTGTTTTTGTTTTGACTTTGCTTAGGTGGGAATAATACCTAATGGTTTCGAAGTAGGTAAAACAGGAAAAACAACCCAGGTTAAGTATCCGAAAAAGTCTCCACAGTATTTAAAACAACACTCAAGTGAAAAAGGCAAGGATTGGTGAGAAAAAGAGGAACAGTGTGAGAATGTGACATTGTATCAGTGATGGTGAATGCTTCTTGAATGTTGCTCAGAAAAAGATGTACTAGGAAGGATATAAAATATTTGTCACTTTTATTAATTACAAAATAAGTTTGTTTTACATTTTGTGTTTTTATTTATAACATTTTAAATCAATTTTAGACAACTGATTTCTCCGGAGATTTCCATTCAATTGCACATTGAATATAATAAATGTTGAACGACGCCAACATTTTAATCTTTCTCCATTTGGGAAATTGGAGTTCTAGTCCCCATTTTTCCATAACTGTTTTTTAATTGATGAAGGAAATTTTTCTTTTATCCCAGGGTTACTAACCTTCCTCAGCCTTTTGTGTATTCCCCAATCAAAAGGTTTTTGATTATCTAAAGAAATGACACCCACTGGTTCGCCTTTATAGATCATTTTGTTACCTCTTTCAAAGCATCTTAACAGGTTGGGGAGCCCAGATTTACCCTAACAAAAGCCAGGCTGGTCGCTCCCTTTTGTAACCTCCTCCTCCAAGCAATTTATAACTTTCCCTTCAGTGCACGGCTGAATTGGTTATACTGGGATCCAAGAGCAGCTGTGGGGGGTCCTGGATTGTTTTCAGAGGTCATCAGAGAATCTTTCTAGAAAATTATGGCAGCACTGAAAATTCTCAGCACTCAGAAGGGTAAAGGGAAAAACTTCTTTTTTTGGAACCCTGTTGATTTCTGCTTGCTATTTAATCTTTTTAATGATTTTCAACCACTAAAATTTAGGTTGTGTCTGGAGTTTTCACAGGTTTAGGGTAGCCGCATAATAAGGATGAGAGGAAAGGTTAAGTGAGGGAGATTGTTGGAGGGAAAAGGTGACCTTAGGGGCACAGACCTGGAGGGAAGAAGGAAGAGATTGTTAGAATTTTTTAATTCTTAAAAGACATTTTTTTTTAGTTTTCATTGTTTTTAAGAAATTTGACTTTAAAATTGTAGGATTTGTTAGACGAAAGGCAAAACTCACGCTATTGATGAATTTTAAAAGGCGTGCAAAGAAGCAATTCATTCCTTATTCTTTTTTTTTTTACACAAATGACACACAAATACTCTCTTTGAAAATATCTTAAACAAAAAGAAACATGTAAAGTGAAAGTTGCTCTCAGTCTTCTATTCTTTTTCCTAAAGGAAGATATTACCATCAGTTTGAGATGGATTCTTTCAGTTCACAGAAAATGCATTTTTATTTTTACATAGTGGAGTTCATGCTGTATAAATTATTTTGTGACTTGCTTTTTTTTTTTTTTTGCTTTGTTATATGTCATGGAAATCTGTACATGTTACTACATATAGATCAACTATATTCTTTTTAATGGTCATGGGGTATTTCACAGCATGCATATACTAGAAACTATATAACTGGTGTCCAGGTCATAGACATCATCTGTGTGTATAAATAATGCAGTGATCATACTTGTCCAAACACTGTGCACACAAGTGAGTATCTGTAGAATTTCCTGGAGATAGAATAGCTGGCCTCATTCACTGTTAACATACTTAACATATAGAAACACCTCCTAATGGATCTGCCTGCTTCCCTGACCCCTTGCCCATGTAGCACACAGAATCTTATTTCTGAAAATGTGAATCATATGCTCTTCTGCTTAAAACACTTGGAAGGCTCTTTCCCTTACTTCAGGGCAGTGACTCAACACCTTGACTGAGTTTATGAAGTCCTACCCCTGGCTACTGCCTATCCCTCAGCCCATTTCTCGTGTTTTCTTATGCTCTAGCCAAATGAAGCTCCTTTTAGTCCTCTGACTTCCTCAGCCTCTCTTTCACACATGTAGAAGTATTTATACAACTCCTTCTGTTTGGACTCCCCTCCCAACTCCTAAATCTTACTCCTTTTTCCAGATTGAAATCATTTTCTCCAGGAAGCTTGCCCCGAGTCCAGCCTGCACTCCCATCCCAGACATGCTTATGCACACAGACTCCCCAGTTAGAGTCCCAGTGTATATTGCCCCCAGTACTCAATGCTCCACATTGCAGTTGCCTCCCTATATGAATACCCCACAAGTCCCCTGTCGTTTTCATGTCTGTTACACTGTTTAGTGATGTCCACAGTGTCACATCAGGCACCACAAAGTTCTGAAGTATTTTCTAACTTCTGAAGAGCATTAAATTATTTCATAGAGCCTAGCACAACCCATGGTATTATAAAAGGCATTTCTCTGAAAAGCTGTTCTTGGGAAACTGGAGATTTTTGTCAAAAGTGAAAGTTAATGTGGATTCACAGAATCACAGTGCTGGAAGGGCACTTGGAAATCATCTAGTTTCTTGCTAGTCTAAGTGTGGTCTGTGGGCCAACAGCAATTGCATCACCAGAAAGCTTGTCAGAAAGGTCTCATCTCTGAGCTACTGAGTTAGAATCTGCATTTTAATAAGCTCCCAGGTAACTTGCAAACACATTAGAGAATGGAGAATATTACTCTAGTTCTCAATCTGCCTTTATATTAAAGTCATCTTGTGAGCTTTTTACAAATACCAACACAAGGCTCCCCCTCTCAGAGTTTCTGATTCTGTTGGTCCAGGGAAGGGTCAGGCAGGACATTGTGGTTATTGCTTTTTAACTCCTGAGTGATTCCAAAGCAGCCAATCTCTAACTTGGGTCCTCATCTTCTATGATATTGATAAGGATGTTGTAGACAGAAGTTTAGTGGACTGATTGTGATTAGAACCCATGTTTCCTTACTTTGGTCCTGTGTCTTATCCTTCCTATATAGGATCTTCTCATGCCTTCTCCATTTTCCAGAGGGCAAACTGCCATTGTCTAGAGTGAGTTCTTGGCAAGAGGAGGATAAATCAGATCTAAAAATGGCCTTCTCTCTCTCTCTCTTTCTCTGTACTTCTCATCACCAAGCATTCTGTCAGGTAAGATCCTTGACCCTGCTCAGGATTTGGGGTCAAATCACCCATCAGAATAGTCAGTAGATTTATCTCTGACTAGGAAGATAAGTTGCCCCTCCTCATCACTGACCCTGAAACATAACTATAATATGCGTCTCCTAAAAATATGCCCTTCATAGAAGACTATTTTTTAAATTCCAAATTTCAAAGAAGGGGCACAGTCTCCAGAAGTATAAGTGAAATCCCAGATAATTTGGCACCTGAACCTGAAACCAGCAAGTTTACTCTTGGGTTTTGGTTTCTAAAGAAAACTTTTTCCCGAGTTCTTATTTACTCCTCAAATGCTGCTGTTCTCAGCAACAGGAGATTAGCCCCCACCTCTGATGCAGGTGAGACTGTTTGCTGCCCAACAAGCTGATAATCCTGGGTGGAGAAGTAAGTGCTTAGAGCACTGGTTGGGAGGGTCTCAATGCCTTTTCCTTTGGAATGTGATATTATCACTAGATTAAGAGGCTAGACACCTGGTGGGGAAATACTAGCCTGATTCTGTCTGGGTGTTTTTGATGTCTTCCTGGATTATTGCTGGTTGGAGAATTTTCAGTTCTATTAAAGATTACATGACCCCGAACTCCTCAGAAATAAAAAAATAAAAGAATAGAGGAATGTAACCATGGGAAATATACATTTAATAAGAGGAATTTCTAGACTAATAGCTTTTTTCAATTATCTTTCAAGTATATACTGATTAGGTAGAAAACATCTGCAAATGGAAACTTCAGGGCTGGGGGAGAAAACTTCAGACCAATCACTTTCAAGTTGTCTTACCTGGATTCTGTTTACCCAAGAGGTACTAACGGGTAAATTTCCATTCGTATTTCCACAGGAATGGCACACTTTACCTTATTGCCCCAAGAGCGGTTAGTGAAAGTGCTTGAGAGTAAAACAGATAAAAATGAAGAGCACCCATATCCCCAAAAGGGATGTTATGCTGATCCAGAGTTCCACTGAAGGGACCTATGATATTGGAGCAGACTTAGCCAAGCTCAAGAAGTTAAAGCCCCTGAAGATGACTGAGGAAAAAATACACACTCGCTTTTAGATGCTTGGACCAGCCTCAGAGGTTTCTGAGTTCTGATATTTTGAGGAGACTGCAAATTCTCCAACTCCAACATTTGTGATGAGTGACCTCTCATTTAAAAAATTCAGTGAAGAGAAAAATAAATCGGACTAGAAATGTAGAAGACCGTCTGTTTGTGCTTCACTGCTTGACAATTTCTTTGAAGAATTATTGTGGAATCTTTTTCTAAAGCTCCCTCATATCCTTGTGGAGAAATCAAAACCTGAATAGAAAAAAGAAAGGAAGAAAGAAGTGTGATGACATAAAATTTCTCAAAACTTAAAAACAACAACAACAAACCATCCCGTTGAAGGGGGCAAGCTTTTTTTTGTTGTCAATTTTCTTTTTAAATGGAATGTTACAATCTTATAGAAAAGTACTATATTACTAATATCCAAGTACTCAACAATTAGTCTTCTCATCATTTCACTATAATTATTTTGAATACTTTTTTAAGAAAGAAGTGTTTATAGATACAGGTATAGTCCATTGTATACTCTTCTGTTATTGCATTCACTACACTATAGAGATTTTATGTTTTTACTACAATGTTTGCATTAACAATCATTAGATAATACTGTTTTGCATGGTCTTAAAATTCATAGACTTGGTAATGCATCAAATATATCCTAGTACAAATGTTATTATTATTATTTTTTTGCTCCAAATTATATCTGTGAGAATTTTTTCTGTTGATTCACACAGGGCTAGTTAGTTCATTTTACTTCAACCATTGTCTGACTAGGACATAATTTGGCAATTCCTCTGTTAATGATGAGAATTTATCTTGTTTTTAATTGTTCATTGCAGTATTGTTTATAATAGTTTAAAGTCTTTTACATGTATCTTTCAGCACAGGTATGAAAGTTTCTCTACAAGCATATCAAAGAATAGAACTTCTGGGTTGGAGTTAAGTAATCTTAATTATTATAATATTGTGCAAGTAGCAAGACCTTTCAATACAAAAGAGGCATATAATTTTGAATTCCAGTGATATGATTTAAAACTCGTTAATAAGTCTCATGATACAACATGGATCTGTCCTCTGTAGCCTGCATCTGGGACATATTCTCAGCTCTCTGATTTGGTATCCAATATAGAAATTATATGTGACATGTTCTTCCTTTGTAATGGAGTACATGTGCTCTTCCTCCCCCCAAGCTTTTGACAGTAGCAAGAACAAAACGGTTAAACCCTCCCAGCTAAAACATTTTCACCTTTAAACCGACAGTTACAAAAAACCAGCTCAAATGAGTCAGAGTTATAGGAAGAGAACCTACCAGATTACATTAAAAAATTTCAACTGAAGGACTTATTTAGGATCAGCAAAGCCAGTTGGGGTGTAGGAGTGGGGGGAAACTGTGTTACATTTTAAAACTAACTTCTGGGTGTCAGTTGTAGGAAGAAACCGAATACTAGTATATTAGCTGCTAAAATTATCTTTTCTTTAGTCCTATCTCCTGGTACTTTTAGGTAGCTGGGTTGGAAAAAAGGCCTAGAACAGTTTTCAAAATACAATAACATTCCCTCTTCTTACAGGCAGCGAAATCAAGGTTTTCTTTTACATATACTTTTTTGGCATTGTTTTACTTTAAAGTCTCCACGATAGATAGATTTATTAGAATCCACTTAAGTCAAACTGAGTCTAGAGCACATTGTATTAGTGAAAATTCCAATAAAGTTAAGGTGTTGAAATCAGATATTGAGAGAGGGAAAGGGCTGTGTTATTTACACTCAATATTTCTATATAGTTTCCATTTCTTTATCTCTGGTACTTCTAGGTTACTGAAGTGGCGTAGTTAGCGGAAGAGCCTTGGGCCTTTGCCAGCACTCTAGAATGTTAAGATCCTCACTCTCAGTAAATGATCAATAAATACATGCATATATTTGCAACCCAAACTGCATTCATCCAATCATACATGTATCCCTGATTCTTTTTGAAAAGGTCACACTTATTTTCAATTAATATATACTTAGGGGTTACTTGCAAAGACATATATTGGGAAGAAGACAATCTATGAAGATAATGGCCTTTGAAGGAGTAGAATAATTCCTGGACTAAGTTGGAGTGTTTAGAAAGCACCCATATTCCCAAGTCTACTCTTTCTTTCCTTACACCTGGCCCCAGTACTTCCCTGCTATTCCCTGCTTTGAAATAGGAAATAGTAATGTAGTTAACAACCTTACCTCAGACACCCACAGCCCTTGCACTCTATCCAATTTACATTCTGGGCCTCGACTGAATAGATCCCTATTTTACTCACTCTCAAATGGAAGTTGTGCCTATAGTAGTGCTTCTTCAATGGACTGAGTTGTTGCGAATTTGGTTGTGTTCTCGTAACGGAAAATTTGATGCATTTTGGTAGAACTCATCCTTCATGGTCTACGAGTACAACTGACAAAGGTAAGAAGTAACAGCAGTTCTCTTGATCATCTGCTATCAGACAAAAAGAAAACAACGGTTCATATAGATGCTCTACCATTGTAAGGTGGCCAGTCTTTCCACTCTAATCTCATATTCTTCCTTCACCCCTGAATATCTTGCACTCATTTGAGTTTTCACATGAAGGCTTTTGTGTTATTTATTTATTTATTTTTATTTGAAGTAGGCTCCATGCCCAATACGGGGCTTGAACTCATGACCCTGAAAGCAAGAGTTGCATGCTCTACTGACTAAGCCAGCCAGACACCCCTTAACACTAAGACTTTTACTTTAAAAATTTTTTTGAAAGATTTTATTTATTTACTTGAGAGAGAGAGAGAGAGGAGAGAGAGAGAAAACAAGCAGGGAGGAAGGGCAGGGAGAGAGAGAGAAGCAGACTCTGTGCTGAGCAGGGAGCCCTAATTGGGGTTTGATCCCGTGACCTGGAGATCATGACCTGAGCTGAAGGTAGACTCTTAACTGACTGAGCCACCCAGGTGTGCAAAACTAAGACCTTTAAAAGCAAGTTCCCATACGCTGAATATTCCTTCTTCTTACATTCTTCTATGTAAGTCCTACCCATTCTCCAAAGTTAAACTGAACCACACCATTTCCTTTGAGCATTCCTCAAGAAGAGCAACTCACAGTTTTATAGAGTTATAGTAGAACTTCTGCCTGGCCATCTCAGGTGATTCAGTTAACATATAACTATATGCTGTTTTGGACTAGCAGTTTACGTCCTGTAGTTTCCTTTGCCCTAATAGACTGTGAATACCTTGAAGGCAGGAGCCATACATATTTTCTACTCTCTCCTCTAGAAGTCTTAGCAGGATTCTGAAGCTAGTGGGTTTTTTGAGTTTAGTTAATTACTTCCTTGTCTTGACATTTAACTGGCCATAGGTTTGTGTCTTCTCTCCTTATGGGGATATAAACATCTTAGCAAAAACTATAGCTAAGACTCTTGTGTTCCACATAGAGCCATTGATCAATTAGCAGTTCTTGAGCGAATGAAAATATCATGTCTCTGGAAAAGAATGGTGTAATTCAGTAGTCTAAACAACGGTTACTTATCAAGGATTTTGTCTTGGAAAAGATGAGCACAGCTTCTGATCTTTAATCTCAAGGCAGGTCAGTTCTCTCAGGCTCCAGTGGCTATGGTGGATCATTTCTATTCAAAGTGAACCCACAGAGTAGGGATAAATCTTTTCCATCCTTTCATCTATAGAACTTATGTACACAGTTGGCCATCAGTAAATGATTATTGAGTTGAAATTGAATAAATTCAACAGGTAGTTGAAGCATGTATTGAGGTCTTACCACTTGCTACCCATTATCTTATCTAATCCTCATGACAATCAATTGAAGAAAGTAATATTATCATGCTTTTACAGATGATAGAATTAAGCCCAGAGATATTAAAGCCTTATCCCCCTTCACAGCTAGAAAAGGACAGAGATGGGATACAAAGTTCATTTTGCTTAGGTCCTCTAGACTCAAATCCCAAATCCTTTTCATTACATCATACTGCCTTGCCCTCAGAAGTTTAAATTTGTTGTATGGACCCTAGGTCAATGAATGCATCTCCAGGTTGATAGAGATATCTCATATTTAGACCTAAGTCTACTTAAACTTGGTGAAGGAGCCATTTCTGGCTCTTGAAAACATCTGTTGTATATTAACTGAAGAACTTGGGACTGGTGAGGAAGTATTTTGACATGAAAAAAGCAAATACTGACATTAGTTTCAATGGCAAATATTGCTCTCCAA
Source organism: Enhydra lutris kenyoni (assembly GCF_002288905.1). Classification (NCBI taxonomy): domain Eukaryota; kingdom Metazoa; phylum Chordata; class Mammalia; order Carnivora; family Mustelidae; genus Enhydra; species Enhydra lutris. The sequence continues at coordinate 9,190,019 of NW_019154086.1, forward strand.
TTGTTATTCTTTAATTTTATTACTGTAACGTTATGTTCTTAAGCACTTTTGCTGAAGCACTTTTTTTTCATTTGTTATGTGCCCATCTGATTGCCCAAGAGAACTGACCCATAGGCCAAATTTTCTCCCTACTCTTTACCTCCCCTCTCAATCCCAGATAGTATAGAGAATACTAACCTTATTTCTAAAATTATCTGTTAATTTTAAGGGAAAAATATAATCCTTGAATGTATATGGGGATTCATGGACTTGTTTTAGAACTGGAAAAAAACTCACACATTAGTGAAGCTGAGTGACTTGATCAAGGTCACAGAGTTAGCTAACCTCTTAGTTAAAGTGTAGACCTAAAATGGACCCTAGAGATCATCTAATTCAACCCCTTCATTTTTCAGGTAAGTTAACAGTTACACACAATCCCAATACCTTTCAAGGTAAATACCTACAATGTCTTTCCACAATGACCTGGCTCCTAGTTGAAAAACGACTGATGCTTTGTGTGCCTTTGTGTTAACTTAAGGTACATTCTTAAATATACCCACACTCCATAACTATAGTGGACAGAATTGATGTTCAGTAGCTTTTTGGAAGCCTCACCATGGAAACAAAGGTTTGGATTCCCTCAGATTGGATTTCGATGTCTTCCTCTAGAGCAGATAAATTGAGGCTCCTGCAGGCATGGGTTCTGTCAGATGAGACTTTAAATTTCAAAGTAAAAGATACTTCTCCGCAGGGTATTAAAGAGTGTCATGGTGCACCATTAGCAAGGAATGCAGCCTGTCCCAATTCTCTTGGCCGACTCTTTGAAAACCTTGACTGAGGGAAAATCTTGTTCTTGGCCTCCTGGACTCTTGGAAGCTCTAAAGAAATGTAATTGCTTTTTGCAGCTAATAGACACTTAAAAATTGCTCCCAAAGAAATATGTCTAGTTGTTGATCATTAATACAGAATAATGGAAATGTGAAAAAGTCAAGAAACATGTTTTTGAGCAAAATAAAAAATATTCCTATGTCCAAACCAGAACAGCTCTAGAAAGTCAGTTCTGCCTCTGGGAAGTAATTTTTGTTGTATAGAGTGAGGTCCTGGTTTTGTAACTTAGAAATGTAACAGTTGCTATGTGGTCAGCTATAGGGGTAGAAGTAGAAAATAAAGGGCTTATCCATCCTCATTTCCAAGCTGACGCAACATGTTTTAAGTAGATGGTGTTTGGTTTCATTATGTTAACATCATCTCCCTCTGCTCTTTAATGCATTACTTCAGTGCTTAGTAATTTAGTAACAGGTTGGAAATAGGCTGGGGGTAAAATGAGCCTCTGTTACCATAGGGACAACTCTCCACCTCTTACTTTTGAATTAGCATTGTAGCAGAAGGTGACATTTTGTCCCAGGGGCCCAGGGAAAAAATAAAGTTATAAATTCTATCATACATACAAACTTGTTGAATGTACAAGTCCTCTAGTATCTGCTCTTAAAGTAGTAGCTGATCCGAGATTGATATGTTTTAATCAACTCAACATGAGAGGTGATAACTACATTTGTGCAATAGAAAAATATTAATATTTTCATGATGAAAATTACCTGTTCTTCTGTAAGACTTGGCTTCTTTGTGATGCAGCCAAGCTGGTTTTCTAATCTTTCAAGGCATGCTGTTAATGACTATTATCAATCTAAGGAGATGGATGAAATCCTAGGCATAAAACAGATCAAATCCCGATTTAATATTGATTGTATGATTTAACTTTTGTTCCATTTTTCCTGCTTTATATTAGTCTTAAAGAATATCAATGATTATGTCTTGCCAAATCGCTTAAAGAAAGGGGTGCCTTTATAAATATCTGGAACAGCTACCAGATGAGATAGTGTCTATACCATATTTATGAAAACCTTTAGTATGTCTTCACAGCAACAATTTCTAAATAGTTCTTGGGCACAGAAAGTGTGATTCAACCAGTAAAATTGACATTAGAAAAGTCACTCTGGCCTTTTTGATCCACCCTTTAATTAGAATGATCTCTCTTATATCATTTAGGTCTTAGAAGTGCAGTGTTCCTTTTGTGATCGTTTGTCTGTTTTTGCCTATGTTTCTGTGACAAACACTACCTTTGGTTAAGATCTGCAGTGAATAAAGAATGGTCAGAAACTTCACATATCAAGTTGCTATTTAACTTTTCCCCCCCAACACTAATGATTTGTTGAAATTTATAGTTCTTATATTTATAACTAATGCTTACTAATATAAGCATTTCAAAGGTTTTCAGGTATTCTTGAATACCTGAAATGCTAGGAAGTAGAGTAACTTTTAAAGTTCAAGAGAAGTCCATCATTTGTCTGCAATTTATGAAATGATGCCAATGCCATGAATTTTATTTCCTGGGACTCTAGTAGATTTAGGTAAGGAAAATAAAGGGTAATAATTTAGGGGTGCTTGTGTGGCTCAGTGGGGTGGGTTAAGCCTCTGCCTTCAGCTCAGGTCATGATCTCAGGTTCCTGGAATCGAGGCCCACCTTGGGAGCAGGGAGCCTGCTTCCCCCTCTCTACCTGCTGCTCTGCCTACTGGTGATCTCTCTTTCTGTCTGTCAGATAAATAAATAAAATCTTTTTTTTTTTAAAGGGTAACAATCTATATGATAAGTAGTTTCAAAACTGGAGATTCATTTGTACTAACAAGTCTTTCTGATTCAAATATTTTCCAAAAGGGCTAGTTATGCTGTAGTATAAATTTCTTTAATTAGCTCAATCAGATTGAATATTTTGAATGGGGAGGAGAGGAAGTGAAGATTTTGACTGCATGAAAATTAAGTGAGGGGGGTGAATGGTCAAGAATAAGGATGGTGAGATCTGGGCCCCAAGGGCTTAGACTCCTGACCCTTCCCCAGACTCCTTGAGTCCCAGCCCCTCCCCGACTCATCTCTCTTTCCCATTATTGTGAGAATTTTCGGACTGCCTTATTCTTGGAGAGCTCTACAAATTATTCCTTGAGATACAAAGTATCCTATGTGCCAGAGAGTTGAGAGTTCACTTCTGGGTATGAAATGTTCTTGAGAAATAAAACATAAAAATTCTTTTTTCCCACTTCATTTTCAAAGTGCTGTGATAAGAGTGAATAGTAGGTTGTGGCAACAGAAGACTATGCAGAATACAATAATTCATGACTGCCTAGCTGTTTTTGCTTATTTATGATCAGTTAATTGTTCAGTCTTTTTGCACAAGAGTTTGGGAGCCCTTTTGTATGCAGCTGGCTCATTCGGCCTCTTGGTGAAAGTGTTCAGGAAGAAGCTGAATGGTCATTTGCCAGAGATGTTTGAGAGAGGGCTTAAGCACCAGATGTTGGGTTGAGTTAGGTTACCTTCATGGCCTGTACCAACCTAAGGTCCTAGGAGAGAGATGGCAAATAAGCTTCAACAGGGTGACCCTTTCTATAAAGGAATGTTAGTGTGTGTGAGTGTTTGCTGTCCCTGCCCTAGAACATTCAAGGGGTGGTTGATTCTGCCCTGCATTTCCATGTGCAACTATTTCCATAGTTTTCTGTTCATGTTCACTGACTAAATCTTGAGCCCATCCAGACATTGTGCATGACAAGCTCTTAGTCCAAACAAAGAGAGGATAAGAGAGCACGGTCCAGCATCAGGTCGTCTTAGAAAATAACTCAGTTATATATTTGTCATCAGCATCCCTCAAATAAAGGGAGATGCTTTAAAAACATAGACATTTAGATTGGTAGGAGATAATTTGCTGCTATAGCTGTAATTAAAAGTGACAAAAGAGTTGATATGTGATCTTGCAAGGCAATGCGATAATAGACCTAAGTGTACAACCCTCCATTTAAAACATGACCTGTTGGGTGTAATATGATTTAGAGTAGGACTGGCTTTAAATCAGTCTCAAGAAATTAGGGCCCAGGTTCACATCTTAGATTAATCAACCACAGGATTCCCCTATCAAGATACGTAAAGTGAGACACTAGATACGTGTGATTTATATGGATTGCTATTTGCCCATGGCTGTGTGAAAGACTGTCAAAATGGATGTTGCCTTTAATCTAAAGTACTCAGCTGTTGTCATTTTGGCATTGTCCCTAATCGGAACTGAAGATATGAGATTTAGGGTATTTCTGAGGAATTTTAAATAATTGCTAGAATCAATTTGAGTTCTGTAAAAACCTGTACATACCGTGGGAGTGAAAACAAAGGACGATTCATACGGATGATCCCTTGCCAAATTGGGCATGTGAAAGCTTCTAAGAATTTGCTAATATACCTTAATATAGTGACTTAAGGCCTTAAGAATATAACTCCTTCAAATGCCTTAAATTTCAAGAGGGTTTTACTACCCATGTTTTCTTTTAGGTATATGATGCATTTGGAACAATATAGATGGGCAAATGATTCTTTAAGCATTATGTTTGACACCAAAGCGGAATTAAAATACAAGGCTTACAGATTGTATATGCTGATACATCAACAAAGCTAGAAAGTGGGAAAGACCCGTGTAGGTGTTTTCTCCCATGTTAAGTGATTGGAGAGAGAACACTTTTCTGTAAATAGAATGGGTGCCTCAACTCATCTGACTAGTCTCCACAGAGGCGAATTAAAAATGGGTGGAAGAACTAATTCCAAGAGTAGGTTGAAGTCAGCAAAATTCTCCACTTAGTCAAGGACAAAGTTGTGGATAAACTAGTGAAAGGCACTTCTCGTTATGTTACACAACGTGCTTTCCATACGGGGCACATTCCTCCCAGATTTGAGCAGTGAGGTAGGATATGCATTTTCACGTGAACTATATACCATACCTTCTTTCATCAGATAATAAGACTTCACATTTCCTTGTTGCATTGACTTCTAGGAATCTCAGGGCTATACTTAGTCCTTAGTTTCAGAAACAATGTCATTCTAGTGTTGTGGCACAAGTTGGTCTTTTTTCCCCTAGGTGATTTCTTTTGTGCTTTTAAAAAAATTGTTCCCGAAATTGCAAGTTGCTTCAGATCCTTTATGGGAATATGAAGGGCCTAATTTCTATATCTAATAAACACATATAAATGTCGTTGAAATAATTTCTTACATGTTTTGACCTTAAGATCTAAAGATAAATCTAGAAATCACGGCCATTAGGATTGCACAAATAGTTGTAAAACCGAAGTTGAATTGGGTGGGGTGGGGGGAGGCTTGTTGTGTTGAAATGGTAGTTTCTTTTTTAAAAAGTTTGAATGCATTATTATTCTTTGTGTACACAAAACACCACATGCATCTCCTGCCTTTCACAGGACATACTGCCATCCCTCTGCCATAGGTCTTGCTCCTGTCCAGGTTCCACCTGTATGAATGTAGCATCTTTGAAGATGTTGTTTAAAACTGACTCCTCTCCAAAACCTCTTATGCTAGATGCTTTCCAATTTCTGTTACTTTTACTTTTTTTCAAAGATATTCCTTTTTCAGCGTCACACTGCTGCTATATACCTATGTTCCTATTGTCTCTTACCCACCATCTGCAGCAGCATCCTACATATGCATATATACTCCAGGACCCATTTATTAAGTTTGTCTTCATTATTGGCATATTTTCTTCTGCCTTTCTACAGTGTTAAATCAGAACCTTTCCCACAGACAAGAGGTTTAAAAAAAAAAACCTATGAACACAACAGTTTTCATAGGTAAGATAAAATGGTACTTATTATACACAGTCTTCTCTGTAATTCTCTCTCTATCTGTCTTCTACTTATATTTCCCCAAATCAGATGGTTTTGGTAATCCAAGAGCACTATCCATCTCTTTGTAATACCTGAGAATTTGTTCAAGTTATTTAGAGATGCTTTATTTTGCAGTATTTCAGGTCTTTTTGTATTTTTCACACAAAAATTTTAATACAAATACTTTCAGTGCTGCTTCTTAAGATTTACCACATACCAAAACTTTGCCTAGTGAACTCAAAACTCAAACAAAACCACAAATGCGTTAGTTTAGGTAAATCTTACTGAGTGCAAAGGAAAGCTAGCATTCCCTTTTTCTTTTTGATGCAATTGTATGCTATATCAACATTTACACAATGATATCTCTTTTCCTGTGACTATTTTCTGACACATAACTGTATCATTGAAACAGTTTGTTAATAAGTGCTTTAAAGTGATTGGTGCTGTGAGATGTTTCTTCAACTCAAACTTATATTTTCTAAATGATTTTTTTTTTTAAACGTTTGGACCTTCAGGACAGGGTTCCATGCCAAAATGTCATTACCTCCTACTCCTTAAAGGCCTGATTTGTATGTCCAATGAACCAATACACTTCCAAAAGGAAAACCACTCTTTTCTTCCTTGTTTAATAAATGGAAAGCCTGAGACTTGTAGTTTCCAAAGAAACTAATTATTCAGAAGGATCTATGCAGTATTTGGTAGGGATAGAGTTTCACTTAACCAAGGAAGTTAAAACATGGGTGGGAGTACTTCCTCATGCTCAGTCATCCACAGACAGTGGTTGGAGGAGCAGTCTTGAATGGTGAAGGTTGAAGGTTTGGTTCCACTAGAGAACCAAATAGTTTTTGCCTCTCAGAGCAATAGATTATGTTTTATGAAGTTCACACGTGTGATGTGAAGATAATGGATTAGAGGCATAGCATCGAGCAGCGGTCTCGAAGTGTTTCTTGGACCAGCACCCACAGGTGAAAAATGCAAATTTTGGGGGTGCCTGGGTCGCTCAGTGGGTTAAGCCTCTGCCTTCGTCTCAGGTCATGATCTCAGGATCCTGGGATGGAGCCCTGCATCGGGCTCTCTGCTCAGCGGGGAGCCTGCTTCTCCCCTCTCTCTGCCTGCCTCTCTGCCTACTTGTGATCTCTCTCTCTGTCAAAATAAATAAATAAAAACTTTAAAAAAATGCAAATTCTCAACCCCTACTTAGACCTCCTGAATCAGAACCTGAGGAAGGAGCCCAGTAATTGGTGGTTTCACAATCTCTCCAGGGGCTTCTGTTTCCTGCTAAAAATTGAGAACCAGTAGAGTGGAGGTAGGAAGACTGCTTTGAAATGTGTCAAGTTCTGAAACTGTACCTAGGGCACTCTTCACCTGGCACATAGCAGGTACTCAATATATGTTTGCTAAATAAATAAAAACAGTCAGAAATAATGGAAGTCTAAATTAGTAAAGAAAAAGCATATAATATCGGAACCAGGAAAGACGGTTCCATCTGCAGTTCAGTCAAGAAAAGAATTGACTCTTAATGAGCTCTTATAAGTAAGTTGTGAAATTTGTCCTTATTTGACAGTTTTCTTCCTTGTCTTTCCTTGTCTTGCTCGGTATAAATTCAAAGGACATGTTGTGTTTTCTTAAAAGAAATGAATAAAGGGGGACATTTTAGTGGCTTCTACCTGCTTCTGAAGAGGGCCTGGGTATTTCTCTGCCACCTGAAAGAGAATCCATGTGGTTGACAAGGTGCCCCAAGTCCTGGGGCTATCAAAAAATATGACAGTGGGAACTAGGCAGACTATCTGGGATGAAGAAAAACTTGAGGGGTAGTTAGGACCAGGAGGAGGGGCCATGTATTCCTAAAGCTGCACTGTCATTGTTTTCGAGGAAATTCCAACCTTGTAGCAGAAAGGCCGGTAATTCCATTATTAATGTCTTTGCTATGTTCACTGATAACAAGGAGATTTGTCAGAGGGAGGCACCCAAATATCTCCTCTCCACCAGCAATTCTGTTGGAATTTGACACACATACTTAGGCTTTACACCTAAGCACATCATGTTAATATCTCCATTGTATAAACTGAGGCCAGTGTGAGTAATTTATCTGAGGTTATGCAGCCACAAAGTCATAACATGGGAATACAACAAACTTATGCTATCTGACTCCAAAGCCTGCATTTAATCTTCAGTTATTAAATAGAATGCATGAGGCGGTTAGAGTTTCAGACGTTTTGAATCTTTATAAAGTATACATTTGTTACATAAACATTATTGAGTTTCTAATTATTTGTAGCATATTAATTAATGGTTTAGATAAAATATTTTGGACTTGAGTATTTCTCAATAGATCAGAAACACAATCTCCTGCTCTAGGGCATACTGCCTGGGAAAACTGGATGTGAACAGCCACATTTGGCTTATGGCAACTTTAGAAGGAATATAACTTTCTGCCCCTTGTTCCTCTCTTTTGGTCTATGCTTTCTTTCTCTATCAAATGCTTTTAATTATATTTGTCTGCACTTAAGTAGAAACTTTTTTTTCAGTACTTCTTTTATAAAAGCAATACATTCCTCTTTTTCCTCCTCATATTTGATGTGTATTTCAAGCTTTGAAATGTCTTAAGTTACACTAGGGACATCCAATTATACTGTTCTAAAGAATGAGGTCTCATAATTGTCACATTCTCCCATCCTCTTCCTGTATGAATGTTACTTGTTGTCAGACCACTTGGCAACTTGATCAAAGCAGCATTGGATGCAAGAAACTTGACTCAAACTGGTCCTCCGTTGGTTGGAGACTTGGGGTCTTGAGAATTGCTCCAATTTCTTTACCTGCAAAATGTATATCATAACACTTGCCTTGAATTTACCTTTTTGGGAAGTGGTAGTGGTGAGGAATGACTGAATTAGTTAATTTACATCCAATAATTTCAGTTCCTTAAAAGTAATATGTGATATAAGTTAAATGCACATTCCGCATATTTTATTCTATAGTGGACCTTGGACTGTGAAAAATCTAGAAGTCTTTTGGATAAAATGGGGTGGAAAAGAAGAAATCATTCTTATTTTAAAATATTTTTTAATACTGTAATTACCATTTCACCCTTTTCTTATGGTTTAATCTTTATCCCTCACTTTCTTTCTTTTTTATTATTATTATCTTGAGTTAGCCAACATATAGTACATCATTAGGTTTTTTTTTTTTTTATTTGACAGACAGATTACAAGTAGGCAGAGAGGCAGGCAGAGAGAGACAGGAGGAGGAGGCAGGCTCCCTGCTGAGCAGAGAGTCCGATGTGGGACTCGATCCCAGGACCCTGAGATCATGACCTGAGCCGAAGGCAGAGGCTTTAACCACTGAGCCACCCAGGAGCCCCACATCATTAGTTTTTGATGTAGTGTTCAATGATTCATTAGTTGTGTATAACACCTAGTGCTCATCAAAACACATGCCCTCCTTACTGGGTAATGGGTATACCTCACTTTCAACAACCATTCATTCTTGTGGGAGCAGCTTGAACAGCACTTTGTATCTTTGTAGGGGTTTTGTTGATTTGGGGTTGTACAGAAAGAAGTGGTAAACTATTGAGCAAAGCCAAAACATAATGGGGTATTCATGCTTTTGTTTCCTTGAGTCCTAAAAAACTGTGCAATGAAGAATAAGAGATAATAACACACAGGGCTGGAATTTGACCAATGCACACTGGTGTAGTGGGACATTAAAATACTGGAATACCTCTCTACTGATTGATAAATAGCAACTACCCTCAGCCCCCACATACTCCCATCCACTGCCCCAGACTTCTTGATGTCAACACTGGGAAACCTTGAACCTCCTTATATCCAGCAATTGAAGGGTTAACACTTGCCCTAGCAAGGGGCTTCCGGTACTCTACTCCAGGTGACTGTTCTGATTGGCTGTGTTTAGTACTAAAGGTATTAAATATTTTAGATATCTCCCTCTGTGATCACATACAAAACTCAGAAGATCAACCATAGTAGTTTCATTGAAACTCTTGACAATTACTTTCTTCTTCATTTCTATGTCCAGATCTTCCTGGATCTTAATTTCTGACATTTGTCTTTTTGTTATTGCTTTAGGAGCTTAATATCGGTGTGAGATGAGAGAAGGGAAAGAAGACAGCCGCTGGAAAACAAGTTGAAGGTCCACAGGCTGACACTGAGAATGGGTTTGCCAAGATGTTCCATTTTATTGAACATCTTGAAACATTTAAAAGAAAATGATGTCCCATGAAACTCAGATGCATATAGCCAGGTGCTTTCCTCTTAATATTTAAACCCATCTTATTTAAGATTTAATCCATATGTTAGGTCATTGACTTCAAAAGATATTCTTTGAGAAGCTAAGCAAAATGATGAAAAAGGGGTCTGAAGATTATGTTCAAAGATGTCATTTATGGATTGGGGGTCAGGAACGGAGGAGAGGGAGAAAAACTTGGGGGTTTCATGAAGTCCTTTAAGTATGTGAAATGTTCTAGAGCACAAGGGAACTCTTGAAATTTCACAATCATGGAATCTTTCTTCATTTCCAAAAGAGCATGTTTTTGAGACAGCGTATAATATAGCTATTTGTTCTCTTGAACACATCTCAGGCAAGAAAAAGAAGTTGGGAAAATGAGCCCATTGTTTTTCAAAATTAGTGACAAACTTCAAAATAATTCCAAACAAACCTCAAATAAAACATTTTCCCCCTACTGTGAATCCTCTTTAAACTGTTTGGGTCAGTCTGTTTTAATGAGTCGCATTCACGCTGACACATCCACACACTTGAGACAAAGACGACTGCACCTCTAAACCCATTTAAAAATGATAGATGACTGTCAGCTTTGTGAAAGCAGCACATGCAGTGGCTTGATAGCGCAGAATGAAAGCAATCTACAAGTGCAAGTCTGTTTCTTTTGGCAACGGAAGGAGTTGCTAATGGATTCATCATTTTCTGTTAAGCATGAATGTCAAACAAAAAAACATTTAGGGCTCTATTCAACTGAATTTCCGGCTCGGCGCTTGCCAGCCATGGAAGCCCTGTGACTTGGAACCTGTGCAGCCCAAGCCTGATTCTTGTTTCCAAAGTTCCGTGGGGCCAGTACCGCGGAACTTGGAATTCTGCCGAGGGCTCCTCCTCCTCTCCTCAGCCCTCCTCCCTCCTTTCTCCTCTTGTATGAAGCCACCCTTCATGCTTCCTAACTGAATGCCATCTAGGGAGGGGAGGTGGTTGCCAGCTCTTAGGACCTCAGCGGACTCTACCTCAGAATCACACAGGAAGTCCACTAACACCACTCGAAGAGGGATGGCAAGGTGAGGATCTGTCTTATCCAGGGTTTCTGGGGCCTTGGTGCCTTGGAATTTCGTGGTTGTAGTGGGCATTGCGTGCTTTCTATTTTGATGTCATAAATAGGCTATGTGTTCTGTACTCTTTCAATAAACAAAAAATAAATACAAAAACAATCTAAGTTAGAATGCCTGGGCTTCAGAAGTGCTATGTTCTTTGAATGAACCTCGAGAGAATTTAGAGGGGAGTTCCAGCCTCAGGACACAGCTCTTCTTAGATTCTTGACTACAGAAGAGCTGCCTCTGTGTGGGAGACTAAGTTTCTTCCCCTGGGCCCAGAGTGGGCAGTGGTAGGAATCGGCTCCCGCACAAAGGATCAGCAGCATTCACCCATACAGGGGAGTGGTGATGGTGACACAGAGCCTGGGCCCTCACACACCGGACCAGTACAACCTGGCCACCAGCTATGTGATCTTGGACAAGACTCTTTACCCCTCAGTGCCTCAGTGTCCTCACTTGGTTTATTGGGGATTAAATGAGATAACATGAGAACAAGTGGATACACTATTTTATGATTATAAAACACTACACGGTGGTCATCATTATTAATGGAACTATTTGAATTAATAAAATCAACTAATGAATACAAGAGGTAATGAAGGGTGGTCTAATAGGAATAAGTAGAACAGACAAGTTAAGAGATTTAGATTCCTGCCAACTCTGTTTTTTGATTTTGAGAAAAATCAGTGTACCCATTAAACTGGAAGAGAGAGGTTTATCCCATCACTAAGTTTATGAGCACACTATGCCATGGCTTCCTACCTTATCTCATCTCTGGAAGTGGCCCCAGTGGTTCTCTACTCTCCAAATGTCACCCTACTGCCAATCATATGACTATTATAGCTTTATTGTTTTGCATTTCCCTGGCATTTTGGTCTTCCTATTGCTCTATTAAAATGCAAACATATGGAAAAATAATAGGCCTTTACTTAGCAGTTAGCACTTTAACAGTGTATAGCTGGCATCAGACACAGAGCTGATGCCAGTGGGCTTGGGGAAGAAAGAGGATACCACATGGAAGGAAGCCCTCAAATCAATTTCACTTTTTTTGCAGATATGTTTTCATGTCCCTCTTGTGTCTAAAATCAGTAACATCAGGAGGACAATTGGAATAAATTGTAAAATGTTGCATTGCCTTCCATATTACAGGACTGGAAGTGATTTAATGTGACATTAATAATGATAATGACCTCAGCCTAACGGATAAAGGCAGAACTTGTAAAGGAATCAATGAGTGGTCTCTCTTGAAAATATTTTAATCTAAAATATCAAATGTTGCTTCCCTCAGGAAGCCTTCCTGATTCACCATATAGATTCAATCATAGTATATTTCGTAAGTGTATTTCTCACGTCATTCATTTATTTGTATAAATGCAAATACACATATTTACTACAACCCAAGACTCTTATAACTCTATATTCAATACCTCACACAATTTCTAGCACAGTGTAGAAACTCAGGAGGTATTTGTTGGATTTAATACGTACAAATCTGGAAGATAAAATAGATTAAGCTATTCCCCAGTGCATCCAGGACTTGGTCTACCTAAAAATTAAAACTAAAGATGTTTTTCAGGAGAATATTAAACATTACAAAGGTTTAGTCATCACACAATTTTAAAAAAATACTTCCATTTAGATGATGCTTTAATCAAATTAAGTGGTGTTTGTTAAGGCATTTGGCTAAATGTTACATGCCTGTACCTCTTACAAATATAATCAAATTCATCCCCAAATTATCTATGCTCATATTATAGTGCATTGGCAAAGCTACATCCCAAATGTCACTTTAACCTGCAGAAATGATCAGATTTGTATTCTACAGGGCTGGTTTCAATGAGGAATTTTCAGAATGATGAAACCAGAGTTAGCTGGTAGCAATTATTGGTACATTTCAGATGAGCTCAGCGTGAAGAATAAGACTGAAGAAAGATTAAGTCTCAAATACTAAGGGACAGAGAAAAAATGAAAAGAGAGACCGAAGGGGCTTGAAACGCAGGAAAGGACCAGTTATCTGCAGGAAGCTGGTATTCTTATGTGAGATGCATGTGACCCAGTCTGGGTTAGAATGTTATCTCTATGTGATCTGCAGAATTTCTCTCTTGACTGTAGCAACCTCAGAAGAGTGAATTAAAGTCTTAAGGAGAAAAATCAATAAAGAAAAAAAAGATAAAAGCAATATGGCTGGAGAGCATTTCAAAAACCATATAAAAGTCTCTTAAATGGCCATGAAAGACTAACCAGTATTTATAAGGGTTTAACAGGAATACCAATAAGAATAGATTTGTTGGTCTCCTTAAGGGAGCAAAGAGGCTTCTGGGTGGTTTACAGCATTTGGCTGGTCTTTGTTTCATTCTAGGATGTGACATATAGAAGCAAGGATTGCATAAAAGACTGCCTATGACAACAAGAAATTCATTGGAGAGGTATTATGAGGAAGTTGGGGTTAGAGCCGCACTTACGGCTTGCTCATTGGTATGGAGGGAGTATAATGCTCTTGAGTACCTGTCCTGTGACTGGCTCTATTTTATTCCCAGGCTGGGAATTTTTCTGAACTCTGTGTCAGAAACAGACAACAGAGTCATTTAATTTCAATCATAATGCTTTCTGTAATATGTCTTTAAGAAGTCTGTAAATGAATTTTTCCTTTTAATTAGAAGTGAAATTCATTCCAAATCTTTTCTAGGCCAGCTGTCTTCTAACTTAACTGAGAGGATGAAGGTAGCAGGTAGGCAAGCATCAATGAAATGGAAGTGGTGGGAAATGTGGGAGAAATGGGTAGATGTATTCCTACTAGTCAAGGAAAGGATTACCAAATCAAATTGAGAGTTTAGGGAGCTGGATTTCAAAATGTTCAAAGCAGACATAGGTATGACCCTTCCCCTCCAAGGTCTGAGGTCTACACGTGGAGAGTGATTGATGCTACTTTAGCTAATCATACATTGGTTCGTCTCTGTTTCAGTACATTTTTTTTTATTTCCCATCATGCCACAGATATCTTTTGTTGATGAGAAACTTTCAAACATGAAATTCTACCAAGACAACACTGAATATTTTTTAATTAAGGGGGGGAAAAGTGTGTTTTGTGGAAAGCCCAAGGCAAAACCTTACAGAATCCTGGGCTCAAATGGGTTAAATAACCTGTGAGAATCTCAGTGCTCCTAAGGGAAAGAGTGGGAATTCACACTTCGCTCTGCCTGATTCCAAAGGAAGTACTCATGGCCCTAATCCCTAGTGCAATGATCCCCGGATTGCTTAAGTCAATGAGCTCCTGTAGCTAAATGTGCTCCAATCAGAGATAGTGAGGTAAGATAGATTTTACAGGCCAAATTCCTGTCCTCTTTTTTTTTTTTTTTGGTCCTATACAGTCATCTACTCCCCCTTCCCTCTTACACAAACACATACACACTCACTCACTCACTCAGACACTCATCTGTAGGTTACTGAAGAAGACTTTAAGCAGTTCTAGTCTAAGCAGTTAGTGATGCTACAATAGACAGTCTAGTTTTACCTTGTGCCTTGGTTATGACCTCTTGATCTCTTTCTCCTTGCTTGAAATCCCATTGCCAACAGTGTGAACCATGGTTTTTCCAGAATGAGAGTTGTCACTGCTTTGCTGGTTCTGCTCTGTCTCCATTGGCCACTAAGGGCTAAGCCTTTCTCATGTACTGCCTCTATTTTTTCCAACTACTTGCAAAACTATTATTCTCTTCATTTTTCAAACTAGGAAACTAGGGCTCAACTGAGCTAAGAAACTTATTCAAAGCCATGCAGCTAAAAAGGATAGAGTGGAAAATTTAAACCCGGTTATCTATGTTCCCTTTGCTATTAAATGCTATTTCCCCTCAGATTTTTCACCCAAGCCACACTGGTGGTGACAGACTTCCAAATATTACTTCCAGACTCTCTTGATTTGTAGAGGCTCTTTATTCTTTTTGGTGGACCACACTCCCCAGCGTGCCAGGACAACCATCTTTCATCTGCAGACAAGCCCTTTGGGTACTATGGGTTGGACTGGGCTGCCTCTCAAGACCCACACTCAGTACCTAACCCTCCACTGGGTGAGTCTAAATCCATTCCTGGTCTCCCACAGTTGGCTTCATTCCATGTCTGTGAAGAACACAGACATGCCCACTCATGTTTTGAAATATGACCCACTTGGAAAGTGTAAGTTCTCTTTTTTTTTGAGTCACTTGGATGGGGTTCTGCGTTAGGCTTTGCATTTTGTCTCTCATACTATTCATGAACCTAAGTCTGAGCCTTCATTTCCTTATCTGAAAAATGGGAATAATAACATATCTGTCTGGGTTGTAGTAAGAATTAAAGGAATTGATTTATGCAAATCCCTTTGCACAGTGCTTAGCATGAAAGTGCTCAATACATGCCTCCACCTATCACCATCTTCATTACTTTAATTGTCTTTTCAGAGCAAGCAGCATCTTAGAGCCCACTGAAAGAAATCCCTACTGATGGGAACTAGAGGCAGGAAGCAGCACTTCAGATTATTTGGAGAAGGAGCTGGTGCAGTTTACTGGAAAGAGCTCTCAACAGACTTGCATTTTACTGCAGTCACTAATTAGGGATGTTATATGTTTCCCTCTATTCGTATTAGTGAGAGTTATTACCAGTCTTTTTAAGCAGAGCATTCTGTAAATGCTGGGGAAGAGCTTTGTAAATACACAAATTTGCGCCCATACAGAATGATTCAGAAGTCTGGGTCGGGCTTTGGCACTTTTATGTGCCAAACTTTATGGTAGATCCTCATGAAGTCAGTAGATGGGTCTCCAAGTCCTTCCAAATGTGACATTCTATGATTTCATGGCAACCATGACAGAAAACAATATGGGAAGTGGGAGTGATTTGCTGAATACTGGAGTATACATTTGTACTTAGTTTGCTAGGGCTGCCGTAATAAATAACCACAGACCAAGTGAGGAATTTATTTCTTACAGCTCTGGAGGCTAGAAATCTGAGGTCCCTGTGTCAGGAAGTTTGGTTTCTCCCGAGGCTTCCCTCCTTGGTTTGTAGATGGTGTCTTCTCCTTGTGTTAGCACATGATCTATTCTCCATGAGCTCACCTGAGGTCTCTTTGTGTGTCCAAATTTCCTCTAGTCATATTGGATTTGGGCCTGACTTAAGGGTCTCACTTAAACTTTTCACCTCTTTAAAGTCCTTATTTCTAAATGTAGTTGCATTCTGGGGTACTGGGAGTTAGGGCTTCAACATATGAATTTAGGGGAAACAATTCAGCCCATAACAGTAAAAGCCTTAAAAAATGTACGTTAGAATTCACTTCTAGGAATTTATTCCAGAAGAAGAGACAGAGGTTCCCAAAGTGTTCCTCATAGCAGGAGCCCTTCCTATAGTGAAAAGACTTTCAAGGCCTGGTCTGCATTTTCTTGGCCCCCTGACCAATTCAGGCATAACTGTCCAGGATTTTTAGAAAGAGGGGCTTCAGGCAGAATCAAAGGAACTGTTTTCATGGGGGGCCTTGCGGGCTAAGCAACGACGTGTGATCTGAATCCCTCTAATACAAAATAATATAAATGCTTACAATGGGAACTAAGCTATCTCCAAATATGAAAGAGAATGTAGACCACTTAAAGCTTATTGGGACTTCAGTGATTTCCGGTGGATACCAGTGTGCCCAGAGAATATTCATAAGAGCTATTATTCTGAAAGGATCTGAGTTGTTATTGAAGTCAAGTGAAGCTTCTATCCCTAGGGACTTCCATGGGTGTTCCAGGCTGAGATTCTGCATGAATAAGTATGGAAACAAGAGATGGTGAAAGGTACGTTACCACTGAGGTAGACCTTTAGTCTGTATTCACAAGCTGAAGAGACCTGAGGAAATTAAAATACTGCTTACTATAGAGGAGAAATTAAAAAAAAGAGAGAGAAAAAAAAAAACAGCAAATGTTCAACAATTAGAGGATTGGTTAAATAAATTATTCTGTGTTCATATAAATATGACATTGTGCAATTATTAAAAATCATGTTGTAGATGAATATATCTGTTCTTGAGAAGTATTCATGATATAGTGCTAAATAAAAAAGGCAAGAATAGTATAATAACTTTTGGTTAATGAAAGTTGTCAGTTGATTACCCATTTAAAATGTCACCTGCATGCACACCAAGTTTTGTTTGTTGGTTGTTTTTTCCTAAAGATTTTATTTATTTGAGAGAAAGAGAAAGAATGAGTGAGTGAAAGAGGGAGCCAAGTTGGGGGCGAGGGACAGAGAGAGAGGGAGAAGCAGACCACTTGCTGAGCAGCGAGCCTGACTCAGGGCTCAATCCCAGGATCCTGGATCATAACCTGAGCCAAAGGCTGATGCTTAACCAACTGAGCCACCCAGGTGCTCGCCAAGTTTTGGTTTTATCTTTGGATGAGGAAATTCAAACTTTTTTTTCCTTAGTGATTTTCTGTGCATTTTCAAGTTTCCTGCGTTGTACATATAGGTTATTTATATAATGTGAGTTTTAAAAGAGTTTAATAAAAGAAAACCCAGCTCTGCTAAAATGGTATCCAGAGTGATACCTGTCAGTAATCTATGTGATTTGAGAGGGACTATTTTTTTTTCTTTTGGAAATTATGTCTTTTCTACTTTTTCATTAAACTATCGTTTTGAATAAAATGACAAAGATAGCAGATGGTAATTTAAAATATGTTTACCTGAAAAAAAGAGAAAGTTGGTAACCCTATGCCAAGGTCATTGTTTCAAACATTTTCTTTTCTTTTTTTTTTTTTACATCATTTATTTTTTTATTTTTTATTTTTTTAATCTTTTTTTTTAAATTTATTTTCAGCATAACAGTATTCATTGTTTTTGTACCACACCCAGTGCTCCATGCAATCCGTGCCCTCTCTAATACCCACCACCTGGTTCCCCCAACCTCCCACCCCCCCCACCTCTTCAAACCCTTCAGATTATTTTTCAGAGTCCATAGTCTCTCATTGTTCACCTCCCCTTCCAATTTCCCCCAAACATTTTCTTATATGTCTCTATGCACTATGAGTTTCCTCCTTATGCCACTAATGAAATTGGCAAAGTAACTGGGGTGAATAGAAGAGAACTTGGGCATGGTGCTCTTGCTGAGAAAGCTTTGTATCCAGTTATCCCCAAGGATTTTCCTTTCACAATAAGAGTAACATCTGAAGTCCTAGAGTCAAATGGATCATCTTCAATGGCATCTGCATGTAGTGGAAGTTTAGCATTAATGGACGCAGGAGTTCCAATTTCATCTGCTGTCGCAGGTGTGGCAATAGGATTGGTCACCAAAAACAATCCTGACAAGGGTGAAATAGAAGATTATCGTTTGCTGACAGATATTCTGGGAATTGAAGATTACAATGGTGACATGGATTTCAAAATAGCCGGGAATTTTGAATAATATAATAACAATAAGGGAATAACCTCCTTACAGGCTGATATTAAATTACCTGGAATGCCAATAAAAATTGTTATGGAGGCCATTCAACAAGCCTCAGTGGCAAAGAAGGAAATACTACAGATTATGAACAAAACTATTTCAAAACCTCGAGCATCTAGAAAAGAAAATGGACCTGTTGTAGAAACTATTCAGTTTCCATTACCAAAACGGGCAAAATTTGTTGGACCAGGAGGATATCATTTAAAAAAGCTTCTGGATGAAACAGGAGTAACTGTTAGTCAGGTGGATGAAGAAACATTTTCTTATTTGCACCAACACCAAGTGCTATGCATGAAGCAAGAGACTTCATTACTGAAATCTGCAAAGATGATCAAGAGCAGCAACTAGAATTTGGAGCAGTGTATACCGCCACAATAACTGAAATCAGAGACACTGGAGTGATGGTTAAATTATATCCAAATATGACTGCAGTACTACTCCATAACACACAACTTGATCAACGAAAGATTAAACATCCCACCGCCCTTGGATTAGAAGTTGGCCAAGAAATTCAGGTGAAATACTTTGGGCGTGATCCAGCTGACGGAAGAATGAGACTTTCTCGTAAAGTGCTACAGTCTCCAGCTACAAGTGTTGTCAAAACTCTAAATGACAGAAGCAGTATTGTAACGGGAGAATCTATTTCACAGTCATCATCTAATTCCACCGAGTGATATTTTTTTAAAAAAGAATTCTAGAGTGATACTCTGTAGAGTAAAATCAATACTATCTTCTAATGTGTAGATTTATATATGGTATAAATATATCCTAATGATTTGTATTAAAAAAAAAGCAATCTGGGAACAGTTGCCATCAATATTTCATAATTTACCATGCAACTCTCACTCATACATCTTAAACATACATGCTGTGAGTCTTTCCTTTTTTTTATATATTGGCGTGTTATTTGTGTTTCAGCTGGATTGCATTGTTCTTCCTGCTCCATGTTGGCCAATGGACCGTCCGGTAGATTTGGATCATATGCCCACCCACCTCTACAACCCCCAAGGCTAAAAATCAAGGCAATTACTTCAAAATACTCTATATGTTGTATTTGTACATATCTTTATGTATATGTATAAATAATATAATAGATTATTATGTAATGTATAATGTGATATATAATATATATGTATTATGTAATATAGAGGTAATATAATAAATATATATTTATCCTATCTTTATGTATATGTATCTTTATGTACAAAAACATATCTATTATATATTTATATATATAAATATACATATTATTTTCTTTTTAATTTAAATAATTCTGCACTTGATACATTTCACATGCCCAGTGTTCTATGGACCTTTTCTGCCATGTGAAATGATCCTGAGCCACCTTACATAGTTATACAGTTCCATTCTTTTGTTCATGAAAGAATCATCGTGTCCTTTTCTTTATGAAATTTGACCTAGGTCTCATCATTTTCTCTTCTCTGTCTAAAATGTCCCAAAAATCCATTTTAATTTTATTTATTTATCTGACAGAGAGAGAGATCACAAGTAGGCAGAGAGGCAGGTGGGGGTAAGGGTGGGGGCTAAGTAGTCCCCTGCTGAGCAGAGAGCCCGACTCAGGGCTTGATCCAGGATCCTGAGACCATGACCTGAGCTGAAGGCAGAGGCTTAACCCACTAAGCCACCCAGGCGCCCCCCAAGACCCACTTTAAATCTAATTCTTGAATGTGTACTTTGCTTTCCTGAACTGGTATTTAGTTAAAAGAAGAGAAAGAAGAAGAAGAGGAAGTGGGGAGGGGAAGGAAGGAAGAGGAGGAGGGAGAGGAGGCAGAAAAGGAAGAAGAATAAAGAAGGAGAAGGAGAGGAAGAGTAACATTGAAAAGTGAGATGATATATAAATAAGTACTTCAGAATAAGTTCTTTGGAGAGAAGTAATTTATTCTTTTAGAATACATTATGAAAGATAAATCATAACTGGGATTATTGAAATGTTCGTCAGAGTGTCTGTAATTATCAGATGCTCCAAAAAGAATTTTAATTTAAAAACCATACTAATTGGTATTTTTCAAAGAAATCACATAGCTATATGTATCTGAAAATGCATATTCTAAATACTTAACACAGCATTTAATATAGTGCATTTTGTGCCTTAAGCAAATAATCCTATAAAGGCAATACAGTCCACCCACAGGCAAATTTACCAAATGGGAGAGTGTAGGACTGTGGAAGGTCTGAAAAGACCTCTGCATGAAGGCAAAGGAAAGACCCTGACAGAGGTGTTCCAAAAATATGAAAACCAGATCACCTACTTCATTAATTTACCCGGGGATTGAATGAGGTTCACCTTCCAGAGTTAGTTTCTGTTTTTTTAATGAAGAGAGGGCAATTGGATATTTCAAAGGGGTTATTTGGACTCTGAATGTGCTTATTGTGTTCTGGAAGGAGAAGAGGAGAACATTGTTAATGAAAAGGATTCTACTTTATTTTTTCTATTTTGTATTATTACACTCAACTTTTCCTCGAGATTTACATAAATTCAAATTCGTCTCTGTTGTTGTTCTTTTCAAATCTTTAATGATTGCCCAATAAATTTTAGATGAATGGGTGAATGAGTTAAAATGAACAATGATGTTTTAAACTTCTAAAATTTATTACAGAAATTTCAAACATGAGCAAATTGAGAGAATAGTATAATAAACTCCCATAGACCGATCACCCAGATTCCACAGTTATCAATTTATGGCCAATATTGTTTCATCTTCACTTGTTTTGTCCCCTAACTTGATTCTTTTAAAGTAAATTCGGATGGCATGTAATTTCATAAATAACATCTGTAAATATTTTAATATATATTTCTAAAAATAAGTATTCTTTTTAAAAACACAATTATAATATCATATCAAAAATTAATAATATCCTTTATATATCTGGTCAAAGAGTTCTTATCTGTTTTGCATATATATAGTTTGTTTAAATTAGAAGCCAATAAGGTCCATAAATTGCAATTGACTCAGATATCTCTTTTTTTTAAAGACTTTATTTATTTGAGAAAGAGTGGTGAGCCCAAGTGGGGCAGAGGGAGAAGGAGAAATACACTCCACAATGAGCAGGGAGCCTCATGTGGGACTTAATCCCAGGACCCCAAGATCATGACCCAAGTGGAAGGCAGATGCTTAACTGTCTAAGGCACCGAGGCATCCCTGATTAATGTGTCTTTTAAGGCTCATTTAATCTTTATGTTCTTCTCCATCTTTTTTCTTCCTACAGTTTAGCTGTTGAAGTTGTTAGTCATGTAGAGTTTTTCATCTATAGATTTCGCTATTCATGTGCCCCTGCCTAGGATTGCTTAGGATGTCTTCTAGTCCCTCTCTTTCTTGTAAATTAATAGCTTGATGTAAAGTCTTTGATTAGATTCAGGTTTGACCTTTTTGTTTTAGCAAGAATATTTTATAAGTAGTATTAGGTACATCCATCAGAAGCATATAATGTCTGGTTGCCTCTCTTTTTGAGATGTGAATAGCCATTAATAATCATTGCCTAACATGCACCGGAATGTTTATAGCAGCGATGTCCACAATAGCCAAACTATGGAAAGAGCTTAGATGTCCATCGACAGATGAATGGATAAAGAAGATGTGAGGTATACACCACACACACACACACACACACACACACACACACACACACACACACAAACACACACAGGAATACTATGCAGCCATCAAAAAACCCGAAATCTTGCCATTTGCAATGATGTGGATGGAACTAGAGGATATTATGCTAAGCTAAATAAGTCAATCAGAGAAAGACAATTATCATATGGTCTCTCCAATATGAGGAGTTTGAAAGGCAGGGTGGGAGGCCATGAGGGAGAGGAAGGGAAAAATAAAACAAGATGGGACCATGGAGGGAGACAAACCATAAAAGACTCTTAATCTCAGGAAACAAATTGAAGGTTACTGGAGGGGAGGGGATTGGGAAGGATAGGGTGGCTAGGTGATGGACATTAGGGAGGGTGTGTGCTATGGTGAGTGCTGTGAATTGTATAAAACTGATGATTCACAGACCTGTACCCCTGAAACAATAATATATTATGTTAATAAAAAATGGTTACAAAAATAATCATTGCCTAGATTCATTAGTTTATTAAGAGCTGCAAAATGCACTCTATTATTCCTTTTTCATT
Organism: Enhydra lutris kenyoni; assembly: GCF_002288905.1. Lineage (NCBI taxonomy): Eukaryota > Metazoa > Chordata > Mammalia > Carnivora > Mustelidae > Enhydra > Enhydra lutris. Next base: position 9,212,610 of record NW_019154086.1, read on the forward strand.
TACTAGCTTGAATACTTCTCTAAAGAAGTATTCTTTATCAACTATTTATTTACCTGGGATACAAGTCATATAATAAAGGCAGAATAAATGCTTAATTTCCCCCTACGTAACCAGTTTTCAAATGAATTCAATCGCCAATATTTTCCAAAAGTAATGAAGCAATTTTTTCAATTATCTTTTTTCAAGATTTTATTTACTTATTTATTTTAGATATAGATAGAGAGAGAGAGAGAGAGAGTGGGGGGAGGAGCAGAAGGAGAGGGACAAACTGACTCCACACTGAGCGCAGAGCCCCACCCAGGGGCTGAATCCCACAACCCAGTGATCATGACTTGAGCTGAAATCAAAAGTTCAACTTTTAACTGACTGAGCCACCCAGGTGCCCCTCAATTACCATTATTAACTCATGAATTTAAACATAGCTGAAATATTTCAATCCATTTTAGATACTATTGCTACTGCTCAGATGATTCTACCTTCAGGGAGTCTCAGAGATCTTTTCAACTTGACTGTTCAGTCAATTTGGCAAAATGCTAACAGCCTTAATAATATTTTACTTGCTGTCTGGTATGACAAGATGTAGTACATTCTTTGTGCTACACCTAGAATCAGGCATTTTCCCAGGGACCTCTGGTATGTTTTAATGGAAAGTAATATCTCAAGATCACCATTTGGATGGTGGGGATATCTATTGCTTCTAGGCCTTTTCAGTGGGCACAGCTAAGAAATAAATATTTTTAAGGCAAAATACATAATAATTTTACGTTGATAATTCAAATTCAAATTTAGGACTATAAAATTTTTACTTAAACTCTTCTTTTATCTGCTCTCCTTTGTTCCACAACAAAATTTCAGATTTTGATTGGCACTGAAATAATTACTTATTTGCTTTATTCCACAATAAATATATAGCAGAATCAGAATAATAATATTAAAATTACCACCAATAACTTGATTACTGAAAATAGTTTCAGTTGCATGTTTAGTTCTTTAGTCCCTAGAATATATTTTACTAGGGATGAATATTCAGAATATTGCATTTTGAAGTTACTTCAGATACTTCACTTCTGTGTGGTTATATTGCAAAACTAGGTACACAATAGTATACACACACATTATCACATTACCATGCACCCTCTTTTCCACTGTGCTTTTTCACCTAGCATAGCCCAGTGGTGAACATACCTTTTTTCACCAGCATGGTACTCCTTTGTGCGGTTATGCCAAAATTTATTTAGCTTGTCCCCATTGATTTGGGTTGTTTGTTTATTTAGAGGGAGGGGGGAGAGGAAACAGTGGTGGGGTGGCACAAGGAGAAGGAGAGAGAGAATCTTTTTTTTTTTTTTTTGAGAGAGAGACTCTTAAGCAGGCTCCATGCTCAGTGTGGAGCCTGACATGAGGCTTGATCTCCTGTCCCTGAGGTCATGAACTGAGCAGAAATCAAGGGTCAGATGCTTTAACCAACTGGGCTGCCCAGGCACCCCAATCTGGATTTATAGTTTTGCTTTCACAAATAGTGTTTTAATGAATGGTTTTGTGCATTTGATATATTTGAATGTATTTTCATATCTTTCCAGTATATATTTGGGATAGATTTTTATATGTAAGATTTTTTTATCAAAGAGTAAATGTATTGGAATATGTTTTGTCAACCTCCATTCCGTAAGTTTGCATCATTTTTCATTTCCAGAGGTAAAGCATAAACTTGTCTTACCATAGCCTCAACCAAAGATTATGTTGTCAAACATCCCAGAGTAGATTTAATTGGCATTTCTCTATTATGAAGGTAGTTGAACATTTTTTCCATATGACTAAGGTCATTTGTATTTCTCTTTGACTGAAGTGTCTGCTCTTATCTCTAGTCCACTTTTTTTTTTCTTTTACAGGATTTGTGCCTCTGAGTTTTTAAAAGTGCTTTATGTTAACTCTTTGTGATAAAAGTTGCAACTATTTTACCTAGTTTGTCATTTGACTTTTTACTTTGCTTTTATGGTGTTTGGTTTTGCTATTCAGTTTTCAAGATGTGTGTATTATTCCACATAGCACTATTCCCCTTTTTTCTTCTATACTGTGAGTCAGAGTTTGGAAAGGAGCTGCTTCCAAAGTTAAAGACAATTTCTCTGTGTTTTCCCAAATCATATTTCTAGGACTTTAACATTTAATTCTGCTACATTAGAATTTATTTTTATAAGTGGTGTGTAGAGTGGACCCAATTTTGTCTTTTTTTCCACACGGTTATCTGGTTATTCCAATACCTTATATTAGGAAGTGAATCTCTTCCCTATTGATTTGAGCTGATGCCCTTCTCATGGTCTACATTTCCAGATGCACTGGATCTATTTCTGGATTTTCTATTCTGTTTCATTGGTCAGTCTGTCTACTCATATCAGACTGGTTTACTTATAGAAGCTAGAATTGTATTTTAATGTCCAGTAAAGCTAGATTTCTGCTCCTGCTTCCCTCCCTCATCCTCTATGTTCTCCTTTTTCAGGATGTTCTTGGCTATTTTTTTTCCATATGAAATTTATAATCATTTTGTCTAACTCCAGAAAAGGACCTGATGGTATTTTTCACTAACATTGCATTGCATTTAGTGGTGCCTGGGTGGTTCAGTCAGTTAAGCATCTGATTCTTGGTTTTCACTCAGGTCATGATCTCAGGCCTTGTAGGATTGAGCCCAGCATTGGGTTCCACACTCAGTGAGGAGTCTGCTTGGGATTCTCTCTCACTCTCCCTGTGCCCCTCCCTGCTACTCATGCACAAGCATATACAATCTCTCTCTCTCTCAAATAAATGAAGCTTTTAAAAATTTTTTTTAAAAGTTTGATTGCATTTAAATATTGAACTGAGAGAAAATTTTCATCTTTAGAATATTGAGTTTTATAATCCCAAAACACAGTATGTCTTTGCGTTTGTTTACGTTAATTTTTTTTGTGTGTCTTTCAGGACATTTTATAGTTTTCTTCACATAGATTTTAGACATTTCTAGTGACGTTTACTCACAATACTGATTTTCTTATTTAGGTTATTATATAAGAGATCTTTCATATGTTCTAACTGTTTTGTCTGTATAGGTGAAGACCATTGATTTTTGCGTGATGATTTTATAAATTACTTTACTAAATTTTGTTTTTTTCCAAAGTTTTTTCATTTGTCCTTTTGCATTTTTCATATATATAATTCTATCTTTCCTTTTAACTGTTTATTTCTTTTATTGTAACTAGACTGTTTGGATTTTCTGTCTTCTTTGAAGTATATTGTAGTTTTCTAGAAAATAATACATTTTATGTAGTTTTCAAAATTTTTGCATTGAACTATGCAAAGTAGTCTGATGATTTTTTTGTTTGCTTCCTTCATTTCTGATAATATTTCTTACTTGTCATTCTTAATTTCCTGTATTTGTGCTATCTCAATTTTTAAAATAGTTTTCATGCTATCTCAATTTTTAAAATAGTTTTCACTGAAGTATAATATACAAAAAGGGAATAATCATAAATTTTCATGATTTGAAAATCATAAATTTTCAAAAATCATGAATTTTCACAAAGTGAACTCACCTGAGTAGCCCCTACTTTTATCAAGAAATGGAACATTTCTGGAAATATAACATTCAGAAGCCCTACTGTGTCCCTTCTCAGCCACCATATCTTTATTTATCAGTTGATCACCCTCTGACTTCTAAAACTGTGGATTCATTTCACCTGTTGTCAAAGCTACATAAATGGAATTATAAAATCTTGTATCTCTTTTGAGTCTAGCTTCTTTCATTCAACATTACATTTGTAAGATTCATGTCACAGCATGTAGCAATACTTCATTCATTTTAATTGCTGAATAAAATTCCATTTGCTCACAGACCATAATTTAATATCTGCTCTATTACTGATTAACAGATGGATTGTTTGCAGTTGGTGGCAATTAAGAATAAAGCTGCTATGAACATTTTTATGTATGTCTCCTGGTACGTATATAAGCAAAGGTCTGTAAGTGCTATGTACCTATGAAGTGATTTGCTGGTCATGAATCGTGCCTTGTGTACATCTTTGATAAGTACTTCCAAAAAGCTTTTCAAAGTGGTTTTTCTAATTTAAACTCCCCCAAAACTATATAAGAGTTCCTGTGCTCTGCATCCTTATTAAATTTGATATTATCAGTCTCCTTAAATTTAAGTATTCTGGTTTTGGATTTGCATTTCCTTAATGACCAATGAGCATCTTTTCATATCTTTTGTTATCTATTTGGTTTTGATAATAATGCCTATTTAAGTTTTTTGCCCATGTTTCTATTGAACTGTCTGCCTTTTTTATTTAGATTCTTTACACATTCTGGACACAAAGTCTTTGTCAGATGTAAGCATTCAAAAAATGGACTCCTATTTTTTATCTTAGCTTTCAAGTCTCTAAATGAGTTTTCTGATGAGTAGAAGTTCTTAATTTTTTATCTAGTCCAAATTATTTTTCCCTTTATGGTTACTGCCTTTTTTAAAATCCTATTTGGGAAATCTTTGCCTATGACAAGGTCGTGCAGATCATATTCTAAAAGTAATTGTTTTACCTTTCACCTTTAAACTTACTCTGGACCTAGAATTGAATTTTTATATGGTACAATGTGGGAAACAACCTTAATTTTTTTCTGTATTTTTTTCAGTTGAATATATTGACACACTACAATTTGTTGACAGTTCTCTACTTGTGACTCTATAATTGACCTCTGCCATAAACCACATGCCCATGGCAGGGTTTTATTTCTGGACTCCTTCTGTTTCTGTTTCTGGTCCATTTGCCTGAACTTAAACTGGTATCACACTGTCTTATTTAATGTGGCTTGATAGTTAGTGGTGTAGGTAGGTTCACCAAATCATTTTTCTTAAAATCTACCTGATCTATTCTTGGTTTCTTGCATTTTTAAAAATCAATTTTTGAAAAATGTCAATTCCTCACCCCCCAAAACATTGCTGGAATTTTGACTGTAGATGCATTAACTCCTTCAGTTAATTTAGGGAGAACTGACATGTTTACAGCAGAGTCTTCTAATTTATGAACAAAGTATAGCCCTGTTTTTATTTAGGGATTTTATAATTTCTTTCCATAATATTTTAAAATTCTTTGTGTTGAAATTTTGTGCACATTTTATTAGATATAGTTTAAGGTATTTAAAACTGATGCTATTGTAAATGCTTTTTTGGAAATAGTTTCACTTATTTATAAAAATTTGATTTATTTTAGTAAATTGGATATTGAGGCTTCATTAAGTTCATTTATTAAATACAACAATTTATTTCTAAATTATTTTGGATTTTCCATGCACAGTCATGCCATTTGCAAATAATTACAGTGCTTTACTTCCTCAGTTAAGACCTCCAGTACCATGTTGAATAAAAATAGTGATAGAACTACCATAGGATCCAGCAATTCCACTTCTGGGTATCTATCCAAGGAAATGAAAACACTAATCAGAAAAGATATCTGCATTCCCATGTTTTTTGCAGCATTAATTACAATAACTAAGACATGAAAACAACCCAAGAGTCCATTAATAAATAAACAGATAAAGAAGAGGTGGGATATTATTCAGCCATAAGAAAAGAATGAAATCTTTCCATTTACAACAATATGGATGGAACTTGAGGGCATTCTGCTAAGTGAAATAAGTCAGAGAAAGACAAATACTGTATGAATTCATTTATGTGTGGAATCTGAAAAACAACAACAAGAACATGTAGATATAAATAACAGATTGGTGGTTACCAGAGATAGGGTGTGTGTGTGTGTTGGGTGTGGGGGGGGGGGTGAAATGGCTGAAAGAAAAAAAAGTAGTGATAATGAGCATTTTTACAATTTCTAATCATAGAGGGAAGTTTTAATATTTTAACAATAAGTGTTAGATTTATAGTAGAATTTTATTTGATGCATTTTATCAGATTAAGGAAGTTTTCTATAATTCCTACTTTTCTAGCAGTTTTTTTTTTAGTGGACAGGAGATGAATTTTATAAAAAAATTTTTCTGTGACTATGGAGTGATAATATAATTTTTATTCTAACTTTTAATGTGGTAAATTACATTAGTTGATGTCTTTTACTCAAATTGAGGTATCACTTACATACATTAAAATGCACAACTGTTAAGTGTACAGCTTGATAATTTTTGCATATGTGTACACCCATTTAACTACCATTTAGATGATCTTCATCCACCAGCAAGTCCTTTGTTCTCATTCCCAGCCAATACTCAGAGGCAACCACTAATTTCATCTTCATCACCAGGGATTAGTTTTGCTTGTTTACTTCACATAAATGCAATCATACAATATGTACTTCAGGTGTCTGGATTCATCCACTCAATGTAATGTTTTTGCCTCTAGTGTTATTTAACATGTGTCTTAACATCTAGGTGGAATGTCCTTTCCAGTTTTTAATTTTCTTATTGATTGTAGTTTTATTGCATTTTAGGAAGAGAATGTTTTTGGTATTATTTTTTCCTTTCAGAATGCATGGAGGTTTTCTTTGTGGCCCAGGTCGGAATATAATTTTTTTTTTTAAAGGGAATGAAGTGGAGGTTTATTTGTATAGTTAGTTTTCTTAGAAGAAAACTCATGCTTTTGGAGAAGCCCTTTAAGCGTGCAGTGTTCCTTTGAGGTAGGCGGTAAAGCTGGGGGTGGGGGGGTATGTTCTGTCACCTCTGCCAGTGTCGTAAGTTTATTCTATTGCTACATTGGAGATCCAGTTTCAGTATTTTAGCTTTAGAATTCAACTGCAGTTTTTGCTTCCTGGGAAGCAAGTTTAGTGTATAGTGGAAAGGCCAAGGGCTTTCAAAGTCTAGCTCTGCCCTTCACTAACTTATGTCCATTTCCTTATCCATATAACAGACATAATAATATTCATTTCCTATTGTTTCTGTAATGACTGAATGTGATAACTTGTGTAAAGCATCTGGTAAGTGGAATAAATAGGCGCCTGACCAATAGTAACCATGGCCGTGATTGTATTAGCCTCCAATAAGCTTAGTTCACATGCTGTTCTCACCAACACACAAGAAAATGCCATGTAGTTCCACACTGACTAAATAGCAGTTGAGCCTGGATTGAGAGAAGCAAGCATCCACTAATGAAACTTGACTTCCCATGGAATGCCTGGATGGCTCATTTGGTTAGTGTTTGCCTTTGGCTCAGGTCATGATCCCAGGGTCCTGGGATCAGGCTCCTTGCTCGGGGAGCCTGCTTCTCCCCCTGCTTGTGAACTCTCTGGCAAATAAATAATAAAATCTTTTTAAAAAAAGAAAGAAAGAAATCTGCCTTCCCTATCTTGACATACAATCCCTCATATATATCGAAATCCTCTGAAAAAGGATCATAGTAAAGTATAGCAGTCCCTTAAACATGTGGGTGAATTATAATATGGATATATCTTTCCAACAACATGAATCAAGGGCCAGTCTGGTCACCAGGAAGGATAGATTCAGGTAGACTTAGCGGGAAAAGGCCTTTGAGAGGGTAGGGAGGAAGGGCAGGAAATGGAAGTAGCAAACAAAGATGAACAACATTACTTCCTTCAGTATTTTGCCCAGAAATGGGCCCTCCTAGGGATCCCTGGTTGAAGCTAGTGATCAGTTCACTAAGAGTGCTGTCAGGTGCTCCCAGAGACTGAAGCCTCTGCGTCCAGATTTCGCATTTTCTCCTGCAGCAGTCTAAAATTATGCTTCTTCTTCACCTCTATGGCACTTTTAGTTTGTCATTTTGGCTTGTAGCCAAATCCTTGTGCTCAGTCTCATTCATGACTGTCTTCTAGTCTCAGAAGAGTGAAGATTAGGGAGCGGGAAGGGGAAGTGCAGTAGGAGGGAAAGATATGCAGAAGTGCCAACGGGAAACTCCTACTTGTGACATTCTGGTGCTTCTCAAGGTTACAGGGATCAAGCTGCTTGCAGTCAGTTGTGAAGAGAAGGCTTTCCTCTCTCCTGTTGTGATTGCTGTGGGGAATGACTGGCTGTGATAATAACAGTGTGCTCCAGGGCTGATTGACGTGGTGACAGCGCCAGGCTTGCATGAACCCCACTGCCAAGGCTTAGGACCTCACTGGGACTGTCGACAACTTCTTTTTCTACTTGACTCACATTGCAATCACCTGAGAAGCATGTTGTCCAAAATTTCAAAGGGAGCAAGCAGAATTAATAGACCAGAGGCAGCACTGAGTGTTATTCACTGACAGGTAAAAAAAGTCAAATTAAAAAAAAAAAGAAAGAAAAAAAGGTCAACCAAAGTGGGTATAAGGTGTGGTTGTTGAGAAACATGCTTATCATATTCCAGTCCTAACAGGCTCAGCGGGTTTCACATGGCTATACGTTGCCACTTACCAGCTTATAATAAAATCATCACTAGGAAATCTGTGTGTAACTAGCTCACTCACTGGTCAGTGCTCAGTCAGGGCATGCCTATTTTCATTAGGTTTCAAACTTTCTCAAAAGAAAAAAAAACCCATAACTTTCCTACAAGACTGACTTCAAAATTCAAGTGTTTATGTGTATACGTGCTTATGCTTGTGTCAGCAATTTTCCGTATTAATTTTTGAATATACTTCTAGAACTGGTGGACTTTTCAAAATGTTGTGGTCTTAGGAATGACTTTATATATTAGCGTTTTAACATCTCAACTTTAATTTTTCATTTCTAGCTGAACACTGATATAATCAGGGCAGGAATCAACAGAAAGTACTGGAAAATGGATGAGATGGTGATGTCAGCTAACATGAGAACAGCTGGATCTGGACTTTGTTAAGAAGTGGAAATCATGCTTGTGAATCAGCCTCAGGATGATCAGCCCCAGAGGGAGGAACTGACACTAATTCAAGGGCATGGAAGAGTCATACAAATCAGAATGTCTCGTTTATTAATGCTGTGAGAAATATAACCAGATCCTTCAGGCTGACACCAATTTCTTTTCCCATCGTCAAAGTAGATGAAAAGCCAAATCATAATCAGGGGACACTTTTTGGATTATTCAGAAATAGTCAAAATCAGGTGACTGGTACATTATCTTCCTATAGGCAGATACACTTGGGAAACAGGAGATTGCTTAATGAACACAGAGTCAGAAAGCAGAATTTTGTATTAATGGAATATTTAAAAGAACCAAGAAAAAACAGTTTGAACTATCTCTCCAATATGAGCGGCAATCTTGCTAATCGCTTTGACCACTTACATTTATCTTCAAACGAGAGACCAGATTTATTCCCAAACCCTGTACTTAAAACTTCCTCTTCCAATGACAGAACATGGGTAGACACTGCCAATGTCTGTCTCTAGGGGTCGTTTCTATCCCCAGCGGCTGAAACACTCCTCTTCCTAACCACCTAAGAACACACACCTACTTCTGATGACACGTTCTTTCATTTCTTGGTATATACTTAGGAATGGAATTTTTTTCATTGCTAGGTCAGAGGATGAGCCCATTTCAATGGGTCATGTAAAATTATTTTCCGAAACAAGTGTATCAGTTTATATTCAGGCATACCTTTTCTCTGTTTCACATTCTAGCCAATCCTTGGTATTTGTACTTTTTGGCCAATCAATGTTTATAAAATAGTATTTTATTTTATTGTGGTTTTAACCACATTTTCCTGAGGTTTTCATTTGTTTATTTTGTAAAATTGGGCATCTTTTCATTTGTTCCTTGGTTATGCTTCTTAAGGCATCTATTGAAATTACCGCATGGATTTTTCTTCAAAGAGTTAATATAGTGGATTACAATAAGAGATTTTTCCTATATTTAGCATACATTGCATCTAATTGGTTATGAAATAGTAACTTTTTAAAAGTTATAGACTTGATTTAATAATATTTTATTTAGGGCTTTTACATATAAGCTCAAACTTAAGCTTGGCCCATTAATTTAACTTTTTCTTATTGTCCTGTTGAATCTTTTCTTGTCACTAATCTCAGTCCAATTTTTTTTCTTTTATGAAAGAGCCTGGTAATTTATTTTTGAGAAGATTTTGAACTGCTGATGCATTTTCTCCATTATTTTAGAGACATTCAAACTTTCAGTAGCTGTTGGGTCAGTTGTGATCCTTTACATTTTCCTAAGAATTTCTGATTTTTGCCTGTTTTAACTTGTAAGATTTTTTAATGAGATATAATTTATGTGTGGTAAACACACAAACTGTTGGAAGAACACCCATAAAGATATAGAATGTACTTATGACTGCAGAAAGATGTTTCATGTCTCTGTCCATGGAACCTTGCCCTTTACCTCCAAGAAACATTTTTCTGTTCTGATTTCTACCATGATTTGTCTTGTTTGTTCTCAAATTTTGCAAATCTTGTTTCTCAAATTTTGCATCCAAGAAACATTTCTGTTCTGATTTCTACCATGATTTCTCTTGTTTGTTCTCAAATTTTGCATAATGGAATTATATAATATGTACTTTTTTGGGTACACATTCTTTCAAACATTTTTTTGAGATCCCTCTGTGGTGCTGCATGCATCAAAACTTTTTATTGTTGAGTAATATTCCCTTGTAAGAATATTTCATAGTCTGTTTTTCTAGTAATGAACATTTCTATTGTTTCCACTTTGACTATTACAAATGGAGCTGCTCTGAACATTTGAGAGCAAGTTTCTTTACGGACATATGCTTTCACTTTTCTTGGGTAAATATCTGAGAGTGGAATTGCTGGATTATAGAATAGGTGAATAAACTTGATAAGAAACTGCCATACCATTTTCCAAAGTGGTTTTAGTATTTTACATTCCACCAGAAGTATAAAAGAGTTATGATGTATCTGTTTTTTCTTTTTTATTTCTTAAAGTTTTTATTTAAATTCAGTTAGTGAACATACAGAGCAATATTAGTTTCAGCTGTAGAATTTAGTGATTCATCACTTACATACAATACCTGGTGTTTATCACAAGCGCCCTCCTTAATACTTATCACCTGTTTAACTCATCACCCCCACCCCAAGTAACCGTCAGTTTTCTCTCTATAGTTAAGAGTCTGTTTCTTGATTTGCCTCTCTTCCCGCCCTCACCATGTTCATTTGTTTTGTTTCTTAAATTCCACATGTGGGTGAAATCATATGGTATTTGTTGTTCTCTGACTGACTTATTTTGCTTGGTGTAATACTCTCTAGCTCTGTCTATATCATTGCAAATGGCAAGATTTCATATTTATGGACGAGTAATATTGCATTGTGCGTGTGTGTGTGTGGTGTGTGTATGTGTGTGTATACACATATACCACATCTTTATCAATTCATCAATGAATGGACATTTGGGTTCTTTCATTAATTTGGCTATTATTGGTAATGCTGCTATTAACATCGGGATGCATGTATCCCTTCAAAATTAGTGTTTTGTGTCCTTTGGATAAATACCTAGTTGTGCAATTGCTGGATTGCAGAGTAGTTCTGTATCTCCTTTTTGCCAAAATTTAGTATTGTCCAGCTTTTTCAATTTAACCATTCAACTGGGTGGGTAGTAATACGTTGTTTTAGTTTTAACATGCATCTCTCCCGTGTTAATGATTTGAAGCATCTTCTCATGTGCATATTTGTCATTCATATATCTTATTTTATGAAGTGTCTGTTAAAGTTTTGGCTTATTTTTGAATATAGTTGCCCTTTTTCCCTATTGATTGTTAATTCTTTACATTTTCTAGGTACAAGTTCTTTTTCAGAAATATAGATGGCAAATATATTCTCCGTATTTTTGTCTTTTTATTTCCCTGATATGTCTTTTGATATATGGAGGTTTTTAATCTTCGTGGTATATAATTTATCAATTTTAGAGTCCTCTCTAAAACTTTGGGTCCTCTCCAAGAGATATTTGTCCTCTCTAAGAAATCTTTGTGTCTACCCCAAGGTTGTCAATCTATTTTCCTATGTGTTCTACCAAATTTATGATTTTGGCTTTTATGTTTAGATTTATGACTCACCTTGAATTAATTTTTTAATGATGAATTTTCTCATTTATTGACATAAAATTGTTCTTAGCATTCCTTTATTGCTCTTCTAATGTCTTTAGGGTCTGAATTTATGTCTTCTTTTTATTTACTTTTTCTTGATTAGTAGTACTTATAGTTTATCAATTTTATTACTCTTGCCAGAGACTCAACTTTTACTTTTGTTGATATTCTCTATTGTTTATTTCTATTTCATTTATTTTTATTCTTATGGTTGTTGTTTCCCTTTCTCTTTTATATTTGGGTTTAATTAAGTTTTCTTTTTCTAATTTCTTAAGGTGAAAATTTAAATCACAGACTTTATTTTCTAATATAAGCTAAAAATTTCCCTCTAAGCACTGCTTTAGTTACATCCCACAAATTTTGTCATTTTTTTTGTTTTCATTTTCCTGCAGTTGGAAGTATTTTTTAAAATTTCTGTGTTTCTACATTTTTCACGGTTACTTAGAAGATTAGTTCCCAGATATTTGGTAGGTTAACCCAATCTTTGCATTTTTTTAACATAAAAAATACCTACTAATGATTTTCATGTATCTTTATCTCTGTTTTTATCTTTTTACTTCAAATTTAATTTTAACCTCTAATCACTGCTATATCTCAATTATAATTTTTATTCCTACATTATTTATTTGTTTCTTCTCTCTGTCTTATTCAGCTAACCCAATGATTTAATTTTATTACTTTTTTCAAAGAACTAATTTTCAGCTCTGTCGATACTTTTTTTCCCCTTTTTAAGTAGACTTCATTTTTTATAGCAGTTTTAGGTTCACAGAAAAATTGAGTAGGAAGTACAGATTTCCCTATCCCTATACAATCATACCTGCCCCCACTATCGACATCCCACACCACATTTACATTTGTTACAATTGTTGGACCTTTAGTGACACAGCATTATAACCTGAAGCTCACAGTTTAACTCTTGATATTAAACATTTTATAGCCTTTGATGAAAATGTTATGACATGCATTAACTATTAAGTATCATACAAAATAATTTCATTGCCCTAAATTTCTGTTCTGTCAAGTCATTCCTCCCTTCCACCTCAAGCTCCAGCAACGACTAAGTTTTTATTTCTCTATATTTTTGCTCTTTTCAGAATGTCATATAGTTAGAATCATACAGTATATAGCCTCTTTCAGTTTGGCTTCTTTGACATAGTAATGTGCATATAAGTTTCCTCCATGATCTTTGTGGCTATTTCTTTTTAGCAATGAATAGTATTCCATTGTCTGGGTTTACCAAGGAATATTTATCCATTCACTTACTAAAGGACATCTTGATTGCTCCCAGGTTTTGGTAATCATGAATAAGGCTGCTATAAACATCCATGTGCAGGTTTTTGTGTGGATACGGGTTTTCAACCCATTTCAGTAATACCCAGGTTGCAACTACTGAATTGTTTGGTAAAATTATGTCTTGTTTTATAAGAAACTGCCAAACTGTCTTTCACAGTGACTGTTTCATTTTGCCTTCCCACCAATAAAATAATAACTGGGAGTTCCTGTTGCTCCACATCCCCTTGTCAGCATTTAGGATGGATACTTAACCATTCTGTAGGAGTATAGTGGTATGTTGTCATTTTAGTTTGCATTTCCCTGATGATGTATGATGAGAAACATCTTTTCATACGCTTATTTGCCATCTGTAGATTTTCTTTGGTGAGGTGTCTGTTCAAGTCTATTGACCAGTTTTTATTCAGTTTGTTTTCTTGTTGTTGAGACTTTTGTATTTTTTTTGTATACAAAGTATTTTTTGTTTACAAAGTATTTTTTTGTTTTGTTTTGTTTTTTTAATTTGACAGACAGATCACAAGTAGGCAGAGAGGCAGGCAGAGAGAGACAGGAGGAGGAGGCAGGCTCCCTGCCGAGCAGAGAGCCCGATGCCAGACTCGATCCCAGGACCCCGAGATCATGACCTGAGCCGAAGGCAGAGGCTTTAACCACTGAGCCACCCAGGCGCCCCTACAAAGTATTTTTGTATACAAAGTATTTTGTATCTTTTGGATAACAGCCCTTTATCAGTTATGTCTCTTGCTTAATTTAAATTCAATTAGCCAACATATAGTACATCATTAGTTTCAGATGTAGAGTTCAATAATTCATCAGTTGCCTGTAACACCCAGTGCTCATCATATCACATGTCCTCCTTAATGCCTATCACCCAGTTACCCCATTCCCCTACCTGCCTCCCTTCCAACAACCCTTGGTGTGTTTCCCATAGTTCTGAGTCTCTCATGATTTTTCTACCTCTCTGATGACTTCCTGTTTAGCTTTCCCTCCCTTCCCCTATGATCTTCTGTGCTGTTTCTTATATTCCACATATAAGTAAAACCATATGATAATTGTCTTTCTCTGATTGACTTATTTTGCTCAGCACAATACCCTTCAGTCCCATCCATGTTGATGTAAATGGTAAGTATTCATCCTTTCTGATGGCTGAGTAGTATTCCATTGTATATATATACCACATCTTCTTTATCCATTCATCTGTTGAAGGGCATCTTGGCTCTTTCCACAGTTTGGCTATTGTGGACATTGTTGCTATAAACGTTCGGGTGCGGGTGCCCCTTTAGATCACTGCATTTGTGTCTTTGGGGGTAAGTACCTGGTAGTGCAATTGCTGGGTTGTAGGGTAGTTCCATTTTTAATTTCTTGAGGAACCTCTATACTGTTTTCCAGAGTGGCTATACCAGCTTGGGTTGTCATCAACAGTATAAGACGGTTCTCCTTTCTCTGCATCTTTGTCAACACTTGTTGTTTCCTGACTTGCTCATTTTAGCCATTCCAACTGGTGGGAGGTGGTATCTCATTGTGGTTTTGATTTGTATTTCCCTGATGCCAAGTGACATGGAGCATTTTTTCGTGTGCCTGTTGGCCATTTATCAGCTGTGTCTTTTGCAAATATTTGCTCATAGTCTGTGATGCTTATCTTCTCTTGAGATATTGTTTTTATTATTACAATGAGCTTTGCTGTTATCTTTATTATTTCCTCTCTTTGAATTTCCTTGGTTTTATTTTTCTTCTTCAAATTTCGTTTCATTTATTCTGCTATTATTCTAACACACTAAGTTGGATACTTTATCTATTTTCAGGCTTCCTTCATTTCTAGTGAGAATTTAGTTTATAAATTTTTTTCAAATGCCATATTAGCTGCATCTCCTAAGTTTTGGTTGATAGGGCAAGTAAAAAATAGAGTAGAAATTTTTAAAAAATGAATCTGAAATTAATGATACACTATATATTAATTGATTGAATTTAAATAAAATAAGGTTTAAAAAATTTAAAATAAAAAACCAAAAAAATTACTAGCAACCAAAATTTATAAGATATAACTAAATTGACACTTGGAAAATATCTAAATGTATGTTTTAAAGTTTTCTTTGCTATTGATTTTTAAAAATTACATTGTGTTTAGAAAGTGTATTTTATATAATATGGATCTTAAAACTATATTGAGTATAGTTTATAGTCTAGATTAGAATATAGGGAGTATTTAAAAATATTCTATGTCTGTTTATAAGTATTATTGCTATGGTTTGAGGTAGATTATCATCATTTTTCTTGATAATTCAAAAATCTGTTGACTCATCAATGGAAGCTTCTTTCTCTATGCAGTTGTGTTTTTCACTTTGCCTGACAAAATTCTTTAAGACTTTTACTTTGGCTCCCTCAGGGAAGACTCACTTTTGCTTCTGCAAGGTATCTGAAGTAATACCAACTCAGGAACACATTTACTGAACTTTTAGCTGGGAAATTTTATGTGGTTATACAGGTAGTAAAAATTCCATCCCCAAACTTACACAAGAGCAGCCTGAGGTGGCTGGGAATCTTCAGAGGGTACTATTTTCTTTTTGTTGTCTGCTCCTCCTAGAGCTAAGGCTGTGATCAGCATGTATCCTTAACATCTCCTTCTGTGGGAGATATCTATATCTATATCTCTATATATCTATATCTATATATCTATCAGATATATATATATATCTATATATATACATATATATAGATATCTGAGATACATATCTATATCTCATCCTACATCCCTGTCCCTGTCTAAGTTTTTAAATCTCCTTCTTCAAAGATATTTTACTTTATTTCTTAATTATATGATGATAAATCAGACCTTTAAAAATAATTCAAGGGGCACCTATGTGGCTCAGTGGGTTAAGCCTCTGCCTTCGGCTCAGGTCATGATCTCAGGGTCCTGGGATCGAGCCCCACATCGGGCTCTCTGCTCAGCTGGAAGCCTGCCTCCCCCCACTCTCTGCCTACTTGTGATCTCTCTCTCTCTGTCAAATAAATAAATAAAATATTTAAAAAAAAATAATTTGAACCCTTCAAATCCATTGTGAGAACTGGCAAGACACTTCAAAGCTAACTAGACCCAATGTGATTTGAAGACCAACCAGTTGTGGTCATTGGTCTCAGAAAGGGAAACACAGAAAGCGTATCTCTAAGTAATTCATTTCTCAGTAGATTCTGGCACTTTTCTTTGCAAGATTTAGCAGTCTATTTGCTCATAGGGTCTATTTGCTTTTTTCTAAGATTTGTAGAGAAAATTAATAATTTACTGGATAAATCCTTGCATGTTCATATTAACGTATATCATCTTTATTTGCTTTAAGAGAATTAATTATTTTCAAAGAATTACAATCACTGTCATCATCATGGTCATTAATTACTACCAATATCAGTGAATACATACTGAATATGGGGTACTACTAGGTTTCATATGAATTTACATAATTCAGAAGACCATTTCTCATAATGAAATTTTTTAACCCAGGAGAATTAAATTATGGTTCTTTCAGATAATTCATAATTATGCTTCTTCTTTTTCCTGACCTTTCTTCAGCAACAGTGATTCTTTATTCTTATACATTTTTATTTGACACTTTACATCTTTTAGACTAACAAGACTAATGGAAATTTTAAAGTAGTTGGTTTCTTTTTTTGTTTGTTTGTTTTAAAGATTTTATTGATTTATTTGACAGCGAGAGACAAAGTAAGAGAAGGAACACAAGCAGGAGGAGTGGGAGAGGGAGGAGACTCTCCACCAAGCAAGGAGCCTGATGCGGGGCTTAATCCCACGATCCCGGGATCATGACCTGAACTGAAGTCAGACGCTTAACAACTGAGTCACCAGGAGCCTCTAAAGTAGTTGGTTTCCAAAGGATACATCACAGAGCCTTCAAGGAACCTCAAAATAGGAGAAATAAAATTGCCCTTGGAAGTTAAGCCTCAAGATCAGCACACAATGGCTCAAAGAAGAGATTTCCGGTGAGTTAAACTAAACTAAGTGCATTGGATAGTATTGTCTACTAGTTTCATTTTTACCTCGCCTGTTTCTTCACCTTAGGGCTTACCCCTACCCCAGCTAAGCTATCTTTCTCACCACTGCACTGAATCCTCTCTTGCTAAAGTCACAAATGCCTCCATGTTGCCTAATCCAATAGCCAAATATTAGTCTTTAGACTTTGAGAGTGAGCTCTACTCCTCAGAAGACTTTTCAAATGATTAACACTCCCACCATCTTGAAACATTTTCTTCATTTGGTTTCAGGGATATGTGCGGCTGGTTTTTCTCCCATCTCATAGACTGTTCTTCCTTAATCCCTTTGCTAGACTCCTCTTATCCCAGCTGCTAAATGGGAGTTGCCTCAGGCCTCAGTCTTGGCATGACTTCTCTTCTCTATCTGTAATCACCATCCTGAGGAATTGAATTCAGTCTGTGGCTTTAAAAACCACCTACGTGCTGATGATTTCAGTTCCAACCTCTCTGCTATTGATTGTAGACTACCAACTATTTATTCCACTGCCTACTCAAAATCTGCCTTCTGATGTCCAATAGGCACAGTAAAAGCATCGCATCCAAAACCAAATCTCGGTTGCGTTCTCCTACCCAAATATGGATTCTGCATTCACCTATTGGTAAGGCCTCAAATTCTGAGTACATCCTTCAAAATACATTCCCAATCCCATGTTTCTTAATTCTTTTGCCATTTTCTGCTCTGCCCTAAGGTCCCTTCATCTCTCACCTGACCTTGCAGTGTATACCGATCCTGGTTCCCAATTGGCACTGTGCCCTCATTAGTCCATTCTCCATGTTGCAGCTGCAGTGGTCCTTTTAAAATACAAATCTGATGGACATCTATGTGGCTCAGTTGGTTTAACATCTGCTTTCAGCTTAGGTCATGATCCTAGGTTTTTGGGATTGAGTCCCACATTGGGCTCGTTGTTTAGTGG
This sequence comes from Enhydra lutris kenyoni, assembly GCF_002288905.1. NCBI lineage: Eukaryota > Metazoa > Chordata > Mammalia > Carnivora > Mustelidae > Enhydra > Enhydra lutris. Next base: position 9,230,803 of record NW_019154086.1, read on the forward strand.
GGAACCTGCTTCTCCCTCTGCCTACTGCTCCCCCTGCTTGTGCCCTCCTCTCTCTCTGACAAATAAATAAAATTTAAAAAAGTAAAATAAAATACAAATATGAGCACATCATTTTACTGTTGAAAACCCTTAAATAGCTTCTATCATATTAGGATAAAATCCAAAATTCCTTATCATGGCCTAAAAGCTTATAGGACCTTTTCTGATATGGTCCCTGACTGCCTCTCTCAAATCATCCTACCATTTTTTTCCCTCATCCTTTGAACAGTAGATATTGGTCTACTATCTGTTTCTCAAACATGTCAAGAATGTTTCCACTGCAAGGCTTTTCCCATGTCTGAACACTGGTCTCATGTCCACTTGGCTTGCTTTCTTACTCATTCAGGTACCTGTTCAACTATCACTCCCTCAAATAGTCCTTCACTGACCACTCAATTTAAACTACATCTTTTTTTTTTAATTTAAGATTTTATTTATTTATTTATTTATTTATTTATTTATTTATTTATTAAAGGGAGAGAGAACACAAGCAGGCAGAATGGCAGGCAGGTGCAGAGAGAGAAGCAGGCTCCCCACTGATCAAGGATCCCAACGTGGGACTTGATCCCAGGACTCTGGGATCATGACCTGAGCCAAAGGCAGCAGCTTAACCAACTGAGCCACCCAGGTGTCCCATAAACTGACATCTCTTAACCCTCTGTTTTTTTTCCCTGCTTCATTTTTCCTTCATGCACCTACTAGTAACTGGTTTTGATGATTAATTTACAGATTTATGAATTTTTTCACCATTATCTGTTTCTCCCATTTGGAATATAAGATTTATGAGAGCAGGGATTTTATATGAAGCACTTAGAATCACCATACCACTGGGGCACCTGGGTGGCTCAGTAAGTTAAACGTGCAACTCTTTGTTTTGGCTCAGATCATGATCTCAGGGTTGTGGGATCAAGCGCTGTGTTGGGCTCCATGCTCAGTGGGGCATCTGAGTTTCTCTCCCTATACCCCTCCCCCTGCTCGTGTTCTCTCTCTCTCTCCCTCTCCAAAATAAATAAATCTTTAAAAAATATAAAAGAATCACCATAGCCTTATACTACCAGAACCTAGGCAGTCAAGAAGTGTTTGTTAATGTTAGAAGAGACTAATATAAGGGAGACCTGACACAGTTGTAAATTGATGAAGGTAATGGATGGGAGCTTCTCAGAAAGCCACCTTACCTTGGTAACCTACTCATTATTTTGTATATTTGTACATGTATTCATGTAAAGCTTCATTAGTTGCTTTCTAATACAAAAGGGAGGGTACATGGATGGTATGAATGAGTCCATTAGGTCCTGAGCTCTGGCAGGATCCCACTGATAGCGTGGTGGTAGTGAAGATCAGAGCTCCAAAGTGAGACAGACAGAGTGAGTCTTCTACTACTCAGCAGCCATGAAATTTGGGACAAAATATTCTCTGCATTTCTTGGTTTCCTCATCAGTAAAATAGAAGGAAAAAGAGTATTTACGTCATAGGACTATTGTCAGTCTTTACACAAATCTTAGAATACTGTCTATTACATAGTAAGTACTCTAAATATTTGCAATAATAATTATTATTCTTTCATTTCTGTCAGTCTTTCAAAGATCAAACCAACTATTGGACTTTATATCACAGAAATGGATTCAAGAAAAAAGAAAGTGAAAAAGTCTTTTGAGTTCTGTTTTCATCATTGACTCTGAGTTACTCCTTTAATTTGAGAAAAGTGTTAAGTGGAATGAAGGCTTGCCATCTGTCTAGGTCCCAGCAGGTGGGTGGAGAGTAACCAGGAGATTAGAAAACACACTGCAAATATCAAATGGCAGGAATAATGCTAAAAGTAATTCCTTGTAATTTTACAACTATACTATGACCAATGGCTCCACCAAAACTCTGTTGACTATTTAACTCTTGAACCCTGGAGTTAATAAGGGAGTCACCAACATGGTGATGGTTGCCCAGCTAAGCAAACTGGATTCCACCTTTATATGTAGAGTAACACCAGGAAACAGGAGATGGCAGAGGGGCACTTTAAAAAAAAAAACAAAACACATTAGGTACAAAATGTCTGTTTTCCCTCTGTTCAAGCCTTGCTCCTTTATATACTAGCTTTGTTGAAGAACTGTTTAAAACAAAGCGAAACACAAAACTGTAAGAACAACATTTACTGAACACCTACCATGTACCAAGAACCTTCCAAAGTGTTTTATATGTATTAATTCATTTCATCCTCATAATTACTCCATGAAATAAGTGTTTTTAACATCCCAATTTTATAGGAAGAACTGAGACAGTCCCAAGAGGTTCAGGAATATACCCACGGTCACACAGCTGGAAGCGATGGAGCTGGGATTCCAGCCTGGGTAATCTGGCTCCTGAGTCCAGAAACTTAAGCGTGCCACTCCATTATATTGTTTAGGAAACCGTGTAAGCATACAAATCTTACACACATTTTCGTTATCACTACTATACTTATTATTACAAATAAACTCTCCTTACGTATGGAAACCTATCCATTTCTCTTTACAAGTTTTTTAGGGATGAGTACAAGGTACTGGATGACACGGGGGAGATCTACTTCTCATGCCAATGTGTAACTGGGACAAATTCACTCGCATTGATTCTATTGGCTCACTCCTCCTGCTGTCTTGTTTTAGACAGTTACCTGACTTCTTGAACAACGCAGTGTGTTCTTTTGTTTTTCCAGCATTGTTGTAGGAAGGCCCATTGTCTCTGTTCTTCGGCAGCAGGTGGAGCGCTAGAGGGACTAAAAATGGAACAGCCTATCCTCTCTGCCTCTCTCTGCTGTGTGTGTGAATTTTAATAGGTACTTTCTGAAGTTAGGCTCCAACTGACAAAGAGACACATAATAACAGCGGACAAGAGAATATTACTCAAGGCAAATACTGGTCTGAGAGATACCTCTACTCAACACTTATTCCTTATTCCTTTAAGACTGATCTGGAAGTGGGATAGGAGGGGCCAGTGGAGTCTTTTGTCCTTCTTCAGCTGAAGAGTAATCTTTTTTGACTCAGTGACTGTGGTGAGGCAGAGAGAACCAAGATCCCGGGTAGAGACATAATTGCTGGTAAAGACATAATTAAGAATGTTTTGTCTAAACTTCCTTCCAACCTGAAATTCATGACACAAACATTTTATTCTGCTTTGAAAATAGAGTAAGACTACTCGCCCCTGCTCATTTTGGCACTTGGGTTCATGAATGTGAGGAGGAGCCCAAGATTTAGAGGCAGATGGAACCTGATTTTACTTACAAGCTGTGACTATTGGCATATTACTTGTTTTCTTCTTTGTAGAATGGAATTTTTTTTAAGATTTTATTTATTTATTTGACAGACAGAGATCACAAGTAGGCAGAGAGGCAGGCAGAGAGAGAGGAAGAAGCAGACTCCCCATTGAGCAGAGAGCCTGATGCGGGGCTCGATCCCAGGACTCTGGGATCATGACCTGAGCCGAAGGCAGAGGCTCTAACCCACTGAGCCACCCAGGCGCCCCTGTAGAATGGACTTTATAATACATTCTGGATTGTTGTGAAGACATTAATATATACTACAGGACATATAAAATCACTCAGTAAATGGTGGCTATTATTATTAACTATAATGTTCAAAGGTCTTAAGAACCCTGTATTCTATTCAATCCATGCAGAAATGTCTTAAATTATCCATTCATTTGGACCTATATTTCCAAAAAGTTAATAGGCTTCCTAGATAATGGCTCTCCTTTTGATAGAAAAGACTCATCAACTTTGCAGAGACATATGAGAAGTACCATATCAGGGGCAACCCTTCCAAAATAAGGCAAACTCCTTACACCGGGCAGAATGTGTTTATATCCCATTAAGCATCCTGTATACCAATGGGTCTTCAAAGTCACTTCTCTGTGCAGGATTTTCTTCATTTGTAAAATGAGGGCATTAGCTCAGCTCTGAATTCCCTTCCAGCTCAAACCTCCTCTAGTTTACTGACGAGGTGAGAGGTGATTTATTCAGAGACTCTGGGTTTAGGAACTGTGGATTTTAATTATAAAATTGCTCACTAAGAAGCAAGTTACTTTCTATTATCTATTCTAAGAGGTAAGGAGACTGTAAGTCTTCAGAACTGTGTATTATTATCTTCACCACAAAGCTTTGTTGTACAACAGAAGTACAAAATACCTGCCAATTTGAGGTATTAATTGGACTGCAAGACACCTAGAGACAAAAAAACATCTCCTGAAGCTAGGAAAACAGGTTGGCTTCAGAAACACAGTATATGACCATTTTCTATGGCTCAGTCATTTCTGTTTTAAGACACAACCACTTAACACATACCTTTATTCCTTGGAAACATTTTTTTTCACAGTGTTTGGGCATAATCTGTATATCAAGTGGCAATAAACATTTTCCACCCACACAAGTTGAACAGTGTGACATCATTCATACTATGACAAGCCTTGCATTTAGAAATCCAGAGAAATATTAGTAATTTACTCTAAAAAACTTGAATATGGTACTTTATAAATATAACTTTTAACGCTATATTAAGTAGGAAATGAGAACAATAATATTGTTCTCTGAGCTCTTTGAAGTAGTCCTGTCTTATTAACCTTTATTTCCCCAGCACCTGCCACAGGCAAGAGGATATTTAAATATTGAAAAGAATACTTAATATTTGTGTGAGGGATATTTGAATGCAATTTATTTCTTGAATTTGTAGAGCACTTTCTCAAGTGTCATATGCTATCCATTACATCCCCATGTCTCACTTATTTTATAACTGAAAGATTATACCTCTCAATCTCCTTTACTTATTTGTCCACCCCTTCTCCCACTCCCCTCTGGCGACCATCAATTTGTTCCTTGCAGTTATGAATCTGTTTCTACTTTGTTTTGCTTGTTTGTTTTGCTTTTTAGATTCCACATATAAGTGAAATCATACAGTATTTGTCTTTCTTTGACTGACTGATTTCACTTAGCATAATACCCTCAAGGTCCATCCATGTTGTCACAAATGACAAAATTTTGTTCTTTTTGATGGCCTAGTAATATTCCATTGTATATGTATACCCCAACATCTTCTTTATCCATTCAACTATTGATGGACACTGGGGTTGCTTCCATAGCTTGGTTATTGTAAATATTACTGTGATGAACATGGAGGTAGATACATCTTTTTGAATTAGTGTTTTTGCTCTCTTTGGATAAATTCCTAGAAGTGGAATTGCTGGATCATGTAGGAGTTCTATCTTTAATTTTTTAAGGAGCTTCCTTACTATTTTCCAGAGTGGCTGCACTAATTTACATTCCCATCAACAGTGCATGAGAGCTCCTGTTTCTCCATATCCTCACCAACATTTGTCTCATATAATCTAAAAAAAGAAAAAAAAATCTGTGAGCTATTTTGAAAAGTAGGAGTAATTTTTTTACCCAGGATCTGATGGTGAATTAAAAGTACATCTATCCTTTGACTTCAGTCCTCTCTCTCCAGTTGCAATATTAAATGCCCCTAAAGAACATTTTGGAATGAGTCGGACTATTGCTTCTTTGCTGTTTGAGTTGGAAACTTAACCATTACTTAACCCCTCCAAGCCTCAGTGTCCTTTTTTGTAAAGTGTCTTTGTTGTTATTTGGATTGTTTTAGTCAATATTCAGCCTAATTCTTGTAGCTTATAGCACAAAACCTGGCACATGGGGGAACTATTATTTTTGTCATTATTATGAAGTTACTCTCGCCAGTGGTAAGATACGACATTTCCTGCTATAAAATCAGGAACTACTGTTTGTCATTTCACTAAATCTAGACGAGTTAATATATCCCTTTTTGGCTTGATAAAATATGGAATTTCAGAGTCATCACAGGGAACTGAAAATGCTAACTACCCCTCCCACCAAAGGCAAACCCCACTCCCAGACCCCATTCTGTGTGTTCCTGAGCATCCACTCAGCCAGACCCGCTGGGAGAAATAAAAGTCAGGACAAGGTCCCCACGCAGAGCTGAATGATTCATGTACAAATGCCCTCTCTGATTCATAACAAGGGACGAAATCATCCTCTCATTCCCAGAAGCCTGCAGAGCCAGCCTCATTTGGCAGGGACTGTGGGGGCTCCCAGCTTCCGGGCATGAAGTTTGGCTGCATTTTGAATGCTTGGTGATGACCAAATTGGTGAGGAATATAGCTGTGCAACAGAGCTGACGACTCATGGAGGTACTGTGGGTAATTAGAGATTCATTACAATCCCATAGTTTGTATCATGGCTCGAGGTCAACACAGGGTCACTGCACATGGCAAACTTAGGGAGCTCTGTCTGGAAGGATGACGCCAGCTAGGAGAGGCTGGGAGAGCAAAGCGGACAGAGATGAGGAGCCAGGGGGGCTGGGGTGCAGATACACAGCCAGGGACTGGCGACAGCCCGGATGTGGGGCAGTGGGCCCCGCAGGCACTGGGGAGGGGAGCAAAACACAGGCAGCTGAACTGGCTTCCCCACCGCCATCCCTGCCATCTCCAATTAACCTTCTAAACCAAGGGTTTCCAGAGACTGGCATGTCAAGGGCCAGTCCAATTTCAAAAAATAATTGGGGCCTGACATAGGGTAGCCAACTTTTTATTTTGCAGAGTAAGGACATTGAAAACAAACAAAACAGTTGCCATCCACTATCACCATCACTTCACAAGAGAAAGGGTATTTTTACACTAAATAATGTACGAAGGACATAATCTCAGGATAAATGACAGTCATGTAAATTTAATTAATTTAGCTTACCAAGTTGTGGTTATTTTTCTCATTACCATGAAGACTCAGGAAAACTCTCTTGCAGACTGGCTTTAGGTTTTCCCTCGAGATTTTCCACAAGGGCAAGACCCAGAGAACGGTTTTGTAAAGACTATTCATGAGAAGAAAAATAACACTACAGACTTCATGAACTTTTTATGAAGAAAAACTTTACGAAGATTTCTTTATGAAAATTTTGTGAAGAAAAATGGCTTCCGTTCCTTCTCTATACATTCATTTCATTCTCCAGTGAAAAAGAAGAAGAAGAAAAAAGAAAGGTAAAGAAAAGGCAAGTTATTTGTTAAATCTCTTCATTAGGATGACTTTTGAAGTTCTGGTATAAAAATGTTTCAGTGGGGGGCACCTAGCTGGCTCAGTCAGTTAAGTGTCTGCCTTTGGCTCATGATCTCAGGGTCCTGGAATCAAGCTCCACAGCAGGCTACCTGATCAGCGGGAGTCTTCTTCTCCCCCCCCGCCTCTGCTTGTGATCTCTCTCTCTCTCTCAAATAAATAAATAAAATCTTAAAAAAAGAAAAGAAAGTGAAAAAATTGGGATGCCTGGGTGGCTCAGTTGGTTAAACATCTGCCTTCAGGTCAGGTCTTGATCCTGGGTTCCTGGGGTCCAGTTCTCCACTGGGCTCCTTGCTCAGCAGGGAGTCTGCTTCTCCCTCTGCCTGCTGCTCCCCCTGCTTGTGCGCTCTCTCTCTCTCTCTCTCTCTCTCTCTAACAAATAAATAAATAAAATCTTTTTTACAAAGTATGTACATCGATTTAAAAAAAAAGAAAAAGAAAAATGTTTCAGTGGCTTAAATGGGATTTTTGACCCTGTATTCATTCTTTCCAGGTGACATAGCAATGATAATTTATGCCTGTAGAGCTCTTTCATTTGTAACAGACTTTCACATTTATAATCTCATTTGAATCTCCAAATTCTGAAGCTAGTTCTTACTATGATATTACCCATTCTACAGATGAGGAAACTGAGGATAAAATTTGTCCAAGGTAACGTATTTGATAAACTGTGGAGGTAGGATTTAAACCCTTGCCCTCTGGTTCCAAATTCTGTGCTTTCTCTACTCCATGCAAAAAAAGGCCATCCCTTGATCTTTTGCCATGCTCAGTATATTTTATTCTCCAGAACAAGACTATTACATTTTGGGTAAATGTTATAGAGAACCAAAAATTCAACCAGAGTATGCCTAAAATGAAAAGTTATGTTCTCAGCCCCAAGACACTCTAATTACAAAGAGTGATTAGAGCAAACATGCTGTATCTAAAGCCACATTTCATTATTTCGAGTGGACTACCTGCAGGATGGGACCACACGGGAAGAGAAAAGCAGAAAGCACCTAGGGAATAAAACAAACCCCCAAAGTGTCAGTGCCTCATTGTAGCTGATTTCCTGTTTGTACTTTAGATTTCCTTTTTTCCTTTTAAAAAAGACATGTTTGTACCTCTTTCTGCTCCATCAAATTGACTTATTTAACATGTGCCAATTTGTTCACATTGTGAACTGGGAAATGAGTCCTTGCTCTATTGAAGCCTTTCTCTCCAAAGGTGGTAGGTAGGGGGCTGTGGGGCAAGGAGGCTGCAGTTTGGGTGAGAGATGGGTGGGATGTGTTCTTTGGGTGGGCCCATGTAAGGACATGAGGGATGGCCTCCCTCTAGCTGGGTTTGATTCTCCCAAGACGTCTCTGTTGTCATACTCACCTTGCTGGAGTTGAAAAGCTGCTTGAATGCTGGGCCCACCCTCGATTTTCTCTTCCCTTCAATCCTAATGCACAGCAACATCCAGAACTGGAAGAAAAGGAGGAAATCACGTTTTAGGGAGAGAAGAGCTTTGAGCTTAGAGATTAAAATCAGGGATTCTCGTGTCTATATCCCTTTGAAACTATGCAGGGCTTTGGGATTTGCTTCTGCAGAACGGGCAGACCAGACTTCTAAGTAGGTTGTAACTAGTAACTTTTTGAATTTTAAAATTCTTTGAAAATGAGGGGAATTGTGCAGCTTAACAGGTTCTTTACCCTAACACATGTGTCTCATTTGCCTGATTAATGGAGCCAAGATATTAGCTAATTAGCTCCTAACCCTGAGATTAAAAAACCCTTCATGTAAATTCAAATAACGTCCTCATCTGAGTTGGTGGAATTGCACAAATGTTAATTCCTGGTTTTTGAGACTCTACCATGGTTATATATGGTATCATCATTGGTGGTAGTTGGGTAAAAGTTATAGAAAGTGTACTATTTTTGCAACCTCTTCAGATCAAACTACTTCAAAATCAAAGTTACTAAAAATCCCACAAACTCTTTATATAGCTCTTTCCTGGAAAGCTAAGAAGTCTCCAAGAAATAAATAACATTAGCAGAAAGGTGATAAACCATATATTCATATCCTCAGAATGCTGAGTGGTTTTTTTTTTTTTTTTTTTTTTATCTAGATAGGTCAAAATAATCATCTAAGAAGCTTCTTTGCTAGGTACCTTCATGTGTTTTGTGAATAGTTGCTTATCCTTGCCCTGTGTTTGCAGACCAGAGGACCTCCATTTAGAACTAATAAAAGGAATGTTCCTCTCTAAGAAAATTCTATACAAGAGCTTTAGGGAATTAATAATAGTTACCATCCATCATGGAAGGCACAGGCCTCTGGGCCCTCATATATATTATGTCCTTTAATCTATATTCTAAGCCCACAAGGCAGTTCCCATTATTCTCCTTTTACAGCTAAGACACTGAGACACACCAGAATTGAGGGACTTGTGGGAGGCCACCCAGCTCTGAGATCCAGGTCCTCCAGAACAAGTTCCGAAATACCTATCCTGCACCAGGTTTAGTTAACCGCAGGAATTTAATGAGAACAATGTATAATTTCTCATTCACTCAGTGATTTTTTTTTTTGACATCTATTTTGCTATACATGTTTATTCTGGAAATTTTCTCTTTTAATCATTCATTAATTGACTGAGTCATTCAACGAACATTGATGGAGTGCCTAGAATGTCAAACAAAAACAGAACTGCAGAATAATGCTCCTGTCCTCATGGAGTTGACAAATAATTATATAGATATTTTAAAATAGCAATAAGTCTATGGAAGAAAAGTAAGGGGATGAGGGACAGGAAAGTACAGTGAGGGTCAGGTGGGAGATGAGGTTACTATTTCAGATGTGGGAAGGGGGAGGTGTCCGGGAAAGGCCTCCCTGGGGTGGGGGACAACAGATGAGCAGAGACCTGATGCCGTGAGTGGCAATGCCATAGGGAAAAGGAATAACAAGTGCACAGGCTGTGAGGAGGGTGGGGTGTGAAGCAGGCTGGAACTCAGCAAGCTGGGAGTGGAGCCGGCATGGTTGAGTGGTAGCCTGGCTAATCACTACAGGGTTTTGTCCCCTGTGGTAAAGAATTTGGGTTTCATTCTAACTGTGATAGGAAGCCACCTGAAAAAGACCTGGTCAAATTTACATTTCAAAAGAATCGTTCTGGATGCTGCCTGGGAACTGTGTATTAGGGAACTGGGATAGAAGCAAGGGGACCGGGACCGTTGGGGGCCAGTCAAGGGATCCTGGTAGCTTAGATGAAGGTAAGAGTTTCCTTCCATCCTGGCTCTACAGTCGATGGCTTTCTGACAGTGAACTCTAATATTGAATGTCTTTTGGCTTCACAATGTAGGGATCCCAACCTGCCAAAGCTGTGGGCACAGAACAAATAACACATTTTGTATTCTGAGTGTCTCTGGGAAAGGAAGAAAAACATGACAGGTGAAAGGGAACAAAGAGTGTGTGTGTTTTGCCATTGTCTCTAAAAGTAGATAATGTGCATTTAGGGCCCTCCCCCTTTCAACTCATCTTAGTGCTTATTTCTGCCCACTAATTTTTACATAATCACATGTGGCCTTTCTGTGCAACTTCCTTTAAGGCGATGGATCTCTTCTTTCCAAGAATCCTAGAAGCTCCTAAGGGCAGTTACTATGTTGACAACTCATATTCAATGACTAGCACCTTAGTGTAACATAGTGAGTGTGAAGAATGTATATTTTTAGAATGAATCTGTGTTTAGGTAATTGAACTCATGCAACTGAAGTGTGACATTTATTTATTAAATTTAGAAAATACTTTGGCTTTATTGGATGTCGTCTACCTCTGCTCCATCCTTTCCAATGGACATTCCATGGACCACGGTTGCACAAGATGTTGAGGTGGGCATAGATGTGAAGAGGTGGTCGGGGTTTTGTGGTCAGCTTGTTTGGAGTATCTATGAGACAACTGAAATTATGTAAGTTTCTTCACTGTAGGACTCCACAACGGTTTTACTATGCTAATGTCTATTGTGAATATCCAAGGAGTGACATAATTTGTAGACTTTCCTTAACTTATTTAACCATGGAACTCTTTTTTCTTGGAATTGTTTTCCAGAACATCTCCTAAGACTAGAGTAATGAAGACATACACTACACTTTGCAAAAGATTTCAGTGGAAAACATGATAGATAATAAAGTGGGTAGACTTTTCTTCTGAATCTGTTAGGAAGACCAAAGCCTGTAGCAAAGAATTAGCAAAGGCTATAATTTTCTTTTTGGAACTCACCATCAGAAATACAGTATTGAAACATACTTTCTACCTTAATCTTAGCAAAATGTTGACTGAGTTTGTCATCCTGGTGTGAAATACAGAATTCACTCAATTGACTGTTTTATATCCAAATCTACTACAAAGTAGTCTATTAATTTCTTGGAGCCTAAAAGAGTAATTCATAAAAGACTAATTCATTTGCCAATCATTTTCGTCAAGTATAACACTTAACTAAAACCAGTACGAAAATTTGTTGCTGGACGTGATTTCTGCAGACCCAGAAATCACATCCAGCAACACAGTGGTCCAGTGGTCTAGAGTAATCACGTCCAGTGGTCTAGAGTACTTCATTTTCACGGTCTCACCTGTGCCTGCAAATACTAACTCCCCAGTTCTGCTTGCCTTCCATAGTGATGAAACCAAGAAGCAGCCGTGAGCAGACTACACCAGCAAGAAGTGGCAGCGGTGGTCTGGGCGGGATATCTTGGCATTAGTTCATGAGTATCATTCTGGGCATAGTCAGGCGCCAAGACCCACAGCAGTTATGAGAATGATCAGGTTAAGGAGTCAAAAGCAACACAAGAAGAGCAATTAGAGTTTGGTAAGAAGATAATCAGAGTAGTACTGACCACATATTATAACTCAAAGATCCCATTGCATTTAACTGACAGAGAAAATGCCAGCCTTTCTTCCATTAGCGTCTGTCAAAATCTGGTTGAGAATGGCAACTGAAAAATGGGGGTACCCTAAACCACATGCTGAAAGACTCGAGAAACCCTGTGGAAGCTGCCATTGCCGCCCAAGGAGCCGAGATGCAGACATTTTACATCACAAGGTATCTTCTAGCACAGACACCAGATCTTACTCCCAAAGCAGCCCTTCTACTCAAGAGAGATGAGATCTTAAGAATTGTGGCTCATTGTTAATTCAGTTAATTGTAGTGTGTGTTATCTGGGGGAATATTAACTAAGCTAGATTGCTACTTAATTTTACAGCAGTAGCTTATAACCTCTAATAATATATTTTGATTTAGTTTTTTTTCTTCCTTTTTTTTTTTTAAATTGATTTATTCGAGAGAGAGAGAGGGAGAAGGTGAATGAGTGGTGGGAGCAGCAGAGGGAGAGGGACAAGCAGACTCTCTGTTGAGCAGGGAGCCCAGTGGAGCTCGATCCTGGGACCCTGGGATCATGACCTGAGCTGAAGGCAAACACGTCACCGACTCAGCCACTCCTGTGCCCCAAGTTTTTTTTTTCTTTCAGTTTAAGTACTTTTATACCTCTCGGACAGTGGAATTTATGTGTGGCACAGGTGCTTTCTTAAGAAGAAAAAGCAATTGATATTTGCTCCATTTTAAAAAGAGAGACACCTAGATGCCAAAAGACAGAGACTGTGGAAGCTCTTCTGAGATCCATCCCAGGCTTTGTGAGCTTTAGTCCACTTCACTATGTTGAATTACAATAAACTTGTTATGTTACCATTTGACAAGATACAGTGTGTCATTGGAACCTGTCCTTTGAGGTGCCTTTCTGAGTTGCCACTGCCTGGGGTGAAATCCAGCAATCTCAGTGTGGCTGATAAGGTCTCTGCCTACTACGTCCTCTATGCTCTGTCACCTTGACATGGAAAAAATCTCCAGCTCCTCATTTCCTACTCTTTCCTTGTGACTCCTCCCCTCTCTTCTAGGCCTTCCTTGGGGGCCTTCTCTGACACCACTTGCACCTTGTAATTCTACCTCCCATTCCTCACCTACCACATGCATGCACACACATGGAGAAGTACTTCTTAGCAATACACTGTTTTAACATGCATCTTCCCACCAGTCCTAAGCTCCTTAAAGCAGGGGCTATATAACCCCTTAACTCATTGTTGCATCCCTGTAACCTATCACAATGTGAGTAAAATTAATGAATACAGAGTATCCATATGATATTTACAGTGTTTATAACTTGTGACTTTCCTGATAGCTCTACTATAGGATTTTTCTCTGCCTTAGTTAAGAGTTAGTCTCTTGGGGCGCCTGGGTGGCTCAGTGGGTTAAGCCGCTGCCTTCGGCTCGGGTCATGATCCCAGAGTCCTGGGATCGAGCCCCGCATCAGGGTCTCTGCTCAGCGGGGAGCCTGCTTCCTCCTCTCTCTCTGCCTGCCTCTCTGCCTGCTTATGATCTTTCTGTCAAATAAATAAATAAAATCTTTAAAAAAAAAAAAAAGAGTTAGTCACACTAAAATTAAAAAAAAAAAAATTAAACAAACTTTACAAGTTCAGTTAGGCTTCCCACAGAGTCCAAGGTCTTAGGCCTAAAAAGAATGCAGTCTGTAGAATTCTTATAAAAGCCCGAGTTCCTCCAATCAGTAGCAAACATTCTCTGCAAGCTCCTTGAGAAGAGTTGTGTACATTTTGGGTCTTATGGACATAAAGATATAAATGGCATGTTCTGGGCATCTGAAGATTTAACATTTGCCATTTCAGTTTGTCAGCCTAGGATACGTAGTATTTTGCAATTTTTCCAAGTCACAAAATTTAACCAAGTGATCTATGCATCTGGGTTGTGAAAGTGAATCATTGTTGTTTTTTTTTTTAAACTCATTATTTAATATAGTAACTCTTTTTTTTTTTTTTTAAAGAATTTATTTATTTATTTGACAGACAGAGATCCCAAGTAGGCAGAGAGGCAGGCAGAGAGAGAGGAGGAAGCAGGCTCCCTGCTGATCAGAGAGCCCGATGTGGGGCTTGATCCCAGGACCCTGGGATCATGACACAAGCCAAAGGCAGAGGCTTTAACCCACTGAGCCACCCAGGCGCCCCCAATATAGTAACTCTTAAGAATTAAAAATAAACTTTGTTTACTTGTATAACAACACCCAGTGAATGAAGAATCAACTTAGTGACAACTGAGAAGGGAATAAATTTGTGGTGTGAAGATATGAACAGAAAATAATCCATGGCGCAGCCAGGATCATGCAAAAACTTTCCATTTTCTCTAGTTTGGGATTATTAGGGATTTAGGGGTGTCCTTTATAAATATCAGGGGTCTCACATACACTTTGATATTTCAGCACAGTATAAGGGTCATCCCAGAATAGAATTGTTGCCACTGATTATAATACTTCAGAACATTTTCCTGTGCTTGAAAAATATACTAAAACATATGTTAAATACATTAAAATTTATTGACAACAAACTTTTTTTGTGGCAAGAATGGAAAACTTTTTGCATGCTCTGGAAAAATATTGGCCAACTTGACCATTTTAATTTTGTCTTGGCTGGGAGTGGACTAGAATGATCATTACAGTGTGTCATTGTCCAGTTTTTCTTGGATTTTTTTTCTCCTTCTCTAACTCTGCCCTCCACCCCTCTCCTTGCAGAGCTAGTACCTCTGGATGTTGCTGCGTCACCGGAAAGCACATAGTCTTGCTTTTGGTGATTTGAATGCAGGGTGGGGTTGATTGATAGGTTACACAGAACCTCCCACTCCAAGGGCCAATGCTTGGTTTAATGTTTTTCTGTTGCTGTCTTTAAATTCTTAGTAACTTTAACTTTGAACTTGTGTTTTCTGAGTTCAGTGGAGCAATGAAGCATGAGCTTGAGCAAAGGAAGTACACGCAACATTCCTGCTGCCATTTCTGGCCTCATTACTGTGTAGTAGTCATGATACCCCATAAGCACAGAATTCTGGTGGACCTGTGATGTGGGACTTCAGAGAGACTGGAACTGAGTACAGAACTTTCTTCTAATGCAAAAACAAAGTTATGGGATTCTAAGAACCATGAAAGACCAAGAAACCCATAAAACCCTCCTTACTTATGTTACTTCCTTGTGTTAGCCACACACGTATGTTTAAAATGATGACACAGAAGGACAGGGAAAGATAGGGCAGCCCATGGTTCAGTCTTTCCTTATTCAACAGTAAACCAAAGGTGGAAAGTACTGGTATAATATGAAGATAAAAGAAATGAAATAAAAATGATTGTTTGTTTTGAGCAATGTTCCCACTCTCCAGTAAGAACAAAAGACATAGGCATGTGTGAGTTATGAAAAATGCGTTGTGTAATATCAGTGACTCTGCATCTGAGTTAAATGCTCTTTATAAAACTGTTTTTGCACCATATAAAGATGAGTGGCAAAGATTCATGCCAATAATTGAATTTAAAAACTTTTTTCTTCACATAGAAAGACAGTAAATAGCAGCTAAGAACATCATGACAAGTTGGGGAGAGAGCAGACAAAAATGAAAAAAAATTGTCTTAAAGCCTTTAATGGTGCATTTTTCTTGCCTTTTAAACAAGGGGCTCCACATTTTCATTCTGCACTGGGTGCTGCAAATGTGCAGCCAGCTCTGGTCACTGGCTCTCTGCTGACAGGCGCAAAGACTTTCGGAGCCTCTGACCCCCAGGCCCCTCCCCAGGCCTTCTTCCCTAGACAGAAGCCATTATAAAGGAACTGGGAGTTGCTTGGATTTGTCCAACCCATGTGGGTGGGAAAAGAAGAGTTCAGTTCATTTGGGTGTATCCAGAGCAGTAGTTTAAAAATTTCCAAACACAGTGCTATTTAGCAAGTAGTGCGACTAGTCATTATGCTGATTCTTTGCATGAAATTGCTGACACCTTGGAAACTGCCTAATGATACAGAAAATTCTATTTTTTCTGTGTGGAATGCCACTGGGCAAGTGGGTATTACTTATAGATGTATAAATATTGTGCATATTAGCATAAGGAGTCACTTACAAGTCAATAAGCTTTCTGAACTGTGGAAGAACAAAAGGGAAAAAAATCACAGAGAAACGAATAATTTCATAGGATTTTGTTTGATTATTTCTTAACCTTGGTAAGGCGAACCATTTCTATAAGATGGTGATTTTAATTTTATTTCAAAGGTAATACAAAGGCAACGTTAAATTAGGTTTCCATTTTACCATTTGGCCTTGAAAGAAAAAGTATATATTTGCTTTCATTTTAGAATCCTGGGTAGAACAACAGAAGATTTTGAAACATGGCAAAGCGAGCCTTCATTGTTACCTCTTTAATCCTTCTTTTGCACTTTGTTCTTTGAATCTGCTCCATTCTGACTTGCCTTTATTTATTTATTTTTTTTCTTCATCCAGCTACCCTAGGAGCATATTTGCAAAGCCATTAGTAAGGAGAAGTGTACCACCCACAATTATTACTTGTTAACATTAGAGGTCAAAGCATGGCCTTCCATAGCTCGGGGCTGACCCCATGGGACAAGTCTGTTTCCAATTCCAATTCCTAAAGTTAGAAGACTTTTGCTTTTGCTTGGTTCTTATTCTCATTACCTGTATACACCACCACATTAGCGTGGCCTATTGAAACGCATACCTGGGATCTTGTGGTCTCAGAAAACTGGGTTGAATCTATTCATGTAGCTTGTGAGGGTAAAGAATCGGCCTCTTGGGGCCTCCAATTCTCACTCCCAACTTGAGGGGAAGTCTTAGTATATGGAGTTGTCATAGAGATGGGATGAGATAACGCATGCAGAGTTGGGGAGTGGCACACGGAAGTGCTCCCTAATTCTTTTTTTGTCTTCATTTCCCTTCCATATAAAACTTCACACACCCTTAAAAGTCAGCTTCTTTTGTAGGTTTAAAAAAGAGTGAAGTTTTTGCAATGTAAAAATTTCAAAAACATGTATAGGTATGTCTACTACAAAAAGTGTAACTCCTCCTTTCAAACCCCCAGGCCTATTGTGTAGGGAGACAGAGAACATCTTTTTGCAGATTGTCTTGTGAGGGGGCTGCGTGAGGATCTATGCAGCTAGGTCACTTCCCAGTATTTATAATCACAGATGAGGCTGTGCTGTACACAGCCACACGCAAGTCAGTCTCTGCCTCTTTTCACAGTTGCCTGCTGTTCCCAGTCCTATTATTTCTTTCTTTTTTTAAAATTTAATTTAATTTTTTTCAGTGTTCCAAGATTCATTGTTTATGCACCACACCCAGTGCTCCATGAAATACGTGCCCTTCGTAATACCCACCACCAGACTCATCCAACCCCCTACCCTCCTCCCCTCCAAAACCTTCAGTTTGTTTCTCAGAGTCCACAGTCTCTCCTGGTTTGTCTCCTCCAATTTTCCCCAACTCACTTCTCCTCTCCATCTCCCCATGTCTTCCGTGTTATTCCTTAGGCTCCACAAGTAAGTAAAACCATATGATAATTGGCTCCCTCTGCTTGACTTATTTCACTCAGCATAATCTCCTCCAGTTCTGTCAATGCTGATGTAAAAGTTGGGTATTCATCCTTTCTGATGGAGGCATAATACTCCATTGTATATATAGACCATATCTTCTTTATCCATTCGTCCGTTGAAGGGCATCCTGAACTGGAATTCCACTTTGTGGATGCCCACAATTTATTTTTAGTGGACTTTTGGTTTGTTACCAGTTTTTTTGTGATCCCCAACAATGTAGCAGTGAGCATTTTTATGTACATGTCTTCATCTGTCTGGGTAATTGCTTATGTAGGGTGCCTTCTCAGAAGTAGAGTTGGTGGGTCAAAAGGCATATTCATCTTTACTCTGTCTTTCCTACATGTCCCTCTCCAACTCCAGCTCCATCACTGATCTCCTTATCCCCTCTGTCAAAAAATCTGAATTATTTACAATAATAATCTGATACAATAATAATATTAATAATCATATTTTCCTACCTTTCCCTTCTTAGGGTTGTTGTGAAGAACAAATGAATTTGGTGAAAAGCCTAAGTTAATTTTAACATACTATGTGGAATTTGGTATAATGTAAATTGTAATAACTCAGGATATGTGGTAATACATTTACCACATACAATCAAATGAATGACCTTGACCCTCTTAGGAGTTTGGAGAGACTAAATCCTCAGGGGAGGGTTTTTGGGAAAGACTTAGGTATTATCCTGAAGTCATTCCACACATGTAGACATCTATTCTGCGAGTGATAATCCTAAACTGCAAACCCTCTCTAGGGTCCTTTTCATTGAAAGCATGCTGGATCTTCAATGTAAGGACCAAAATAAAGTAACATGGATGAGGTTCTCCCCCAGTGGGACCTTCTCTAGCCTTATGCAACTCAGTTACAAAGGGACACACTCATGGTTTTCTCAAAGTTGGTAAACTTCCCTAAGTGGTTTTAGAAGCTCAAATTACAAACAGCTTCCTAATTGTCTTTGAAAACCACCCTTCCTATGAGTGTTGAGTTATTGCTGATTGAGTCTTATCCTTGGGTTTTACTGTGTCCTTGCTGACAAGTCCTGGATCCAAGGAAAATACAGAGAAATGCTCTGAAAGCAAACCTGTTCCTATCCATTAGAAAATGCCATTATTCAGTGGCTGCCATAGACTCAGGGAAACAATGTGATCCTTTCATAACTCTATTTCTCTAACAGTCCTCATTGTATCTGCCCTGTCCATGAATGGATTCCACCATGCAGGAAGTGACATGGCACAGTGAGCTTAAGAATATTCCTTATTTTTGTTCAGTTGGGTAATACCATGTGTCTAACTACAAAGCAAGAGGGAAGTAATGGTAACTCACATCACAGTGAAGATGGTTCACAAATCTGATTAGCTCATCTGAACAAATTTTGCAATTGAAGCAATGTCATAAATTTCAATTGTGTGCCTTAAAGTCAAATTTTTCTGTAAGGACATTTTTGGAGTAATTATAAAATAAATAGGTAGAGACTGTGATCCCTTTTCCTCAGAATATTTTGGTCTCCTTTATAAATGAAAACATTTCCAAGGTCACATAGTTAGATCAAGCTCAAATCTGCCAGAGTCCAAAATTTAAGTTTTCTATCAAACTAGGTCAACTGCCAGATAAAACGGGTGCCTGCCTTCTGTGTAAAGTTCTAATTTGTAATACTTCAATGCTGCCCCCAAAGCAAATATTTTCTTCACAAATTGGCCATCTCAAGGGAAGTTTTTTTCTTTTTACTTCTCGACAGTCTCCAGAAATTATATTAAATCATGGTCTGTTTATTAATAATCAGATCACATGAAAATGGTTAAGATGATTTTGAGCAAACTTGAAGAATGTGTTTGGAATTATCTGACTTGATTCACAGGGTAATGGTGTATTTGAAATTTACTTTGGGGGGGATTTCCAAAAGATATAGGCAGTGATTATCTGGATTAACTGAAACTGGGGCACCCAGGAAAAGCCTGTGTGACTGCCAGCTGGCAGAGTCTAGGGGCAGAGGAAACACAGAGGACAAAGAAAACAGAGCAGGTGTCCTATAGTAGCCCCAATCCAGAAGTCACAAAAGAATACTCCCCCATGCAAGTGTGGCTTGTCACTGAACTTCTTCTGACGTGGGCAGCTCTGTGTGTTGTGGGCTGGGTGAGTTGCAGTTGGGATTTATTTACTTAAGGATGGTTAGCGATTCTATAATATCTCTCTTTATTTTATTAGCACACTCTAGGTTCTCTCTAGTTGCAAAACTTGGCTTCTCTATCTGAGGGTTTACTGGCTATTCCCTTAAACTTCTCTGATTTTTCCGATTATTAAGAGAATAGAAATAAATTAAAACAGCAGCTGGCATCATGTATGGCCATGCATTAGGAAATATTCATGGTTAATAGTCAGGGTGACTGTGTCCCACTACAAGCAAGTCTCCCACTTAAATCTGTTGCCTGGGCCTAATTATGAATGGGACCCTCTTTCTCCTTCAGAGGTTTGTTCAATAAATTATATGGCCACCCTACCCATAGCTGATATGACTTTGCAGAACTTGAACTGAGTGCTGAGACCAGGCCTCTAAGTGTTCTGACCTTCAATGGCACTCTAGCTCCTGACTTCATCCTCTCCATGAAGAGCTGCTCACTATGTGTTATGTAAGAGGTCCTTCCTTACAGCAGAACAAGCCAGTTAGAGAGCAACTTGATATTCCTGTGAGAACAGTCAGAATTTCTCCATCTTGAAGGCTCACATTTCCTTGGCCATGGCTGGTTCCTGAGAAGTCTTGAGTTTCCCACTATAGCCAACAGGGTGGTTGGGGCTTATTCTCTGGGAAACATGGTATCCTCTTCATCCAACTACTCTCTCAGGCCTGATGTTGCTGCTCAGGCTTCTAGATAAAACCTTCTTATCATTCAAGCCTTCGGACATCAGAGCCAGCTCTGCCTGTTGTCTTCTCTACCTAGCCTTGCAGGCTCCTGCCCTCGGGCTTACTTACTTGTCTTCCAATGAGATAATTAGTCCATTGAGGGAAGACACCACTTACTGGAATCCTTTGTATCCCCTGCATCCTGACCCTTGGTGATGCTCAGTAATTGTTTATTGATGATGCCAATTTTTACAGACAAACTTTATCCCCCAGTTTCTAGTGCTGATGTAAAATGCCTACGAAATAGCTTTCTTTATTTTGCCAAAAGCTTACATATTCTGTACATCTCTCTTCTTTATCATACTTTAGTATAAAATGAATCAATACAAAGATTTCAAGTGTGAAACACTCTGAAAGCTTCTAAATAAGGAAGGTAATATGAAAACATTTATAAATAATTTGAAAATTATATTTATCTTGATTAGACCAAAGACAGGGGTGGTGTCTTTTGGAGGGCCACTGGCATAATGTATAGATGTTACTCAGAAAGGGAAGGAGGACTGAGAAAAGAGTCTTCTTCCCTTAACACTGAGTAGCTTTGTCTGCCATCTTGGCCAATTGCCACCTTGAAGTGCCCTCAGAGTCCTGAGGAGATGGGACCCAGAATAAATACTTGCTTGTTAGTTCTTGGGGCCAAGGTCCGATCGTTTATTACTCATCTCTGTAGTAGCTGAAATGTGGCAGGTGTTCAATAATCTTTCCTTAAACTGGATGGTGGCAAGAAAGATCCATAGTTTTAGGCACCATCTGGGGATTATGAATACTAGAGGAGGCATTACAAATGGATTCTCTAGGAACACTTACTAGTTTATCTTGGGACTATAACATCTGGAAGCTATAACATCTGGAAGACCAGGCCCTAACCAGAAACTAGTTCTTATTCAAAGCATAGCAAGATTTTTATTTAACTGTTGTATGTAGATCCCTTGGGACCTGACACCTGTTGGCCTTATTCCCTAACACATCCTGATCTAATAGACTCGGTTGCAGAAATACTAGGCCATTACCCATACCACCAACTATCTTGTTGCTCTCTTTGCCTCATTACCCTTCCCCACCTAGAAAACGCTACTTCAAGGCTCAGCCCAAGCACTGAGATTTCCGTCATCAACCCAACCTCCTTTGTGTTCTCATATCAACTTGGGCATAACTTATGTCTTTTTATTGGAATTGCTTATTTTCTTTTTATTTTCCCCACATAGTAAACTCTGTAAGTCAAGAAACTTATGAGCTTCACCCTGGTGTCTCCAAAACCCAGCAGAGTTTTGAGCATAATTTAGGTGCTCAGTGAAAGTTTGTGCAACTGAAATGAGACAGTCTATGTACTGGTGAACATCACTCTGTATTAAAACTATATGAATGAGGGGTCAAATATTACAATGACTTCGGTGCTTTCCATCTTATCTTCTTTCAAAAGCTAGGGGCTAGATTTAAACTGCCCCTAGCTGGTATATTTATTTGTAATGAGACTGAGGATTTTCAGGGAAAGAAAAAGAAAAAAACTGACCTATGAGTTTGTTCTTTTCACCCAAAATAATCTTCTGGGAAGATGATACCTCAGTGTCGAGATCAAAGGTAATTGTACCTCTCTTAGAAACCCCCAGGTTATTTTTAAGTAAAACAAAATGGGATGATTATAAAAGATTATGTTTGGAAATATAATTATTTCCTAACTTCTGAGCACATGCCTTGAGAGTGTTTCTTTGAATACATGCACTGACAAATATTCCATTAAAGGATAGACTTGTTTACCATAAAAACATTTCAGTGCAACAAGGTTACCCACTTAACAATTTCTCATAGTATATTGTAATTATATAGTGTAATTATAAATAATCTGATTATTAAAAAAAAGCCACATGTAAATTCTAATTATTCCCAAATCATATATATTAAAAATGCCTAATTTAATGTAAAGTGGACCAAAGTTGGGACATCTCAACTTCAAAAGAATCTTTTTGGTGTATTCTTTTTTTTTTAAAGAATTTATTTATTTATTTGATAGAGATCACAAGTAGGCAGAGAGGCAGGCAGAGAGAGAGAGTGGAGGAAACAGGCTTCCCGCTGAGCAGAGAGCCCAATGTGGGGCTTGACCCCAGGATCTTGGGATCATGACCTGAGCCAAAGGCAGAGGCTTTAACCCACTGAGCCACACAGGCACCCCTTTGGTGTATTCTTGAGAAAGGGACTGATAAGATATAATAAAGAAAAAATTTGAAAATAAATACTGCCTTTTATTGCCTCACAGAAATATAAACAAATATATTTATACATCTGCACAGTACATCAGCCCCTGGCTAACTACTGCTATGTGATATACCTTTGGTCATATTTCAGAAATTTCAAAAGGATAACTCACCTTTCATAGGAATAATTTGACAAGGCAGATGCCAATTATGCAGAGACATTGCAAGGATGATTGGCTGTCATTTACCCATTATTCCAAAGGGATATCTTTCTAACAAATAGGTCACTACCAAGCTCTATTACTGTTAGGTCACAATCTCAAAGTAAAAATTTCCAGTACTATGGAGGTAATCCAAAGAACTGTCCAGTATACCTATTAATCTGAAGCCATATCAGCTACATTCAAGGGTTCTGGAATAAAATACATAGACTGGATAAGTTTTGCTCTTATGTTGCCTTATGTGGTGACAGAATTGAAAGGATGGGAAAAAAATCTAAGTTCATTCAATAACTATTTTCTGAAGATCCATAAACATGGTGCAGGACACAGAAAGACATTGCAGGGTTCCTGCCCTAAAGTAATTTAGGGACTAATTTGGAAGATGTGATTTAAGCATGAACAACAATTATAGAACAGCAAAAGCAATCCATTTTGAAGAAATGTCATTGGAGATTAGAAGGTACCAAATAGGGGGTTTTAGAGCAGTGGAAAGGATCTGTCTTCCTGCCTAATTAGGGCTCATTTCGTCATAAATGTGACCTGGAAATGCAGGTTGCAGTATTCACTTGTGCTCTGTGGTCTTGACGAAAGCCCTAATTTCAGAGCAAAACATCGCTGACCTGTGCTGATAAGATGGACTGAGCGATGCCAAATGGAACCTGTGATTCCATTTTGATTCAAGGACCTCTTGGCTTGAATCAATGGCAAGAACCTGAATCTTCAGAAAAATTTCTCTGGTAAACTGACCGTGCACTCTACTGGGGGAAAAAAAAAGGTAGAAGGGCCAACAAGCATGTAGTATGAGAGAATTAAGTTGAGAAAAATGCATCTGAAGGTGAGTTGTTTTTTTTTTTTTTTTTTAATCACTAAGTTTAGGAGAAAACTATGAAGCTGCCTTGATTTCAAATATTTCCAAGAACATGCCACATGTGAAAACAAGCCTAAAATTCAGAGGGGTTGAGACCCTGGTGAAATTTCTAGATCTACTTAATTTCTGTTGAAGCAAAGAAAATTCAGGAGAAATTCTCTTCATTTTGACGCTTTTATTTGAGGTATTCTAAAACACAGCACGAATTTAAATGTACAATTTTCAACTTACACACACACAAAAACAAAAATGAAAAGTTTCCTAGAGCTGCCATCTTCTTCTTACTTTTATTTATATAATTTATTTAGAAAATATTTAAATTCATATCTTTTAAAAATTAAATACCTTTACCACATTTTTGAAGTGTGCTAAGTTGTAGCTTACATGCCTGAAGAAAGCTCAGGGTATGGTGGAAATCTGTTCCGTTTGCTCTCCTAGCATCGTTTTCCTCATTTATAAAATGATATTACTACTCTTTGAGGAATTGTCTTGTCCTTATTGTATGTGCTTCTGCAGTCCTACTAATCAGAGGGCACTGTCCCTCTTCTCTATGACAAAGATGAAGAGAAAGTGTTCCAGGCCTATTGAGAATGCCATTGTGCTGGTCACACTGAATGGTCAATTAGAATCCTTCTCTGGGATTTTATAGATAAATTCTGGAGCAAGAAGCTCACTCTCTTCGTCTGGGGTCATTAAGGTGTAATGATATAATCCCAGCCCTCTGGCTTTAGTTGCAAAAGGATGCTCATTTTGCAGAAGAGAATGACGCCAATAATCAAGAGAAAGAGACAAAAAAAGCAGAGACAAGAGATGAAGAGGAAAGAGAGTGAGTGTGAGCATGCATGCATGTTGGGGAAAAAGAACTCATGTCACCTTTGGAGTCCCTTGCAGTCTCTGAACCCAGCTTCATCCTTGAATTTCTCATCCAGGTGAATCATTTATTGAGTTGGGTCACTTTTCAGCTATACCAGAAAGAATCCAGCCTTATACATAATCTTAAAACTTCATATTGTTAATCCCATCCCTACAAAGAGGCGATAGAAATCATCTAATCATCTATCCATTCATTCATCCACCCATGTATGCAATGAACATCTAATGAACACTTGCTATCCAGGCTCTGGGCAGAGCTCTTTGGATGATGTGCTAAGATGACTAAGACATGACCCCAACCCTCAAAGAATTTTCAGCCTAGAGGGGCACATATATACGTGAATGGGTCATTCACAATAAAATGAGAGATTTGAAAAATACTGATGTGAGTACACACCCATAGACATACAGGATCAGTGCATCTGCATGGAAGTCAGAGAACTGGGCTGTGAAGTAATAAGCAGGGCTGTATGGGCAAAAATGGCTTGAAGAAGAAGCTGGAATATGTGAACAAATGTGTAATGCTTTGAAATTACCTGGTACTTCTGGAGACTGGTGAAGAGACTGTCACTGTGGTAGAAAGGTACAGCACAGAAAGCGAACTTCAGATAATCCTAATGGCAACAGAATAGAGGATTTTTTTTTTTTTTGAACTTCACATGTTTTATCTTCTTTTGGGAAAAGCATGATTAACTTATTTTTAGGAAACCAACTGTGGTGTCTGTGTGGAGGATGAATCAGAGCTGAGGAGAGTGGGTTAGAGAGACAATAGTCCAATCTTGATGGTGTGAGGTTCAGAGGCAGTGTGGTCTTCAAGAGACATCTAGGCGATGGATGGTATTTGGTGCTGACTACAAAGGTGAGCATAGCAAAGACTAACCACGAGATTTGTAACTTGAATTTCCAGGAGGTAGCAGAAGACATCAGTCAAGATCAGGATCATAGGGGGAAGAACAGGGAGAAGATAGCGAATCATTTTTTGGACGTATTAATTTGTGGGCTGTGGAAGAGGTGATGTTTAATGGGGCAATGGATATAGAACTTAGAGTGTTTCAGCGACCAGAGATAGGGTTTCAGGAAGTTTTGAAAATGTAGAGGGTAATTAAAGCCCTGTGAGATAATTGAGATTATCCACAGCAGAGCTTTAAGACTGGGAAGAGTGTGTATCAAGAATGAGACTTCCTTGAATCACTATGTTGTACACCTGAAACTAATATGATACTGTTATGTTAACTACATTGAAATTAAATTTAAAAACAGAACTAAAAAAGTAGAAACTTAGGTAAATAAATAGGATAATTTTAAATTGGAAAAAAAAAAAAAAGAATGAGACCTCTTTGGGAAACATCCTGAGGAATAGGAAGAAGAGGAAAAGCCAGTATTATAGAGAAAGGAAATGAGAATTGACACCCAACACATAAGAAGGGCTCCTCTGATATTTTTGAATAAATGAATGTATGCATGAGTAAGACACCAGGACTCTAGATATTAGGAGAGAAAAGAATTTTGAAAGTAAGGAGTGGATAGTCCCTCCCTGACATTTTAACATAAAATGGCAAATAAAATGGGAAAGAATATTACAAATGATTAAAACTGATGTCCTATTTCAATGTTTCCCCAATATTTGCTTTATCTACTAAGTCTGATAGCTCTATAGTTTATAGATTAGACCTAACATTTGCTTGGGTGGAAAGAACCAGAATGTGCCCCAGATATTCAAGGAAAGATCTCATTACTGAAAGCATGATGCTTCTGTATTGAAGAACAGTCTCAGTGTGTTCCAGGGGACTTCCTGCACTAGCTGTTTGTCATTGACATTCATGCCAGGGGTTCCCACTGAGTCAGTATCTGGAGGAGAGCACTAAAGCAAGCCTTAATGTTAGGACTTCGATGGGGTTGCCATGGCAGACTCCCATCACTTTTGGAAAAAGAAAGTATTTGCTTTCTGGGTGTCAGGCTTCTTGATTTTGAGAATGTCCTTCTCTGTTCATTGGAGGAATAGCTGACATTTTCTTCATGCTACAAATTGGAGACAACCAGAAAAGAAAAAAGGTTCATTTTAGAAAAAGGAAAAAAAAATCTTTTTACAGCATCTTTTATAAATGGTGACAATTGCACCTAGGTAATTATTCATTTAGTTTCAGAGGTTTCAGGAGATCAAACAGAGGGAGCATGATTCATGAAATTTAAATAGTAGCAGGTAAAGTCAGATCTGTGACAGGGAGCAGGAGGCTGCCACGCTGCAATTAGAGAGTTCTGGATCATGGGGTAGAGAAGGTGAAGCTAATTAAAATGGCTGCAACTTTAGGCCATGGCATTGCTTGGGAGACCTTAAATATTCTTGAAATTTTGGTTGGCACTTTAAAAGATTAACCCACATGGTTCTCCACCTCGTTCAAGTAAAATTTGTCAGTAGGTCACAAACTGTGGATGTTGGGCACAAAAATCTTAGAAAAACATGCACATTATGACCCACATAAGTCGGTCAGAAAATGACTTGATAGGTCTTTCCCAAATAATGGCTAACACACATGTTCAACCTACCAGACTCCCTGCACTGCTCTAAGTGCTTTGGTTGTTCATTTAATTCTTACAACAACTCTGTGAGGGGGAGATCATTATTACCTTCATTTTGCAGATAGGGATATGAAAGTGCGGGGAGTTAAGAAATTTGTCTGGGGCCATGCAAACAGCCAGTAAGCAGCATAAGCAGGGATTCAAACCCAGGTTTTTGAGCCAGAGTCTGAATCCTCAGAAGTCTGGGGATGGTGTCCATTATTTTCTGACTCAAGAGTTTCACGCAGGGGAAAGTGTCTTGTAAACTATAAACACCATTTCCACAGAAGGAAGGAAACACGGAGAAGAAGACAAGGAGACGAAGAGAAAAACTACTAAGATTAAAGAGGGAATGAATCACAGACCTGTACCCCGGGGTCAAATAATACATTACATGTTAATTTAAAAAAAGATTAAAGAAGGAAGTAGACAAAGGAGAGGTAGGAGAGAAAGAAGAGAAATAAGGAAATGGATCCAATAAAAAGGAAATAAAAGGTTGACACCTCCAGTGTACCAGCAACATGAAGGCTGGCTCATCTAGTTGTGTGTGCTCTGTGCTTACTGTCCGGTTGGATTTTTTTGTTGTCTAACACACTCCTCCCTCTGGTTAGGATTATACTCATGACTCAGGAATTACCGCTGGTTCCGTCTAGTTCCCACTGTTCTGAATGTGTTCTCCTTCCCTCTGTCAGATTCCCTCCACAGACACCCATCTGCTCTGTCTTTCAAAACCCACTTCAAGTCCAGCCCATCGTAGCAAACCTCTACAGACTACTTCAGCTTTTAGTGATTTTTGGACCACCTTGAAAACCAGAGAACTTTAGAATTTGACCATCTTCAGATATTCTCCAGTTCAAATTGTTCATTTTACAAATGAGGGAAACCTGGGTCTATGGAAGGGAAGTGGTTTGCCCAGGGCCTTTAGCTAGAAGTGATGGTGCGGGAACACATTCCAGTTCTCCTTTACTTCCCACAGCTGCCCCGCATTGTTCAAGCTAATTGTTGGTACTTCTCTCTCCAACTGGACTGTCACCCTTATGAGCCAGGGCCAGGTCTTCCTTCACTTTTGTGTTGTCTGCTTCATATAGCACAGTGTTGCACAAAGTAGGTGCTCAATAAACAATCGACTCAGTGTTAATGAACTTTCTCTTTGTATATAAGTAAACTATTTAGAAATAGTAAGTAAAGTTAAAAATATCATCAGCTCTACTCTAATGCAAATAAATATTTTCTGTAGCATCTCCCTAAGAGCAGTTATATTTCATACATATCAGAGATTATCTTCAATTTTAAAAAATAAATGTGTCTTTTAATAATAATCTAAACCAATGCATCCTCATTAGCCTTTTTGTGTGTTCTTTTATGCAAACAGAAAACTTGTCTCTGAAGGCAGCAGGAAACCTATCTTGTGACAAAATTATGAATTTTCCTTTCTTGAGTTTTTCTACAAATGGTAAATAGTACATAAGAGTATCTTAAACCATGCCAACAAAGGCCTCATTAAACCCTTGCTGGCAATTGATGAAGATTAATGCGTGGGTATATTCACTGAACGAAGTGTGTGGATGGCTCTTACTTATTAAATATAACAAATTACAAGGAAACAAATTGGTTTATTACCTTTAATTGGAACATCCCCAACTGACCACATCAGCAGGGTCAAAGATGACAACAGATATGAACGTTGGGCAAATATCATTTTATACTACACATTTATCAATTATCCCAACAGCAACATTAATAACAAGTAATAAAAAAAAGTAATAATCACATTCTTAAAAAATAACTAATAGTATTGTGAAAGCAGAAATCATAGGAAGAGGCAAGAGAACGAAAGCCAGACCACAGGGACACAAAGAGACAAGAGCATATCCTTTAGTTCTAATGGAAATACGTATGCTGAAAGATTTGCAAAAGGGATGCAAAAATGAGAACAGGAAACCAACAGGCATTAAGTAACTATTACGAGCCATGCTCTGTACTGTCCCTTTCACAAACACAACCTTGTTCAGTCCTCCCCAGCCACCCACGCAGTAGATATTTTTCACTCTATTTTATATGTGAGGATACTAAAATTTTAAGAGGTGAAATTGTCTACGTTTGAAAATGGTGAACCTGGATTCAAACCTAGATCTGTATGACTGCAAATATCATGGTGGACACTGCTGGTTCCTAGTCAACATCCATCACCATTCTTCTTTGTTGTCAGGACAAAGATATCGAGCAGCTTTGTGTTTCAGTGGCACCTGGCCTTCCTACCAGCCCTAGACAGTCAGTCTTGCTGAGTCTAGTGACCTTCTGCCAGTGTTCAACTTAGGGGTTGACAATGACCCAATCCTGGCCAATGAAATGGAAGGGGTGGTTGTTCTGGGGGCTTCTAGGAAGATTCCTCTTGCTCTTAAAGATAGACCCACAGAAGAGGGACACTCTTTGGCCTTTGGATACTTTGTCACCTACAACCAAGAGAGATATAACTGACCTACTAACATTAAGAGGGAGAAAAGGTAGAGAGTACCTGGGTCTGTGATTGTGCATTTAAATTGCTGAATTCGCTGGCCTGACACTGCTCTAGATCTAGACTTCCTCTTATGTGGAATAATGCATTTTCCTCTTTGCTTAGGCTACTTTCAGCTTTGTAGCTTAAACGTGTTCCCAGATACACATTTCATGTCCTTCCAACAATGATGAGATTGAATTAGAAACAAAACAAACTGCTGCTGCCTGAGAGAGTTTACAGGCGAGTTGAAATTATCCAAGGTGTGTGAGAAAACAAGTCTCTCAAAGAAAGCAGCAAAGGCCAACCAGACAGAAAGTGATGAGCACGTTTGCAGTGACTGCCTTGGGCCAAAGTCTTGATGCCAGCTGCATGTTTCACCTCCACTGACACCTTCCTCTGAGAAGCTTGTGCCACTTAGGGCAGAGGGAGCCCTTTGTTTTAGGGAGGTTCTGATGCATGTGTTCTCTTTGGTCCTTTATTTCTCCTCACAGAAGGTAGCAGCCTTGTGGAATGGGTCCAGCCTTACAGAAAGGAGTGAAAATTGGCCAAGCCACAAACATATCTTGCCATCCCTTCCTCCTGTCTGCCCATTCCCTGGTCTGTGTGCATTGTCCAGATCACAGAGTAAATAAAATTGCAATGATGTGGATCGGTTCCTTAAAAACCAGTCTTGTGCATCCCTGGTACTTGGCAAGACTGGTCCAGGTTCTTGCAGCCCTTTTAAGCAGAGTGGGTACTCCCTGGAGGTGCTGTGAAGGCACTCTGGGCATGTTCACAGAAAACAAATGATAAATGTGAGAGTTGCCTTGCCTTGTAGGTCCTTATGGTTTGGGACCAAGGCCTAATTTCTGGGAATTAAGAGTATATATAGGTATAAATACTCTGACATATAAACAAAGCAAAAGGACGGACTAAAAAAAGAAATAAACCAAAAAACAAAAACCAACCAACCAAACAGTGACCGCAGCGTGGAATTAATGGAAAAGAATCAAGATGACATAGCCACTTAGACATGAGTGTGAATCTGGACTCTCGTAACCTTAGGTAATTTATCCAGACCTTCTTACTTTAAGTTTTCTCATTTGTTTGTTGGAGGTAACAAGTACCGGTGTCGGAGGAGGGTTCTAAGGTTTGAAGGAGACATGATTACTGCACTTCCTAAACACTCATACCGTACCTCCTGCCCTAACACAGGAACTGGATTGTCTCAGTTAATGCTCACAACCCTAAGAAGTAGATCTTGTCTTCCTTGGCCCAGATTGCAAGTGTGGAAGTTGAGGCCTAGAAAAGGACAAATAATTTTCTAGAAGCCACACGTTCCTGAGATGGAAAGAAGGGTTGAATGAGGATCGCTGACTCTATTCACGCAGGCACTGAATGGGCACACAGCTGCTTGTCCCACCCTGCTCAGGCTCTCCCTTGGGGATCTTTCTTTCCCAAGTCACCCCACCCTCATTTGCAAGATTTCTGTGTGCTGACCCATTCTAGTCATAACCTACTCCCCGGCTCCTGCCAGAATGTTTTCCTATTCATAATCTGGCCCCAAAATAAAGTTAATGGTGTTGGGCAAACTTTTGTATCCAAATTTAAGCCTTCTTTGATTTTGAAGGGATTTCTTCTTTCCGGTGAGATCATCTGTTATTTTAAGAGCTAACGTTGAAGCCACTAATAGGAGAAGCCATTGAGACAAAGGCCTCTGCCCAAAGCAAAATTATCCAATTAGAGGCCATCAGTGTGCTGGGACGGGGGTGCTTTTTTGCTTTCTGGGTGGCCACACACCCTCCCCACCACTTCACAGACTCAACTCATCTTGTTCCTATCCCTCCTGCCTTCCTATTCAATTAGTGGCTGCCAGGGAAAAGCCTGGAGCTGTTTGCTTTTCCTCTTCGCCAACCCCGACCCACCCCAAAACTTGATAAGCTCCAGCCGGCAGCTTTGTGGCCGGTCCCTTGGGCTGAGAAGGGGCTGGTCCCTTCTCCCCCTGGGAGAAATCAGAAGTAAAGTGACCTGCCCCTCTCAGCTCAGGGAGGTAGTAGGAAGCCAGACAGGGCTGCCTCGTGTGGCCTGGGTGCTTGCGAACAGGGTGGGAAATCCTGGCCGGGATGGTCTGGGGAGAGCCTGCCTGGAGACTAGGGTCTGAGAAGTATGTGGACATCCCTTTTAGGGAGTGTGTGGGACCAAGGTTAGGAGGATTGACCCCAGGAAATTCTTTCCCGCTGGCTTACCTGATGAGCTCTCCTAGTCGGCTGCAAATCCACTTGGGGTGAAGATTCCCACGCTGAAGGCTAATCATGCCTTCATCAGAATTTATATGATTTGCTGGTTCTGCAAAACCCTCTCTCTAACCGACCGCACATTTACAATGTGCCGTTCCTGGGCACCGTCTGCATGCCCTGAGCTGTGTCAAGCACTATTAACGTCTAGGAGCTTTACTCAAGGTGGATGCTTCCCATCATCTACACAGCGTAGTTTTCCTCTTCCCTTCACTTCTCTGGGATTGATATGTTTTTACTTGTCTCTCTCTCTCCCTCCCTCCCTTTCTTTCTTCTTCTCTAACATTTGTTTTATCTTACTCCTACAGCTATGGCTAGTTTCCAGGGCTGTCACCCTTGGTCTTGAAAGATAACCTGACAGTAGAATAAGGTTTCTTTGAGTCCTGGGTATGATGGCATGACTGTGAGTCCTGGTTTCCTCTGATGACCCATTCCCGTATCAGCTACAGAACAGGGGCCTCCAGGTCCTGCAGCTAAGGCTGATTCTTAGGTAAGCGGGTGTAGCCCAAGGAGTCCCAGACATTGTGACACATAGCTGGGGGTGGGTCACACTGCATGACCAGCTTAATATTGCTCTCCCTGGAGTGGCTTCTCTAAACCTACTCCAGCCTGTCTCCTCTGCCCTCCCACGGTACCCTTTGTATTACGCTTACCCTTCCTTGTCCATCTCTCCAAACAGACATTGAGATCCTTATGAGCAAAGGCTAGATGTTAAATATCTCTGTATCCCTAGTGCCTAGTACATTGTCTGCCAAATAATGAATGCCAATAAAATATTTGTTGATTCAATAAATTAATGAGGTGGACCTGTGAATTCTCTCTGGAAAACATTAGTTCGGATCTCACTTCATTTTCTTCTCTTTGGGAAAAAATGCCCAGACTCTATCAATACATATATGATAAAAGTGATGGATAAGGCACAGTATAAAAGTGAGATATTAATGAATTTAAATTTAATTTTAATTAATTTTTAGAATTAATTAAAATCATCCCTAGGTACTTCATTTGGAAACTGTTAAAGGGATACATGCCCAACAGACCACCATACAAGAAATAACAGGTTTTTTTGTTTGTTTTCAGCAAAGGCTATTGGAAAGATGTATCTGTGTTTCTTGCTATGCATCTCAATTTCTAGGTTGTTTGGGTGATCAGGTATATATCAGGTATAAGTGATGTCCTAAATGCTATAAAGTTATAAAGGTGAAGAAGAGAAAATTGAAGGCATAGCCACAGAAACCCGAGAAAATTCATTTAAAGCTATGCTTAAAATTATGTATGTTTAAACTGTGTTTCCAGACTGTGTTATTGACTTATAAACCTACTTCTTTGTTCTTTATCCTTCCCTTCCTTGGAGTCAGCTGTTATCTTCAACTTCTCAGTGCTCTGCACTGCATTCTTCTATTTTTTAAAGTTTTATTTATTTATCATTTGAGAGAGAGAGCGAGTGGGAGTGCTGGGGGAGGGGCAGGAGAGAATCTCCAGCAGACTCTGCGCTCAGCATGGAACAGGGCTCTATCTCACCACCCTGAGATTGGGACCTGAGCCCAAACCAAGAGCTGGAAACTTAACCGATTCTGTGACCCAGGCACCCCTGCACTGCATTTTTAATGTCTGCGTCCTTCTCGTTTCCAGCTTTGCCTGGTCTCTTGCATAATCTCTTGTGCAAATGACATCTCTGGAGGAGTTAACGGTAGGATGCCTCTTACATCCATGAACTTAAGTGGTTTTCTCAGCTTCATGGATGATAAATCCTTTCCCTGAGAACAATCCTAGAATTTGCTGCAGGGAAATTCATAGCTCACTTTTAGGAGCTTTGTAATGGTTACTACTAGTTGACAACACTTTATCTTGGTTTCCCTGAGAGGGAACAATCATGCACTTAGACATACAAGCAAAATTCGCTTTCTAGTGCTAAACTGGCACAAATCATGGTCCCCGGTATTGGTCTGTGAAAGGGACAAGACATCAGGGTGAGAGCTTTTAATTTATTAAATATCTCAAAAATAAATAATTGACAAATTAATGTGTGTGTATGTGTGTGTGTGTGTGTGTGTTTTAGAGTGCAAGCAACAGACTGCGTGAATACTTGCCTGAGCCGACCTCACCTTGCCAGTCACTCAGCTCTCTGGCAGTTAACAAAAAGGTTTTAAGATAGAAAGTGGACTATTTAGCCTTCATTAATCATTCATAGTGTTCAAACACATCATCCAGTAACTGAAGAGGGGTTAATGGTAGCTAAGCTTGAGTCTGTTGTCAAAAGTAGGTTTAACTTTCTATGAACTCACTGGACACAAAGAATGCTGCCTGTTTACTATTCCAAATGTCACCAGCAAGGAGCAAACGGATGACTACTAATGGTAATTAAATACCTCTGAAGCCATTTGTACCAATAACAAAGAGTTACTGTCAGAACTTGAATGAGGTCCATCTGCCCATTTTAAAAGAATGTTAACATTATATAAGTGATAAAACAGACAGCAACAACTAAATAAATAGACAAACAAATAAGTTTAGTGATAACATTTCTCTAGATGAACACTCGATGTCTTTTCTTTGGAGATGAGAGATTAATGAAAATATTCTGTAGCCCTTAGTTGTTTCAATCTCACTTTGGTCCACAAAGTAATTAGAGAAGGTTTTTCGTAAAGGTTCTCCAATCTATATTTTCAAAGCTGTGGAAAGAATTGCTTGAAATTCTTTTTGAATTTTTTTCTTTCTACCTTGCAAACTTCCTGGATTCAGTTCCTACTATTGACTATTTAATTTAATTCATACGCTCTCGTCTCCTTAAGTGAAGGGGGAAAAAAGAGTGCGGATTATTCTGCTGTTTGTCTCCACAACACAGAACCCCACAGTTGCTACTTCTTGCACAGATGGATTGACAGCCTGGGGTTTTCCTTTGGTGGGCTCATCTATTCAACTGTCCCTGAGGCCCCTGCAAGGGGCCGTCTGACTTCTGTTGGCTGTCCACTGTGGTTTCCTCTGCATCTTCATCTTTCTCTACTGTGACAAGACAAAATATGAAAGATATTGCATGAAAGAACCAAAAGGTGAAGAATATCTAAATGCTTTTGAAATATACCTAAAATCCTAGAGCAGCCAGAATAAAAGTGCACAGAGGGTTCTGAGGGGAGCTAATGCATTCATCAAACCTTTCTTATAAAGATATGGACTTCATTAAATCAGCTCTCTTTTCCCAGGAGGTAGAAGTACCTGTATATCTGATGGCTCAGTTCTAGTGAGAAGAGAAAGTGGTAGGTGAAGAAAAGGAATTGCAAGGGCATTGGTAGCAATTGTAGAGTGGGGGGTGAATGAGTAGTGAGAACTTTAGACATTTATCTATGTCCCTACATAGTGCTTAAAGCGGCATCAGAGAAGGAATGGCAAAATAACATCCTGAAGACACAGAGATCAGAGCTAAGAAAGAAAAATGGGTGTATAAAATCTAAAACAGCAGCCTGTATCAATTAAGTCTTTCTATGTTCCAAATAATGGAAAACTTAAACTGTTTAAAACAATAGGAGAATTTATTGACTTACATAACTGGGAAGTCTAGAGGTAGGGCGGGCTACAAGATTGGTTTGATCTAGCTCAGCAATGTCCCTAAGGACGCTGTCTCTTTGCTCTGCCTTTTGTTCATGGTGTCAGTTTTATCCTAAGCCTGATTTCACACATGGTTGCAAGATGGCTGCCAACAGCTCGGGG
Organism: Enhydra lutris kenyoni; assembly: GCF_002288905.1. NCBI lineage: Eukaryota > Metazoa > Chordata > Mammalia > Carnivora > Mustelidae > Enhydra > Enhydra lutris. The sequence goes on from NW_019154086.1 coordinate 9,266,423, forward strand.
ATCGCGTTCTTTCTCACATATGCCCAGAGAGAGAAAGGGAGAGGTAAAGTGTCTTTCTCCTAACCAAACAAAAGTCCAGGATTTCAGTCTGATAGGACCAGGTTAGGTCATGTTTTTGATGGGAATGCGCTCAAACTGAATAGCAATTAAGTGCCCACCTCTGGAATTGAGGGGTGAGGGATTAATGACCCTCAAACTGCAAAATGGTGGTGGTGGTGAGGAGAAGAGCAACGCATCAGATGTATGCTGTGACCGAAGCATATCAATTCTGCATGGTTTCTGAGAAAGGAGACATTTCATCAAGTTAATGTTTTCTTTGCTTCCTTCATAGACTTATCTTACAAGAATTTACAGTATTTCTCAAAGTACTGTTCATGGGCCAAAATGATAAGGGTTACTTAAATGAACATTCCTGGGCTCTTCCCAAGACTTTCTGAGTCATAATCTGTGTGAGTGACAGCTGGGAATTTATATTTCTGGCAAGCTTCATGGGTGGTTTTTATGCCCATTAGTGTATGGGAATTTTATAGAACTTGCTCAGAGGTTAAGGTAACATGGAACTGTCATCTTACTTTAGGATTTGATAGTTTCTTATTGTACCTTTGTAAACCATCTTGAACAAAATAGCTACCAATAGTTGCCACACTAGTAACATCTCACATTAATATGGATCTTGTTTTATCCTAGTAAAATGTAAAAATCTTTTATTAAAGCAGTCTATAAAATGATTTGTGTATTTTTATTCAGGGAATAACTAGCTTTTGGCATCATGCAAACAAAAAAATTATATACTGCATTTTTTTCTTTTTAGGGGATGCTTTTAAAATTATTCACATACATTTAAACTTCATCTTAACTTCCTTTTGGATAAAGCAATGGGTATTACGAAACCTATAAATATTAACTGAAAGACATGGTTTTCTACTACATTTGGAAAAAGGGCAAGTACTTTTCATTTTATGTGACCTCTTTATATCAAGTAAAAATTCATTTCCTCTTAAGAAAGTTGGAAAGATGGGGCACCAGAGTGGCTCAATCAGTTAAACGTCTGCCTTTGGCTCAGGTCATGATAGTAGGGTCCTGGGACTGAGTCCCATGTCTGGCTCTCTGCTCAGTGGGGAGTCTGCTTCTCCATCTCACTCTCCCTCTGTGCTCTCTTTCTCTCAAATAAATAAATAAAACCTTAAAAAAAAGAAAGATGAGAGGAAGAATGAGATTTTTGTCTTCTGGCTTATCAATGATTATTGGTACAACTTCTCTTCACAAAATTAGTTTATTTTGATTAATGTTTCCTCATAAACTGAGATTGATCTATAACATTACTTTATTATCCTATATTATCCTGATGGTGATGATTAGTCTCAAAGCATGAAGAGTCTGAGTGGGTTTTCTAATGGGTTGATATTTTAGGAACAAGATTTCTATACTTGCATTATGTTCATAAATTTTAAGCTTATTTGTTCACTCAATAATGTTATTGTGTGTCTAATATATACTAGGCTACTTTGTTAAATGTTGAGGATACAGTCATCAATAAAACATTCATGGTACCTGCTCTTACAGAGTTCATTATCCAGCATTGTGCTCTCCAATATGGTAGTCACTAGCCACATATGGCTATTTATATTTGAATTAAATGAAATTAAAAATTTTTAGTTGTATTAGTCCCATTTCAAATGCTAAACAGCTACATGTGACCAGTGGCTATTGTATTGGACACTGCAGATACAGAATAGTTCCATCATTACAGAAAATTCCATTGGATTGGACAACACTGTTAGTAGAATCAAATAAACTTCATTGGAGGGGGAGGTGGTTCAAGATGGCAGCATAGGAAAATCCTGAACTCACCTCTTCCCATAGACATACTAAATCTACAACCACATATGAAGTAATTCCCACTGAAAAAGAACCAAAAACTAGCTGAATAATTTCCTTTACAAGAAGGGATTAAAGGATCACATCAAGATGGGTAGGAGGCAAACACTCGGTCTTGTCAGAAACCCCATCCCTGGCATAGTGACACACAATAGAGAGGGATCCATGGGCCGAAGACTCTCAACTGAGAATCAAGGGAGTTTGTGCCCCATATTGAACCCCTCGACCATTGGGACCTGCATCAAAGAGATGAGGCACCAAAAACATCTGGCTTTGGAAACCAATGGAGCTTATATCCAGGGGCCCAAGGAGCTATGGAGATCTGAATACTCCTTTCAAGTCTTTCAAGAGACTTGCACATGGACTCATTTGTCCTGGGATCCAGTGCAAAGGCAAAAATTTGAGAGGTGACTAGATTATAAATGAAGGTGATTCGGTGGCTAATCTTAAAACTTTTGCCAGTGAAACAGGGATTAGGTGGTATTTTCCTAGCAGATGGAGGTGCTGGAGGGCACTATTCTCTTTTTCCCTCTACTTTGCTAATGCAGACATGAGGATGTGCCACACACCTAATGCTCTTTTCCAGCATTACCAAACTGTGGGTGTGCCTTGCCCCTAGTGCTCTTTCCTGGCCTTGCTAAAACCAGAGTTGTATCCTGCCACTAATACTCTTCTCCTGTGTTTTGCCATGCAAAAGGAAACAAAAAGAAACCTGGGGTAACTTCATTTATAGTAGACAAAATAAACTTTAAAACAAAGACTGTAATAAAAGACAAAGAAGGACATTACACAATGACAAATGGACCAATCCAACAAGAGGATATTAACAATTATAAATATTTATGTATCCAACATAGGAACACCTAAATATATACAGAAAATATTAACTGACCTAAAGGAGAAGTGGGAACCAATACAATCATAGTAGGAGGTTTTAACACCCCACTTATATCAGTGGAAGTCCAGACAGAAAATCAATAAGGAAACATCAGCTTTATATAACACGTTAGGTTAGATGCATTAATAGGTATATATAGAACATTCATTCCATTCTAAAACAGCAAAATATACATTTTTCTCAAGTGCACATAGAATATTCCCAGGATAGATCACATGTTAGACCATAAAAATGTCTCAATAAATTTTAAAAGATTGAAATCATATTAGGCACCTTTTCTGACCACAATGGTATGAAACTAGAAATAAATTACGAGAAGAAAACTGGAAAAAACACAAATACATGTAGGTTAAGCAAAATACTACTGAACAGCCATTGGGTCAACAAAGAAATCAAAGGGGAAATAAAAAAAAATTAAGACAAATTAAGTGAAAATATACCCCAAATCTGTGAGATGCAGCAAAAGCTGTTCTAAGAGAAAAACTCATAACAATATAGAAGAATCTCAAGAAAAATCAAGAAAGAAAAAACAAGAAAGAAAAATCAAGAAAATAAAAGAAAAATCTCAAAGTAATTTAACTTTATACCTAAAGCCTAATGTTAGTAGAAAGAAGGAAATAATTAAGTGGATCAGAGTGTAAATAAATGAAGGAGACTGAAAAACAAACAAACAAACAAACAAACGAGAAAAGAAAATTGAAACTAAAAGCTGGTTCTTTGAAAGGAAAAACAAGATTAACAAACCACATAGCTAAACCCACCGAGAGAGAGAGAGAGAGAGAGAGAGCTCAAATAAATAAAATCAGAAATGAAACAGAAGTTACAGCTGATGCCACAGAAATGCAAAAGATCATAAAAGACTATTATTAAAAATACGCACAACAAACTGGAGAAGATAGAAAAAATGGATAAATTCCTAGAATCATACAATCTTCCAAGACTGAATCATGAAGAAGTAAAAAATCTGAATAGACTGATTATAAGCAAGGAGAATGAATCAGTAATCAAAAACCTCCCAACAAACAAAAGTCCAGGATCAGACAGTTCACTGTTAAATTCTACCAAACAATCAAAGATATCCTCGGACTCTTCCCCCAAAATTGAAGAGGATGGAATACTTCCAAATGAATTTTATGAAACCAGCATCATCCTAATACCAAAACCATGTAAGGACACTACAAATAAAGAAAATTATAGGCCAATATCACAATTAACACAGATGCAAACATCCTCAACAAAATATTAGGAAACTGAATTTAACAATAAAATCAAAGGATCACATGCTATGATTAAATGGAATTTATTCCCAGGATGCAAGAATGGTTCAATATCTGCATATCAATCAATATGATACAACACATTAACAAAATGAAGAACTAACATTATATGATAATATCAATAGATGCAGAAAAGCCATTCTGCAAAATTCAGGAGCTATTAGTGATACAAATTTTTAACAAAGTGGGAATAAAGGGAAGATAACTCAACATAATAAAGGCCACATGTTAAGGAAAACAAAAGCAAAAATAAGCTATCGGGACTACATCAAAATAAAAAGCTTCTGCACAGTGGAAGAAACAATCAATAAAAGCAAAAGAAAAAAGAAACTAAAAGACAACCTGCTGAATGGAAGAAGATATTTACAAGTGACATATCCCATAAAGGATTAGTATCCAAAATATATAAAGAACTTATAAACCTCAACACCCAAAAAACATCAAATTAAAAATGAACAGAAGACATAAACAGACATTCCTCCGAAGAAGACATCTAGATGGGCAACAGACTCATGATAAGATGCTCAACATCACTTATCATCAGGGAAATGTAAATCAAAACCACAATGAGTTAGCACCTTACACCTCTTAGAATGGCTAAAATAAAATAAAAAGACACAAGAAAAAGAGGTGTTGGTGAGTGTATGGAGAAAGGGGAACCTTTGTGCACCGTTGGTGGGAATGTAAACTGGTGCAGCCACTGTGGAAAATAGTGTGGAGTTCCCTCAAAAAGTTAAAAAAAAAAAAGAACTATCATAAAGTCCAGCAATTGCACTATGAGGTATTTACTCACAGAATATAAAAAAACCAATTCAAAGGGATACATGCACCCATGTTTAAACAGAATTATTTACAATAGTTAAATTTTGGAAACAACCCAAGTGTCCATTAGTTGATGAATGGATAAAGAAGACACACACACACACACACACATACGTATATATACATAAACACACACACAATGGGATATTATTCAGCCATATGGGGTGTGTGTGTGTGTGTGTGTGTGTGTGTGTGTGTATATTATTCAGCCTTAAAAAAGAATGAAAAGTTGCCACTTGCAGTGATATGAATGGAGCTAGAGATTATAATGCTAAGTGAAATAAGTCAGAGAAAGATAAATACCATATGATTTCACTTACATGTGGAATTTAAGAAAGGAACAAGGGGGAAAAAGAAAGTGAAACAAACCAAGAAACAGACTCTTAATTATAGAGAACAAACTGATGGTTACCAGAGGGGAGGGGATTGGGGGGGATGGGTTAAATAGGTGATGGGGATTCACGAGTACACTTGGTGCTAAGCACCAAGTGATGTATGGATAATGATGTATGGATTGTAAACCTGAAACTAATAAAACATTGTATGTTAACTAACTAGAATTAAAATAAAAACTTTAAAATAGTAAAATAAAGGCCACGTATGACAACACCCACAATAAGCATCATACTAAATGGTGAAAAGCTGGCTTTTCCTTAAGATTAGGAACAAGACAAGGATGCCCTCTCTTGCTGCTTTCATTCAACATTGCATTAGAAGTCTTAGCCATGGCAATTAAGCAAGAAAAAAAAATATCATCCAAATAGGAAAGGGAGAAGTAAAACTATCACTATTTATAGATGACATGATTCTATATAGAGAAAACCTTAAAGACGCCATCGAAAAATTCTTAGATGTAATATATGAATTCAGTAAATTTATAGGATATAAGATCAATATATGGAAATTGGTTGCATTTCTATACAATAATGATGAACTACCAGAAAGAGAAAGTAGGAAAACAATCCCATTTATAATGACATCAAAAATAAAATACATAGGAATAAATTAAACCAAGAGGTGAAAGATCTGTACACTAAAAACTATAGAACATTGGTGAAAGGAATTGAAGATGTAAGTAAAGGAAAAGATAGTTCATGTTCACGAATTGGAAGAATTAATATTATTAAAATTTCCATACTCCCCAAAGTAATTCATGAATTCAATCTAAATTCCAATGGCATTTTTTGCAAAACTAGAACAAATAATTTTAAGGTATGTATAGAACCACAAAACAAAAACAAAAACAAACAAATAAACAAAAACCTCTGAATAGCCAAAACAATCGGGAAAAAACAAAGCTGGAGGTATCAAGTTCCCTGATTTCAAATACACATAGACACATAGACCAACAGAAGAGAATAAAAAGCCCAGATATAAACCCATATGGATATGATCAATTAATTTATGATGAAGGAGGCATGAATATAAAATGGGGATAGTACAGTCTTTTCCATAAATGTGTTGGGAAAACTGGGCAGCCACTATAAAAGAATAGATCACTCTTTCTTTCTTTTTTTTTTTTTTTAAGTTTTTCCCTCCACAATTTACCTTCATAAATTAACATACACAACAGTGGGAATTTTAGAGCCACAAGCTACCAGATAGAATAATGTGCTGCAGGGGCACAATGTATTCTAATGTTAACCAAAATGTACAAATTTCACTTAACTACTAAGCAGGGTAACATATAAACACTTCAGGTGGCAGTTTGGTCCCAGACCAGCCTAAGGAGATGCTGAGGCTTCTCAGCTATAAAAAGAACTCATCTAACTCAATAACAAACAAATAAAAATTATTAAAAAATGGACAAAGGACATGAATAGATATTTTTCCAAAGAAGCCATACACATGGCCAACAGGTATAAGAAGGATATTTCACATCACTCATCATCAGGGAAAAGGAAATCAATATCACAATGAGATATCACCTCATATCTGTCAGAATGGCTAGTATCAAAAAGATAAATAAGTGTTGGAGAAGTTGTGGACAAAAGGGAACCATCATATATTATTGGAGGGAATGTGAACTGATGTAACCACTATGGAAAATGGTATGGAGGTTTCTCAAAAAACAAAAAGGAGAACTACTGTGTGACCCAGGTATTCCACTTCTGGGTATTCATCTGAAGGAATCAAAAACAATAATTTGAAAAGATATATGTACCTCTCGTTTGTTGCAACATTGTTTACAATAGCCAAGATATGGAAACAACCTATATGGCCATTAATGGATGAATGGATAAAGAAACTGTGGCATATATATGCAATAGGATATTACTGAGCCATGAAAAAAGAAGAAAATCTTGCTTTTTGTGACAACATGGATAGATCTTAAGGGTATTACGCTAACTGAAATAAGTCAGACAGTGAAAGATAAGTACCATGTGATTTCACTCATATGAACTCTAAAAACCAAATAAATGAACAAACAAAATAAAACTAAGAGATTTGAGAAGAGATTGGTGGTTTTTCAGAGGGTAAGGGTGTTGGGGGGGCAAAAAAGGTGAAGGGGGTCAATTGCATGGTGATAGATGATAGCTAGACTTATTGTGGTGATCACTTTGTAACACATGCAAATATTGAATTATTATGTGGTACATTTGAAACTAATATAATGTTATATACCAGTTTTACCTCAATTGAAAAAACAAATAAACAAACAAACAAACCAAAGAACAGACTTCACTTCAAATCATGGTTTTTATACCTAATAGTTGTATGCTCTTGGAAAAATTACTTAATCTCTTTGCACCTGATTTGCAAATTTCCTAATGATAAATTTTCTTTCTTTTTTTTTTAAAGATTTATTTATTTATTTATTTGACAGACAGATCACAAGTAGGCAGAGAGGCAGGCAGAGAGAGAGAGGAGGAAGCAGGCTCTCTGCTGAGCAGAGAGCCCGATGTGGGGCTGGATCCCAGGACCCTGGGATCATGACCTGAGCCAAAGGCAGAGGCTTTAACCCACTGAGCCACCCAGGTGCCCCCCAACTGATAAATTTTCTAATTTGTAAAATAGGGGTATAATAACAATGCACAGAGTTAGTGAAGATTGCATGAAATAATGTTAGGAAGGCTGTTAGGTGAGTATTTAGCCCAGGGTAAACACTCAATAATTCTAGACTATCATCATCATTGCTAGCATTAAACATTCTGTTGATCATAGGGGCATTTTATATTTCTCTAATTTTCATTCAGCAGATAAGAGAGATTCTCTCATTCTAGAGAAAGACAGGAGAAGGTGGGTCTTGGCTGTGGTGGCCTTGTCCTTCAGATTCCATACTAGAATTTTCCAGTGAGGTGCTTTTACATCTCTTGCAGTTGTTTACTTGAACTATGAACTGTGTGGGTGTCACAAATTACTCTTGAGATATATTAGACTGCTTTTAAATATGAGAGAATTTTGAGAATCACCCAACGTTTTCTTTCTACTGTTAAATGATAAACTAAGGGGCATAAAGATATTGTGGCTTTTCAAAAAATGATACTGTAGTGAACAGAAGAGCCATCTGTACCCCAATGTTCATAGCAGCAATGGCCACAGTCAGCAAACTGTGGAAAGAGTCAAGATGCCCTTCAACAGACGAATGGATAAAGAAGAAAGTTCCATATATACAATGGAGTATTATGCCTCCATCAGAAAGGATGAATACCCAACTTTTGTATCAACATGGGCGGGACTGGAGGAGATTATGCTTAGTGAAATAAGTCAAATAGAGAGAGTCAATTATCATATGGTTTTGCTTACTTGTGGAGCATAAGGAATAACACAGAGGACATTGGGAGATGGAGAGGAGAAGTGAGTTGGCAGAAATCGGAGGGGGAGACAAATCATGAGAGACTGTGGATTCTGAGAAATAAACTGAGGGTTTTGGAGGGGAGGGAGGTGGAGAGTTGCATGAGCCTGGTGGTAAGTATTAAGAAGGGCAGGTATTGCATGGAACACTGGGTGTGGTGCATAAACAATGAATTTTGGAACACTGAAAAAAAATAAAATTAAAAAAAATGATATTGTAGTAAGTGGGCACAGCTAATTGGGTAAATTTATTAACATTATCTTAGACAGAATTTGCAGGGTAGCAAACAGTTTTCATCTCCAAGACCAACTGCACAAATTGGTAGCAACTTCCTATGGAGCTTTTGAGAAGTATTGCAAGGCCCATCAGAACGCAGCCAAAAAGAACTACGTGATCTATTAGTGATGCCTGCCAAGGGTATGGGACTTACAGGGGGCATGACACATTTATCTATTTATCAACCTTTTTGAAAGGACAGGTTGATTACAGAAATAAGCAGGTTTCTTGTTTGGGCTACTATTGCTAATTGCAGCCATCTTTGCTAGATTAAAGTTTATCTGTTTGAGGTCTAAAATCACCTCAGGCCCATTTTATTTAGACTTAAATCCCATGAGCCATTGCCTTCACCAACTGTAAACGAGTCCAAGGTGTGAAATCCTGCACTACTTGAAGACAAGGAGTAGGGGCTGTGTTTTACATTTCACAGTCCATTAGTTAGATCGGATGACAACACAATTTGTACTATTACTTAGTTCTCAAATGAGTTAGAGGTAGGAGGAAATAAAAGCATCAAAATCTTCCCCAAGTGCAATTTCACTATGTCATTCCCTGTTCAGGAGCCCACAGTGGCTTCCTACTGCTAATTAGTATCTCTTTATAACTTTCAAGATATTTTATAATCAAGCTTCACATCCTATGTTTCTAGACTTTTATTTTTTACCTTTTACCACTATTTTTACTTTTGCCACTCATCAACAGCAACAGTACATTCTAGAGCATCCTGAAACCACATGGTACCCAGCTATTTTTCTCAATAACAGTTCCATATATTTTGGTTTAATCTTCCTGACAAGATTCTTTGCAGTTAAGAAATAACACCTCATCTTACTGTCTTCTAAACTTCTCAATGCATTGATCACAGCACAAAGTAGGCATTAAATAGTAAGCTCCTCAAGGTTTGGGGCATTCTTAACGGTTACATGCCTCAATAAATATTTGTTGATCTTGTTTCTAGATTGCAGTATTTCAATAAATGTTTGATTTTCTGACTGAAAAGAGAAACCAAAGTAATGTATTACTCTTATTTTCTGTTTAGAAATTTGTTGCAGTGGGAACTCTGTTTTATCGTATAAAGGAAGAAAGGTAATGTTGTCTACAACAGGGTTTGATTGATATTGAAATAAAAATACATCATTCTACTAAAAGTTTCCTAAAGGCAGCTTTCTGGGAGAGACCCGACTACCTGACTCTAATTTCTGAAGGGTGATTTATGGTATATTATGTGTAGCTAGCAAGAACAGGGCAACTCTAGGCAGATATCTCTGGGCATATTTTATAGCTATAAATTATTATTAATAATCACACATGTAAAATTCCAAATCTTTAATATGTTAAAAGATTTTATTCATAAACACTTCTTCCCCAATACAAAAAAAATTGTATTACCTCAATATGTTGCAAAACAATAAAACGATTACTAAAAAACTAGATTCTTTTGCAAGTTTTTCAACCCTGGATTAAAATTGTGTTAGAGTCATTTACAACCCAGACACTTATTTATTGTCTTTTGTCCCAACAAAAATCATGAATGATTTAAAGGAGAAAAATTGAGAAGGGTGGACATGGATAACTCTAAAGCAATAGTGGTTTTATGAGCAAAACAAATTTCCATAGAAACTGTTAAATATAAAAGAAAACAGCTTTGTTTAGCAACAATAGGCAGGTGTGGAAATATAATTTTGTAATATTATTGATGATAGTGGGGAAAATTTACTCTTACTACTACATTTAAGTCACAGAAGTAGTGAAATGATTTGAATTCTGGAGATGGGAAAGTATGTGACTTTCTTTCTTTCTCTTGCTCTTTGTCCTGCCTGTGTTCCCACCATTCCTGAATTCATCTGATTGTGGTAGATCTATCTTCTTATTCAAAACAACAGCTTTATACAGAACTCCAATATGGAATTAAATCTTGGAAAATAAGTGCACAGATAATTTTTTTATGAAATAAAACTTGGTTTGTTTTGGGGCTCCTCCCTGGTAGGCTAATATCTGAATACTAGAATGAGAATCTGTATTCCTAAGTAGAAGGAACATTATGGCTCTGGTCTTACTCAACTACTTGATGCTGCCCAATGTACGGGTCTCTTACTTCCCTTCCATGCCCTCCACTATGCCTTATTGCTACAAACACTCTTCGCTGCCTCTCTCATCTTGGTAACTTCTATTTGTCCATTAGGCCCTGATTAGCCCCATGCAACCCAACATGCATGCACGTGCATACACACACACACACACACACACATACACATGCACACCCGTTTGGCTAGGTCAGGGAACCTCTGTCTCTCAGTGTTCTCACAGCACTCTGGACTTGCTCTATCATAGCAGGGGGAAGCCTACAGTGTCACTTGTCACCTTACTGATTTTCTCCAATTTGCTCCTTGAGGAGAGAGAAATGTTTTAATTTACATACAATGCCAGCACCTGAGTCAGTGCCAGGCAACGAGTAGAAACTCTCTGGGTATTTGTTTAATGAAAAGATAAGTCAGTAAATCTTTATTCAAAGTTCTTCAAAATTACCAAATAAATAAATGCACTTTTATCATCAAATTACGAACACTTCAAAGGTCAAAACTGTATCTAACTTACTTATCTTCAATACCTATGTCAATATTTTGTATACTGAGGTGTTGAAAGAAATGTTTGCTGCAGGGATTGAACTGTTACTTCAAATCAATGCAATTTTATCAATAACTATAATAAGGTCCCTGATATGTCCTTATTAGTAAAAGTTGGGGTAGAGGAAAGTTAACTTTTCTCAACAGAAGGTACCAGTCTATAATTTTTCTAGAAATTATTAGTCAATACTTCCAGAGCAGAGTTTTCAAAATTTATCTGATAGCGAGAATCATCTAAGGGATATTCACTAAAAATAAAGCTCTCCTGTTCTCACCCCAGACCTACTGTGAGATTAGAATCTCCAGGAACAGAGATTTTACATTTTTCTCAGGTGATTTATGATTCAGAGAAGGTTTGGGATACGATTCCTAGCACTTGAGAGTAGTTTTACTTAAGCACATTGATGGTAACATTTTGTGTTCAAAATTATGAAATTATGAATTGGCTTCTTCTTCAGATTATACAAATGACATTCTAGCTTAGTGCATCAGAATGATTCCAAATACTGAAAAATTCTAAATTAGTGGAGGTTCTATAATAAGATTCTTTTGTGAGCCAAATTATATTTGAACCCAGCATCCTGGGTTCAAATTAAATTTATGCATGAGTTCAAGAAGAGACAGTGCAACTTAAAAAGCATCTCCTACTTTTAGTCCTAACAATTTATAAATGATCTCAAATTAAATGATGGTCCTTACCAGTGACAAATGATTCTATTTGTGTCACCTGGGACCACAAAAATCTCTCTTACTCCTTTTGCAGTTGGTTATAGAGAGCAGAGAGCGGTTTTGTACGCCACTATTTTTTGTACGCCACCTTGTTGTCGTGTGTGACTATCTGAACTCCACAGGCATATATGTATCTGGTTAGTGTTATGTTAACAAATTAAAAAAAAAAAAAACAAAGCATAACATAACCAAGCTAGCACTTGAGTGTTACTCTCCCATCTCCAAGATTTCTCTTTAGAAATCACTTTGAGGACTTTGGGATCAAGGAAAAAGGTGAGAATGACCCATTTAGCAAGGATTTGGCCATCCCACAAAGTGATCATACTCACAGGTGAGACTCTAACTTTCTCCCTTGTTCACCAGACGTACACGCATGTGTTGAGCAGCTCCCTGCCACCACCGTAAAGCAAATTACGAGGAACAAAGGACATTAACTTTCCAGTGCTGAGGAGCAAGGTAACCTGCAGAAACACACAAGAGACACAGAACAAACAAGGAAGAACTAACTGACTAATGAACAGGACAGGAAACCAATCCAGAAAAACAAACAGGCAGAGAAAGCAACTCGTGATCAAACAAAGGAGCAGAATGACTCTGTGGACCCAGGAGTCTGGCGCTCACCTGGGGCCCACCTGCTGAACAGGTGAAGGGAAATGGCCAGGGCTGAGGCCTTTTGTGGGTCCCAGCTCCCTCTCCTCCACACCCTGAAAGAGGTGGGTTTGTGGAGCAACCAGGAGAGCTGCTTTTCTGGCTCTGTGCTCTTTTCCCTGATGCAAGACCCATAAATACTTCATTACAAAGAGCCAATAGCCAGGGCAGTAGCTTCCGTAAACAAGCAGCAGACAGAATGGATTGAAAAATGTCAAAACTACAGCTCATGTGAATTACAAGAAAGCTTCTGTGCGCTGTGTAACTAGGTTCAACTGTAGTCATATTAGAGATGAGGATGATGATCAGAGTGATTATAAATAAATATTTAAAATTTGCAATACAAAAGTCTTTCTTTGGGGATCTCCAATATAAGTGGACACACACATATGAAATACAATTAATAATTATTTATTTATTGAGCACCTACTCTGAGCAAGGTGTAATTCTGGCCCATACTCTATAATGTATATATTAAATCTATTTTAAGAAGGACAGTCAGCTTGATAGTGGTGTTCCATGGGTAAGGGTGCACAAAAAGCCTGGTATTACTATTATCACTCAAATGCTCACTTTTGAGGTGTGGGTGGGGAATTGTGGGAGAATATTCAAAAAGATTGATTCTTTTAAAAAAGGGACACAATGGATTTGCCATTTCTGACTCATTTAATAGTGGAAATACCAAAAGTCTATTTTCTTAGTGAAATTATATTTGTCCTGCTTGAAAACACTCTTGTAAATTTTCTGAAGGAAAAGTCTTTGAAAGTAAGTTAGAATCATTTTAATATCTGTTAACTCTAGATTGATTAAAGAAAGAAATATTTCTCATGGCTACTGAGACAGAAGTGAGGTTGATGCCAAATATTCAGGCTGTGTAATCTTCTGTATTTCCAAAAAGCATGGTGCCAATTTAGCTCTGCGATTTCTTTCTTTCTTTCTTTCTTTTTTAAAGATTTTATTTATTTGACAGAGAGAGATCTCAAGTAGGCATAGAGGCAGGCAGAGAGAGCGGGGGAAGCAGACTACCAGCTGAGCAGAGAGTCCAATGTGGGGCGCAATCCTAGGACCCTGAGATCATGACCTGAGCTGAAGGCAGAGGCTTAGCCCACTGAGCCACCCAGGGGCCCCAGCTCTGCAATTTCTAGTGGTGAATGAAGAGGGAAACCCTGAAAGTTACAAGAACCAGTATATAAATGAAAGCAAAGCAAACCAACTTCTTAAAGAACAAAAATATGAATATTGAGACTTAACAGAAATGTCTGCCATAGCTGCTCTTAGAAAGGATTTGAGCAAAAGGAGAGAAAAAATCTCTGCACAATGTCCTTATGACAAATACACTTTGCCTCACTTTATTTTTAATTTAAGCTATCTCCCTGAATGGTATGCACTATTGTAAGAATTTAAGTCTGTTTAGTACAGATTGGGATATGTGGAGAGATACCTGTTTGAATTAGGACATGGACAACCAGCCTTTTGGACCTTCACTCTTATTTAGTTTCCTAAGTATTTGATCAGTCTCACTGTATTACTTTTCTAAGAAAAAATTCTAGAACACCTTCTTCACTCTGCAAGTATAAGTTTTTTTGGATTACTGTACCAGAGAAATAAAAAGTTTTGACTTCCTTAGCCCTGATGGTTTAGGGCCTGCCCTGTGGATGTTCAAAAAAAGGAGCTAAGTCCGTCTCTCTCCATTCATGTTGACCGTCAAACAGAACACAACATAGAGAATAGCATGGCACTTGAGTTTATTAAATAATATACTTTTTTCCCCTTCCCCTTTGGATATCTGCTATTTTCCCCAAAAGACCCTGTACTTTCCCATCTCTGCATCTTTGCCTGAATTAACAGCTGACTCTGGAAAGCTTTCCCTTTCCCACCTCTGTGTCTTGTCTGCTTACAAAAATCATACCGTCTTTTCTAGGTCAGTCCAAATGCCACTTCTTCCACAATGTCTTGCCCATTTACCCAAATGTGATCAATCCTGCCCAAATCTCCCAGAGTCCCTCAATTAACATAAAACAAGAGCTTGTTCTGCATGAATTGTTGTAGATGACTATGGATAAGCTTTATTTTCTCAGATCAAAAGTTCCCTGAGCTATTATTTAGCCTATGAATCTGTAATTCCTGCAAAATAAAAAGTTAAGTTCAAAAAAAATTCTCTGAGGATATTCATCTTGACACAGCCCTCTCCTAAAAGTCTAGAACAGTGACTAGAGCTCAGCAGTAGGCCATTGGCAAGAACTGTAGAATATATCTCCATGAATGAACGTTGAAGCAATACACGTGCGTGGAATTTAAACAGAAAAACTGGGTTTGGCTCTTAGCTTTCCTTTCTACTTGGAAAAGTCTGAGACAAATGGCTTGGTCTTCTGAAGCCTCAATTTTTGCTTGGTCAACTGGGAATGACAGTAAGTCATTCACTAAGTTATTGTGAGGATCAATGAATGTGCTAGTATTCCATTTGTTGTGAGCTTTGTTGGTTAGTAGGATTGGTGCTAAAGCAACTTCATATACACAATGACCAGTGTTGCTGTGGGTGCCAGTCAGCTGTAGACAGTTTTAGCTTGGCACCCCACCTATCTCCTTGTTCTATTGTACAACATTCTGGAAGCCTCTTTATTTTTCCATCCTTTCCAACCATCCCCCAAATGATCTATTCTATTCTCTCAAGTAAGATGTAGGGAAGAAATAGTTGGAACAACAGAAAACTAGAACACCTTCATAAAATTGTGCTCGGCAGTATTTATAACATGCCTATATGTTAGTAAGCAAAACAATTCTAATTCAGTTTATGTTCTGCATGTTGTTATTCTTGTATGAAATGTTTGTATGAAAAAAGTCCCTGACTTATAAAAAACTGACACATAAACAGTCTATTTTAAACAAGGGTCCTAAAATGAGGACTTTAGCTATATACCACTGCAAATTCAGACAGACATGGTCTAGAAGGTTGGCAGCTCAGGCAGCTGGAGGTCTCTTAGTAGGAAAGAGTGAGGGACTTCATGGGGAGAAACTTCACCAGCCAAGGGAACAGACTTCTCAGACTGGGCCCAACAGCAATTGCACATCATTCCATGTTGGATTTAGATAGTTCTCTGGCCTAGGCCTCATACAGACACTTCAGAATAGCTAAATTACTATAAAAAAATACTAAGAAATACATGTCAGAACTGCTTTGTGAGCCCACTGACAGATTGTAATGAAGGAGGAAAGGAAGCGGCTTGGTATATTTTTCTCTATCGTTCTAAGACTACTAAAAGCAGAAGTAAAGCATTAGAAGTTTTGCTACTCATCTGAAGGAACTGATGTTTTTCCAACGTTAGAAACAGAAGAGAACTATAGTGGCAAAGAGGTTGACTTGGTGCCCCAGGACACATCCGATCACCTTTAAGACCACATGGGGCAGACAGCATGTGGTGACTAAGGGATCTGTATTCTAGAGCACACAGAAGACACACCACAAAGAAACCCCAACCTTGAGAAAGAATGGAGTTGCCACTATTCCATGGGGAGAACACAAGCCTGACAAATGCTTTTCATATTTACTAATGTAACACTTTCAAACCCTTCTCCAGTGCTTAGGGAACCATGGGTTATTCCTACACAACCAGTCCTACCGGTGGACTTCTCCTCATGATCCAACTTCACCCTAGCACCCTTGCCATCACAATCATTGTGAATTCATGCCTACCCAAACCCATGTCCTTTTTCTCCCTCTTCTTTGGCTCTAGTTTCAATTACTGTTTTCTATCCTCATTGTTATGCCAGGAAAGGAGGTAGAAGACCTGAGAAGAAGTGTCCTTTTGTCCTGAGTTGAGACAAGGAATCCCCCTTTCCTACAGAAACAAAGTCATTCATAAAGTGTGGCTTCCAAAGAACTCTGAGAATTGTAGACAAGCCTCAATATAGGCTAAGTAATTTTGTTGTCATCTAACCTTTAATATTGATTATATCATTGTTATGGGACTATGCCATTTGTATTCCAAAAACCAATTTCTTCAGCAATATCTGAAAGACTGAGAGGTCTTTGTGAAGAACTTGAGTCACTTATTTTATAGTCCACAAGAAGTACTCACTTCATGTTGGTTGAATTAAGTCATATAATTTAGGGATCATCCATATCAGCCAATATGGCCATAAAATGGGAAAAACTTTTTCTCAGCCTCAAGGCTTCGATAGTCTGCTTTCTTCTAATTCAAGTGACATTTTCCTGTTAAGTACATGGTTCACACCACTAAATTCTCTCTTATATTGCCTGTCATTCTTCAATATAATAAGATATGAAAATAATTGACATGTTTTCCCTTAATTTGGTTAAGTGCTGTACTCGGTGGCATTTTTATTCCATCTCCACTAGCTCAATAGTTAGATATGATTTCTTTTGTGCTAAAAATAACAACGATAGTATTTGGAAGAAATAAGAATGGACGAGTTGATAAATTATTTATAGCAATTTCCAGCAGCCTGCCAATCTGTTTTGTAATGTAGTTGAATCTTAATTTTTAATGAGGGAACCTATGAAAATCTGCTGGAGTGAAAACCATGACCTCTAAATGATAGCACAGAAGCCCCATCCTGTAGCCAGGCAGCACCTTCCTTTCCCATCATCTCACTAGGGCTTCACCTCCAGCTGACCTTACCTGGTCCAAGCTGAGGGGAGTTGGTTGGTATAAAACCTGACTAAGACAGGAAAGGTGGAGTGAGGGAGAAACCCAGCTCTGAAAGGGGATAAAACAAACCACCTTGGGGGACTATTGTGTACCATTTCAAAAGTCTGTTTTGACTAATGCTCCATGCTATTCAACCTTACATCCTTAATCTGTTGTGTCTGTTTCAAGTTAAAAAAAAAAAAAAAAAGATAATAAGTGGGGGGGAAATAAGGACAATGAGAGTGTATTAGTGAACACAAATAGATGAGAGATGAAAGCAGCCCTTTGGAGGGAACGCCACTGCAGCTCGGATGATACATCTGAATGTGAGTTGGTTGATCTCATTTTACCACTGGGCTTCAACAAAAATGCATTTGACTCGTTATGGTCTTACTCCCTGGTTAAATCTCCAGTTCGTTGATGGACTTTTGCTGTTCAAAGAAATTCAACAGATCTTTTCATTCTGAGTTATTAAATATTAAACACTGGAACCTATATGATCTTGGAGATCATTTGCTCTGAACTCCCCAGTAAACATTTGAGGAAGCTGAGGCTCAGGAATGTTAAAGAGGTTGCCCAAGGTCGCACAGCAGCTAATGAAAAAGCTTGTATATTAGTTCATGACCTTTGAATTCTGGCTTCATCCCTTTTGCTACATTTTCTGTTCTGTGCCCTATCATCCCCATCAGAGACTGATGCACAATGCTTTTCTTAATAAATGCTTATCTTCAAACCATGCTCTTCCTCCATATCCCTGTAGTTTTGATCCCTAGTAAGTGCCACTCTTCAACAAACACCAGGAAGTCACTATAAGAAAAAGAGTCATACTGTTTTTGACCATGGAGTTTTCTGAATTTGAAATAGCAGAATGCAGTGAAACAATGATGATATATTTGAGGAAAAGAGGGGGAACCAGGTGATGAAGAGAACAGAAGGTTAACCCACATTAGTCCCACTCTGAGGGGAGCAAGAGGGACTTCCTCTATAAATGGAGAAGAGGGAAGTTGTGATGTTTGTGCAAAACTTCTAATCATTTAACCAAACAATGCAGAGTTGAACTTAGCCAACAAGAACGCTATGAATCACTGGGGTGGTGGAAGGTGAAACTCCATTTGATACTTGTAATTAGAAAATTGTGAACTGAAACTGCTGGTGTAAAATAAACTTTCTGTTGTGTCGCAACATGCTGAAAAGGCAGGTAGAGATGTCTTGAAAATTCTTACTGGTTGAAACCTCTGCAGTGTTTGCAAAGGATTTTTGCAAAGGATTGTGTGGATTGAAATCTAAATCTATCATCCTGTCTTTGTTCACTTGTTACTGCACAGTGGAGAATGATCTAGTCTGATAAACTGTTAACTACATTGATGATATAAATTGTGTACTCATCAAAACTAAACTTATTTTCAGATGTTACTGCAGCCCCACTGGTTCTCTATTTTGCTATCTGCTGACTTAATCTTGGAGGAATATAGTGAAGTAATAAAAGGGTCTATTTTCTATGAATTCAAACAAGATGGAAATTAAAAAGTTAATTGCTATTACTCATCAAAAAATTTTTTGTTTTTTTTATTATGAAGATTGTCAAACATATAGTAAACTAAGAGAGAACTGTGTAATATATATCTGTGCAACCATCACTTAGATCTACTATTTTTTAACACTTTTGCCATATTTGCTTCATACACTTTGTTTCTGTTGAAGTCTTTCAAGAAACTTACAGATACGACATTTCACCTCTAAATGCTACAATATGCATCTGTAAAAAATAAGAATATTTTTGGTATAACCACAATACCAGTATCACAACTAATATAATTAAATATTTCCTAATATTGTCTAAAATCCAATTCATATTCAATTTACCCAATGTATAATTTATAGCTGGATTTGTTTAAACCAGGATCCAATTAAGACCACACATTACATTTGGCTGTTGTGACTCTAAAATGTACTGTAATCCAAACCAATACCTCCCATCCACTGCCATACATCTTTTTCACATGGCACATTTTTTTAACTTAACTACAGGTCATTTGTCCTGTAGAATGTTACTTGTTTTCTGGTGATGGTTTAGCTTTTACTTCTATTCCCTGTTTACTGTAAACTGGAAGTTTCTTCAGGTTTTTTTTCAAGATGTATTTATTTATTTTAAAGAGAGCTTACAAGGGAAGAGTAGAGGGAAAGAATTGCAAACAGACTCTCCCTTGAGCACAGAGCTCAAGGTGGGGCTCATCTCATGGACCCTGACATCATGACCTAAAACAAAATCAGAAGTGGAATACTTAATTGATTGAGCCACCCAGGCATCCCAACTGGAAGTTTGCCAGAAGTTCTGATTAGACCCAAGATTAAACTTTTTTGGCAAGAATATTTCATAGAAACCTAACAATTCCACTCCTGTATCATACCCAAGAAAAATAAAAGCACATAGCCACACACACACAAAGTCTTGTTACAAGAATGTTCATAATAGCTCTATTTACAATATTTACTCTATTTACTACAATGTTTACTCTATTTACAATAAGGCCAAATTGGAAACAACTCAAATATCTGTCAACAGAAGAGTGGATAAAATGCAAAATATTCATACAATGGAATACTACATAACATTAAAAGGGAATTAACCAGTGATACATACATCAATAGGGATAAATTTTTAAAGCATTATATTGACATTGTATATACATTTACTCCATCTCTTGACAAATATACAAGTACAAAATATAATATTCAAGGAGGACAGTTTTAGGGCTGTGCTGCCCATACAATTCTCTAAACCAAGCCATTGTCACAAAGCTACATTGCTTAGATCACACTTGGCTTTTTGGGGTGGGGAGTTCTTGGACAATTCCTTTAGTTTAACTTTGGCCTTAGCCATGTACTGAGGGTCACCATGAGAAATAATTAAATGAAACTCACTGTCTGGAGTAGAGATGAGAAATGTCTTTTTTATTGCACCTTACCTTTTAATGAGGACACACTTAAGGAATTTCTCCTGAGCGAGGTTTTTTTACTCCTGAGCCCTGTAAGGTCAGAGCTAAATCTGTGCCTGCCTCTAGTCCTGAACAGGACATAATAGCAAGTGGTTTTATTTCCATATCCATATCATCTTTCTATCTAGATTTGCTTCTATCCTCTCTTGTATCCTTCGGAATCACATGTATGTTATAAGCCTCTTCAGAGACATTAGGGAAAGAGTCCAAGTATAAATGAATAAATAAAGAGATTAAATGCTGCAAATCATGGAAGGCTACAGAGAATTATCATATTTCAGTAATATAGTTTCTGGTGAGACAATATCCTTTCAACTTGATTTGTAGTTTAATGTTAGGATAGAACATGTTTCCATTCAATAAATGTTTTAATGATCTTTCTTCCCTATCTTTCCTTAAAGACAACTTTGGGAGATTACAGCTTTAAGGCACTGGAATATTTAATAAAAAGAAGACTTCATAAAACAGCACACATATCATAAAGAAAACATAAATCCCACCCAGTCCCTGGAAACATGCATTGCCTTGGTGCTGCAGGGCCTGTGTTGCTCCAGGGCCTTGCTGGCTGGGGAGAAGGGAAGGATTGATGGTCAGTCCTGTAGCCAGTGTGGGAGGGGGGTTCATTTAAGGAAACCTGTAGTGAATCATTTTTATAAAGTGAAACATCCTTTGGCAACACAAATGTGCACCTTCCCTCCAACTGCAGCTTGCCATGTGAAAACAGCTGTTACTGTCTAGGATTTTGTACCTCGGTTTTTCTCAAAGCAATATCCCCCATTCTAAAAACACAAATGCAAAAGCCTCAACCCTCTAGATGATGCCAAAATTTCTTTTTGTAGGATGTTGTTTCATTACATGATATGATTAA
Organism: Enhydra lutris kenyoni; assembly: GCF_002288905.1. Classification (NCBI taxonomy): domain Eukaryota; kingdom Metazoa; phylum Chordata; class Mammalia; order Carnivora; family Mustelidae; genus Enhydra; species Enhydra lutris. The sequence goes on from NW_019154086.1 coordinate 9,287,884, forward strand.
ATCACTGTCAATGAAGCAATAATCCCTCTGGGAATTAGTGAGGACAAAGCCTTTTAGTGAGCTTTCAGATTCTCACATCCAACCAGAAGATTCACAGGCCCCTCCTCTGAGGCCATGCACTTGCTGGCACTAGGCAGTGCTATCCCCTCCTCTGGCTCTCCACAGAGCCAGGCATGATAGTTGTGGCTAGGCACTGAGTAGGGACTGCACTTTGAAAGTTCCCTGCTGGCGCTGAACAGTGAGGCGTTGCTTATCACAGCAGATCCCCATCTGCCTGGCTCCCCATTCCTGTTCTGCCTGCAACGACGCTTGATTTCCTTGTGATTTTGGGGAAGGTCCCTGGGAAGTTTTTTCTCATTCTTTCCAAAATTTCTCATCTTTTGAGATCAACATCTCATCACTCCTCACTTTTATGTAGGATTTACTTTCCATTCCAGTTTGTCCACTGCCCCCACACTGCTCTTCTTTCTCACTAGAGTAAATCAAACTTTTCATCTTCAGAAGTCTCAGCTTAATTTTGAGGAGAAACAGTAGACTGTCTATAGAAGATGTCTATGATCTTGGAATTCTTACCATGCTCTCAGTTCTTTTTTTAATTAAAAAATATAACTTCAAGATTTTTATGTTTTTTAGTGATCCAACTTAGTGTCTGGCAAGAAGTGAAATAACAGCTCAGCTTTTATTGAGTACTTACTATGTTCCAGACATTCTGAGCATTTGACACGTAGTATTCACTCCTCAGGACAATGCTATGAGGCATTCATTCTCATTCTTACAGATGAGATAAAGAGGCATGAGAACTAAACATCAAGCAGCTGCTAAGTATTAGGGAATGAAATCTAGGGAGTCTGATTCCATTGTATTATAGTGATTTCAGGAATCTGACTCTGGTAGGTCACTGGTCTAGGTTAGAGTCTAGAGAAGAAAAGATTTGGCTCATGTGTCTCCAAACTCAGAAGTCTGATCAGGTCAAGTGCCTGAATGTGCTCATCCTACCACTGCATGAAGATGATTTTGCCTGTATTTTAATGGTCTCAAAAATGGTAGAACAGGTCCAGAAGGATATACATAAGAAAAAGATAGCCACCTACCTTCTACAGGATACCTCTTTAAAGTATAGGAAAATATTTCCTTTCTAATGAGAGGAGTCTCCCCCAGATCTTTCATCCAGTCTGATATGTTTTAGGGCATTTATAGATTAACTTAAAAGTGCAGTTAGTAGCCTAATAAATGAACTGAATTTGATAGATATTTACATTTATCTTTAGTTCACCAAAATGCTTCAAAATCATAAATCAACAGTTCTCAAACTGTAGTCCTTGGACTATAGCATCAACATCACCTGAAAACTCATTAGAAATGTAAACTCAGGGACCTCACCCCACACCTACACCTACTGTTTCAGAAGTTCTAGGTGTGGGGCCAGGAAATCTGAGTTTGCACAAGGCTGTGGGGTGATTTCTGATATGCCCTAAAGTCTGAGGACCACTGCCTTAAATCATGGCGGCATAAAGAGCTGAGGTAGGACTTGACAATCTCTCAAGAGGTAATAGTTGGAATTGGAAGGGATTTTGGCCATGACCTTCCAGGACCTGATTTCCTTTTTCACAGATGAGAAAATGGAGGCTCAGGGAAGTAGAGTGACTTGCCTGAGACCACACAGCAAGTTAATAGACAAAATTTTCCTGACTCCAGGTCTGAGTCTTTCCTCCAGCACCCGTGCTTATTTTTCTTCTGACAGTTATATTTCATTCAGTGTTAAGTTCCTTCTCACCTGTGCCTGCAGTCTTTTCATGGATGGAGCATCATTAAAATGGTTGCTGAATTTGTTCCTCTGAATCTTTCTCCTCCTGACAGAGGATCTGCCACTGAGAAAGTGAATGGGCAGGTACTGCCATGGGAGATTCACTCTCTCATGTAATCTTGTGCTGAGGATGTTGAAAATGTCCAGTCCAGTGAACACTCTTTAGAATTCTTGACACTCGATGTTTTGAGAGCTTGTAGAAGAATTGACAATCCATTCTCTAAAGAACCACAGGATGAACACTCGAATCATTAATTATAAGGATAGTCAGGGAATTAAAAAATCCTAAATTATGCCTTTTGTTTTTTTAAGATTTATTTTTTTATAAATAAAAAAGGAGGGAGAGCACAGGGGGAGGGGCAGAGGAAGGCAGGAGAGTATTAAGCAGACTCCGTGCTGAGCACAGAGTCCAACAATGGGCTTGACCTGGGGCTCCATCTGGAGCTTCATTTGGGGTTCCATTTGGGCTTGATCTGGGGCTTGATCTAGGGCAAAATCTCATGACCTGAGATCAAGACTTGAGTTGAAATGAAGAGTCAGAAGCTTAATGGACTGTGCCACCCAGGTGCCCTCTAAATGATGCCTTGTAGATACAGTTTATAGCTTCCTGAGTTTTGCCAAAACTTTTAAACATAAGAGAAACATGAAAAGATGAATTAGTCAACTTTCCTTTGACTCAGTTTCCTTGTCTAAAATAATGCCTCACTTAAAGAATGCTATGCAAATTAGGTAAAAGGATATATGCAAAGCTGGATCTTTCACATAATGTAGATGTCTAAGAATGGTTAATTCATTTTCCCTCCTTTTTTCCTGATCTTGCTGGTATTAATATCTGATAGCTGATTGGAGGTACAGTCCAATTATTAATGACTTTTCAAAAACTAACATAGGAGCGATTCATCTTGTTCCAGAAGACATAGGTGACTGATGTCTCTTTTTCATTTTTCCCTATGGTTGCCCTAAGGGATTTGCTTGCTTTATATTAATTGGATTCATATGTCTTAACTTTTTCTTCATCATCTTCCTTCATGGGACAGGAAAAAAACAGATGATAAACCCTGCCACAGAAGAGCAGGTCATTTGTTTGGCTTCAAGAGAGTGGATGCAAAGGAACTACGATCTTGGGGTACATAATAGGCTAATAATATGCTAATAATTGAGGTCCACGTTGGATTAAAGAAACTTTATCATATATGATCATCCAACAGCATTTTTGAATAAGCATGAGAGAAAAACAGGATAAAAATAATCCTTTGAATTGTGTTATGTGTGTCTACAAAGTTCAAGCATGGATTTTGTATTTTTTTAAAGAATATATATTTTAAAACTAGAAATTGGGCTTTATGGTACTTTTGCATATGCCAAGCTGGCTTTTCTTAAGCCTGTCTGTGAATTTTCACCTACCATTTCATTTGCCTTCTCACTTTTTGTTTTGCTGATATCACAGATATCATTTTTCTATAAAACAACACTGCCCAATGTGTATTTTCTAACCACCAGGGCAGGCTGCCGGTCCGCAAACCCAATTCCTCAGCTATCGTCAGAATTACTTAATATTCACCATTACAATCTGTGAAATCAGGAGATAATAATAGTATTCACAACAAACTACAGTGGTTTATGGTACAAACTCTGTTCTCGGCTGGGTGTCTGAGCAGACTTTTGGAGTACCCAGTCAACATTCCAACTGCCTTGAAAGACCTCATGGAAGAAGCTGCTTTGCGTTGTTTTAAGAAGTTTCCTAAACAAGTTTTGAAGTATATATTCTTCTTCCACTTCATGATGCCCTAATTCGGTTATTTAAAAGCTGACACTACCTATCCAAAGGCTAGGTCAAACTCTGCCAGTTAGTTTTGATGCTTTCCAATGGAAATAAAAATATAATTGACAAAAAAGGTCATAGAAATGGATGGTTATTCAACTCCAGGAGACTGAGGGAAAAAGAAAATCACCTTTGCGAGGGTTAACTTTCTCAGAATCAGATATTGGTCCAAGCTACGGTTTCATGTCCCCCACCCGGCTGCCAGCAGGGCAGTGAGAGAGGTGAGGGCGATGCTGGAGATAACTGGTGGTTTCTCATGCAGTTCTGTTTACCACGGAGAATGGCTCAGATTCATGGGGTGGCTCATCTGTTTGTTTCCCAGGAGTGTCCTCCTCATCAGGTACAAATGACTTGTTGTTCCCCCCATCCCGTCTGCCTCCTTGGTGACGGATAGAGGAGAACTGTTCCCTGTGCTCTGGGACTCTAATGTGATCTGGGTCATGCTGGTGGCAGGAGGGGAGGGAAGGGGGAGGCATCGAGAGGAACAAGGGGAAGTTAACACTAGGGGAACTCCAGTCTTTCTTGGAAAAGAAAGTGTGTTTGTGTTCTAGGGCTAGTGCCCTTCTCTAACAGCTGCTATAATATTGATCTAGCCGTGATTCAGGATTCGATGTTAACATCACCCTCATCAGTGGGAAAGTGAGCCAGGGAAATAGAGAACTCAGTATTTCTTCTGATGCAGCAACTCAAAGAAACCAAATATTACAAGGAAAGTGGAGGAAAGAACTCCACATCTTTGAGTCTTACAGTAGATACAGGAGGCTTGAAATGAATAGTAATACTTCTGGGGCTTTTACAGCTCCCCTAAAACCAAAGAGTTATAGGCGTGACTGTGCATTAGTCAAAATCACCCTGTCAGGGGAGGCGATCTCAGGATACATATTAAGCAGGAGGAAATTAAGGCAAGAAGATTAACAACTTACCCAGATTCCCATCCTAATACCACTGGCAGAGCTGGGAACTCACAACGCCTCATTTATCCCATGACCTATGGGTTGGATGGATGGCCACCTTGTGGGTGCTTGTGGGACACTCTGAAAACTCATGGCTCTCAGCCCTCAAACACTTCCACTATTTGCTTGTTAGCATGCCTTGAATTTCCACCACTAGTAAGATAAGTGTTTGAATAAGTTATTGTATCTCTACAAGAACACCCTTTTAAAAAGATTCTATTAATAACCACCATGCTTTGAGTGTCTACTATGTGTTACTTAATCACTTTTTATGCAATATTTCTAATCCTTGAAATAACACTACCAGGTAAGTATTAATATCTTAGTTTTACAAAAGAAGCAACCAAGGGCCATTAGAGTTCAAGGAACTTGCCCAAGGAGGAAAAACGAAAGTCAGAGAATTTAAGTAATTTGTTCCAGGTCACACAGATAAGAAGTGCTTAAGCTCAAAATTGAGGGATGTCAGGTTCCAAAGCTTGTCCTCTTCTATGGAGCCATGCTTCCTCTTTTAACAGTTTCCAGAGGAAACGTAAGTTAAGCCAGCTGCACTTTAGCTTGATAAGTTTATCAAAGATGAACAGACTAATCACCTTGTAAACCAGAGTGAGACTGAGAGGGAAAGGGAGAGAGGCCGGTGGTGGGCTTCAGGGAATTGTGTGGAGGAGAGGAGGGAAGGTGGCTAATATCAAAGATACGCTTTGCCTCATGCATCATCAATCGTGCCTGGAACCTGCCAGGTTTACTTCTGTGTGAGCATGCTGCTGTCCAATGCTGCAATTCAGCTTCTTAGGCAGCTGCCCATTCAGGAGACGACCCCTTAAGTGGCCCTTTCCCTTCATCACAGCCTTTCTATGTAGACGGATATGGTTGCATCAAACTTTGTCCCACAGAGTGATCTCCTTAACGCTTGGCCAATGTTCCATTGCCTTAGAGACTATGAGCTACTCCAGGGCAAGAAGTATGTCCCACTCACGTGTGAGCCCCCATTACAGTGTCCTAACACATATGAGGTATTCTATAAATGTGTAAATGTTTGTATGAAGGAACAATTAAGGAGGTGTTGATAATGATGTTATTTTACTTGTTAGCTCTGTCCCAATGGCTGAGAGAAGATGAAAAATGTGATGTTGAATCAAGGAGTAGTGGGACTTTACCCTTTTATTCATTTAATAATATTTATTAATAGCAAGGTATTGTGCGGAATAGAAGGATCTGGAAAACTCTCTGGTGGCATTTACATTGTATTTGAGAAAACAGAAAAAAAAAAAGAACAGAATATAACAGAAATTAAGGTGTCTAAGAGTAAAATTCAATGAATTAAGGTGTCTAAGAGTAAAATTCAATGTTCAGAGACAGCATGGCAGAGTAACTGGTTAAATGAGTATGAAAAAATGTTTAATAGAGAAGATGATATATATGACCTTGACCTTGAAGAATATGTAGAGAGAGAACCGGAATCCCTGGCAGGGAGCTATTCTGGCTGTGTAAGTAAGGTCAATTGGAGGTGACTTCGTTTAGAGGAATGGCAAATAAAAAAAATACACTAGAAGATAGAATATATGGGAGATGTAGTGGCAGATGAGAGAGAAAAATAATTTATGGGGAGCCTTAAACCTTATTATGGAGGAAGAAGGGAACCGGTGAAGGTTTTTGAGGAGGAAAGCAATGTGATCAGACTTGTATTTCTGAGCCACCCTATAGATGATATGGAAAGGAAATTGCTCTGTGAAAGCAGGCAGGCTAAGTGATTTCTTGACTATTTTCTTTGATCCCAGGATACGAATCCTTTGCAACATTTACTTTGCAGAGGCCATAAAACCACATCAGACTGAATCATGCGCTATCATCCTCGAAGTTTCTGATTCCAGTGGGCCTGATGCAATGCTAAGGTTTACTAAGATTTCAGGTAATCAGAGCAGGAGAGAAGTCATCTTAGCAAACACAGACCATTTGTGTGGAACACCAGATCAACTCACAATCAAAGTCTGTGTCAAGGAGAGTGAGAAGCATCACCAGGCAAGTTGTGGAGAGCCCTCCTAGTTCCAGTACATGATATCAAACCGAGCGGAGGTCCATTTTGTCCCAGCCAGGACAGTTAGGACTTGAGACATCTTCTGGCGTGAGTCTTGGCACCTTGGTCCCAGGAATACTTGCCCTGGTTTGGGTAGTTTGTGTTTTTGTCCCATCAGGCGTAATGCTGCTGAGCACTTGGAGGCACATTTTCTGCACAGTGTGTAGGGATTTAGTGGTACAACTCCCATTCATGTTAATGGAAATCCCGCCAGGAAATCTCCATGCCAGGCCACACTGAAAATTCACCCCTGATTGTTCTGTTTGATTTGTTTCACCTGTGTCTTCCTCTAGTCAGCTCTGAGGATGTTTGTGGGCTCGTTAGTGCCAGCCTGCACTTAGTGCTGAGTCTTAATCCCATGTAGAATTGGGGAGACTCAGAGGCAACTTTATTGCTGGAGGAAAGGGCATACCTGGTTGTATTTTACTGTGGTTTTATTTGAAGCTATATAGGTTCTAAGAATGTCCAGGATCCCCTGAATGTTGCTCTCAGGACAGAATATGCTCATTTTCAAAGATGAATTCTGTTGTGCTCAGCATAGGACTGAGGAAAAGAAAACACGTCCCCAGTATGATCCCCAGTAAGATACCCACCTGGGGATTCAGGACACAGTGGAGCCCAATCCTCAGAAGACACAGGCTGGTTAAATGTCCATGCATGAAGAAAGCCCAGTGAGGAGAAATAAATGATCTCACTCCAACACATAGCTCAAAAGAGCGATGACCCTTTTCCTACCATGTGCCAAATATGGACTTTTGAGGGTAGCAAAGATTATTGTTAAGGGTCCTGAGCTGTTATGCATTTTTCTCTAAAATATATAACTTCTTTAGTATATTATTTCAGAGTGTCTTGATTTGCTCTTGACTCCTTAGATACCAAGACATGCTGATTATTGGATTTTTTTCTTCATGATGTTGGAACATGGTCAGCATGTCTGACATCAGGACTCAGCTGACAAGTTGCTTCTGTCCTTGGCTACCGTCACTTGTCCAGTCTGATGTTCATGCTGACCTGAGTACCCCTGGTCTTTATGCCTTTTCCATATGCTTTTATGTACACATAATTAATGAGATCTAAAGATGTGAGCTCTGACTCTTCCCTGGGGATCAATGCAGTACATTTAACCAAGACTTGGGAGATTTGACTTCAGATTCGGTAGAGAACTGTACCTTACTGCCCCCTCATCATATAAAAATGTGAATAAGACTATGGACTCTGGAGTCAGACTGCCAGGGCTGACATCCACTGTCTTCCCATGAACAAATTATTCAGCTTCTCCAAGTTATGGTTTTTACCCATGTAAAATGTAGATATTAATAGTGCCATGAAGTAGGCACAGTTCAATGAGATAATCCATGCTAAGAACTTAGTACTTTCTCTCCCTCATAATAAGAGCTCAAAAAGTGATCATTATTACTAATTATCATTACTTCTGCAACTCCAAATAATGCTATAGGTATTTTGTAGGTAGAAGCAAAAATAATTTATAGGGGCTTTTGAGTATGCTACTGTTCATTCCTTGTCTTCATTTTCACCTAAGGTGTACTTAAAAAAAATCTTTAAAGATTAGCTTGAAGAATTAGAAGAAGAAGAAGGAAAAGGAGGAGGAGGAGCTGGAGGAAAAGACAGCATTGTGCGTGTATAAAACATTCCATGGTTTACTCTCAGCAACCCATGATGATAGTCAAAAATGATATACTGTCCTCATTTCACAGGTTAGGAAACTGAGTCACGGGATTGCAAATAGCTTCCTAAATGCACACAGCTAATATGTGATGTTGCTGAGACTTAATCTCAATGTTTCTTTAAATACAGTGTATTTTATACTTGCAGGGAAAATGCAAAATGGAAAGAAAAAAAAAAGTTTTTCTGAGCAAAGGAAATGAAGAAAAAAAAATCTGGGAAAGCTGATGTAATTCCCTGTCAGAAGAAGCCAAACAGCATCATTCTGATGCCCTCGTAAAGCCGATGATCTTGGACCTGTCGATGTTTAATTGGAAATGATTTGGAAAAACACAGTTCTCATTATGCAGTAGTAACTTGTTCCCTTAAGGGTAATTTCACTCTTAAATGATCTCAAAATTCTACCAAAAAGATATAAGCAAGGATATTGTACTGCAGTCTTCCTAAGGAGTAGCATCTCATCTGCATTTGTATCACTATCATGAATTATTTATTAAGAAACAAATTACCTGTAGGGGTACACTAAAAAACTGTCCAAGCAGACCTTGAAAATATCCTACAACTCATTTTTGTTTCTGCAAGTTAAAAATCTAATGCAATTCTATAAAAGTAGATACATATACAAACAAACAAAATAACATTAAGCCAAATGGGTCAACAATAAGCGAGTTACACTGTATAATTGAGAGCCTCTGGATCTCTGTTAGGGATTTTATTTATTCTTCATTCCAGGATTGAGTCTGAGCGACTTTCTGAACTGGAAGGAAAAGAAGCAAATGGTATGAAGACAGACCTTTAAAGGACTGGTCTGAACTCTTACCTTGCCTTCTACCTCAAGCAGTTGTCAGAGTTGACACATATTAGATGGTGGATAAATGAAATTGGGCAAATCAAGTGAGATAACAGGATAGGTACACAATTAGTTGGAGCTATACTGGCAGTGGAAATTTTTCTAAAATATCCTGAAAGGCTTCACTAAAGAGTCATTTGCATTAAACGAAGGAACTTGACCATTATGTCACACCTGGTGAGCCTCCGTGGCAGTGTAGCCACACCATCCAAAGTCTAGATTGCTGGGCAAAGGAAAAGTAAGAACGTCCCTAATACTCATTCTCGAGGGAGGACTAGAGATTTTTAAAATGTATACTAAAAAATTTAATTGAATTTTATTTTTAATAAGATTATTACCTAGTGAAATAGGATGTGATGAGCTCACTTTATTTTGTAGGAGGAAGATTAGTTTATAGATTAATTTGCTAACAAAATAGTTCTTCACCCTCCATCAATCAGTTAGATGTGAGGCGAAAAAGGGTATCACAATTCTAAAGAAAGCTAGAAAGAATTTTTTTTTGCAGGAATTGTCCACCCCTCTTAATTCTTTACCTTCTGGTTCAGAAAGCCATTCAGATGAAAGCTTTAATGTAAATAAGTGGACGACAAACTGTCCTCAAAAGTCCCAATAATCTTGAGTTTGAAAGCTCCTCAATGTTCCAGCATTCCCATGATTGTTTTCTCTTTATCTGCCCTAGAGTTTTGATTCATTCCTAAGAAGCCGTATTTCCTCTCCTTCAAAACATGTCTGTATTTTATACCTTCTCTTTGGATACCACGTCTTAACTATCTCTACACTTGAGACCAGTGTGGCCAAACTGACAGATGTGGTGGTTACTGGGAAGAAGAGTTCTAGTAGCCTATATGCCAACTCACACATAACAGGGAGGTGGCTGCAGGGTCCTTGGTGGCTCCTAGTGAGAGATGAGATTGTTTAAGCATCATCTGGGGGTGGAACTAAAATTCCCAGAACTAGATGGGCTTCTATTAGATCTTGATCTTGCTTCAAAAGGTCTCTCTAACAAGAGAGAAAGTACTTGCTAACAAATGTGTATACTTTCCCTTTCCTTTATAGGGCACACCCACTGAAATGAAGATACTTAGGCCAAGTTCATCATTTTGTGTGCACGCATGCACACACACACACACACACACACACACACACACACACACCCCTACAAACATTCCAGTCCTTGTCTTCAGTGCCAAAGACTTTCCAGTTCTCCCTTGCACCCCGCCCCCACCCCACCAACCAGGGAAAATAGGTCCCAAGGAAATTTTGCTATTGACCCCACTCTTGTTATTTGATTTGCTTTTATAAATATTGAATTTATACATAATAGGGGAAGAGGTTAAGGACTGATAGTAGAAGTTCCAGCAGAGAGTGACACAAAACACAAAGTGGTAACAGTGTTGCAGTTAGAGAGGAGCCTTATGTTCCCTCTTTTATCCAGTGGCCAATGGTTTGGGAGTCCAATGCTGCCATATGAACTTCTGAATTGCAGTGCATGTAAATTTAATCAGAAGCCAGAACCAATTTAGAGAAATAAGGTTGATAGCACAAATTTCTCTGACCTGTCATGGTTTTCCTTGTTTCTTCAATTCTGACATCACTATCCTTTTATCTCTCTCTCTCTGAGTACTATGGACAGCAAGTGTTAATCTTAGCCAAGAAGATGAAAAACTGAAAACTTATTCACCAGTTCATGATATTTCCTCCCCCCATAACTGATGGCTGAGCACTTAATCTCTACTAAGTAACTCTTTTATATATGTTATGTTATTTTACTTAATCCTCAAAGAATCCTAATAGGAGATACTACTTGTAAGGTTGTACAGGCGAGATAAACACAACACCAAGCAAGGTAGGCATAAGGCAAGATTTATTAAAGTTGCCCTCGGGTGAGGTTCCATGACTCCAGAGAGGAGAGTCGGGGAAGTCGCGCCGGGAGGGGGGCGAGTGGGTCTTTTATCTGGGTTAAGAGAGAGAATAGGTTCACAGCCATATAAGATACGGTATTTGGGGATTGGAGGATTGAGGGAGTCCTGATGTTCCGGTTTCTTGCATAGGTATCAGGTTACTTGTGGAGCCGTGACCTGGGCATACATCCTTATGGCAGGCGAGTCAAGGGTTAGGAAAGGCAGGGGGGCCTGGAAGATGGCGGCCCGTTGGTCATTTCTATTGTTTTTCCTGCATTCCCGGAGCTGCCGACCCAACATTACTATTTTGCATTTAACAGATAATCTAGAGAAATTAAGTAATTTACACAAGTCCACATAGATCATAAATGACAGATCCAAGGTTTTAGCCCAGACTGTCTGTGTCCAGAGGCCCCATGCTTAGCTGCTCTGCTAAGTTATTGCTTCATGTTTTTTGTGTTTTTTTTTAAGGTTTTGTTTATTTATTTGACAGAGAGAGAGAGAGCACAAGCAGCGGGAGCAGCAGAGGGAGAGTGGGAGAAGGAGGATCTCCGCTGAGCAGAGATCCTTTTGTGGGGCTCCATTGCTGGACTCCAGGATCATGACCTGAGCCGAAGGCAGATGTTTAACAGACAGCGATCCAGGCACCCCTCATGTTGGTTTTTAATTCTCCATCTAGTCATTACATACTCCTCTCCATCATACTTAGGTATGTATAGTTCTGGGTCTCCTACTAGATTTTAAATATTTTGAGTTTAAGGATTATTCTTTAATCCAATGTGTAATCCCCACAGTGCTTTGAACATAATAGGTGGTCAATAAATTCTTCCAACATAATAGGTGCTCAATAAATTCTTATTCAATCAAATTCATTCCCTCATAATCTACATACTCTCAACACACTAAATTCTCATTTGAGCTACTAACCGATTTTTTAAATTGCTCACTACACATCTCCACTTGCGTGTCCGGCAACTTGTGCCTCCAATGTAACTTCTCTCAAATCCATCTTGGCACCAGGACCTTTCCCTTTCCCCAGCATAGTTTTCTTCTGTGTTCTCTGGCTATTGCATCCCTTTTCACATGAGACCAGTTAAAAACTTAGGAGTCATTTTCCACATCTCAATTTTTAACACCCTTTCCCCATCATCCAGGAAAAATGAAGCCCTTTTAGAAAAGGTATCAGACATTTTATCACATTTTCATATCCATGCTTTCCTTTAAAATACATGTACTGAGGACCTGCTCTGTTCCAGGTGCATTTCTAGGGACACAAATGTACAAAGTTGAATAACATAAAGCTATTCTCTGAGAAGACATAATGGAGTGATCAGGGAAGAGGTTGGGTATAAAGATGGATTATATTCTGCTACCGAATATAGTTTCATAATCAGGATTTAAAAAACTTTCCATGTCTGGCACTGTATCTGACACATAGTAGGTGACATATATGAAGGTTTAGATAATACATGAATTAAGATACTACCTGTATAGTATATTATGGTACTGATCTAATTATTTGACTTTGGTTTAGTCTATGACAAGTTGTTGAGTATTATCTCTCAATCTAAATTATAAGCTGTCTGAGTAAGGGGTTGGATCTATAGACCTGCACAGCTCACCCCAGTGCTTCAGGGTCAAAAGATACACGAGAGTTACTAAATGGAGTGGACATGTGGGCCTTATTAGTGGAAAGTACCAATATGCATGGGAGTCATGGGACACTATAAACATTTTTAACTTCCACTGTGCTATGTTTCGGTGAAGGGTCATTAACATTAGGCTGGTCTTCAGGGTTTTTCACCCGGATTATTTTATTATAGGGTTGAGGTTAGGAAACAGCCAGGTTAGAACAGGATCACTCGCTGAATTGAGAAGGCCACAGGCTTCTTCTGCATCAGGATTGGAACTCCATTTAGTTAAGTGGTAGATAAACAGTAAATGGAACATAAGGAAAAGCTTGATGTTTTCTGCCAAGCCTGCCCCCTCTGTTTGCAACTCAGATTTGTTGCAACATCACACAGGTATGAGATGGTAGAGAGGGAACCAATCAGGTTATGTGTTTGTTTATTTTCTATGAGAGGCAGCAAGATCCTTTTTTCCCCTGTAAACAGCTAAAGTGAATAACACATTGGAGAGAGAATTGCCAACACTTTCCTATAAAAGAATATGTGAACTGGTTCTAATAACGCTGACGGTTACCTGACACACATTCTTCCTATAGTGTTTTAACAAGCTGGACTATTTTTAGGGAAATTCTTTGCCTTGAACTAAATTTATGGCCTTAAAGTCTTCTCGTCTATTTTTCGTGTGTGCGTGCTCCAACGGTCCAATTTATAACTGACACCTTTACTACCTACCAGCATATCGGTTTCATCTCCCAGAGGAAGAGAAAACCAGACCCTGTGACTAGTGAACTGGATTGAAAATCTAGTCTAATGCTGACAGATAAATGCACTAATTTTCTTCTGTGACCGGTTCTGCATTGCAGGGTGAGCCTGCTTCTAACAACTCCCTCAAAAGGCTCTGTAACCCGTCCAAAAGATGATGTCAAGTGCTACAAGGACCCAGGTCAGCCCTGCATCATAGGTAACAGTTACCCCAGTGATAAAGTTACCAGGCAGGTTTTGAATGAGATTGTGTTTTTAAATGAAAGACTGGCTGGAAATGTAGACTTGGACCAAGCATTAATAGAGGAAAATTTGAGACAAACAGAGGTTAGCGTTTGGTTTCTTTGTGGTGTTCAGCAAAGGTCAGGAAAGGTTCTAAAACAGAAGGAACCCAAAGTTTCAATGAGGAGTTGTGGTATTCTATTAATACATGAGCATGTAGCCTAGACAGAGTGAACTCTAGGTTTAGCCAAGAGCTGTTTTGTGACATGGAAACTCCAGTCATTCAGCTGGAACTGGCCACCTACTTTGGATAAATCCCTGAGCAATTGAAGACCCACTGAGTGTCTTGTTTAATTTTATTCTAAGGGTGAAGTAACACCTTTCCACCCCCATGCCAACTGCTGAGCTCCAGTGGGGAGGGAAGGCATAAACAGCAGGCATGGAACCCGTCAGATAGCCCTACAGATTAACTTTATGGTTTTCCTCCTTTACTACCAGAGTCATGGCTGTGGAGGCAGCTCGTGAATCAACCAGAGCCCAAATGGCAACCATGTTCCCATTATCCATCTGTTGTGTTTCCTCACAAAGGTTTAAGTACAAGATTGATCGTGCATATCTGACAATGTGAAGTACTTCTGAGTAAAGAAACTAGAAACAGTTTCTCACTCTAGACAAAAGAAAGAGGACATATATCCAGAAGACATAATGGTGAAAATCCAAGCCATAAGGACATAGAAGATACCTGTGTTAGTAAGAAGGAAAGGAAGCACTGAGAGATCTGGAGTTTGATATATAGGGATTGAAAGTGCCTAGACGAAGTTGACTTAGAAAAAAATAAAGCTCTCTTCAAAGCAAATGCAACTAGTGAGAAACCATGTCCCACGAAAAACGAGCTTTATGTATAGAAGCATAAAGATTTAGGTTTAAAAGCAGAAACCTAAAATTAAACTAACTACAACTCAAAGGAAGAACCAGATTGTTTGCTCCAATGAAGAATTTATTACTGTTGGCAAAAATAGAACTAAAATATTTTTAATTTTAAAGAGACAACAAAAACTGGGAACCGTGTTGTGTGGATGGTAATCACCACGGGGATCAGAAACACAGAAGCTCAGATCATCTGTGCTGCTGGGCTCCTCTCTGTGCGAGGCAGGGAGTAGATTTACTGACACTTGCTGCCGCAAACCCAGAAGACATGCTTCCTGATGCTCCGCCAGCTACTGTCCAGTTTGTTCCAACACCAGCTGCTTGCACAAGCTCAGCCTAGCCCAGGACAGCTGGTGGGTCCACTGTAGTAAAGACTAACTCCGTATCCCTTCTCAGTGCTACCTGTTTCTTTCTCTGTGACCTTCTTTGTTTGGGAAGAAAACTGTTTTGTCAATGATTCTGGATTCCATAGGATTTTAGGAGGGTCTCTTTTCTCTCCCTCTTCATCCTAAAAGGTGACTTTGGAAGTAGGAAGGAAGACAGAAGAGAAAAGCCAGAAAATAATATGGTCGCATTATAGTGCTTTACCTCCCGGAGCTCTTTCTCACACTTTATCTCATCCAATACTACCCTATGAGGTGACAGGACAGGTGTCCTTAATTCCGTTTTGCAGATGATGACCTTGAGGCTCAGAGATGTTAAGTGTTTTGCCCAAGCGCATACAGCTGCTAAGTGAAGTCCAGAGCAAGAACACGGACTCCCAATCTTGTACTTTTTCTAGAACACATCAGATTTCATCACAATAACATATGCCACTTTCTACAAAGAGCTCTGGAGTAAATGTGTTTTCCAGTTCTTGTTGGCTTGTGTATATCTTACTGTGGCTTTACTTTCACATTTCAAAGTTCTTTATTTATTATCCATTTCTTGAGAGTCCTGTTATTGTGTTTTTACATGTTTTTATTTAGGTAACTATAGCTTTAGTTATCTGCTACTTATGTACCCTTGGGATTTCTCTATAGATAGATACATAGATACATAGATGTCAAAAAGAAATATAGAGGTATAGACTTTTTGGTATTGACAGTAACATATTCATTTCTATTTGTTTCCTAAAGAAATAGTTTTACATAATGGTATTTTGTGTTTTTCTCTAAAGCTCATTCAAAACTTATGCAAACTGTTAATGTCCACAGATTGCTGAAACAAGAGTTTAGGAGGAAATCTTAACCACCATATACCCAATAGCTTCCAGTAATTTTAAAGTTTCACTAGAGGGCACTCCCACTTCATGGCCAGGAGGCAGCAAGGACAAAGGACCATAGTGGTCTGTATGCTTAACTCCTTGTACCTACTATTTTATTTTCTTTCTCACTCTCTTCTCCTCTTTCTCATCCATTGTATAAGGAATGGAGTGAAATTATACAGGTCTTCCTTTAAACATGCAAATAGAAACGAGCTATGTTGAAAAACTAGCAAACATCTACAACTGTGAATTGTGGTTCACCTTGTGACATAGAGCACAACTTAGAAATCTGCACTGAACTTTTGGTTGTCGACCTAAATGAGAGTACAAGATACAACATGAGATGTTAGCTTAGTGCATGAAGAAATACATCTTTATTGGGCAGCTTGGGGGTAGAAAATGTCGCCCAGCACTTATTTCCAACTTGTAAGATCTTCATGGTTCACCTTCTCTGGCAAATCTTTGGGTAAACCCAAATTACAAAGGTATGTGGAAAGGTCAGGAAGTGGGGGAATTAAAGAAAGATCCAAATGGACAATCAAATGAAATTGCTTAAAGTAAATTAAACATTAGGCCCTGCTTTGTAGTTCATACACTTTTATGTATCAAAGATATGAAGATAGTTTAAATCACATACGATAGCAAAACAATAGAGCATTTCTTGTGGGAGGAAAATAAGGTATTCCAAAGTCAGAAGGAAAGTAGCCTATTGCCAAGTGTAGAACCCCACAGAGCCCTCAGGCTTGAAGTTTTAAACCGATCTCAACCCTTTGGGGGTTTGAATTTCTTTACTGTTGGCAAAACACAACTTCCTGCTTTAAAAAGAAATGGCATTAAGAAGGCCTATTACATAGAGATTCAAAAGACTTCTTGGACACCAAATCACTATTACAAAACACCATTTTGATGAGTTTAGTAAAGATTAACCAGAAACATATGGATTAAATTTTTCTTTAAAATTATGTTGGTTTATGAAATAAGAAAAAGGGGAGCATGGTAAGATATGTTTCAGGCTTTGCAAAGCCCCCCAAACATTTGAAAAGTGAGTTAAAGTGCTGATGGACCCAGGGAAGCAACCAGATTTTCTCTGTGTCAACTTGAACCATCCTTATTTCATTTAAATTTAAAGGCAAAATAAACATTGTGACTTTCTGCTGTTATTATCCACAGAGAGAAACACATATTTGCTTCTCAACCATGGACTTATAAATTTCAATGGAAATATAGGCTTATGTATTTATTTTGCAATGATGCAAACTTAATTATTCGTATGTCCTAAAAGGTTTCAAATAGTTTGAATAGAAGGCAGTGCTTCTAAAGTCTAAGTTAAGGATTCCTTGGGAAATTTATCTGAAATAACTAATTACTGGAATTAAATTCTTCTCTGGCATCTCTACAAGTAAAATATACATGACATAAAAGACCTATTATGACCATCATTGGGGAAATTCTCACTGCAATGGGTGATACCAGGACAACTTTGCTACCAATCACCAAACCAACAAACAGTGAATAAGCCTTAAACACTTTAAAGGAATATAAGTTGAAGAGCAAAGGAAGCACAGGTAATTAGGAACTGATAAAATAAATCACTAGAAATTGATAGATCCTCCTGGTTTTTTCCCTCTATTTCAATTAATGATTTAGAAAAGCTGCACAATAAAAAAAAAAAGAAAGAAAGAAAAAGAAATGAAAGTTGAGATGCAACTAACAGATTTCCTAAATCATGAAATGTAAAAATTTTCCTTTCCTCAAATAAATCAAAGGTTATTAGAAGTTGCCTGTATCTTTGGAAGAAATGTATATAACGATAACACATTTTAATATACAAATATATATTTTCCATGATTAAATGCTTAATAACCATTTGTACCCAGATTAAGGAAATTTAGGAAGTCCTGTCTTCAAAAGTATTTCTAGTCAATGTTATCCTGTGACATAACCAAATAAAAATGTTTTTCCACTGGGAGTGTGGTGATGAACAGTTGGTCTATAATCAAAAGGTCCTTGCTAAAAAGTGTGTCCAGTTTTCTTTTAAACAGGTTACATGGAAAATAATACCAATTCCTATCAAACATTGGATTTCGCCTCTTATCATGTGCAAATGCCCCTGCCTATTAACTTCCAGATGGGGCAGGTATTTTACTAAGGTGCAGGATTTCTGTCCTAGGTCATAGCTTGAGTATTCTCCCTTTCAAGGTCCCCAAAGCTTCATCTGTCACCCTTATTGTCAAATGTTCTATTTTTCCTGTCTCTGCCAGCAGTGATTTCAATTTGGGCTTGACTTCAAGACAGGCCACATTGTATCTGTGATGTCAATGGAAAGGGGATAAAAGTCATTAAAGATATTTGTTATTTTGAAAGGTTAAAAGAGTTTTTCTTGGTGGGTAACACTTTCTCTGGAAAGAACCTCAACTAATTGTCTGACCAGGGAATGGGCACCTAAGTGAGAAAAAAATATACTTAATAAAGCATTGGGGTCTATTATTTTTCTCCTTTTATTGTCCAGTGCCTCTGGGCCTGGTGGGCTTTCTGGAGGCATCTAAGCTCAATATTCCTTCAAACAGCAGAGCAATGATTACACTGCTGGGCTGATTCTCTTTCCGTCTGCCCTAGGTAAGAGATTCTTGCTTCAAACACCATTTATTGTAGAAATTGTTGTGAGGGTTCTAGAAATCGTGTGTGTGTCCTTAAAAAGAGTCCCCAAAAGACAGACTTGGAGGTTCAGTTAAAATACTATTTTGTTGTGCTTAATACCCACCTTGCCTAACGTCCACTGCTCCATAACAACAGAGTAAGAAATTAAGAGTGGGATACTTGCTAAACGGATAGTGGAGACCAAATGATTTGGGTTCTTCTCAGAAAGGTAACAATTATAAAAAGCAACAAACTCAAGAACAATAGACCAAACTCATACCAACACAGAACGTCCATGTGCACGATGCTTTGAAAAGAAGAGAAAAAGAACCGATTTGTGTCATTTACTTTTGACAGGTTTTGGGGAAGAAAACACAAAACAAAAAGACAACGCTTTTTAGTTATATTAGATTTTGATTGGTTTTCAAGGACACTTGTAGATTAAGAACAATCAAAACAGAATAGGCTTATACTTGAGTCAGGAAGATAAGATATTTTCTCTTGATATCGCGCACATGTGGATGGCAATGATTCTCTGACAGACACCGTTTTCTAAAATGTAGTCACCCGAACACATCTGAATAACACAAAAGAGAAAAGAACATTTTGATGTGTTGAGGAAAGTTGTTTTGACAAATGTCAACGCCTGGGTCTTGCTGGCTGAGGCCTGTTGTTAACTTCCCAAGACTGCATGCATGCTATAGCTCATGCCACTCTGTCAGGGGAAATTGGACATACCCAACACAATTTCATTTCCATTTCTCTACAACATTACAAGCTTCCTTGGCAGCAAAATCACATATTCTTATCACAAAAATAAATGAGAGAAAAGAAGACATACATTCCTGTCAAGTTATGTCAAGACATATTTGGTATGTATTTCACTTTGCTATCACTGACAGCAAAGATGTCACGTATTCTTAACACAAAGTAAAGAAGTATTTTCCCTTTTTTCCCTTGTTAGGCATCAATTTCATTTTATTCACTTACAAGCATCAGTGACAGGAAGGTGTCTTTTTAAAACAAAGCTTTAAAAAAAAGGCAAAAAAAAAGTTCTTGTGTTTTGCTGGATTTCTGAATGGACATATTGTACATGAATTTAATTTGACAATATCATAACAACCACAGTAATAGTCATCTATCGCCACTTTATTTTCCATTTTCACCATGTATATTCATTGTTTTGTTTTACTTCTTTCCATGCATGTGATGGGAACTAGGTTAAAATGAGTCATGGAGATGTTCATTTTCTCTGAAAGTGTCAATGGAATAAGAAGGAAGAAAGAAGGAAGAAGAAAGGTAGGAAGAAAGGGAAAGAGGGAGGGAAGAAAGAAAGGGAAAGGAAGGAAGAAGAGAGGAAAGAGAAATCAATTAATTCACTCAAAAAGTGAGATAGGTTCCTTAACACTAAACAAAACAAACACCTTAAAAGACCTAAATGTAATATACTAGGGAAACTTAACATTGAATGTCATCTGGATAGTTCATATTGAATGGTTATCTTTTGATTCATTATGTTCTACTTAATTATGATTTTTTTAAAACATGCATTAGAGTTTAATTCAGTTGAAGAATGACTGCTTTAGCTACCTTGCTGGAAATGAGTGCAGCTCTTGCTTCCGAGAACTGACACCCAGACCACCCTCACTGGGCCAACACCACTAAGGAAAGTTGGGGGTTCCCCCAGCCAGCCTTGCTCTGTGTTCGGGAGGAGACTTTCCTGGAACACTTGGCTTATTGCTGTTTGAATGATATAGTACTCCTTTAATTTATAAATTCAAAGAATTTAAGAGAAATATTTTAGAGACTATTTAGTCAAACAACCTAATTTTACAGCTTAAAAATGAAAACCTAAAGCAGCTGAGATCAAACAGTTTGTAATCAAAGTTAAACTTAGAGGAATTAATATTTAATCTGATAGTAATGAAGGACCATTAAGATTTCTATGGAGGGAAAGAATATGATAAATGTGATACGTGTACACCATTGATTTTTAGGTATTTGAATTTCATAGTTGAAAAAAGTTCTGAGAATTCATAGATCCCCAGATATGCACACACACACACAACAACAACAACAACAACAATAGTGGGAGGGACCAAATATAGTTTTACAACTTTTCTACATGGTAGTCACTAAATAATTACTAAATTTTCATGTAAAAGATTTTTAATACAAAAATTTTATAAAATTATGAAATTTCTCCATAAGTGAAATTTAAGTCCCTCTCTGGAGTTTCTGAGTCCACAGGTTTAGGTTGACCAGGTTTAGGGGGACTACTGATTTATTCCACCCTGACCTCCAAAGCAGGAATCTTTCCCCTAATCTCTGAGAGACAATGGCACAGCCTCTGCTGGATGCCTGTTCCATTTGGGGCCCTTCCTCCTTGAAAGAGATTCAAGAGATTCAAAAAATCTTTGTCTGAAAAGAGCTAGAGATTTGGGGTCCAAAGATGGGCATCACAGACTCAGCTTATTTTTCTCACATATGAAAGAAGATTATAAAAAGAAATTTCCATACCATAAGACCGTCATGAAGATTAAATGGGAATATAAATGTGAAAATATCTGTGTAAACAGTAAAACTCTCTACAAATATGAGGTACTGTTAATAGTATTCAGGAGCTGACATTTGATTTACCAATTCTCTCAAGGGTTAAAAACAAAAAATGGCCCTACACACACACACACACACACACACACACATACACATACCACATGAGTACAAAATTTCTCAAAGCAGAACATGCTAAACCAGAGATACTTTGTTCTGGAAGGGATCTGAGGTTATTTTTTTGAGTTTTCCTCATTTTAACATTGAATACCAAAGAGGCACCTTGGAATCACACAATCATTTCTTCAAATCCTCATCAAAAAGAAACACTACTATTGCTCTTCTCCTGATTGATGTTTATATTGTAGAATTAGAAGGCACTCCTTTTTTATGAACAACAAAAGCACAGAATCCAAGGCACTGCTCATCAGCACCCACACTAACAGATCCCTATAGCTTTAGGAGTGAACTCAACCTGTATTAGAGATGAAAGGCACATTCCACTTTTAGATTCATCTCCCCTATTTCACAGATAAGGAAACAGAGACCCATTCACTGAGGAAGAATGACTTGATGTAACACCCATCTCTCAGGCTAGTGTTCTTTCTGAAATGTCATAAACACGAAGGACTTATCCTGGGGTTCCTATCTCACCTGTGCATGCTCCTTACCATGCACAAACAACACATACATGAACACATATTCATATATCCAACATAAAGACTGTGAGGTGATACATGATAATCCTGGCTCCCTTCCTCCTTCACACGTCTCCAAGGACAAAATACATTTGTTCATTCGTTCCTGCCTTTGTTATTTCTTCTACTGATGCCTTCATTTAACAATCGAGTGATCCCCAAGTATTTGGTGAACATCTATGTGCAAAGGCAAAGCAGGAAATAAGAAAAGCAAAGGCAGTGTGGAAGGGGACACATATATGTGGAAAGCAAACCATCAACAGAAGTATAGAGGTCCAATGCAAAATGCAAGTTAGAACAAGACATCCCGTTTCAATAATCCAAAGAATGATATCAATGAGCAGAAAGTGAATTTACAGCAGCTCAAAAAAGAAAAAGTTAGTGAGAAATAAACATCCATTAAAAGCAAACAAATAAACAAGCAAAACCAGTTAATTAAGGGCTTAGGAAAACGCAAGTTCCCAGATTTCAGGCTCTGGTCTGTCTTATGCACTAGTGAAGCATCAGTGAGTAGAAAAGGAGCTGCACACAGTGGGTGCTCAACATGTATTTGTGAACCAAATGGTATAAGTGTAAGATGTCCACCCCTAGAACCTAATAGGATAGGAAATTTAATCCACTGTAAGTTGATCTAAGATGCCATACTTGTTCAATGTTTGACCCAGAGCACTGTGTCTTTTCATCATGGCTGGTTTTGAGGAAATGACAGAATGTGAGGCATGATTCTAATGTGATTTCATTCTTCAGGAATGAAAATACACCAATTTTTCAATGTGTCAATACTCTTAAAAAAAAAAAAAGATTTCTTTACTTTTTTGAGAAAGAGAGAGAGATCAAGTGAGTACAGGGAAGAGGCAGAGGGCGAAAAGAGTCTTCAGCAGACTCCATGCTGAGCCTGGAGCCCTGAATGGGGCTTCATGCAGGGCTGGATCCTAGAACCCTGAGATCGTGACCAGAGCCAAAACCAAGAGTCAGTCACTTAACTGACTGAGTCATCCAGGTGCCCCTTGATGTTTCAATATTCTTTTTTTTTTTTTTTAAGATTTTTTTTATTCTAGGGGGGAGAGACAGAAGGAGAGAGAGAATCCCCAAACAGACTCACTGCTGAGCATGGAGCCTGACTCAGTGCTGATCCCAGGACCCCAAGATTATGACCTGAGACAAAACCAAGAGTAGATCACTTAACAGACTGAGCCATCCAGGTGCCCCTCAATCTTGCAATATTCTTAAATAACTTTAATGTTCTGGGAAAAAAATGAACCATTAAAAAATACAGAGGAATATATTTAAGGAGGTGCACATTTTTCCCTTTTACCTCAGGTTCCATCCAATATGGTTTGGCATGGTACTGGCCTTTCTTCAAAATTTTGATATTTTTTCATTATGAGTTTTTTGCATTCATTTTGATTTTTTAAAATATTACTTTAAAATAATATTTATCCTGATTATAAGTTCACATTCCACACTGCCTTAAATTTTGTGCCAGAAGCTAGTGCCTTGCTTGCCTTACGCTAATCCCATCGGAAGAGCATCGCCATGCATGATGTGCCTGGGCTTTTGTACCTCAGGGTCATACAAACCTGCTGAAGATGAACCTGATGACTGAAAGGAGATGGAGAGATTACTAGATGGGTCCTAAGAAGTCAGGGAAAACTCAGACTTTTAAGCATCAAATTGAATTTCAAATGCATGACAGTGAATTTAGTACTGCGAGTTATTCTAAAGCAGGGTCACTTTGTTTTTATCATATATCTGTTTTAAATGCCATTTTGTTTTGTTTTGTTTTGTTTTCTCAAAACAAGGCATACAACTACCTTCTTGCTCATGTGACTATCTGTTATCTTCATATCTTTTTCTATTCATTAATATAAGAGAGACAGAGTAGGAGATAGGAGAGACTGGTATGAGATAGACACTTACCAGTGGATGAAGACGGGGAATAAATGGGAAGTGCAATCTGTGACTAGCCTCAGAAATCAGAAATTCTGGGGGCGGCTGGCTGGTTCAGTCAGATCAAGAGTGTCCAACTCTTGATTTTAGCTCAAGTCACAGTCTCATGTGACATTGAGCCCCTTGTCAGGCTTCGAGCTCAGGATGGAATCTTCTTGTTCCTCTCCCTCTGCTCCTCTCCCCACTCATTCTTTCTCTCATTTTTTCTCTCTTTCTCTCTCAAATAAACAAATAAATAAATAAAATCTTAAAAAAAATCAAAAACTCTGAAAAAAGGCTTGAGACTAGGAGATCTGGGGCTAGGAGGAGGAAGTGTTTGGAACTCAAAATTCAGAACTAGTTTTAAATCTTCCCATAATAGAGTTAAGTGGAATTTGTTATGGGCAGAAATAATTCATTCCTTTGAAAAGTCTCAATCAACTATAACTGTGCAAGATGATTTTTTTTTAAAAGATTTTATTTATTTATTTGACAGACAGAGATCACAAGAAGGCAGAGAGGCAGGCAGAGAGAGAGGAGGAAGCAGGCTGTCTGCTGAGCAGAGAGCCCGATGCGGGGCTCGATCCCAGGACCCTGGGATCATGACCTGAGCTGAAGGCAGAGGCTTTAACCCACTGAGCCACCCAGGTGCCCCTGCAAGATGATTTTATTGTGTTTTTAAATCCAGTTATAAAAGTATTACATGCACATGGTTTATAAAGTTAGAAAACATTACAATAGGGATGAAAAATCACCCATAATCTTTCCACCCAAAGATAACCATTGTTTACAGTTCATTACTTTCCTTCCAGTCTTATTATTAAATATATTTAATATCACACTTCATTTGCGGTTCCATATGCTTTTCTATTTAATAGTACATCCTCACCATTTTCCTCATATCTTTAAAATTATTAATGTGTATCATTTCTAATAACTGCATAATACTCCAGTGTATGGATGTAACCTGTCCCTGTTATGGAACATGAAGTTTGTTTTCAATTCCTGCTGTTACAAAGCTCTATAACAAATATCTTTGTGCATAATTCATTGGTTTAATTTCTGTCCATTGGATTTGGCCAGATTTCTAAGAGTGGAAATAAAATTTTTTGTTTTTGAAGAAGATATTAATTTTTAGGCCTGTTTCAATTTCTTTTACGTATGGCTTAAATACCATTTCACATTTTATTATATACTCTCTCTACTGGTCTCTCTGCCTACTTAGTGTCTATGAGAAATACCAAGGTTATAATACTTGGGAAAATGCATCAATGAAAATGCTAATAGGAGATATTTCAATCAGAAGTTTTTCTGGTGAAATCAAATGCTATATATTTTTTCTTTTGAATATGGATTCTTTGGGTTATTAAGAGTTGGCTTATTTTTTCTAATACTTTATCTACTTTTTTACAATATGCCCATGAAAACAAATAAGAGATTAGTGCAAATGCAGCCTGCTTTTTATTTCAACTCTTCAGATATTCCTAAGTCCAAAACAGGTTTGGTGCTCTTGATAGACTGTATTTAAAGAAATTACCACATTTCTTTTTCTTCTCAATTTTAGCTAGTCTTATATTTTTCAAAAAAATGATCATGTAGACAAATTTCTAAGTATGTTCTCAAGCTGCTGGGTCTTACTTTCATGGGTGGCCATCCAGGGCTCCCTGAGCAGCTTCTTGTTGGTCTCACACACCCCAGAGCTCAAATTCCCGAGTCCATGCAGCCAGCACCCACATTTGCACAGCTCACTTTTACTCTCTGAATAGGCAGGATGTGTTAGGTGCCTAATGACAAACTGAACTGACCCAATGAAGGAAAGACAAAAGTTCCTCCGTCTTTGGGGTTGGAGGAGTGGGGAAGAGGCAGAGCAGCAACCAGTGTCAAAGTGAACTCCTCTCATCACTTTCCTGAGTATCTTCCTTAGAAACTTCTCTTCCTGCTTCCCTCTCCCCCACTCCAAAGCTTAGGGACCTCTTTCTGACTCAACTGCTCAAGTTCCCCTCATCAGCGACCTAAGGTCTGCAACTCTGCCTCACACTCTAACAGCTTCCTTGGAGATTGAATGCAGTGCTTCCTCTTTCACCTCCTCAGAGCTCCATTCTGCCAAGACTAGCCTGCCCAGCTCAGTGTTCACAAAGTCATACTAGTGTTGGGGTACACTACACATACCTGCTACTCCAGCCTTTAAAAAAATCATTTTCAAAATTAAACTCCTTCAGGGAAGCAACATGTGGTATTAGAAAAAGCTCCAGATCAGAGCACTGAAACCCAGTTCCTCATCCTGTATTTGCCAAAGACTTCTGAGTGCTTCCTATAGACTGGGACATTTCCTTAACAAACAAAAGCATGCCAGCATAAGAAACATCAGTCCTTGTCCTCAAAAAACTCCAAAGGGGAGTATGAAAATTTGATCAAGTAAACCAAGTGGAGTCTCAAATCTATCATCTGTAGAAGGGTAACTAATAATATTTTCACATTTGTTTCATATGTTCACACAAAGTGGTGTTAACCTCCTGCCCATCTCTCCTCTGAAGGTGTTTTACCTCTCAGCTGCTGGAAGAAGATTGCTATAAAGCACAACACTGATTGTGCCACTTTCTTGGTTAAGACCTTCAACCATGTTTTGTCTACATTATAGTAATACTGTTACTTATTAGCCTGCTGTGCAAAACCCTTCATGATCTGACACCTGCCTGCCCATCCTGCTTCAGCTCTCTCCATCCCCACATGACTCTGCATACAACCAGGTCAACTATTCTATGTCTCCTCTCTCTGAAACCTTTTCTGATCCCAAAGACCATTCCTTTGGTTTCCTTCAATATCCTGTGCTTATGTCTTTCTGTACTTTTCCCTCCTTTAGTCTCCTCCACTTGACTGTGAACCTTCAAGGCTGGAAACTGTGCCTAACACAGTGCCTAGCTCATATTAGGTGTTTAATAAATCCTTGTTGAATGAAAGGAGAAGGGAAAAGCCCCCAATGACTCTTAGGCTTTATGAAGCGATTATATTTCAATAGCTTGATTTTCCCAATGCCGCTTAAACAATCACACAGCACAACTATTGTCGGGTTATGCCCAGCCCCCATGTTGGAAGCAAGTAAATATCTCCAGGTTCTTGCTGCTAAGGGAATAATCCTATAATTGCTCACACTTCTCCTCAAAGAAACATTTGTTCTACCATTAGAGACTTCCTGTGTTACTATAGCTCATATTATCCTTAGTAAATATGGATAATTCTATGAGATAGAGTCTTGAATGACCTATCCAAGAATGACCCAGAACCTAAACACATTTCCCATCCTGGCACCAGCATACAGGGTAGACAGCCAACACAGCAAATTGGCCAAGACAAAAGGTAACTCAAGACAAAGAAGTAGGGAGGATTTACTAGGAATTGGGTTGAAATATAGGGGTCTTCAGAGAGTCTCAAAGTTGTGTCTAGTTATAGTTCCTTTTTCACAGCCAACTCTGGAAATACCATCTTCATCCCAGTTCCCATAGTCCTTTCATTTCTATGCTGGGCCCAATACCTGGCCAGCTGATTCTCCTGGGACACCTTGACCCATATCTCTGCTTTATTGGCTAATACCCAAGAAAAGGGCTTGATCAGAAAACCAATTTATGAAGCCACTTCTGGTTCTAGCGTTACTCTGGTTGATTCCACCAGGCTGTAAATTTTTCTCTGGGACACAGGAGTGGATTCCTGTGTGAATAAACTCATAGCTGCCCTCTATGAGGTCTCTCACAAAAGCCATAGCCAAGAATCCTTCGCCTTCATAACCTGCCAATCATGAACCATGCCAGCCTCTTAACATGAGCATCTGCTTCATCTGTAAGAAGAAATAGAAATAGCAATTTAAAATAGGTTCCTCTTTAAATCTTCTCTTAGGAGATTTCTAATTTTAGAAGTTCTATTTTTCCTTCCACTTATATACTCTATTCCTCTCTTTGTCCCTCTCTTTCCCTCACATACATACGTACACACACACACACAAACCACACACAGAGGAGTACCTTGATTGTTCCCCACTGTTTTATCTTTGTTCATGCTGGTCTAACTGCGAGGATTGACTTAGACCCAATTTGTCCTTCTAAGTCCACTTAAGACGGTTTTCTTCCATGCTCTTTCAGCACGCTCCTCCCTCAATATTCATTCTTAGCACTCACTGCACCATTTTCAAATGGTGTATTATGTGTCTTTCTCCAGCCTAGGCCCCAAGCATCTCAGAGCACACGCCATTCTGTATTTGGCTCTCACTCTCTCAGCATCTGGCTCATAATAGACACTCAGTAAATAGTGGCTGAGCCCAAGAATTCCATGGAGCTTTTTCTGAACATGGCAGCCGATGTCATTTCCTCCCTTCTTTTGGCTCCCATTGTATACACTACTCAGAGTGTGCAGTTAGTGTCTAAATTGTTCTTGAGTTGGTTCATGCTCTGTCAGTGCTGTTCTTTCAGTTAGATTCTCAACTCTGGAAATCATGTCACACATTCCTTCTGTCATCCCATAGTGCCCTGAAGTGCTTGATGGAGAGCAGCACAGAAAGTAGTTGAGGTGTTTGCTTTCTTAGAAAGGAAGGTCCAGTCACATACTGGTCATGAACCACAGCAGAACAGAGGGGCTTAAAGAATTATGTGGCCCCTGATTTTTCCAGGAGTGGTACTTTCCTGGTCAACTATGATGGGTTTCAGTTTTCACAATAAGCTTCCATTTTCTGAGGACCTTCTGTGAGCCAGGCGTTTTATGGAACACGTTATATGCATTATGCTACTGGATTTTCATGAAAACATGGTAGGACAGATATCTTTGTCCCCATTTTACACATGAGGAAATTGAAATTTGGTAGGGTTTGGTGACTTGTGCAAGGTCATCCAGTTAGGTAGAGAAGATCTAAGAGCCAACCCAGTTCTATGAGACCTTATAGCCCATACCCATTCCATGCAATGCAGACTTTAGCCTGGCTGAGCACTCTCTGATTTGTCTTTTCTATGGTTCCTCAGTCATGGCAAAGATCCTACTGTATGTGTCTCTTCTCTGGTCCAGAGAACTTGAAGGAGGCCATGTTGGTGTTGGTTTTCCAGGGTGACCGAATTTCTCTTGGTGTGCCTGGATGTCCAGTTTATCTTGGGGCCATGGAAGGCTTAGAAACTACTAAAACAATCTGGTTTACCCAGAGTCCAAGAGGTTGGGAGTGACCTAAGGCCAGCATGGAGGCCCCCAAGGGTCAGTGCTAATTGGAGCAGATGCCCCAGGGGTACATAGCCCAGACTGTTCCCAAGGAGTTCAGCTGGAACCAGATTGCCTCAGGAATGTGAGTGAGGCAAACAACTGCTTGATTGTTTGAGTCCCTACACTTGGTACGGGGTGCTGCTTCCCAGCTAAATGTAGGCCAACAGGATTTCTGAAAACTGTTTGCAAAGCTGAACGCAACACTTCCTTCATTTGCATTTAAAAAATAAACTCCAGCCTTGAAATGGGCATTAGCCAAGCCCTTCCTGAAAATTGAGAAAGAGTGCAATGGTATAGTTCTCTGCTCCCCAAATGCTTCTCTCCCCAATTCGCTTGTAAGCAGAAGTTGTTTTGCTTTATAAGCCTCTCTTTCCATTCTTTTTAATGGAAAGCTCAAGACCTTGAACAATGAATTGCAGCTTTTCTTCTTCTAAGGTGAAATTGTCTTCACTGAGGGACTGATAGGTAGTACTAGAACTTCTCTACAGCATGACTCTTTTTAGACTCTTCATATTAGATGGTCTGCATGTTAAGCACATGTTCATAATCATCCCCAATCCATAATGCTCATATTCATAAACCAAGCCTAGAACGGCACCTTGTCATCCCTATTGGTATCATAGTGGAGAGGCTCAGTATCAATCAGAAATGGCCGACACTTCCTTTTGGCTAGCCCATCTGTTACTGCCCTCTCGTCCCCAAGTCACAGATACATGTGGTCAAGTGAGAGTATGGTGCAACATTTACTGGCTTTGAAGAAAACGGTTGCTCTATTACTTATCTTCTGTAGCCTTTGCATTAGATATTATCTAAAAACTAATCTGAGAATAGTAAAATACAAACTTGACAAATTTGATCCCATCATCATATTCTCACTTTTCTAAAATCAAACTCATTGTAAAAGTACCAGGACATGGTATTTCTGAATCTCATTAATTTGATCACAGGGATAAATGTATCTGTGTGCAGTGAGTTAATGGTTCCTAGAATTATGGAATTATGAATATGAATTCATAATTATGAATTATGAATATGAATTATGAATTATGGTTCCTAGATGAGTTTTGAAGACGAACTCTATCTTTATATTTCTCTTCCTGGATTTTATCCATGTGGCCACTTCCTTAGGCATCAAAGATGACACCAGTGAGTTAATTGTTCTCTGTGGGCAGATGTGGCTGAAATGGACAATACTAATCAACACGTGACCAATGCACTTATAAATTAAGCCATAGGGACAGTTTTCAGAAACCTGTTGTTTTTCCCCTCCAAATTAAAAACATGTTCCCTCCTACTAACACTGACATTTATCATCCCATAAGAGGGAGTTTTTTAAGAAAGCATTAGGTGAGATATCTCGTAGATATTCTTGCCTCAATAAGTAAGCAATGATGATATCTCATTGATTTCAATACAGTTTTGTGTTGTGCTTGTGTGTTTGTTTGGTGGTATTATTTATAAAAACTATGACTGTGTTGGAATAACTGCTGGGTGGAGAGGAAGACGTATCTGGGAAAGTTGGAATTGTTTTCTGTGTCTTTAATCAAATTACTTACAAATGATATGCCATGTTGTGTAATGTTTGAAATGTTGCTGTCAGAAACATACACACACACACAGACACACACAGACACACACACACACACACACACACACACACACACACAAAGACACATACATGCTTTGTGGTTGAATTCACTCAGGCTTCATTTTAAATCATGTAGGTCTCCGAGCCATTTCCACCAAAATGTGGTAAAATGCAGAAGTTGGCAATTCAATTTTATTCAGCCTTTCAAGAAGGAAGGCCCAGATAAGCTTTGCTTGTTCATGTCAGTGATAATATTCATCAGTGAGGCCTAAATCTAATTCTGTAGGCTTGCTACTGCTTTGTTGTACTGTCATTTCTGAACCTCAATCTCTTCTCTCTCTCTCTCTCTCTCTCTCTCTTTTTTAATCACAGCAAAAAGTTTCTTAAGGGCTTAACTTACAGCCAAGTGCCAGCTCCCCCATTTAATTTGTCCTGCTTCCCCACAGCACTTGTACTTTATGTTCAGGCAGAGGTGAGGTCAGTTCTCAGGGCCCGGCTCTCTGGACACCCTCAATGATGACCTCATTAGAGTCACAGATGTTTGCTGCACTTCGGGAGATCTGGAAAAAACAGAGCAGTAAACTAGGCCAGCTTGCAGTAAGGCTGTTACCCACAATTCAAGATAAAATGCTGGATAGTTCCCACTAGGTTCTGGTCGGCTAGGAAACAGCAACTTATTAATCTTGTGTCAGAGAGCCAGCTGCAGCCGTGGCAGCCACCATATTTTACCACCAACTCCATGTCTGGACAGCCATTGTCTTTTTTTATGAAAAAACTCTACAAATCAGCTGCGTTCTCTGTCTCTCCCTCTCCCTCTCCGTTCCCCCTTTAACTTAGCAAAGCCCCTGCTTGTCCTCCTTGGAGAAATTGCACTCCAGCCCTGAGAGAGTTCGGGTGCGTCGTCAATCCTGTGGTTGGTTTACTAATTCAGAGAGACTGCTTACTTTCCAACTTTAATGATATTCCCTCAGCATATCACTTTGGTTGCCTGGCGACCGGATTTGAGCTAGGCCTCTCATTTGATTCCCACACATCAGACCCTGAAAAGCACTTTTTTTTTCCCCGTCCCTCAGCTTTTGATTCTTTCTCCTCTGAAACCCTTCCCCCTGCGGTGTCAGTATGGGTGGGCAGAGCGGTGGTAGAAGGAGGGCAAGGGTGAAGGGCGGCCTATAGCGCACTGGTCACACATCAAGGCCTCCAAACAAAGCCTCCAGGAACCCTTCCTGACAAACACAAATTCCCCTCAGAAAAAGCAAATTTGGCTTTCCCTTCATAGTGTGGGTGTCATTTTAAGACTTTCCTTAGATACTTTATTAAATCTGATGCTTTTCATTGTTTTTCATGCTGTCTCTCACAAAAGACTTCCTATTATCAACAAGTTGCTATAGGAGTAAGCAAACAAATTGTGAAGAACGGAAATAATCTAATAAACACCGGCCTTTTACCCATGTCCTCACGGGTTTTAATATTATAATGTGTATGGTAGTGTAAGAATTGTCTATCTTAATTTTACTGTAGCGCACTGCTCTTCCCATGGTAGAGAAATGTTTTATGCTAAAATCTGCTTGCTGAAATCCAAAGTGTTGCTGCAAAAGAAAATGGGAAATTTGTCCCTTTTAGTCTTTTTCAAGGAAAACAGAGATGCTTACATCTATTGTTTGAAAGGGCTCAAGTGAGAAAAATTGCAATGATCACATGTATGGTTGTTTTATGATTGAGGTGACTAAAAAAAGGAAGAAAGTAAAAGAAAAATTCATAAGATGTGCTCTTTGAGTTTTGTCCTGTTATTATTTCAATTGTTTAAGTGAAATTTCATGTGCTGTGATCTTATCCTCAGAAGAGCACAATAACAAAAACTAGTTGGAGCGCTTAATGAGTTACTTGGTTTTGCTGGCTAAGAGTTAGTGTCTAATCATATCAACACCTACAGATTTTGAGTATATATGTATATGGTTTATATACATCTATAAATACGTGTCTATACCCAGAGACATATATTTGTAGATCACTCCTGAAATATTAAAATTCCATATACATGTCTTTTTTGATGATCAGTCTATTGTAAAATGCTGTTCAAATATTCTTGTTAGAGTATATTTTCTCACAGATCCCTGAAGGATTTGCTCATGTAACTCTTATTCTCGTGTGCAAATCCCCTGGGTATTGATGGGAGAATGGACTTCTAATACCACACTAGAGCTGAAAATAGGATTCTTAACCTTTACTCTCTTGTTGTTGAACTTACACAAGGCAAACACCCTTTTCTCAACAGTGATGAAAAATGTGTACAAAGTTATATTTTTCTAGTGACACTTTTTGGATTCTGCCCCATACAGTCACCCCCACACCTCTTTCCATTTCCTACACTTACAGGATCTGCTACCTGCTACGTCATTACTTACTACATTATTATGTGGTTGAGGGAGATGGTTTCATACTCTATATTCCTACACGTGAAAAAAGAATGCTTTCAGATTAGTGTTTAAGCTTCATTTCTCTTCTGTTCAAAGTTGTGATTAATACATTATTTGCATTTAAGCTGTGCAGATGGGCAAAGCAGATAGCTATTTATAAATTCTATTGATTCAGTTATTCTAATATTTGGGAGTATTATATTTCATGTATGCCCAGAACACTCTGATTTTTGTTTCTTCAGTATCTACTCAGATATAGATATTGAATGAATACTATATAAAATATTTCAATGGTAAGAGCTAATAAAACAAGACAAACAGGCTGCCTTCAATTTTATTTTTTCCTTCTGTATTGGATGATTGCTAGATTGGACCAAGAAGATAAAATTCAGTATAAAAATATACTCAATATAAAAATTCAGTATAACCACCCTAATGCCATGCTGTCATATTTAGGCTGTGTTTAAGGAGGAAGAGGGTCAAGTGGAAAAGAAAATCTAATTGGTCGCTAGGGGTGGAGGAGTATTTGGATACTCAAGGCAGAGTAAATGGAATGACTTGATGAACTTAAATAACTGCGAAGAATATCTCAAATATCCTTACCAAAAAAAACAAAAAGAAAGTTGAAAACCCTAATAAAGAGTTGACCTGAGTTTCTGCGACCTTTCATTAATAAAATATTAAAAATATTAGAAAATTAAAGTCATGGTGTTTCCTTAATTTATTGCAAAATACAATTGTTTTTCTTTTTGCTCTTCCTTCTACTTCCTCACTTTAATTGAATCTGAACTAAAAATTGTAAAAAACAGGAACACCTTTAGAAAGGATTTCCTTAAAATATTTTTAATCTTGCAAATATCAAGTTTCTAAAAATCCTGTGATGGAAACCTGATCATTTTTAGTTCCTTTTCAGAGAGTAGACCACTGCCAGGCATTTATTTTTGGATCCTTGCCTAAATCGTTTGTCTGCAATTCCCACCCCTACTAGCAACTCACCTAGGTTGCAGAATTATCCTCTGATTCTAGAGACTCTTGTACGTACAAAAGGAACAGAGAACATGAATAGAGAATGGATGTTGTTTCACTCTTTTTCTCGATAAAATACAAAACCAAATCAAGTCTGAGTTTGGAAAAATAAAGGCTTATGGGTCTTGCTAATAAATGGATAGCCTTCAGAAACAGAATTATTTTGCTACTAGTTACTCTCACGGTGACAAGGTGTGCATTTAAGTAAGATGAAAGAACAGGGAGAAATAAAATATCTTGGGTTCATGATTGCTGGCCCAAATGAGTGCTTCATTTGGCAAGAACTAATTCATGACTTATGTAATTATTACTATTATCATCAATATATCTGTATACCATAGTTGTATTAAAAAGAGTAAACATGCCTCACTCACAAGTGGCACCTGCCTCTTATTTGTACACTACTCTTATAAACAATACCTATGAGTGATGAGTTGTGTAATGAAGAGAAGAGCAGGGAAATGGAGAAACCTGGAGATGTGTCCTTAACCTTGTCATAGCAACCTGAGCTTCAGTTTCCTCAGCTGGAAAGCCAGGGAACTAGCATAGAAAAATCTCAGATGTCCTTACTATTTGCCTTTTGCTATATGGTTCTGCGGTCTCTGTGAGGAAAGGCTTTCATAATGATAGTTCCTATTTCTATGTCACAAAGAGGAAAAGAAGATTCACCAGCTTGTGTGTATATTTAAGAACCGTGTGACTATCTCAGCCTTTCAAACGATGCCACTCAAATGGGTCTATATGGTGAATATCTGCATGATCATAGTTTTTAAAACAAAAGTTCATGAGGGGAGAAAAGGAAATAGAAAAAGAGAAACCACCATCCAATGTAGAGTCCCAGAAGAAACCGGAAACCCCTCAATTTATTTCTCTTTGTGCATCTAAAGCTTTGAAAAGTCCAAACAGACTTCTTTTTGAACATTTCTAGCAGATCTCACTGTTCCTGTTGTTGCATGCACTGAGTTTAAATTCTCAGCACAGATGAACACAGCCCAGCGGAAGTTCTAATCCTCAAAAAGTAGACAAATAACAGGGAAACTCCAACGGCCCCTTAATACAGCTGAGCTCTCAGGCCTCCCCGGGATGCGGGATTCTGAGTGGTGCCAGAGTTGGGGTTGCTATTTTGTTTGTCCCCATGAGCCCCACCTCAGCGTGCCGATGCACTGATGTAAGAATTCTAAATGAGCTTGCTCAGAAGGGCCCAGATTAGCCGGGTTGCTAGGATCTCGCCATTCCAACCCCCTTTTCCACTTCAGTGGACTGAGCTTTTGACACTATGAAAAGCACCATTTAAAATTAATTAAAGCTTCTTATTTGGTACCAAATCTCATCACTGCTGACTACATTTAATATGTTTTATGTGTGGCTTAAGTCCCTGTAGCATCATGTGTTGTATGATCCTGCAATGAAGCAGCTGCAAGTTAGAAAACACAGAAGCAACCCAAATTTAGCTCTTTGGTATTTTATCTGGTGTGTTCAACTGCAAAGCTAGTCTTCCAGTCTCCTGAGTCATGCAAATTTCATTGAACGAGAGAGTGGTGTGCTGCCTGGTTTTGAAGGCAGAAGACCTGAGTTTGAGTTCTGCTCAGCCACCAATTTGTTGTTACAATGATGGGCAAGACATAGTTTCTTTTTAAAACTTCAGTTTCCTCATCCGTAAAAGAAAGGGGCTGACCTGCAATCTCAGATCTGGCACTCGACGTGAATGTTTTTGGATTCTGAGTGTAGAAGGAAAGGCTGTGTTCGCAAGTTTTGGAGTCAAATTGACCTGGGTTTAAATCTCAGTTTAACAACTTTTCGTGTAGCCTTGAGCAACTAACCTAATCTCTCAAACCCCCAGTTTCATCATCTGTAAAATGGGGTCAACAATTATACCTCCCTTCAAGATACTTTGTCACCATTATGGGTCATAAATTATTTTCTAGTTTATTAGCTTCAAATGACTTATGAATAATTTTCTCCAAAAGTCAGAGACAAACTTGTCCATCTCATTATTATTTTTTTCAAAAAATAACCAGTGTCAATTAGATTAAATAATAACAGTAATAATAATGTTTCTTTAAAGTGCAGGAAAGTCTTGTGGACAGACAAAAGGTTAGTAAAATCTTAAAAAAATAAAAACTATGACAAAAATAATACATGTAATTTGCTTGACTAAACCCAGTCTGAGTTTTATCTGCTTCTAAGAGTCTTGACTTTTTTTTTTTATGGTGTCATTTTTAATACAGTTTGTTCCCATTGCCAAATTATAGTATGTTTTTGTTTGGGCTATGGCAACCCCCCTAAATCTTTTGTGCACTTTGATTTAATAGGAGGGAAAAAATAAAATCTGAGAAGAATAGAATAATGATTATTGTGAATTGCATACCAGAAGATTTGTATATGTAGGAGACAAAGGTGTTTTTTTTTTAATCGATTGGTGATTCACATAAGAAATACATGTTTGTATAGAACCAACCTCAATGTATAAGTAATCCAGTACCTGAATGTTTCTTAAAGACCTAGCAAAACATGCCACATTTGTTATTCATGAAAAAAAAAAAAAAACAACTTGACATTTTAACAAATAGGGTGTTTCTTAAGACACCATTGTATTTTTATATTTTTTAATTTTTTTACTGTTTACACTCTGAAATACAGTTTTAGAATCATCACAATAAAAACTCCACAGTGGGAGAAAAATAGATTGCCATACACAGTAAGTGGAGAGTAGCCTTCCATTTAGTTGATGTAGCAGCTGAAAACACACGGTAATCACTCTTTTATTAATGCTTTAAGCAAAGTTGGGAATCATCCCATGTTTTAAACAACTGGCTAATTCAAACTCGAAAATTCTTGGGTTACGATATTTTGTTGAACTGTCCTGAATGAAAATGCTCTGCAGAGTTTTTCACCTCACTGCGGCTTTCATTTTTAGCTATTGATTGGAAAGTTGATCAGATTTATGTTAACTTCTTAATTCTAAAAATTTGGGCAAGTGACTACCTCTGCCTCTCAGTTTTCTCATCTGTAGGGAAACATAATAACGTAATAAAATAATAATGATGATAACGACCTCATGAGGTAGTTGTGGTGTGGGAATTCAGGTAGCATATTTGCACTATCTGCTACGTATGCAGTGCTGACCAGATATTCAGGCCTTTAGTAAATGGTGTCTCTCATCCTTGTTATTATGGCAGGGTATCCACATGGATTTAGGCATTATTGGGCATTACCAAAGGTTGATCACATCTGGACCATCCCCACCAACATGATGTATAGTTTGGTATACTAGGAAGTCATAACAAAGCTCTGAGAAACAGATTATTACGATGATTATTTCAAAAAGCGCTAGAATGCATTTCTCAGTGTAGGAGTCCTACCAACACAAGGTATTTTCTTGGAGAAGCAAATAAAACTTTCCATGCATAGAACCAGCCTTAACATTTAATAGCCAGCATACAGCTACTTTCAAAAGAAAGCCCTACTGTTCTGGATCTTTTGTTTCCTGGGTATGACTGAGAATCCCTGTGTATGACTGAGATCAACAGCCAGATATCCAGCAACTGGCAGATCAATTACGATTTCTTTCTAATGTTGCTCTTTGCAACTTAGCAAAATACTAGTATTTTTGTGTGGTCCTCTACTTAGGTAAAAATATAGATTAGTTAATAAAAGAATCAAATAGAAGTGAGGAGCAAAAAGACATACAGTACTAGGTACACTTAAAAAAAGGAAATAAATATGTAACTGTTTATTCCCCCAGGCAGATGATAACAGAATACTCACTCAATTTAAATTTTGTGTATGTTTCTTTGTTTTTTTTCCCCCAACTTTTATCATAAAAATATTTTGCGAAGTTCAACTTGACTATTAAATGTTTTCGCTAGCGAAAAGATACATTGTGTTGCTTAATGTACTGCTCTAACAATATGAACTATTTGGTAGTGGTGGAAGACAACTGTGAACATGAAATTTGAAAAAAAAAACTGAAGTATGTCTCCAAACAGAATATTTTCTTGCTAAATATTCCTTTCATTTCAAAATTATTACAAATGAATGGTCTTCTAAACATATATATGTATATATATGTATATGTATATATGTATATGTATATATGTGCAGAGCTCTTGACATATTCAACATTTGCATAATTTTTGCAAGAATGCAAAAATAACATTAATTCTAATTGCTTTTTTCCCCCCATTTGGTGGTTAAAAAGTTGTTTTAAACCAGAAAGGAATAATCAGATTACTGAAATTCTGTTACCAAGCATACTGTAAGCAAACTTTCCTGTTTTCACTCTGAGAATCTCTAATAACATAAAAAAGATAATTAATGATTACAGACCAGTCTTTGGACCTGCAACTTTAGAAGAAAGCTGATTTTATTTCTCATAAGTGTGGTAAGAATGAAGTAAACTCAATAATACCTTCTCAAAGTTAATAAAAAAAGATCTTTCAAATAATTTCAATCCAGAGTCAAGATGTCACTAACAAAGGGATCCAAGACAAATAACTTATACTGAATTAGATATAAATGAATAGAGTTTTTATAAGTCAAAATGCAACAAAGCAGTCCATTTGCACATCAACTTTCCAAGTTAATGTTGCTAGTAAAGGCTACCTGAATCAAAGTGGCAAAACTAGCCTATCAGAATTATACATATTAAAACACTAATATTAAAATTAAGAATTATCTGTTATAAGTAGAGTCAAATATTTGCCCGTAGAAAGTCCAAAATTAAACAAGAGGTTAGTTGATATATAATTGGTCAATTTATTATTTCTCAGGTGATGTTTCTGTGTTTGCCACTCATATAACCGATATGTCCCCCTTTTGTTAACCTTCACTTTGAACACAGATTTACCTCAAATAAATCTTTAAAGAGAAAAACAGTGAAAAACCACATTCTCCTTCCCTGTCAGAATAGAATCAACAACAACAAAAAAATCCCATGGTGCAGGTTTAAAAAAAAAAAAATTCTCCCTACTCTTCCCTTCTACCCCAAAGTATAGAAACTTCTGCTTCCCTTGTTTTCCTAAACAGCTCTTTGAAAAACATCAGTCCGCCCTGTAGGCTTTAGGAAGTTTGCTGATCCTATCAGTTTAGGAACAACTACATTCACAGGAAGGACTAGCACGCAGGATCATTGTCTCCTTTCTGAAAGCTGAATGAAGACATTAGATTCACTTCTTGTCATTGGTGTATGACTGAACTTAAATAACTGGATACTGGAAACTAGTAGGTCTGTTCATATTTCATTCTCAAATTGCTAAAAATAATTTTTACCATGTGCCAGTCTCCTCTTTAAATGCTTGTTCAAATATTAGAGTACCTATGATTAAGGTAAAGTTTTCTGGTCACTGGGAGAAGACCAATCCTTAATTCTGCATTCAATATCCAAATTTTGAACATTCTCAGCACAAAGGATGAGATTGCAATGGCTAAGTTTGACAGTTAAAGAATACCAGTGATTTTACATTTAGAGGTTGTTGAAATGCTTCAGATTTGAAAAGAGATTTGTTTTCTGTGAAAATGGTGAAAACTTCATTAGTGATCAAGAAAAAGATACTCCCAGGCTTTGTCATTTGGAAAGAGGAAGGAAAGAGAAATATTGGAATGACTATATCAGATCTTAAGCTTTGGGAGCTTTTCACCTGCGCCAGGTGAAGTGGAGAGAAGGAAATTCCCTTATTTGGCCAAAAGAATGAATACTTGGTTCTGCTAGCTAATTAGGCAATTAGTATAAATAGCTGGTAAGGCCCAAACAGCTCCGGGGGAAAAATCCTTAGAGCCAAGATAAGCAAGGTATGTTTTTCTGACTTCATAAGGTACTAGAAGAAGACTAAAGAAGAAATCAAATCTTCATAATTTTGTGTAGTCTTAAGCAGTGCAAACAATAAAAAAATAAGCTAGTATATTTTAATCCATTAAGGTAATGTAATATAGGGCAAAGAAGAACACACCTATTAAAAAAACAAAAAAACCCAAAATACAAAAACTCCAGAATCTTTCCTCTGAAGTGAATCATGCACTACTGAGCTTAAAGCCCCCTGTGCCTCATTCATCCTCCTGACCTAACCCCTCTGACCTCTTAGAAACCTAATACATTTCCTATTTCACTCATACTCACACCCCGGAAGACTCTTCTTTATATGGTATACAGTATTTCCTTACTTCACCAACAATCAAAAAGTCACTATATTATAATGTGCATAGAATAAGTTGTGTCTCTTATTTCGGTATGGATGGAACTTGATATCAAAATTAAAACACAAAAGAGAGGTAAATTTTTACAAGCCAGGTAAGCGTCAAGTGAATATAGAGGAAAACAGTTTGCCAAATGTAAAGTGTGATACCAATTAGCGGATTATTTCAATTCAATTATTTTCTTTAAGTGTCAATTTTCACTAGGAAACAAAATGGATGTTTCAAGAATTCTCATTTTTATGCTCATTTGTAGATTATGCTTTATTTTGGAAGTGCAAAAATAAAAGAACTAAAAACTTGAATAAAAATAATAAAGAAAGAACTTTATCTTTCATCCATGACATTTGCATTCTAAATTCTTTGCAGGAATTTTAAATTATATGGTAGACCTGATTTTCTTTGAGTAACTAAGTCACAATAAATGGTTTGGGGTATCAATTTCTTAAATGTGCTTGATTTGCTAAGAAAGAAACCATTAAACCAAATATTAACCAGCTTACCATCATATATGGAGGGTAGACAGTAGGTTATATTTTTCAAATTCACCATTTCAAATACCCCCTTCTCTACCCTGCAATCCAGTCCTCAGTATAGGGGAAGAAAAAAGAAGGAGCTCTACTTAACTCAAGTTAATTCTGTTTAATTCCACATATTTTATCAAAATGTTTAATTTAGAGGTAATAATTTAGTTTAAAGATAGCTGTTGAGACAAACTAGATGTGTTAAAGAAGTTGATACCAAAAATGTTGAGTGTCAGTGAAACTTAACTGAAAGCCAGTAGGATTGGCCATCTAATGGCGATTAAGTATGCTATAAATTTAAATCTTTGAAATAGTTGTTGAGATTTATTCAGGCAGACAAACAAAGATAACAAAAGTCTTTTGTGTGTTTGTCAGTCATTTCCACTCCTCTGTTGTTGTGGTGTCAAATAATGTCAGTTATTTAAGGGCAATTACTGTAATTTTAAATTCTCAACAAATTAAACTATAAAGACTAAAAGTCCAAGAAGGACCCTACTCATTTTTCTACCACATTTTCCATCTTCCATTTTTAAAGGTAAGTTTTAATTGTTTGAATGTTTAGAGAGGGGAAAAAAAACATTTTTTTGTCTATTGGTGTTTTGTTTTGTTTTGTTTTTTCCTACTCATGTTTGGCTGTTTCTTTTTCATTGAGTTACATTTTATAAAATTTTTCCAATAGCATTATGCTTTTTTGGTTGAGTAAGTGGAACGATTTTTAATTTAACTTCATTCACTTGTTAAAAATATTGTAGTAGCTATATTTTTAGCACTCTCTTATATTTTGTATATACAATTTAATGAACTTAGGTTAGGGTCTAGAAAAAAATTATACAAGGAAGCAAAATAGATCTTGAGATGACTGAGAAAAATATGCATTTAAATTGTGTTTGATAATAGAATGTTCTACCAATAAAAAAAATCTTGAAAATGATATGTAAGCATAATTAATTTGAATGGGATCATTAAAGTAGTTTCATAAAATCATTCAAAGTGAAGGAGGAAAATAATTACCTCCCATCATCTTTAAGCCATGTTGACAAAGTTTAAATGTTACATAATTTAAGAGGAAGGATTCAATACATTTT
This sequence comes from Enhydra lutris kenyoni, assembly GCF_002288905.1. Taxonomy (NCBI): domain Eukaryota; kingdom Metazoa; phylum Chordata; class Mammalia; order Carnivora; family Mustelidae; genus Enhydra; species Enhydra lutris. The sequence goes on from NW_019154086.1 coordinate 9,329,625, forward strand.
ATATTTCATGAGATCTTTTTTTAAGATTTAGAGCAGCATCTAGGATTTCTTTGCAGTAATAAAGACAATGACCCATTATGTTCTTCTATTACTAATTATTCTGTAAAGATTGTCTGTTCCTAAAGATAATTAGAAAGGGTGAAATTTAATTCCATTAAACAGAACTCAGCTGGGACATAATGAAATTTTGCTGTGAAGTTGAAGACTTTGAAGCCAAATAAAAAGCTTTTACATAGATAGAGCAAATGAGATTGTAAAACTCACACCTTATTCATGCAGGGCATATTTAAGACATACCAGGATAGGATTCTGTTTACTCATGATGAGTTTTAAGTGTTCAGTTAACGTGAACATTCATAAAACATATTTCTTCACTTTAAGAATTTCAGTGATGGACAGAGGTACTTTAAGATTTTACCTGTGTTCCTTCATTTATTAAACAATAATAATATTTTGCATATATACCCTAATCCTGACTCTAGACAAGATACTAAGAGTACCAAGATTGATAGGGAGATAGTAGCTGCTCTGAAGAAGCCTACTGTCTAGTTCTTAAATAATGACCAACTAACTGAATCTATTTCATTTAGCAGTAACACATAAGGAGTCCACAGTGAAGACTTGAGCTTAACAGAGTTTTAGTAAGCTCTTGCTTTGTACGGTTGAGAGGTTTGCACAGATGGAGCAGACTCAGCCTTTGCTCTCGGAAAATGTATCACCCAACGGAGGCAGACATATGCACTTGCAAGTGCAACAGGATTATAGAATCATAAGCTCTTTATTCCCTTGCTGAACCCTTGTCTGTCACCATTTACTCACATGTTCACCATGCTCACTATACTCTCCTTAGCTCTTAAATATATCTTCCCTCTAGACTGGAAACAACACTGGGTAAATACCACATTGATTATGTTCACCTCTGGGTCCTTCATACCAGGTATGTGCCTAGCACATAGTACGTGCTCAATGAGTACTAAGAGATAAAAATGACCACAGGACATTGGTGATAACTAGCCCTCACAGCAAAGACAATGGCCACACTAACCCATGAGTAGGTGAAAACTGAGTGCCAAAGGATTTTATTTTTCAAAAAGCATGTAATTGGTGAGAGCAGAAATGGGATTTTAAATCAGGTCTAGATGGCTCCACAAACCTGTTCTTTCCAAATACTGGAAGATTTGTGCCACTACAGGAAGCTCTAGACAATTGAGAAAGTAAAGCTAGTTGTTTTTTTTGTTTGTTTGTTTTTTAAATAGTAGAACATTTTCTTTAGTTCTATGTGGAGCAGAGTGAAGCAGGGTGGAGGAGAAGCCCCTAACAGGAATAGTATTGACAGAAGAAAATGGCCCTACAAAGAAAACTGGAAAATTCACAAATATGTGGACATTAAACAACATGCTACTGGACAACCAAGGTGTCAAAGAAGAAATTAAAAGAAAAATCAATAATTACCCTGAGACAAATAAAAATGCAAGTGAAACGTCAAAATTTTGGGGATGCAGCAAAGGCAATTCTAAAAGGGAATTTCATAGTGAAAAATGCCTACCTCAAGAAATAAGAAATACACCAACTGAACAACCTAACTTTACACCTCAAGGAACTAGAAATAGAACAAAGACCAAAGTTAGTAGAAAGAAGAACATAACAAAGATTAAAACAGAAGTAAACAAGGAGAGACTAAAAAGATAGTAGAAAAGGTCCATGAAACTAAAAACTGGTTCTTTGAAAAGATAAACAAAATTGACAATCTTTAGCTAGACTCATCAAGGAAAAAAGAGAGGACTCAAATAAAATTAGAAATGAAAGAGGAGTGGCAACTAACAACACAGAAATCCAAAGGACTGTAACAGACTACTTTCAATAATTATACATTAACCAGTCTGAAAACCTAGAAGAAATGGATATATTCCTAGAAACATACAATCTACCAAGACCGAATAATGGTGAAATAAATAATCTGAGCCAACCAATTACTAGTAAGGATATTGAGTGAGTAATCAAAAATCTCTCAACAAACAAAAGTCCAGGCCCAACAGCTTCACTAGTGAATTCTACTAAATAGAAAGAAAAATTAGTACCAATTCTTCTCAAACTTCCAAAAAAATAAAAGAAGAGGAGAGTCTTTCAAATGCTTCTTATAAAGCCAACATTATCCCAATAACAACAAGACAAGGATGTCACAAGAAGAGAAAATTATAGGTCAATATTCCTGATGAACATAGATGCCAAAATCCTCAAAAAAATAATAATAGCAGACCAAATTCAGCAATACATTAGAAGGATTATACACCATGATTGGAGTGGGATTTATTTTGGGATGCAAGGACTTCAAAATCCACAAATTAGTCAATGTGATATACCACATTAACAAGATGAAGGGTAAAAATTATATGAACATCTCAATAAATACAGAAAAGGATTTCTGGCAAAATTTGCCATCTATTTATGATAAAAAAAAAGTCTCAACAAAGCAGGTATAGAGAGACCATATCTCAACATAATAAATGCCATAAATGATAAACACCCAGCTAATTTCATACTCAACGGTAAAAAACTAAAAACTTCTCCTCTAAGGTTAGGAACAAGACAAGGATGCCTACTCTTGCCACTTTTATTTAACATAGTTTTAGAAGTCCTAGCCAGAGGAATTAGGTAAGAAAAACGAGGAAAAAGCCATCCAGCTTAGAAAGGAAGACGTCAAATTGTCACCACTTGCAAATGACATATTACATATAGAAAACCCTAAAGACTCATCAAAAAATTGTTGAAACTGATAAACAAATTCAGTAAAGTTGCAGGATACAAAACCTATATGCAAAAATCAGTTGCATTTCAATACACTAACAAAGAACTATAAGAAAGAACAACTAGGAAAACAATCCCATTTGTAATGGCATCAAAAATAATAACATACCTAGAAATAAATTTAACCAAGTAGGTGAAAACCACTGTATATTGAAAACTACAAGACACTAATGAAATAGGATGGAGAGGACACAAACAATGGAAAGGTGTTCTGTGCTCATGGATCATAACAATTTATATTTTTATAATGTCATACTACCCAAAGCAATGTAAAACTTCAATGTAATCCCTATCAAAATTCCAATGGCATTTTGGACAGAAATAGAACAAAAATCCTGATATTCGTCTGGAATCATAAATGACTGAATAGCCTAAACCATCTTGAGTAAGAAAAACAGAGCTGCTGAAGGCATCACAATTCTTCCTAATTTCAAACTATTTAGCAAAGCTATAGTAATTAAAACAGTATGGTATTGGCATTTAAAACAGTCATGTTGATCAAGGTATAGAATAGGGAGCCCAGAAATAAACCCATGTATACATGATCAATTAATTTATGACAATGAGTCAAGAATATACAATAGGAAAAGGACATTCACTTCAATAAGTGATATTGGGAAAATTGGACAACCACATGCAATATAATGAAATTGGTCCACTATTACCCTACACACAAAAAATTAACTCGAAAAGGATTAAAGACTTAAATGTAAGACCTCAAACCATAAAACTCCTAAAAGAAAACTCCTAGAAGCAATAAGCTCCTTCATATAAGTCTTGTCAATAATATTTTTGTGTCTGACACCAAAAGCAAAAACTACAAAAACAGAAATAAACAAGCGGGAATATATCAAACAAAAAGTTTCTGCCCAGCTATGAAAACCATCAACGAATGAAAAGGCAACCTACTTAATGGGAGAAAATATTTGTAACATATATACCTAGTAAAAGGCTAATATCCAAAATATAGCAAGAACACATAGAATTCAATGGCAAAAAAAAAAAAAAAATCCAATTAAAAGTGAACAGACATATTTTTAAAAGAAAACATACAAATGACCAATAGACACATGAATAGATGCTCAACATCACTAACCAGCAGGGAAAGGCAAATCAAAACCATAATGAGATATTATCTCATACCTGTCAGAATAAGTATTATCAAAAAGACTGTATGTAGCAAGTATTGTCAAGGATGTGGAGAAAAGGGAACACTTGTGCACTATTGATGAGGCTATAAATCGGTGCAGCCACTATGGAAAACAATTTAGAAGTTCCTCAAAAAATTAAAAATAGAGGGGCACCTGGGTGACACAGTTAGTTAAATATCTAACTCTTCGTTTCAGCTCAGGTAGTGATCTCAGGGTCATGAGATCAAGTCCTGCATCAGGCTCTGTACTCAGCATGGAGTCTGCTTGAGTTTATCTCACCTTCTCTCTCTGCTCCTCTCCCCCTGCTTTTTCTCTCTCTCTCTCTCTAAAAGTAAATAAACGAATCTTAAAAAAAAAAAATAGAACTAGCATATAATCCAGCAATTCTACTTCTAGGTATTCATCTGGAGAAAATGAAAACACTAACTTGAAACGATATACACCCCCATGTCCACTGCAGCATTATTTACAATAACCAAGCTATGGAAGTAACCTAAATGTTTACTGAAGGATGAATGGATAAAGAAATTCTGTATATTGGGGCACCTGGGTGGCTCAGTGGGTTAAGCCTCTGCCTTCAGCTCGGGTCATGAACTTAGGGTCCTGGGATCGAGCCCCACATTGGTCTCTTTGCTCAGCAGGGAGCCTGTTTCCCCCATTCTCTCTGCCTACTTGTGATCTCTCTCTGTCAAATAAACAAATAAAATCTTAAGAGAAAAGAAACTGTGTGTGTGTGTGTGTGTGTGTGTGTGTGTGTGTATGTGTATTCAGCCATAAAAAGGAATGAAATCTTGCCATTTGTGACAACATAGATGGACATTGAGAGATGTTGAGATGGACATTATACTAAACATTGAAATGGACATTATACTAAATGAAGTAAGTCTGACAAAGAAAGACAAATACCGTATGATTGCTCTTACATGTGGAATCTAATAAATACATTAATTAATCAATAATCCCAAGCTCATAACAGGGAACAGATTAGTGTTTGCCAGAGGTGAGGGTTTTAGTTTAAATGAAAATTGAATTCCTTTTTAAATGACAGAAGATAGACCAAAGAGAGTGGGCCTTTATGCAGAGAATACAGACTCACAATGTAAAAGAAACTGAAGTCATTGTTGCCTCATTTTCCATGAGCCTAGCAGAGAAGAAAGGGGGAATCCTTAGTCTAAAGAAAAGTATGAGTTTACAGCTCCTAACAAGGTCAAAATAACACTGGGGAAACCACTTTCTGAACCTTTTCTTCAGGTTCAAGAGATCTTTGCAAAGGCTTGTATTCAATTAAGAGTGGATATATGTGATTAGAAAAATATCCTCTCAAAAGTATGGTTTTAACAGTCAATTTGGAATGACATTTATTTCTTTGATCTCCAAATTAACTGCAGGTATTAAATATAAAGATTGATGATATTGTAGCAGCTTAAACTTTGGCTCAGGGTTACTTGTATCTAAAAATCCCAGGCCCTAAATCATTAAGAATGCTTGCCCATTCTCAATAATGTCTCAGGACTATACTCATTTGGCTTCCAAAATAAAGAAGACCCAATACTATCTATCTGGGACCCATGTAAAAATCAATTCTATTGTGTTGCCCGTGTTGAAGCTAGTGGAATTTTTCTATTTTTATATCTATCAATTCCTTCTACCTATACCTATAGATAAAAAGTTGACAGCCCTGTATAGTAAGTGGGTAAGTGTCCTCGAAGATGTCTACATCTTAATCCCCAAAACTGTGAGCATGTTATATTACACAGCAAATGGGAATTAAGGTTGCAGATATAATTAAGATTGCTAATTCAGCTGACCTTGAGATGGAGAGATTATCCTGGATTATCCACATAGGCCCAATGTAATCACAAGGGTCCTTATAAGTGGAAGAAGGAGGTAGAGGAGAGAAAACCAGACAGACTGAGTATGGGAAGGTCTTGACCTAAGATGGCTAACTTCAAAGATGGAGGACAGCCATGAGCCAAAGACTATGGGTAGTCTCTAGAAGCTGGAAAAGGCATGAATATGGATTCTCCCTTAGAACCTCCAAAAAGATTTATAGCTCTACCAACACCTTTATTTTAGCCCAGTGAAACACATTTCAGACTTCTGATCTCCAGAAAAATAAATTTGTGTTGTTTTAAGCCACCAAGTTTGTGATAATGTGTTACAGCAGCAAATGAAAACAGATATACCCTAGGAGAAATTGACAGCCTTCTTACCATTGTAGTAGAGAAAGAAGAGCAGAGATATTAAAAAAAAAAAAAAAAATTAGGCCTTTGGTGTTGTGTTTAGTCACTGAAGTTTACCATATTTCTGGGGGAAAAGGAATTAATATTCCCTACAGAAGGATTCCAAATAATAAATGCAGAAGCAATGAGGGAAATAGAAAATCAACTTTAGAACACCATAGTAATAATGGCTACAAACAAGATCAAGTGATGAATGCTAAAATTAGTTAGTAAACTTTAATGAGAAAGAGGATATTTAGATAGATTTAAAGTATCCATACCCCAAAATATTTATTAATGTGGTGGTTTTAACATATGTCCTCAAATTCTATAAATACTCCTCTCTCTGGGTGGTGGAGATTAGCCCACCGCCCACTTGAGTCATGACTGGCCTTAGTGACTTATCTGTAAAAATGGAGTAAAAAAAGAGGAAAAATGTAACTTTAGAGTGGGGAAACCCCAACTGAGTAACATTCTACAAAATACCTGACTAGTACTCTTTAAAAGTGTCAAGATCATGAAAATAAGGAAAGCCTAAAACCATTACAGATTGGAGGAGTCTAAGGAGACATGAAAATTTATGCAGTGTGGAATCCTAGATGAGGTACTGGAACAGAAAATACTATTAGTGGAAAAACTAGCAAAATCTGAATAAAGTCTATTCTAAATAAAATACTAGTTAATTGTATTGTACCAGTGTTAATTTCCTAATTTTGAAGACTGTACTGTAGTTATGAAGTAAGAAGGAGAAACTGGTTAAAGAGTATATAGGAATTCACTGTACTCCTTTGTAACTCTCCAATAAATCTAAAATTATTTAAACATAAAAACTTAAAAATAAGCAAACAATTCAAAGGCAAAGAGTGAACTAAGGAAAATATTTAATACAGCTGGCAGAAAAATGGTTGACAACCTCACTACAAATGGGCTTTTACCAACACATTTTAAAGTAGGCAAAAAAAAAAATAAGTAAGCAATTTATAGTGAGAAACACAAATAAACATATGAGAATAATCAAACTTACTAAGAATCAAAGACACATAAAATAAAATCTTGTCCCTTTTTTCAGCCTATCGAATTAAGTTGAATATTGAATATTTAAAGAGGTTTCTTTGAGGCTATGAAAAGAATAGATATTCTCATATAGTCCTGTTAAAATATAAACTGATAGAACTTCTGTGGATAAATTGTCAACACATAAATAAAACTTTTAAAACACACAAATCTTTGAGGCAGAGATTCTGCCTTGTGTGATAAGACTGAGTATATACATTATTTTTTTATTTCCTTTTTTATGTGTCTGATTTGTTTTTAAACAATCAGCATGTGTTACCTTTAAAATTGTTTTTTTTTTTAAGGTTATTTATAGGCTTACTTCATTTTATTGTATTTCACTCCATTGAACTTCACAGATACTGACTTTTTGTACAAATAGAAGATTTATGGCAACTCAGCATCAGGTAAGTCTCTAGTCCCCATTTTTCCAACAACATTTGCTTATTTCATGTCTCTGTGTCACATTTTGGGAATTGTTACAATATTTTAAACTTTTTCATTATTCGTATATTTGTTATGGTGATCTAAAATAAGGGATCTTTGGTATTACCATTGTAATTATGTTAGGGCACCACAAACTTCACCCACATAAGATGGTGAACTTAATAAATACTATGTGTGTTCTGGCTATTTCCCCATCTCTCTCCCTCTCCTTTGCCCTGACTATTTCCTCATACACAATAATATTAAAATTAGGCCAGCTAATAACCCTTTAATGGCCTCAAAGTGTTCAAGTGAAAGGAAGAATTGTATGTCTCTCACCTTAAATCAAAAGCTAGAACTGATTTAAGCTTAGTGAAAAAGACACACTGAAAGCTGAGTTAGATCTCTTGAACCAAACAGGTAGGTAAGTTGAGAATGCAAGGGAAAAGTTCTTGAAGGAAATAAAAAGCCCTACTCCAGTGAACACACAAATGATAAGAAAGCAAACCAGACTTATTGCTGATGTGGAGAAAGTCTGAGTGGTCTGGATAGATGATCAAACCAGCCACAACACCCCCTTAAGCTAAAGCTTAATCCAGAGCAAAGTGCCAACTCTTCTCAGTTCTATGAAGGCTGGGAGAGGCGAGGAAGCTGCAGAAGAGAAGTCTGAAGCTAGCAGAGGTTGGTTCATGAGGTTTAAGGAAAAGAAGCCGTCTCCATAACATAAATGTACAAGGTGAAGCAGCAAAGTCCTGATGCCGAAGCTGCAGCAGGTTATCCAGAAGATCTAGCTAAGATAATTCATGAAGGTGTCTATGCTAAATAATAGATTTTCAGTGTAGGTGAAACAGCCTTCTATTAGGAAAAGATGCCATCCAGGGCTTTCATAGTTGAAGAGGAGAAGCCATTGCCTGGCTTCAAACTTCAAAGGACAGGCTGACCCAATTGTTAGGGGCTAATGCAGCTGGGTGACTTAAAGTTGGAGCCAATGCTCATTCCATTTCAAAAATCCTAGAACCCTTAAAATTTATGCTTAATCTACTCTGCCTCTGCTCTTGAAATGAAACAACAAATCCTGGATGACAGCACATATCTTTACAATGTGGTTTACTGAACATTTTAGGCCCACTCGAGACCTGCTGCTCAGAAATATTCCTTTCAAAATATGACTGTTCATTGACAATACACCCAAGAGCTTGTGGAGATGCACAGTGATGCTATTATCATGTTATTTTCGTGCCTGCTAACACAACATCCATTCTGCAACCCATGCATCAAGGAGTAATTTCAATTTTTAAGCCTTATTATTAAGAAATGCATTTCATAAGGTTGTAGCTGCCATAGATAGTGATCTGGGCAAAGTAAATTAAAAATTTCTGGAAAGAATTCACCATTTTATATGCCATTAAGAACATTTTTGATTTATCATAAGGAGTCAAAATATTAGCATTAACAGCAAGAAGTTGATTCCAGCCCTTATGGATGACAGGGAGGGGTTCAAGACTTCAGTGGGGGAAGTAACTGCAAGTGTAGTGGAGATAGCAGGAGAACTGGAATTAGAAGTGGACCTGAAGATGGGACTGGATTGCTGCGATCTCATGATAAAACTAATGGATGAGGAGAGCCTTCTTATGGATGAGCAGAGAAAGTGGTTTCTTGTGATGGAATCTACTCCTGATGAAGATACTGTGAAGATTGTTGAAGTGACAACAAAGGATTTAGAATATTAATAAATATTCTAAGTATTTATTTAGATAGAGCAGCGTCAGGGTTTGAGAGGACGGACTCCAATTTTGAAAGTTCTATTGTGGATAAAATGCTGTCAAACAGCATCACATGCTACCAAAACATTGTTCATTAAAGGAAGAGTCAGTCAATGCAACAAATTTCATTGTTATCTTATTTTAAGAAATTGCCTCAGCCACCCCAACCTTCAGCTACCACCACCCTGAGAGGTCAGCAGCCATCAACACTGAGGCAAGACACTTCACCAGCAAAAAGACTACTCGTCACTGAAAGCTCAGATAATGGTTTGCATTTTTTAATAATAAAGTATTCTTAAAGTATGAATATTTTTAAAGACATAATGTTATTGGACACTTATGGGCTACAGAATAATATAAACATAACTTTTATATGCACTTGAAACCAAAAAATTCACTGGACTTGTTTTTTTGAGGTATGTGCATTATTGTGGCGGTCCAAAACTGAACCCACAATATTTCTGAGGTATGCCTGTACTTGAAAATAAATAAATACATTGCATTTAAGAGACTGAAAGGTCGGGGTTCCTGGGTGTCACAGTCAGTTGAGTGGCCAACTCTTCATTTAGGCTCAGGTTGTGAACTCAGGGTCCTGAGATTGAGTCCCACATAAGGCTAAGTGCCCAGCAAAGAGTCTGCTTGAGATTTTCTCTTGCTTTCCCTCTGCCCCTCCCACTTGTGATCATGCACAGGCTTGCTCTCGCTCTCGATCTCTCCCTCAAATAATTAATAAAATTAAAAAAAAAAAAAGAGGGCGCCTAGGTGGCTCAGTGGGTTAAGCCACTGCCTTCGGCTCAGGTCATGATCCCGGGGTCCTGGGATCGAGTCCCGCATGGGGCTCTCTGCTCAGCAGGGAGCCTGCTTCCCTCTCTCTCTCTCTGCCTGCCTCTGTCTACTGTGATCTCTCTCTGTCAAATAAATAAATAAAATCTTTAAAAAAAATCTTTAAAAAAAAAATTAAAATAAATAAATAAATAAATAAATAAATAAAAAGAGACTGAAAGGTTATATTCCAAAATGTTAACTGTGTTTACTTTTTGTATGGTAGGATTATGTGATTATCATATTTTTCTTCTTCTTTGTCTTTTATGTAAGAAACATAGATTGCTTTTTGCATTAAGTTCTTCCATAAATGAATGAAAAGTGGAAGAAGAGAATTACAGTTAGTATATCTAACTAGTATTAGTTACTTATCATAAAGATCATTTCCAGATTGCCCATCTATATGTGCTGCCCTGCTTGTCTTCAAGTTTACAGCACCGTCAACCTCTATGTCTCATAGTCTTTGGTGATCTGCTTTTGAAAAGAACATCTTTGATCCAGGCCCACAGCCATAGGGAGTGGACTTTGAGTTGATGTTGGTTATGGTTAGAACAAAAATAAATCTTATTTTGGAAACATCACTATTTTTATTGACATAGAGAAGACCTTAAAAAGATAATAAGCAAAAGATTCATATCAAGCTTAATGGGGGAGTGGAGATGCCGGTTTCATTTTTCAGAAACATTTCAAGAACCATTGTTCTGTCGCTCCTTGTAAAAGAGCTCAGCCTTAGCTGATGAAATACAAGGCAGACCAATTCATTTGGATACAGGGGAACATTCTGCCAAAGAACTCTCTTGCTAATGCAGGCCTGGATACCTATCTCAGCATCTTGGTGGCACATCTAACTTTTACCTTGGCCTCAGTGTTCTTACAGACACATGTCACAGAAGCAGGGGCTGGAGGAGAGATATTCTAAGACTATCTGCACATAAATGTTTAACTCTTGATCGGATCCTGTTAAATCCCCCATCTTTTAAAATTATATCCAGCCTTTTCCTCTATCCCTTACAATTTTTAAAGTACTATGTAAAAGACAAAAATTGTAACTGAGGGTTTTAATTACATAATCTTACTTCTGTAGTAGTGTTTGAAAACAGTGTGTTTACTTTTTCTCTTAAACAATTACTGAAGCTGCCTCTGGCAATGATCAGTCAGGCAAAACATGCACAAATTCAGGCCCAAACCCACAGTCTCCAAAAGGAAAACGTGGGAAAGATGATATTTACATTACATAAATGATGCTAAAGCAAGCCCTATTCATCTAGGTGGAAAATATGAATAAAACCCTTGGAACAGGACAGCAGCAAAGATGTGTTTCAGAAACAAGGACAAATGCTGTGTGCCAAGCACACATTCCTACTTTAGGGTCTAGTCCTGAGTTTCCTCCCAGAGACAGGTGAGGGCGCCCCTCTTCCCACCTTCTCCCCACTTGGGTAAGGCAGAGCTGTCTAAAGGAAAACAGGTAAGCTTCAAAGTCCACCACAACTGTGTTGGAAACCTGTCACCATTAGCCACGTGGCCTCAGGCAAGTTAGTAATTACCATTTTGGTTCTCAGTTTTCTCATCTGTAGAATGAGGAACAGTAATAAATTCTTAAAATGTTCTAAGGATTCACTGTAGTCCCTATGTAAAATGGCAGGCACCCTTGAAATGGTAGTGATTATCATCATGACCTTCACACCTAAAGACCGTCTCTCCATCTGAAAATATGGTTCTTGATACCTTGCCCTGAAATATTTAAAAGGAACCAGTACAGAGCTGAGGACAAGTATCTCTTTCTCATTATATAAGCAGAAAGAAACACCAGAATACAAACAGTGTCAGCAGCACTAACATCACATCCTAATGATCAAGTGTTGTCTGGCTAAAGATATGGAAAATTCTTAGTAATGAATTTTTAAATTGAAATTTGACTTACCTCTTGTGTTCTGCTGCCTTAAATCCATTTTGGAAACAGGCAGGGCATAAATAAATAAATAGTCAACTCTTCCCTGGATGTTTGGGTAGAAGCAGGTGGCAATTGAGAAGCCCTTGGTCAATGTGTGTGTGAAAGTTAGAAACAAACGTCTTATGAGATGACCAACTTGAGCACTAAGAATGAAGATCTTTCTTGAATGGGAACCCAGGTCACTTGGGTGTCTTTGCTCTGGAAGCCTCTTAGTTCTGTTGTCAACATTAAAAGTAAGTTGCGAAGCATTCCTCCTGGCTTAGTGACCTTCTCTGTCCTTCCTTCAACCATTTCCCACCCCATTCCTTTATTGTGCATCAGGATTTTCTCTCACATGATGTCTTTTCCTGCCACAATCTTTGCTCTTCCCTTCCTTTGCTGGCCCCCCGGGTTGCACGTAAGCTCTCACCCTAACTTGGCCCTAATTCTCACCATCTTTTGTTGAAAAACAGGACAGAGTATCCAATGTTACCCAAATGTCTTCCCTTTCTGCTCTCCACACCAGCCTTACATGTATCCTTCCCAACTGTTAGCCTGAGGGGTTGTTGAGGGCACCCTAGAAGATACCGTCTGTTAACTGAGGGTCATTCCCTCTCCTTAACATCGCTGAAATTTTGAGCTTAAAACTTGTATTTGGATGACTGTGTTGAGATGAAACTTTCTTCCCCAAGTCATCTGCTCTGTACTCCCAGATAGTTACATAGTTCATGGTATCCTGTATGGTAATAAATGTGTTTCGAGAGCTGTGCCTCCCTCTAGATCAGTGCTGGATTATCCACAGGCAAATTAAATATACAGTTAGGGTTCTGGCCAAACAGAGGCATTAACAACTAATTATAACTATTGTTATGAACAATAACAAACAAACAACTAAAAACACCAACACCAAAAACAAACAAAAGGCTACCATATAGAAATGGCCATTAGAAATCCTAGAAAGAGGCAATTTTAATTTATAGAACCTCATTTCTGTTTCTTTAAAACATTTAAATCATATTATGAATTAGCTGGACACTGCAAACCTTTCAGAATTTAGAATCTGCTCAATTCATACCGCATCTGGACTTGATGAGGACTGGGATTTCCTTCAGTCACCTGAAACCTTTGTTTGTGCATATGGACATTTTTTCATGGATGAAGCCAAAGGCTCTTAGAGCTTGAACTGTTTAAGAACCACTACTGGTGTGAGCTAGAGAGAAGGAATGAGTTTGCTTTGTCTTTGTACATCTGGGGCAATGGCAGTGTTTGCTAAATGGGCACACAGTCCTGGTTGATATGCAATGGGTCTTTCTCAGCACTGAAGATTATTATTTTTTGACATTTTATGTATCAAGGAGATGTAATTAGTGGTTTTGTGATCCTACTCTGTCGTGGTTATTTAACATTTTGGTCTACCTGGATCTCTCTCTCACACACACACACACACACACACACACACACACACACACACACCTTTTTTATTTTTAAATTATTAGTTTCTAATACTTCACAAGCATAGAATACCCTTAGTATTGAACTTGGTAAAAGAGTCATTTGCTGTGCTTTAATATTGGGGTTTTCTATTCCTTAAGTCAAAAGTGTTTTAAGTACTCCATCTACTCATTTGTCAATTTAAAATCAACCTGTTATTGTTTTGCTTTTAAAATTGGCAGATGTTGCCCAAAAGCAAAATAAATTCAGAGAATTTCCCCCCCCATTTATCAGAGGTTCTCCCATATCTGTGTTAAACCCGTGGATTCCAGAGCCCCACCCACAGAGACAACTGGTCTAGAATCTACTTTTATTTTTTTTATTTATTTTTTAAAAGATATTTATTTATTTATTTATTTATTTATTTATTTATTTATTTGACAGACAGAGATCACAAGTAGGCAGAGAGGCAGACAGAAAGAGAGAGGGAAGCAGGCTCCCCTGCTTTGCAGAGAGTCCAATGTGGGGCTCAATCCTAGGACCCTGGGATCATGACCTGAGCCGAAGGCAGAGGCTTTAACCCACTGAGCCACCCAGGTGCCCCTGGAATCTACTTTTTGACAAGGGCCTCAGATGATTCTGAGGAGGGTGCTCTGACTCTATATTCTATGTTAGCTCACTCTCCCTATTAATATTTATTGAGGTTTAAATACAAAGTTGTGGGGAGTAATGAGCCTGTATCACTCTTGAAACTTTCCTTTGAGTCTGCATTTCCATGAGACTAAGTGAATGTGGAAAACTGCTCTAGGGGAGAAGCAACCAGCCATGTTTGAGACTTGCAGGGTTTTGTTTTGTTTTCTTTTGAGCATGTGGGTAATTTCTAAATGAATCAGTGAAAACCTAAGGAACACAGTGGAAAAGCTTCTCACTTTATTATCTGCTTCACCTTTGGTGCTACAGCCTACTAAATTTTAACACGGAAACTTAGAAGACCCATAGCCAGTGGATTCCTGAGGATGATAATAGAGGTTTATGGCACTCAGCCACTTTGTTTGTTTGTTTGTTTTCACTTCATGCAGCTACATCCTAAGTGTATTATAGCTATTTATGGTGCTCTGACCTGTTGTTACAGATAAACATGTTGATAGTATACAGCCTTTCTTCTCACACACACTCCTGACAAAGGCAGACTGTGCTGGGTTTCATTTTGTTTGTTTTGAGAACATTTATCAAGTACTTGCATGTGAAAACTACAGCTAGTTGATTTTTAATGTTTCATGTAGTTCCCAAAATGTCTGCAAGCTAGGGCTGTTGCTGTTACATCTATGGTATGTTATTAAGATGACATACCACTTACTTGGGAACATAAGGAGTAACACAGAGGACACTGGGTGAAGGAGAGGAGAAGGGAGCTGGGGGAAATCGGAGGAGGAAACAAACCATGAGAGACTGTGGACTCTGAGAAACAAACTGAGGGTTTTGGAGGGGAGACAGGTGGGGGGTTGGGTGAGCCTGCTGGTGGGTATTAAGAAGGGCACGTATTGCATAGAGCACTGGGTGTGGTACAGAAACAATGAATTTTGGAACACTGAAAAAAAAAAAAAAGATGACAAACCTAGTACCCACTCGATCCAAGGACTGTAGCCCCAATGTTCTGCAGAGCTGTCTCCTTGTTTCCTGCAGGAGCACCACTCGAAGGTGTGAGGTGAACACCATTTCTTATATGCAATAATAATAAATATACTAATTTTTTTTATTGAGGCATAATTGACATACAGCATTATATTAGTAACATATACATGTATATTAGGTACAACATAATATTTCAGTATTTGTATATATTGCAAAATGATTACCACAGTAAGTTTAGTTAATATCTGTCATCGTACAAAATGTCAAAATTCTTTATCTTGTGAAACTAACTTCCAAGATTTACTCTCTTAGCAATTTTCCAGTAAGCAGTACAATATTATTAACTATAGTCACCATGCTGTACATTAGATCCCCAGGGATTGTTTAGTTTATAAATGGAAGTTTGTACCTTTTGGCCTTCTATACCCATTTTGCCTATCTGCGCCTCCTCCCAATCTCTGGCAACCACCAATCTCTTGTCTCTAAGTTGGGTTTTTTATTTTTATTTTATTTTTTTTAGATTTCACCCCTAAGTGAGATCAAATAGTATTTGTCTTTTTTCTGTTTGACTTATTTCACTTAGCAAATTGCCTTCAAGATCCATCCACGTGGTTGTCAATTTCATTCTTTTTTATGGTTGAAGAATAGTTCATCATGTGTATGTGTGTGTATCACATCTTTTTTATCCATGGACACTTAGATTGTTTTCATATATTGGCCATTATAAGTAATGGTTCAATGAACATGAGGTGCATATATCTTTTCAAGTTAGTGTTTTCATCTTCTTTGGATAAATACCCAGAAGTGGAATTGCTGGATCACACAGTAGTTGTATTTTTGATTTTTGAGGAACATTCATCCTGTTGGCCATAGTGGCTGCACCAATTTACGTTCCCACCAGCAGTGCACAATACACATTAATATTTTAATTTTTTTTTTTATTTGACAGAGAGAGAGAGATCACAAGTAGGCAGAGAGGCAGGCAGAGAGAGAGGGGGAAGCAGGCTCCCTGCAGAGCAGAGAGCCTGATGCAGGGCTCGATCCCAGGACCCTGAGACCATGACCTGAGCTGAAGGCAGAGGCTTAACACACTGAGCCACCCAGGCACCCCTACACGTTAATATTTTTAAACAAACAAATAAACAAATGATTCCACAGAGGAGAAAGTTGAACTGAATGGGGTTAAGTGACTTGCCCAGAGTTGGAGTCAGTAACTGCCATAGTCAGTATTTGGAAGCCTCCACCCTGAGGCTTGCAGAGTTGCTCAGCAGATTGTGTCCCAGGCCTGTTACAGATGTTTGTCCATGGCTGGTCCCTCCCCTGCAAGACAGAGGAGAGGGTATCTTCTACAGAAGTTTCTTCCAAGTGGCATAGGAGACCAGGAGCTCCTTGGAGGATGCAGCCTTACCTGAGTCTTCTTTGTCCCTTATGTGTGTGACCCAGTATCTAGGATAATAAAAGCTGGTTTCTCTACATTCATCTAAATGGATAAACAGGTGCATTTTACTTTTTTAAAGATTTTATTTATTTATTTGATAGAGAGAGAGAGCAGAAGCAGGGGGAGCAGCACAGGGAAGGGGAGAAGCAAGGCTCCTTACTCAGCAGGGAGCCCGATGTGGGGTTTGATCCCAGGATCCTAAGATCATGATCTGAGTCGAAGACAGACGCTTACCTGACCAAGCCACCTTGCAGCCCTAAACAGGTGCATTTTAATATATTTCATGTGTTTCCTTAATTTTAGAACCTGAGTTAGTGATGGCTCACTTTCATGGAGTGCTTGTCAGTTGCTTTAGAGACAGCACCTGTTACGGGCTAAATGTTTGTGTCCTCCCTCTCCACCAAACCAATTCATATGTTGAAGCCTAAGCCCCTTGTGATGGTATCTGGAGGTGGAGCATTTGGGAGGTGGTTAGGGTTAGATGAGGTTGTGAGGGTGGGGTCTTCACCCTGAGATTAGTGTCTTTGTAAGAAGACACTTTACAATCTTTGTAAGAGACTGGTTCCCTGTCTACCATGTGAGGACACAGCAGGAAGATAGCTGTCTGCAAACCAGGAAGAGGGTTCTCTCCAGGAACCTAAGTGACTGGCACTTTGATCTTAGACTTCCTAGGCTCCAAAACTGTGAGAAATAAATTTCTCTTCCTTAAACTGTGCAGTCTATGGTATTTTGTTATGGCAACCCAAGCTGACTAAGACAGTGCCCTACGAGCCAATACTGAGCTGCAGAGAGCTGAGAGGGTTTCTTAAAGTCCCACAGCTGGGATTTGGACCAGGCTAGTCTGACTCCCTGAGGAAATGTTTGTTTCCCTGGGCTAACCTGTTTTCCTACCCCTTGAAGTCTGAAGAGGCACTGAAATATAAAGCAACAGCCTGTTTGAGAAGTATCTGAGTAAACAAAGGTCATAAATGTGTTAGTTATAACGGGAGGGTAAATTAAGGTACCAAAATATGGCCAATGCTACTGTGAAAGGAAGCTCACAGGCAGAACTGAAGACCTCGTATTGATTCATGGATATGCATTGATGCTACCGTTTTCCATCCCTCCCTCCCCAATTCTGATCACCAATTTTGGGGAATTGTTGTAAGATAAAACTGCTTTCAAGAAACAGCAGATTCTGAGACATGGACAAGAACCCTGGGTACCAAAATGTCTTGCCTGGTCACCATCTGGTCACAGATGACTAGTGACCAAATCGCAGACTTGAAATTTAATAGCTCTGAATGCATGTCCACCCATCTGCCTTGTTTTCTGTGTTTTTTTTGGAAAGCTATGGTGTCTATCGCAGATTGCTTATTTTCAAATAAGAAATAATACTAGGAGCCTGCCTCAAGGAAATAGCCAAGATGAGCTCCTAGAAATGACTGGAATTGAGGTGCAGTTGCAGAGTCCTGTAGCCACTAGAGAATGAATGTCAGACAGAAGAGCTCTCGGGTAGGAAGGGTCCAGTGTCAGACCTGGTCTCTCCCACTCTGTTCTGCCACTTCCCAGCCTTGTGACTCAGGGCACATTGCTTAATTGCATCTGTGCCTCAACTTCCTTGCACATAAACCAGGAATATGAAAACCTGCCCTCAAGCATTGTCATAAGGGTTAAATGAGATAACTTTTACCTGGCACATACCAAGGCACAAATAAACTTTTCAAAGGCTGTTTTGTTTTTTAACTAGACAAAGATGAGTCTTCCCCACTGACATATTTTTCTATAGAAAGATAACAGTATATGTTTTTAATGTAAATCTACATCTGGCTTTTATATAATAATGCACAAGATAAGACACCAGAAATCTTTTAGAATTTTTTTAGGTGAGCTCTACAATTCTGCATTAAATAAGCAAAAACCTTTCACTACAAACTGAGAAGGAAAAGAAAAACAAAAAAAACCTGGCCCATTTAAACAATAAGGGATAGATGTATATAAATTTTTGTCCGTATCTTAAAGAGGCCTTTCTTATACAAACAGGAGTATTTGCTGGTCAGTACCCAGATTTTTTTTTCTTTTGATGTATATTAAAAAAATTAAAAGGAATATTCTTAGAAAGACATCTGTGCCTGGGGTGACTCACATTTGATCAATCCCTGTGAACCGAGCTTTTCAGGGGATGTGCAATTATTTGCTCAGTTAGGCTTAAACTTTTTATTTATCTAATCACCCCCCTGTTATGCTTTGATCTGAACTTCCAAGGCCTATTTTTCAACCACTTTAGCTACATATTTTAAGTCTTATGGTCTAATCAACCCCAGCCCATAAAACATGCAATGTCCTGTTTAATGCATCCTATTAGGAAATCAGCTACCACATGGATTTTGAAATCTCCCACTTTGTGACTGGGTGAGCTGTTTGGAAGTGTCATTAATGTCATTATTCTGGGAGAGCAGGAGAGAACCGGCAGCCAGCTTGCACCCTCTGCATCCCCGCGGCTTCCCTCTGCTAACGCTTGCTGAGTGACTCAGAGGTGAATCACCCATTTCTGCAGGTGTATGCTTGGGAGTCCTGGAAGCCCTCCACAGCCCAGCGGGGGCACATGTTTGCTTCATTAGTTCACGAGGTTACTCAGTACTTCCAGCTAACTTAGTTTGACTGCACAATCACATAAGAAGTATATGTGTCTGTATATTTGTGTGCGTATTTACTTATATACCAAGAACACACTGCAACTTAGAAATTGGAGAGTAAAACCTGTCATTAATTAGAAAGTGTGTTCACTTGAAAGCTTTGGAAAGAAAAAATAATTCCTGTGTATGTCATTTTTTTTTTTTTTTTTTTTTTTTTTGCACAGCACACTTTTGGTGATGATACTCCTGCTTTTTCTGTCTCCCTAGTTGGGCCATGGTAGGGGACTAGGGCCCATCAAGGACTAGGGAATTAGCAGACTCTCATTTCTTCTTCCTCAGCCTCAAGGCTTATTTAGTTGAATATCCTCACTTTAGCAGATCAGAGACTTTTTCTTTTTAAGGAAATAACACTGGGGTTTTTTTCTGTGACAACAAAAATATAAGCGTAAATACAAAGACAAATATATTTCTTTACTTTGTTAACCTCTGAGCGAACCTGACTTTCATATGGTAGCTGTGCCTAATGAAGATACCACCATCAGTTAAATAAAGAAACAAAGTTGAAGAATATTGCAGCACAGCCACAATGCATAAACTGGCCAAACACCGATGGTCATTAATCGAGTTCTATGACTCAATATAGTACACAATGATGATACCTAATGTTTCAGTCCTTCCTGTGTTCCAACACCATTTAAAATATGCTACATAGGGACACTTGGGTGGCTCAGTCAGTTAAGCGACTGACCCTTGATTTTGGCAAGTCATGATCTCAAGGCCTTGAGATTGAGCCCTGCATGGGGGGTGGGGGGTGGGGGGTGGAGGGTGGGGAGGGCTGTCCATGCTTAGCGGGGAGTCTGCTGAGATTCTCTCTTTCTCCCTCTCCCTCTCTCCTGGCTTGAGTGTGTTCTCTCTCTCTCTCTCAAACAAACAAACAAACAAATAAATAAAATCTTTAAAGGGCTAATTCTTTTAATTACAAGAGAAACGCTGTGATGTTGGTGCTATTATTGTCTCCATGTTACAGGTGAGAAATGCTAGGCTGAGAGAGTTAGGAACTTGACTAAGGTCGCACACAGATAATAAAGAATGAAGCCAAAACTAAAAATATATATAAAAAGTGAAGAGTATTTAGAGCTCTAAATCCCCCCCTCCCCTTGCCTTGGCTTGGCAGATGGATGCCATGTCCAATCATGCCCAAGCAGAAATCCAAGGTTTTATTCTCTGGAGAGGTCTCTGAACTCTAGGATACCAGGCACATACCCCAGCCCTAACACTAACACTAACACTAACACTAACACTAACCATAACCTTAAACCATAAACCCCAAACGTCTAAGCCCTAATGCTAATTCTAACCATAATCTTAACCCTAACTTTCTATAGAGTTCTCTGAACTGCAGTATACAAGACACATACCTTCATCTTGACTCTAATCTGACTACTTACCCTTTCCCTATGCCAAACCCAAACCCTAGTCCTGGTGCTGAGGAGAATACAAAAGAAAGATGTGGTATATATACATATATAAAGTGGAATATTAAATATTACTCAGCCATAAAAAATACGAAATCTTGGCATTTGTAATGAAATGGACAGAGCTAGACAATATTATGCTAAATGAAATAAATTAGAAAAACACACCATATGATTTCACTCTAATGTGGAATATGAGAAACAAAACAAATGAACAAAGGGACAAAAAGGGAGAGGCAAAACATGAAACAGACTTTTAACTGTAAAGAACAAAGTGATGGTTACCAAGGGGAAAGAGGTAAGAGGATGGGGAGAAACAGGTAATGGGGATTAAAGAGTGCACTTGTGATGAGCTCTGGGTGTTTTATGGAGGTGTCAAATCACTATACTATACAACTGAAACTAATATTACACTGTATGATAACTGGAATATAAAGAAAAACTTAAAAAACAAAAATAAAACTAGCCAGTTAATCCCAGAGTCCACATCACAGAGCACTGTGCTATTATGATCTAATGACAGGTTTTTAAACAAACACAGCCGAATCTATATATCCAAATGGATCCTTCCCACTTAAAAGTTGTTAACTTATGTGTACTTGGAGTTATTCCAATGTTGCCATGGCTCAAGAAATCTGGATCTTTCCCTCTTTCTCTCTCCTTAAAAATATTTTTAACAAACAAACAAAAAAATTCTCTCAGAGTCTATGACTTGCTGTTCTAAATATCACCAGTAAAACCTTTACTCTTTGACATCAGATTTGTGTTTTAGAAACCGGTCAAAAGAAATTCAGAAACCAGGTTGGCAAAGAGAGGAGAAATCAAGTTTGGTAAGGAGACTATTATAAGCTCTCTCCAAAGATAATTTTCAAAACATAGGTTCTAAAATTACAAACATATTTTGTATAGTGGCAACATAATTTTTAAAAATTTGCAAAGGTCATCTGAAAAACATTCAGTGAAGAATGAAAATGAAATGAATGAAAAACATTCAGTGAAGAGAGAGCAGTAGCATAGATCTGTCTGATACAGTATTCATCTGTACAGTATGTACAGTATTCTGAACATATGAAACCACAGTAGTAGGTCATGATTCACTAGTTAATACTTGGTCACTGGACCTGTCATAGCCCTTCAGATTTCTTTCTGTATCTAAGTATGCATATCTGTATCTATGTAGATAGATACAGATATACATATCAATATGTGTGTATATATATATATATATACACATATATATACATGTATTTCAAGATCCTATTGAGAAAGCAACAACCACTCAAAATGGATAAATAAAGGGACAATGCACAAAGTTACTCTCTTGCTCAGTTAACTCCTGTTGATGCCCCATTGACAAAACCCCCATGAATCTAGACAGCAAAGAATCTGTTAGACCATAGAGTTCACCTTTTTGGGGCACAGGACATGACAGAGATTTCAGAAGGGCAAAGGACAGGTAGCACTTTTACTCAGGGGACTGTCCCCTAATATTTTAGCAACAGTCCAAACTTCCTCTTTATTCTCAACCCTGCCTTTCATCTGGATCACACCTTTCCTAGAAAAGAGGACATGGAACATGGTAAAGGAGTTTCACGTACAGATAATTTTCTGGTTCCTAAACTGGCCCGAAGGATGGGAAAAGAAGAATCTGTGTTTTATTGAGTGGCTGCTATGTGCCAGGAATTTACCTATGTTAAAAAAAGAAGACTCGTTATTAGAAGATAGTGTTACTTTACCGGTGTGTGGTCTTCCTCCCACAAACCCACACCTACAGTTGAATTATGAAAAAAACTTCAGACAGGTATCTCTTGAGGGACAACCCTCAAAATATGTAAGCTATCTTCACAATATGCTCTAAATTCTCAGGGTCTTCAAATACAAAGATGTCTTGAGAAACTGTCCAGGTTTCCTGGAAGAGAAAAAGGAAAAAACTATGGGAATCCCAAGAAAGGGTAGACTTTGGCTCATAATAATGCATGTATATTGGTTCATTAATTGTGACAACTGTACCATACAATGTAAGTTGTTAATAATAGGGGAACTGGGAGCTGAGCAATAAGAATTCTCTGTAATAGCTTCACAGTTTTTCGGTAAATCTAAAGTTCTTCTAAAATAAAAATTGTATTAAAAAAGAAAAAAAAAACTAGTTCTTTGCTTTACTTGGGGAGTTAGAATGGGGGGTGGGGCAGGATAAGGGAGAGGAAAGACTCCATTTCTTGGCCTCCTTCATGGCCATTGCTCTGCACAGCCAGCATGGGGAAGTTGGGGAGTCCTGCCATTTCTTGAGTAGGCATTCTAAGCAAATGCTTAATTAAATGTTTTCACCTTATGGTGTGAAGTGTTATATTTTATTGCCGAGCCTAAAATTTCTGAGACCATAAGGCCTCAAAATTTAATAAGAAGGACACCAATAATATTTCTTAAAAACTCATCTCCCCCTCTAAAAGAGGCAAAAAAGAAAAAAAAAAGGGGGGGGGCATATGCATGGTAAAAATAAAGTAAAAGCACTTAAGCAGTGCTTTACTTACTTAAGCAAGTATTATATCACTTTACTTACTTAAGCAAGTATTATATCAATGAAAAATTAACATATATCTGATTTTAATAGAAATAATAAATTATACTCCTGAGAAATAGTAAATTCTACTCTTGAAGATTTACCAGAAGAGTGTTTTCTGTCTTCTAGTGATGCCAATCACTCATGTCTCTAAATAACATATAGGACATATGTGTGTACATCAACATACACTATACCATGAATCACATGCTATGAGGTGGGTACACGTAGATATAAGAGAACCACCATTTGGTGTGCAGGTCTCTGGCCCACCATCATAGCCCAGTGGTCCTATGAAGGCATCCTACGTCTTATTTTACTTTGCACTGAGCCTGAGTCTCTCCCGAGACTGAGCAACATGTGTTTGGAAGGTCCAAGGCAGAGGGAGTACCTGTTACCCATCAAGCTTGCCTATACAAGGCAAAGTCCCTGACAGATAAGGATGCTCTACAAGGCCTGCCAGTCCCTTCTCAGCCAGGCTGGGATCTCTCTCTTATCTTTAACACCTTCCCACACTGTCCACCTTGCTCTGTCTTGTGGCACTCTGTGCCTGGGCCCTCTCTCACTTTGAATGGTGCCCTGTGGAGACCTGTGGGAAGGCGGGGCAACACTGGGTGGAGTGAAACGCGTGAGGACTTTGCAGCCTGCAGAACTGGGCGTGGATCTGCAGCGCATCTTTGGGTCAGCCCCCTCATGTCAATTTTCTCATCTCAGAAATAGGGATGTGAACCAGAGATAATGCCTATAACGTGTCTGACCCATGAGGAGAGTTCATTAGATGGCAGTTATTACTGGCAACTGCAGACATGGCTCTTGAGTGAGGCCATAAGGATTGTCATTTTTCTTTCTAGAATCCTGAGCACGCATTTGCCCTAGAGTAATGAGTAGCCCTTTTCAGTTAGGTATTTAGCATTTCACTTTTCTCAGGCTTCTTTCCTTTTACTAGACTGAATCTGAGGATTCTTTGAATCCCCTACAGTTGTCTAGAAGAGATGCACATGAAGTATGCTAGGGAATATTTGTTCAATAAATGAATCAATGAAGCTTTTGAAGGCAATTTCACAGCACATGTACATGTGAATGCAAGTGTGTGTGTGTGTGTGTGTGTGTGTATGCACACATGTACACAGACCCACACCCACAGCATCATTCTACACTCACACACACACACACACACATACACAGCTCAACAAATACATCTTTATGAAAAGCAATACAGGCATATTTGTAACTTAGTGAGCCAAGCCACAAGCTCTCTGATTTCAAATGGTTCTTTGCACCAACTTAAATTAATTTTTAAAATGTGTGAGTGAATGGATGCTCTGAAACTGAATATTAAAGCATTCTACCAAAAAAAAAGTGCCAAAGAATAGCTACATATATCCATGCACAAATTTCCAACAATAAGTGGGCTTTTGAAGTTGTTAGGAGAACATTGTTTCCAATGCCTACTTCAAACATGAAAGGGAAGATGTGCCAAATTCTGAAGTACTCTTCCTACGTCCATTAATGGAAATTCAATTCTGTCAAGATAATGCTATTCTAATTGCTCACCAAAAATAATGGCCACATCATATTTATTATTAGTCCTTTTGAATTCTAAAGAATCCATTTTAAAACATTAGGTTCATGTTACATTTCCCAGCACAGACTTGATCAGCATTTTCCTTCTTCAGTTTGGGACATTTTTTCTGGGTGTAACAAAAATATACACGTGAAGTATGTCTCTGATACACCTCTCCATGTCCAGAAAGTTCCCCGAAAGGCATGTAATGTGAAAAAGGAGGAATATAGAATTATGTGGTTTGCTTTTTAAATTAATAATTGACATACGATATTGTATTAGTTTCAGGTATACAACATAGTGATTCAATATTTATATACATTATGAGATGCTCACCATGATAAGTCTAGCTACCAACTGTCATGGTAAAAATGTGTTACAATATTGTTGACTATATTCCCTATGCTGTACATTGTATCTCCTGTCTTATTTATTTTATAACTAGAAGATTTGTACCTCTTATTCCCCTTTACCTACTTCATCCATCCCTCACTTTTGGAAACCATCAATTTGTTTTCTGATTCTATGAGTCTGTCTCTGTTTTGTTTTGTTTGTTCATTTGTTTTGTTTTTCAGATTCCACATGTAAGTAAAATCGTATAGTATTTGCCTTTCTTGGTCTGACTTACTTCACTTAACATGATGTCCTCTAGGCTCATCCATATTACAAGTAGCAAGATTTCGTTCTTTTTAGGGCTGATTTAATATTTCATTGTGTATATACATCTACCACATCTTTTTTATCTTTATCCGTTCACCCATTGATGGACATTTAGTTCACTCCTATATCTTGGCTATTGTAAATAATGTTGCAATGAATAATGTAAGATATTATTTCAAACTAGTGTTTTAGTTTTCCTTAGGTAAATATCTAGAAGTATAATTGCTAGATGACATTGTAGTTGTATTTTTTATTTTAATACTTCATAATTTTAGTAATGTTAATGCACCACTTTATATTCCCACAAACAATGCATGAGGGTTCCCTTCCCTCCATATATTCACCAATATTTGTTATTTCTTGTCTTTTTTATATCAGCCATTCTGACAGGTATGAGGAGCTAAATTATTGTGGTTTTGATTTGCATCTCCCTGATGGTGAATGATGTTGAACATTTTTTCATGTCATCTGTACATCTTCTTTGGAAAATGTCTTTTCAGATCCCCTGCTCATTTTTCATCAGATTTTTTTTTTGTTATTGAGTTTTATGAATTCTTTATATATTGTGGATGTTATCATCTTATTGGGTATATCGTTTGTGAATATCTTCTCCCATTCAGTAGGTGGCCTTGTCATTTTGTTGACTGTTTCTTTCACTGTGAAGAAGCTTTTTAATTTGATATAGTCCCAATTACTTCTTTTTGCTTTTCTTGTCCTTGCCTGAAGAGAAAAACCCACAAAATATTCTTTAGACAGATGTCAAAGAACTTATTGCCCATGTTTTCCTTTAAGAGTTTTAAGGTTTCAGGTCTTACATTGAAGTCTTTAATCCCTTTTGAGTTTATTTTTGTGTGTGGTGTTAGTAGTCCAGTTTCATTGTTTTGCATGTAGCTGTCCAGTTTTCCCAACACCGTTTACTGAAGAGACTGTCTTTCCCCCATTGTATATTCTTGCCTCCTTTATTAAAAATTAATTTGACCACATAAATGTGTGGTTTTATTTCTAGGCTCTCTATTCTGTCCCATTGATCTATATGTCTGTTTTTGCCTCAGTACCATACTGAGTTTGTAGTATGCTGAAGTTTTGTAGTAGAGTTTGAAATCCAAAAGCATGATACCTCTAGCTTTGTTCTTTCTCAAGATTGTTTTGGCTATTTGGGGGTATTTTGGGGTTCCATATTAACTTTAAGATTATTTGTTCTAGTTCTGTGAAAAATGACCTTGGCATTTTGTTAAGGATTGCAGTGAATCTTTATATTCTTTTGGGTAGTATGGACATTTTAACAATATTAATTCATCCAATCCATGAGCATGGTTTTAAGGAAAGCAAAGCAAAGACCACTGACTTTGCAACCTAAACATGGCTTCATTATTTAACAAACTGTGTGGCCTTGGGAAAGTTATTAACTTCTCTTCTTTTATTCCCTCAGTGGCAAAACATGGGGAAAATTACCCATATCCCATAGAGTCGTTAAGCACTTTAACTGAGATGATAAACAGAATGCTGTGCATAGTTGGAACAGTTGGAACACAAGAAGTTTGGGTTACAAAAATGGATAATTAAAGACCAAAAAAAAAAAAATAGCTTATAAGAAAGAGTCTTTCCTTCTTTGGAGAAGGTAAAGCTGCCTGCCATAGGTGCTGTGTGTGAGGCTAATAGCTGCAGTGACCATTAACCTCCATAATTTCCCTATATTCTGAGTCACCAAGAGATGAAAGGTCTGATTGTGTCACATGTGAGTATTTATCGACAAAAGATACATGGTCTGCTCAGGAAGACCATCCTCCTTCCAAAAAAAAAAAAAAAAAAAAAAAAGCATTTGACAGACTTCCACAAGCCAGAATTCCCACATCACTGATGTCCTTACTATGGGTTAGAGACACAACTATACCCTTACTATCTCAATAATTCTCACATTATTCTTTCAACCTCCATTATCTGTGTTTATCCAGATAATGCCCAGCACAGAAGAGATCTTCAATAAAGAGGAAGAATCTGATGGAAGAAGGAAATGAAGGAATGAATGGATGAACTCTCTGTCTTGGTCTTCTCTTTGTGTCATTCTCTATGCTTAGTACTATACTTATCATTCCTGCTCCATTCAGGTCATCACTCCTGGCATTTACTTATCCTTTGGCAATACTCACCTCCTTTAGGAAGCCTTCCATGATCTATCATACCCTCATTCCCAGCCCATTGAGAATCCACTGCTTGATCCTTCTTTGCAGCTCAGAATATGGCATTTGGATAATGCTTTTGCACTTGTGCTGTCCCATGTTTTTATTTATCATCTCCCCATCAAACCTTTTTAGGGCAGGAATTATTTTCAACATCTTGAAAAATGATTTGTTTGTTTGCTTGTTTTTAGTGAATTTTTAGTGTGTTTAGGTAAGGGCCTAAATACTATGAGTTTTATTGATACAAAGTCAAAGTAGACAATCGTCTTACCCTCAGAATGTTTAGTTGGCAGGGAAGGTGAGACCTAGAGCTGTAAAGTAGGAAGTGAAGAGTGCTGAAAGCCAGATGGATGAAAAGTGGCAGGAAGGAAAGTGTCGGGTACATCTCCCAGATGTCAGAGTCAGGGTGGACTGCTGGAGAAGGCACCACTGGAGTCAGGCCAGGAAATATAAGAGGAAAGCCACTCCTGGCAGAAGAGAAAATGTGCACACAGGCATAGAGGAGATGTGTGGCAAATATTGAAATCATACATCACAGTTTTGAAAGGGCCTATTCTTCTCTTAAAGGTTCTGCACAACAGCCAGGTGAAGACGACAAGACAGAGGTCACCTGGCTGCTTCCACAGTGGTGAGTGGAAGGGTTGCAGAGAGGCTACAGAACTTGCCTAGACCAGTGACTGAACTAGGATATGATGTAACTGTCAGTAGGGCTGCAGTCTGACTCCAGGTCCACAGGGAAAACTCCCTCTTTGGAAAAGCAATGAACATCAGTCAGTTCTTGTTATTGGTGACCAGGGGTTTGGAAGGATGCAAATAAATGATGCACCTCTTACTTCTGGGAGGACAACTACCCAAGAGGCCTGTGGATTCCTGGAAGGACCTGAAGGCACTGGGTCTTAGATCACAAATACTCGTCTGGGCCAACTCTGAACAACAGAGAATCATGTGAGGCAGGTGACACCATTGGGGATGGAAAGCATCCTAATAATAATAAGGAATAGCACTAGTGAGCCCTCACTCTGAGCTGAGCATGATACTCTGTGTCTCAGATGATCTCATATGATTCTCCACAACAAACTTATGAGGTTCTCGTTCCACCTTTAGAGACTGGAGAAATTAAGGCTTGGAAAAGCAAGGAAATGTTTCCTAAGTACTCAGCTGGTAAAGCATGGAGTTAGAATTCAGATACGATGGAACTGACTTCTGGGGGTTCTTAACTGTGTGCCGTGGACCCTTTGGGCCATCGGGGAAGCCCATTGACCCATTCCTAGAATAATGCCTTTAAATGTATATAATAAAATATGTAGGTTTACAAAGACCAGTTGTGTTAAAATTTACTGAAATATTAAAAAGCAACTTTGTATGTAGTAATATTATGTGATTCTTTGTCAATAGATAAGTGATAAGAGCTTGCAGCAGGTCATGATTTAGAAGTCATGCTGAGTGCAAACAGCATGTTGAGATAAGAGCAACTGTAATGGGATATGAAAATATCTGTGATATCACCTGATTTCACAACGGCCTGAGTATCCCTAATACCACACTTCTGTTCCCTTCAAAATGGAAGAAAATGCTATATTTCAGTTAAAAGTTAGTGAAAATTAAAGTATGTTGTTTCCATTCCAAGTTTATAAGTTCCCTGAATTCTCTTCAGTAATCTTGGTTAAGAACTTCTGGGCCATGGGGCACCTGGGTGGCTCAGTTGTTAAGCATCTGCCTTCGGCCCAGGTCATGATCCCAGTGTCCTGGGATCGAGCCCCATATCGGGCTCCCTGCTTGGCAGGGACTCTGCTTCTCCCTCTCCCTCTGCATATATGCCCTCTCTGTCTCTCTCTCTCTCTCTCTGATAAATAAATAAAATCTTAAAAAAAAAAAAAAAGAACTTCTGGGCCAGGTTACATACATGGTCTTGTGCCCTCGACATTGACTGGCAGGGTCCTTGAAGCTCCAGTTCTGCCTCGATTGATGGGGTGAGGGCTTTAAAACATCTCCTGTGAAGGTGTGATGCCTAGGGCATCACGGGGTCACTCTCTAGAGGAGGGCAGGGAAATGCACAGATGGGGATGATAGGGCCAAACCACTGAAGAGCTGAAAAGGTAGACACAGGAGAGTGATTGGGGGGGGGGGCGCAGGCAGAAGGAAAAGAGGCTCCAAGGATGGTGGAGGGTTAGGGAGCTCTGCAAGAATCCTGCGCACCATGAGAGGGCAGGGGCTAAGGGGAGGGGAGGAGGGGAGAAGTGAATGGCAAGAATATCCCCCCTTTTCCTCCACTGGAGGCAACATGAAAGAACAGGGAATACGAATCAGAATCAAGTGGGCCAAATCCTGTTGTCCTCACTTTGTAGTTCTTTGGCCTATAGGGAAATCATATCCCTGCTCAGAGCCCCCACTGCCTTATTTGTATGGGAGGAGCAGAGACATCAAACCCTCTGGTCATTTAAAGGGTTCATGCACAGATTGGCACTGGGGAGAGATCCTGGCACATGGTTACTGCTTAATAAAATTAGGGTGAACTATATGAGATTGCTGGTTTTGTAGGTCAAAAATGGTTGAATATAGGTAGATTCATATGGTTCCAATTATAGTGTGGTGGTTTACTAGTAAACAGGGGAGCTGATGTGAACATACCCAGGTCCCTTTGGTGTATTCAGTCTTAATATGGGATTAAGGGATTCCAATCACCCATACTCCTACTCCATCTCCTTCAGGGATGGGTGTTATTGAGAAGTTCCTTCCCCACCTTCCTCCCATGATCCAGAGTAAATTCTGTTAAAGGATGCTTCTGGCAGCTGTCTCCTTGGTATCCTAGGAAGTGATAAATTGCGAATCACAGGACCGCATAAGAGGACTCCTGTGATCTGTTAGTGGATGAAGACACAGACAGAAAAGGAGAAAGAAGGACTTTGCATTCCTTAGACTAGACTTATTTCTTTGGTATGACTTTTAAAAAGCTCAGAGTGAAAAATCCTGTGGGCTGGACTTGGGCTGTAACCATGTTCCCTATTTACCACTTACCTGCTTGTATGACTTGGGCCCATCAGAGCCACCTTGAATCTCAATCTTCTCATCTGTAAGAAGGGAATATTAGACCAAACCATCTCCAAGATCCCATTCAAGGGTAACTTTGACAATGGAAGGTTTGATTTGCTCCTCAGCTCTGTACTAGGAAGCCACAAGTTCATTCAGTATCTGTTCAGCCAACAGCTCAGCAGAGTAATAATAATTCAACCTGTAAAATAGGGCTTAGAGAACCCAAGTTTAGAGGTGCATATGCAGACCTGAGTGGATGTCTGGAGAGCCATGTTGAGGGGTCTTGCCATGAAACAAAGTGAGACCCATTAGAAGCATCCAGGATCAGTGAGGTGAGGCAGAGGAATAACTATTGAGGTTTATTTCAGAGTATAGTTTTTCTGAACGCTAATTTCATATTAAATTATAAGAACCTCATGGAAAAGTGATTACTAGCTCCTTCTGCAGTAATAAAACAGCCCGTGGGGCAAAGAAGCACTAAGGCTTAATACAGCTAAAAATATCTTATTTTTCTGCAGCTTGATTGAAACTGATGTAGGTGTGCTCGGCATTTGACTTGGGGAGGTCGTGCCTTTTTTCTTCTTTTAATAATACTCTTTGGCAGCTTTTTGCTCTATCTTACCACGATCTTTGCCAAAACTTGAATTTACTTCCGTCAGATTAACTGTCTCCAAAAACAAACTGGCATTTCTTCTAAGGGCTCCGATTAAAAGGATAAGCTTGAGTGACACTCCCTTAAATGGCTGGATGTTCTCACAGAGCTAGGAAATCAGAACTGGAAAAGTAAAAGGGCTGAATTTAGTTACAGGACAGCAAAGGCCTCTGGATGGTGAGAGGGGCTGCCATTCAGAAACAATGGGTGAATTATGATTTTGAATGCATACCTCTCAAAAAACTGTGACAAGAAATTCTTTCAAATCTCTCCACCATTGCTCTACTCTAGGTCTCAAACTTTCAGCATTCTATTTGATTTAAATATCACCTTCAATAATTTTTATTGACTACATTATGCTGGCTTCTTTAAACCACTAATGAAATAAAGTTTCTTCTAGTTGCACAGCTGAATGCATATGGAATTTGAATGAGTCAACCATGTAGAGGCCAAAGAACTTTCTTTCTTCAACATTCCAGTGGACGGGGAGGAGAGACCAGGAAAAGGAAAAACAAGAAAAGATGAAGGAAACATTCTCCAGTTTTTTCCTCACTCCTGTCTATAATTTGGTCCCTCAAGGATAAGAATAAGAGCCAAATAATTTCCCAAGCAGGTATTTTTCTATTTTTAGTTCGTTGTTGCTTATTCACTTCCTTTTAAACGCACATGTGTTGAGGAAAAAATAGGGAATGACAAGGGGAGAAAGAAACCCGGTTACTGATTTTCTTTACAAGCTACACATATGAATACCTAATAAATACAAAACTCAAGTGAGATAACCTTTCAAGAATTGAGTTGAAATGTGGCTTCTGACCATTCTCTGGCCTCCCTTCCCCTTTCACAAGAATCTGCGTTCATCAAAGTCACAGTATATTGAACGAACGGGTCCCATGAGAAAGCTGTGGAAAACCCCAAGTCAAATGTTAACTTCTTTAATCCTGTATAGATACTAACCATCCAAAAATGTAGGAAAATAACTATTATTGTTTTTTTTCCCTTACATTCATTACACAGCCTAAGAAGATGTAAGATCTGTAAATAAGACATTTAATTCATTCTGAGAAAAGACATTTTGCTCAGATTGCTATATATACTTAAACTTTTTTTTTTTTTTTTTTTTTTTTTTGCCAACATCAAAATTTCTCTGTTAGAACATTTTTGGCTTAAAAAAGCAAGGTATGTTATATTTCTATTTTATCTTCTCTCTCTCTTTGGATCCTGAAAATGAGATTGCTCTCATTAACTTAGATAAGTTTTGCTGAGCAGAAGTCAGAAATGGACGGTCACCAGCCTCAAAATCATTAAGTTACTAAGACTTCATTAAGAATAGAGTTGTTCTACTGGGTGTTTACCCCAAAGATACAGATGTAGTGAAAAGAAGGGCCATCTGGGTCCCAGTGTTCATAGCAGCAATGGCCACAGTCGCCAAACTGTGGAAAGA
Source organism: Enhydra lutris kenyoni (assembly GCF_002288905.1). Classification (NCBI taxonomy): domain Eukaryota; kingdom Metazoa; phylum Chordata; class Mammalia; order Carnivora; family Mustelidae; genus Enhydra; species Enhydra lutris. Next base: position 9,362,469 of record NW_019154086.1, read on the forward strand.
GCCAAGGTGCCCTTCAACAAAGGATAAAGAATATGTGGTCCATATATACAATGGAGTATTATGCCTCCATCAGAAAGGATGAATACCCAACTTTTTTATCAACATGGATGGGACTGGAGGAGATTATGCTGAGTGAAATAAGTGAAGCAGAGAGAGTCAATTATCGTATGGTTTCACTTCCTTGTGGAGCATAAGGAATAACACGGAGGACATTGGGTGAAGGAGAGGAGAAGTGAGATGGGGGAAATCAGAGGGAGACACAAACCATGAGAGACTGTGGACTCTGAGAAACAAACTGAGGGGAGGGGGTGGGGGGATGGGTGAGCCTGGTGGTGGGTATTAAGGAGGGCAGGTATTGCATGGAGCACTGCGTGAGGTGCATGAACAATGAATTTTGGAACACACACACACACACACACACACACACACACAATTAAATTAAATTATTTTTAAAAGAATGGAGTTGTTTTAAAGACCTGTATACACTGAAATGAATTAAAAATATATCTCAGTCCCCACTGACAGTTATCTCATTAAAAGCCACTTAGTGTATTAGATTGACAACCAGTGGTTACAAGGGCTTTTCCTGGGACTTCCCATGTATTTTTATATCTGATCCTTGAAACAAGTGGTTGCCAAACTTTTTTGATGATATATCCCCCAAGTATCATAATTTGGAACATAGAGCCCTCAAAATATGCATATTGTCTTTTTATTATGTACATTTATTACACCACCATATTGCATACATTATGAAATATGCACAAAAATGGAAATTGCAAAAGACTCAGATGAATATGAAACAAACATTATTTTAAATAATACCTTTAGTTCTTTTTTTAAAAAGATTTTTATTAATTTATTTGACAGAGTGAGAGACACAGTGAGAGAGGGAACACGAACAGGAGGAGTGGGAGAGGGAGAAGTAGGCTTCCAGCTGAGCAGGGAGCCCCATGCGGGGCTCAATCCCAGGACCCTGGGATCATGACATGAGCCAAACAGACGCTTGACAACTGAGCCACCCAGCTCCCCTAATTACTTTAGCTCTTAATGGCACAATTTTATTTTGCTTTCAATAAAAATATAATAATATTTTAATGAGAGCAATGTAATGTTTCATGTTCTATGAAAATTTTGGCTTAACAATTTCTGATTCAAAGAACTGATTCTAAGTTGGCCTTATTTTTATGCTTGTTATTAGTGATGTCAAAGTTTAAACATATTGTCATTTTTTTAATTTAAATTTTATTTTTTTTAAACATATAATATATTTTTATCCCCAGGGGTACAGGTCTGTGAATCGCCAGGTTTACACATTTCACAGCACTCACCATAGCACATACCCTCCCCAGTGTCCATAACACCACCCACCCTCCCAACACCCCTCCCCCCATCAACCCTCAGTTTGTTTTGTGAGATTAAGAGTCACTTATGGTTTGTCTCCCTCCCAATCCCATCTTGTTTCATTTACTCTTCTCCTACCCCCTTAACCCCCCCATGTTGCATCTTCTCGCCCTCATATCAGGGAGATCACATGATAGTTGTCTTTCTCTGATTGACTTATTTCGCTAAGCATGACACCCTCTAGTTCCATCCACGTTGTTGCAAATGGCAAGATTTCATTTCTTTTGATGGCTGCATAGTATTCCATTGTGTATATATACCACATCTCCTTTATCCATTCATCTGTTGATGGACATCTAGGTTCTTTCCATAGTTTGGCTATTGTAGACATTGCTGCTATAAACATTCGGGTGCACGTGCCCCTTCGAATCACTACGTTTTTATCTTTAGGATAAATACCCAGTAGTGCAATTGCTGGGTCATAGGGTAGCTCTATTTTCAACATTTTGAGGAACCTCCATGCTGTTTTCCAGAGTGGTTGCACCAGCTTGCATTCCCACCAACAGTGTAGGAGGGTTCCCCTTTCTCCGCATCCTCGCCAGCATCTGTCATTTCCTGACTTGTTAATTTTAGCCATTCTGACTGGTGTGAAGTGATATCTCATTGTGGTTTTGATTTGTATTTCCCTGATGCCGAGTGATATGGAGCACTTTTTCATGTGTCTGTTGGCCATCTGGATGTCTTCTTTGCAGAAATGTCTGTTCATGTCTTCTGCCCATTTCTTGATTGGATTATTTGTTCTTTGGGTGTTGAGTTTGCTAAGTTCTTTATAGATTTTGGACACTAGCCCTTTATCTGATATGTCGTTTGAAAATATCTTCTCCCATTCTGTCAGTTGTCTTTTGGTTTTGTTAACTGTTTCCTTTGCTGTGCAAAAGCTTTTGATCTTGATAAAATCCCAATAGTTCATTTTTGCCCTTGCTTCCCTTGCCTTTGGCGATGTTCCTAGGAAGATGTTGCTGCGGCTGAGGTCGAAGAGGTTGCTGCCTGTGTTCTCCTCAAGGATTTTGATGGATTCCTTTCTCACATTGAGATCCTTCATCCATTTTGAGTCTATTTTCGTGTGTGGTGTAAGGAAATGATCCAATTTCATTTTTCTGCATGTGGCTGTCCAATTTTCCCAACACCATTTATTGAAGAGGCTGTCTTTGTTCCATTGGACATTCTTTCCTGCTTTGTCGAAGATTAGTTGACCATAGAGTGGAGGGTCTATATCTGGGCTCTCTATTCTGTTCCATTGATCTATGTGTCTGTTTTTGTGCCAGTACCATGCTGTCTTGATGATGACAGCTTTGTAATAGAGCTTGAAGTCTGGAATTGTGATGCCACCAACATTGGCTTTCTTTTTCAATATTGCTTTGGCTATTCGAGGTCTTTTCTGGTTCCATATAAATTTTAGGATTATTTGTTCCATTTCTTTGAAAAAAATGGATGGTACTTTGATAGGAATTGCATTAAATGTGTAGATTGCTTTAGGTAGCATAGACATTTTCACAATATTTATTCTTCCAATCCAGGAGCATGGAACCTTTTTCCATTTCTTTGTGTCTTCCTCAATTTCTTTCATGAGTACTTTATAGTTTTCTGTGTATAGATTCTTATTCTCTTTGGTTAGGTTTATTCCTAGGTATCTTACAGTTTTGGGTGCAATTGTAAATGGGATTGACTCCTTAATTTCTCTTTCTTCTGTCTTGTTGTTGGTGTAGAGAAATGCAACTGATTTCTGTGCATTGATGTTATATCCTGACACTTTACTGAATTCCTGTGCAAGTTCTAGCAGTTTTGGAGTGGAGTCTTTTGGGTTTTCCACATATAGTATCATATCATCTGCGAAGAGTGATAGTTTGACTTCTTCTTTGCCGATTTGGATGCCTTTAATTTCCTTTTGTTGTCTGATTGCTGAGGCTAGGACTTCTAGTACTATGTTGAATAGCAGTGGTGATAACGGACATCCCTGCCGTGTTCCTGACCTTAGCAGAAAAGCTTTCAGTTTTTCTCCATTGAGAATGATATTTGTGGTGGGTTTTTCATTTCATTTCATTGATTTCTGCTCTGATCTTTATGATTTCTCTTCTCCTGCTGGGTTTAGGGTTTCTTTCTTGTTCTTTCTCCAGCTCCTTTAGGTGTAGGGTTAGGTTGTGTACCTGAGACCTTTCTTGTTTCTTGAGAAAGACTTGTACCGCTATAAATTTTCCTCTCAGGACTGCCTTTGTTGTGTCCCACAGATTCTGAACCGTTGTGTTTTCATTATCATTTGTTTCCATGAAATTTTTCAATTCTTCTTTAATTTCCTGGTTGACCCATTCATTCTTTAGAAGGATGCTGTTTAGTCTCCATGTATTTGGGTTCTTTCCAAATTTCCTCTTGTGATTGAGTTCTAGCTTCAGAGCATTGTGGTCTGAAAATATGCAGGGAATGATCCCAATCTTTTGATACCGGTTGAGACCTGATTTAGGACCGAGGATGTGATCTATTCTGGAGAATGTTCCATGTGCACTAGAGAAGAATGTGTATTCTGTTGCTTTGGGATGAAATGTTCTGTATATATCTGTGATGTCCATCTGGTCCAGTGTGTCATTTAAGGCCTTGATTTCCTTGTTGATCTTTTGCTTGGATGATCTGTCCATTTCAGTGAGGGGAGTGTTAAAGTCCCCTACTATTATTGTATTATTGTCGATGTGTTTCTTTGATTTTGTTATTAATTGGTTTATATAGTTGGCTGCTCCCACGTTAGGGGCATAGATATTTAAAATTGTTAGATCTTCTTGTTAGACAGATCCTTTGAGTATGATATAGTGTCCTTCCTCATCTCTTGTTATAGTCTTTGGCTTAAAATCTAATTGATCTGATCTAAGGATTGCCACTCCTGCTTTCTTCTGATGTCCATTAGCATGGTAAATTCTTTTCCACCCCCTCACTTTAAATCTGGAGGTGTCTTCGGGTTTAAGATGAGTTTCTTGTAGGCAACATATAGATGGGTTTTGTTTTTTTATCCATTCTGATACCCTGTGTCTTTTGATTGGGGCATTTAGCCCATTAACATTCAGGGTAACTATTGAGAGATATGAATTTAGTGCCATTTTATTGCCTGTAAGGTGACTGTTATTGTATATTGTCTCTATTTCTTTCTGATCTACTACTTTTAGGGTCTCTCTTTGCTTAGAGGACCCCTTTCAATATTTCCTGTAGAGCTGGTTTGGTATTTGCAAATTCTTTCAGTTTTTGTTTGTCCTGGAAGCTTTTAATCTCTCCTTCTATTTTCAATGATAGCCTAACTGGATATAGTATTCTTGGCTGCATGTTTTTTTCGTTTAGTGCTCTGAATATATCATGCCAGCTCTTTCTGGCCTGCCAGGTCTCTGTGGATAAGTCTGCTGCCAATCTAATATTTTTACCATTGTATGTTATAGACTTCTTTTCCCGAGCTGCTTTCAGGATTTTCTCTTTGTCACTAAGACTTGTAAATTTTACTATTAGGTGATGGGGTGTGGACCTATTCTTATTGATTTTGAGGGGGGTTCTCTGAACCTCCTGGATTTTGATGCTTGTTCCCTTTGCCATATTGGGGAAATTCTCTCCAATAATTCTCTCCAATATACCTTCTGCTCCCCTCTCTGTTTCCTCTTCTTCTGGAATCCCAATTATTCTAATGTTGTTTCATCTTATGGTGTCACTTATCTCTCGAATTCTGCCCTCGTGGTCCAGTAGCTGTTTGTCCCTCTTTTGCTCAGCTTCTTTATTCTCTGTCATTTGGTCTTCTATATTGCTAATTCTTTCTTCTGCCTCATTTATCCTAGCAGTGAGAGCCTCCATTTTTTATTGCACCTCATTAATAGCTTTTTTTATTTCAACTTGGTTAGATTTTAGTTCTTTTATTTCTCCAGAAAGGGCTTTTATATCTCTCAAGAGGGTTTCTCTAATATCTTCCATGCCTTTTTCGAGCCCGGCTAGAACCTTGAGAATCGTCATTCTGAATTCTAGATCTGACATATTGCCAATGTCTGTATTGATTAGGTCCCTAGCCTTTGGTACTGCCTCTTGTTCTTTTTTTTTGTGGTGAAATTTTCTGCCTTCTCATTTTGTCCAGATAAGAGTATATGAAGGAGCAAGTAAAATACTAGAAGGGTGGCAACAACCCCAGGAAAATATGCTTTAACCAAATCAGAAGCGATCCCAAATCATGAGGGGGGAGAAAGGGGATAAAAAGAGGTTCAGGAAGAAAAAAAAAAAAAAGAAACAATTAAAAGAAGAAAATGAATAAAGAAAAAATATAAAAAGGAAAAAATATATTAGATAAACTAGTTTAAAAACGTTAAAAAAGAAAAGGGTAAAAGTTTAAAAAATTTAGCAGAAAAAGAGGAAAAAAATTGAAAAAGAAAAAAAAAATTAACTGCAAGGCTAAAGAATCATGGGGAGAAAGCCATGAGCTCCGGCTTTGCTTTCTCCTCCTCTGGAATTCCGCTGCTCTCCTTGGTATTGAAACTGCACTCCTTGGTAGGTGAACTTGGTCCTGGCTGGATTTCTTGTTGCTCTTCTGGGGGTAGGGGCCTGTTGTAGTGATTCTCAAGCGTCTTTGCCACAGGCGGAGTTGCACCGCCCTTACCAGGGGCTGGGCTGAGTAATCTGATCGGGTTTGCTTTTGGGGCTTTTGTTCCCTGAGCGCTTTCCGTAGAGTCTGGAGGGCGGGAATGAAGATGGCGGCCTCCCAGTCTCCGGCCGGAGGAGCCGAGAGCCCAGGGCCCCACTCCTCAGTGCGCCCTCAGAGAAGAGCGCCCAATTACTCCCGTCACCCTGGCCTCCGGCCGCGCTCCGAGCTGACCGAGCCTGCGACCCATTCAAGGTAACCCCGAGTTTAGAGCTCACTCCTCGGCTCTGTCTCTGTAGCTGGCTTCCCCGTTCTAATACCTGTAAGCTCTGGGACACTCAGACACCCCCGATCCTTCTGTGACCCTGCGGGACCTGAGGCCACGCTGACCCCACGCGCCCGGGCTTCACCCCGGTTAAGCCTCTGGATTGATGTCCCTCAGCGGAGCAGACTTTTAAAATTCCCGATTTTGTGCTCCATTGCTCCGCCGCTTGCCAGGAGCCGGCCCCTCCCCCCGCGGTCTATCTTCCCGTCGCTTTGGATTCACTTCTCCGCCAGTCCTACCTTGCAGAAAGTGGTTGATTTTCTGTTTCTAGAATTGCTGTTCTTCTTCTCTTCGATCTCCCGTTGGATTTGTAGGTGTTTGCAATCTTTACATAAGCTATCTAGCTGATCTCCTGCTACCTGAAGTAGTCTCAGCCTGCTACTTCTCCGCCATCTTGACTCCTCGAACCCCATATTGTCATTTTTTTAGCTAAATGTGGTTACTAATGATTCGTAGTAGGGGAAGAAGATGTGTCAGCTTTTCCATTTCTTGTTCATTAGTATTCACATTATAAAATTAATTTCAATTTATGGTTTCATTGGAGGGAACTTCCAAAGGCATTAGTCCATTTTGTGAGGGATCCTGCAGTTAAAACTAGATAATATAATTCACAATTCCATTTAGCTAGCATGTGATAACTTCACTGTCTTAAAATATGCTGAAAGCAAACTAGTGGGTGAAGGTGTCCAGCCAGCCCTCTGGGATGTGGTCCTTCCATCAGGATCTCTCCTGAGCTGTGTGAGACTGATGGACATCTCACACAGGAGACAAGCAATCCATGCATTGGGCATTAAGGTCAGCAGAGTTGTAAATAAATTAATATATTTATATATAAAATTGTAATGCATAACATATATATATACATATACATGCACACGTACATAATGGAAGTGCATCATTTTTTTTTTCTCTTTCACCTGCTAGGATGAACATATCTGATTTGGAGGCCATTTCTCAAAGTAGTTTACATTGTAAAATATATATTATTAATCCTTATTTTACTGATGAGAAAAATTACACTGCTAAAGGTCACAAGTCAGTAACACTTTTCTGCAGCCCGTATTTTCCCAAAAGTACTGGTGGGGGGGGAATAATAGCAGTCAAATAGTTTAGTCACCACTGTTTTTGTCTTACTTTTTATTTTTTATTTATTTGTTAAATTAATATATAATGCATTATTTGCCCCAGGAGTACTGGTCTGTGAATCATCAGCCTTACACATACTTAAAAATAAAATCTTTAAAAAAGGATAATAATCAATGCTTCATTATTCTTATTATCTGGTTATTCTGAGCCTTCTCCCTTCCCCCCCTTTTTTCCTTCCCATCCATCAGTTATTTTATATTCAAATCATCGTCCTCACAAGCACACCTACCAACTAAGGGTCAGCCTTCTTTTTTGGCACAGGCTCAGAATGTTCATGTCTACGTGTAAACTAACTTCAGCAAAATGAGGAATGATTTTAAACGTTATCTGAAAATATGACTCAAACTCACACTTTTCATTTTACATGAAGCTTTTTATCTTATTAAAATAATTTATATTTGGTATATACAAATTTGGAAAATATAGAAAAAGAAGAAAAATTACTCATAACTCAGTCACCCAAACTAATTATTGTTACTATTTTGATGTATTAACCTTCTAATTTTTCTCCTAGTTTTCTTTTACATAGTTGTAATCATACTGAATATACAATTTTGTACCCTGCCTTTTTTTTGCCTTAACATAAATATGATAAATATTATCCATGTTTATCAATTCTTATAAATAAATGTAAGTTTCTGTGGAGGCATAATAACCTAGCAGGTGGACAGCACCACACTTTTGCTTATATAACAATCCTTAAGGTAGGAAAGATAAGTACATGTTGCAGGCAAGTACTGTCAGCCCATGATTCTGACTCTAATGGGAAATATAAATAGGCTAAATAATTGAAAACCAATTGTATTTTCCTTTCTTTTGGTGACTAATTTTGTTGAGACCAGTTGAAAGATATTTTGTGTTCCTCAAACGTTTGTCTTCATATAGGAAAAGGAAAGTGAGCCAAGAATATAGTAACTGGCAGAGAAAAAACCAAATTAATAAAAAAAAAGATCATATATAAATTGTATATTATTTCACATTATATTAAGTATTATGTAAGAAGATTAATGAAAGTTAATTGTCTGTACAATATTTGACTTAAGTTGAAGTTTTTCAGCACTTCTAATAATATTAGTGTTGGTTACCAACATGAAAGGTTGGCCACTATTTTATAAATACATTTTTGTACCAGGGAAGATGATGTTAAAAAGAAAAGGCTGGGGTGCTTGGATGGCTCGGTCAGCTAAGTGTCTGACTCTTGACTGTGGCTCAGGTCATGATCTCAGGGTCATGAGATGGGGCCCTGAATCCGACTCCACACTCAGTGCAGAGTCTGCTTGAGATTCTCTCCCTCTGCTCTTTTGCCCCTCCCCCTACTCCTACATGCTCTCTAAATAAAAAGTAAAATCTTTTTTAAAAAAAGACTAACTTTTACATGACAATTTCCACTTTTTAAAATCATAAATACTGTAAGTAATGAAAAAAGAAACAGGAAGCATTCATGAAACTATTCTTGACATGGACAATAAATGTAAGAACATGGCATGATGATCAGCTATGGAAAGAGTATTACTAATACCATTTCTGTTTTCTCCTTATGTATGTGTTTAATAAAGGTGCCTGTTTTATGATAAGTTATAATTATTTTAAACCAGATAACAAAAAAAAATTGAAGAGGTGTTTTTCTATGTATATATATGTGCGTGTATATATATATGTATATGTGCATATGTCTCTTTGTTGTGTTTAATACAAAGGCTTATTTTATGAAACACATTTTATGAACCAAATTTGATTACCTCTATATATGAAAATAAAAACTACAAAAACTTTTAAAACTTAGTCAACTAGATATATAGTTCCATTTAGACAAAGATGTTTTGATAATTTCACTGCATTTGTTTTAACTTTCCAGAAAATGCTTTCAAATGTTTCTGGCTTTTGAATAAAACCAGTCCTCTGCCTTTCAACAACAGAATATATTAAGATCTGAGATTTTGTGTGGCTGCAAACTGTTTAAGCCATTTGAGGCCTTCTGTACAGTGCCACTTCAAGTATTTGAAAAAAAGTGAAAAATTTCATCAACCAGGTGTTAGTTTAATTATTTCTTTTCTTTTTCTCCCTACCTCCCTCCTGTCCTTCCTTCCTTCAAAGTCACAGTATATGACCTTCCTTCCTTTCTTCCTTATTCCTTCCTTCCCCTTGTTTTGAACTGACTATTTCATGACTATTCCAGGGTCTTGTAGTCAAACTATAGACAAATTGTTCATACTTTGTCTTCTGGAAATTTCTCTAAGTATATTTAACAGAGATTTTAAGACAAGCTTTTGAACATTTACCACTGGATTGGTAATAAAGCAATCACTTCCTAATCAAAGAATTTTGAATCCTAGAAACGATAGTGTCCTTCCTCCAGAATTAAAGAGAGCATCAGTTCTCAGGTGCTTTGGTATCTGACAAACAGTTATAACCTGATTAACTTCACTGAGCCTCAGTGCCCTCATCTACAGAATCAGAAAGCAAACAGTACCTGCATCAGAAGGTTGATGTACAGATGAAGTGAAAGGGCATTTCAATAGCACTTGGCAGAGTGCCTGGCATATAGCAAGTGCTCAATAAACAGTAGCTGTCATTTATTTAATGTATCATTTCCTTATGTGTGTGGTACAAATTGTACTGTACGTGGAGTGATTGCCCAAATGCTCAATTACGTTGCTCTAGGTAACCAAAAGACTATTATAGAACTCAGGGTAAATACATTTAATTCTCAGATGGCATATTTGTTGATATTAACCATTATATATAAATTACAGAAATAGGAATACAAGCAATTATGTCTAGAAAATACTAGAGCTGACAACAAAGACTCAATTTATGAGACATATTTTATTTGTTGAATGTGGTCAGGAGCTAAACAAGAATTAAACACCTGATAAAAGATAAAGAAAATTAAAATGAGCTGTGAAAAGGAAGCCCACACAAACACTCAAAAAACAGTTTACCAAATATTGTAAGCCCTGGCATGATAGCATCTGAGGTTTTCTATGTGCTTTGAGGGCATTTTAATGATCTAACAGAATTTCACTTATACCCTTAAAAAAATAGCATAACACCTGCTGTATGTTCGATCATTTTTGGAAATCAGTTAAAAGGGCCATATGCAAAACAGAAAGCAGATATTAAAACAGTGCTATACTACAACTTAAAATTATAGTAAGAAAAGCTCTGCCAGACAGGTTGGAAACAGAAAAAAACAGGGATATTTCATATGGGCCCGTTAATCTTGTTACCTGACTTTAAAAAAAAAAAAAAAAAAAAAAAAAAAAACAAGGTAAAATGAAACAGTAACAACCACCAGTACAACCATAACCCCCAGCAGTATAACCCCAAATTGTTATCCCATAAACTGTTGAATTTATTTGATGACTACTGAGTGACATGGAATCCACCAATGTAATTCATCAAAATAGAAGCCAAGGAAGATTGGAAAACAAATTGAAATTCTAGGTTAGACTGACTATAATTTCTTTAGAACCATCTAAAACCATAAATTTCATTTTATTAAAAAAGAAAACCTATTAGTCTGCTTTTCTTAAGGGGAAACTACTCCTTCAACCTTCCTAATTTTTCCACCTTTTGTTTTATGGCAGAGCTTCATGTTTTAATATAGTAAATAAGGATGCGATTGGGAGTGAGGGAAGGTCAAGGCGCACAGCTCGCTCTTTCTTTCCCTAAAGATCTTCTGGGGGTTCCAATCAATTCAGTCAAGGACAAAATGAATTAATTAGTCGAAAGTGATATTTCAAATAAAACAATTAACACTTTAATCCAATTTTGTAGGGGGTGGGAACGTCACCAAATCTCCTGCCTTTTATTGAAATGAATTCAATTTCAAAGTTAATTTTAAAAATTGAAAGTGTGCACAACCTTGAACCCCAACAGAAATATTTAACTATTTGCAGTGTGTGCAATTTTAAACTACCCCTGCTGAGTGAATGGGAGTTTAAATAGATTTCCTCCACCACTTTATTTAGGAAAGAATGGTTATAGAGAAACAAACAAAAATGGAGAGGGGTATGACCTATCCTGCTGCAGTCCTCAGAACCATTCTGAAAACCCTTCTTGGTATTCTATAAAAAGCAGCAATTATAGATTAGATCTACATACATAATCAAAATGAGATGCACGAGAAAGACAAATCAATACGGTTTCATGTATATGTGGAATCTAAATAAAAAAACAGAACAATCAATCAAACAACAATAACAACAACTAAGAAGAATCAGAGAAACAGACTCATAAATACAGAGATCAAACTGGTGGTTGCCAAAGGCAGGGATGGTGGTGGAGGTTGATTATCAAGGTGGGTTAAGGGAAAGGGGTTAAGAGGCACAACCTCCTGTTATAAAATAAATAAGTCACTGAGATGAAAAGTACAGTATAGGGAATATAGTCAATAATACTGTAATACACTAATTGTGAGTATTTGTAATGTATATAATTGCTGAATCATTATGTTGTACATTTGAAACTAACTTAATATCATATATCAATTATACTTCAATTAAAAATAAAAATATACTTTAACTGATTAACAGAAAATGAGTAGCCATCTTTCCTATTCCATATCGAACATAAACATTCTACCTTTATGTTGTAATTTTATGAAATTATATATAATATATATTCAATAAATTGAAAACAGCATGAATAATAATGTTATTTATGCAGTGATGCTGAGCTGTGGGAATTTTTTTTCTTAATCTATAAAAAAGTAAATACAAAATTAGCACAATAAGGTATTTGCTTTTATAAAAAAGAGAAGAAATAAAATGGATTTTTAAAGTAGCATTTCCGGGACGCCTGGGTGGCTCAGTTGGTTAAGCAGCTGCCTTCGGCTCAGGTCATGATCCCAGCGTCCTGGGATCGAGTCCCACATCGGGCTCCTTGTTCTGTGGGGAGCCTGCTTCTCCCTCTGCCTCTGCCTGCCACTCTGTCTGCCTGTGCTCGCTCTCTCTCTCTCTCTGACAAATAAATAAATAAAATCTTTTTTAAAAAATAAATAAATAAATAAAGTAGCATTTCCTAAACAAAAATTACTGCATCTTTGATATCTGGGAAAGCTAAGTACTATTGAATTTTTAATATATATGGTGTAATTTAGCAGAGCACTTAAAAAGTGCTAAGAGAAGTTTAATGGAGGCCAACCAGGGCACTTGTGTGCTGGGTGGCTCAGTTTGTTAAGGCCCCAACTCTTGATTTTGGCTCAGCTCATGATCTAAGAGGTGTGAGACTGAGCCCCATGTGGGGTTCTACACTAGGCGGGGAGCCCGCTTAAAATTCTCTTCCTCTCCCTCTGCTTCTCCACCCATTTGGCACATGTGTGTGTGCATGTGTATCCACACACACTCACTCTCTCTCTCTCTCAAATAAATAAATAAATAAATAATTGAGGGATACCATTGAGTATTATTGATCTGCCCAAGAAAATGAATCCTGTGACTAAACAAAACTAAACAGCGAGTACCAACTATATGTTAAAACTGAGTTTTCCAATGCTAAATCCCATGAGCTCCCGCTGAGACCGAACAGCAGGGAGACCAATGTATGTCAATAGGAGGGAGCAGACAAGTTTGATTTTAAATCCAATTGGCACCTGTATCTTGGACAGCCATTTTCAACCATGCTTCCACTTGAAAATACAAAAAATCTGTCCCACACAAACTTCAGTAATGATCCTATCCACCACTACCATCACACACACACACAATAATTAAGAAATTAGTAAAGAGCAAATAACTTTTCAGGGAATGGAAACTTTCTTACTTGAGAGCCAATTCTAACACTGCTGGTCCTACACATTCCCTGATGAACAACTTTGATAAGAGCATTTTTAGCCACATCCCTAATTGGTCTACTCTTACTCTTTGCTTTAATTTAAAACCAAAGGGGGAAAACATGATTTCAAAAGCACCTACAATCTGACATGTGTGAGCAGAACTAAAAGTATTTTTTCCCAAAGTTGGATTAATTAGCATTATCAGAAAAACAAAAGGAACAAAGCCACCAGTAAGTAGTGCATTAATCATACTGCTAGTAATTAGTGCCACAATAGAAATACAAGAAAAAGCAAAGAAGCTGGAAATAGTTCTGAAACTAGTCATATTTTGTAGGTATCACTAGCTAAGAAATAGACATACTTAGACATGCAGAGAGGACAAGAATAAAATAGAATCTCAAAGATCACATAAAGTTGAAAGACTAGACTGCACAAATCCTGAGCCCCAAAGAAACTGAGAAATTGATATATTTATAGTGTCTAATACGCAGAGTTATAAAAAATAGGAAAGAAGGGGATGGAGGAAGATGGGAAAGAATTGGAGAAACAGACTGTATTTCCATTTTTAAAAGAGAGTGAGCTTATGCTATTGTAACTAAGCTAATGCTAGGTCTAGCCAAACCTCAAATATGCAGGATCATTTTGAAACACAGAAATAGTGAGATTACTTTTCACTTAAATATATGATTAAATGACTTTGGGGAAGGCAAAACCTTCCTCTGAATGCTAAAATATTAAATTAATTATAACTTTTTAAAGAATGGAACAAATCGTAGGGTGATTTTCTTGGCCTTTGATTTTTCTATATCAGAGTTTATTCCAAGAATCCTTTATAAAAAAAAGTTTCATATGAAAATACTGATTTGTGTTGATTCATTCTACAAATGAAAATTGGGCCCAGTGATGTCCAGAAGAATACAGATGAGAGGAAGAGTAAAATTTTTCTTCTGGTTCTGAAAAGCCAATATTAATTCATTCACTTTTCTGTGCTCCAATTTTCCTTACCCAGAAAAAGAAAATTGTCAAGATAATCATCTAATCCAAGTGTTACCTCCTTGAAGATGGCCTTCCAGGGGGCATGTAGGACAAAGGACTTTGTTTCTCCTATTTAAAAAAAAAAAAAAAAGAGCTCTGCATCCGAAGATGACATAGCGACAGGTAATGCTGACTGGAGTTGATTTTCATCTCAAGCCCTGCAGAGCCATAGAGATGGGAAAGAAGTCTCCTAGGGAAAAACTAAAGGGAAGAGTGAGATTTGACTGGCAGCTTCCCCTTTTATACTTCTTCTGGACCTTCACTACATACCTTTCTAAGTCTCTGTGCTTTTCTTTTCAACACTCCCATCCTTCCCTCTCACTATGTCTCTCTTTCCTGTTGGATTATCTCCTTCCATTCCTTACTTATTCCTTGTTTTTTCTTCATGAATCTCTTCTACTTTCATATTTTATGTCAATGCCTTCTCCAAGTGAGTCTGGGAGTCAGTCACCAGCCAAGTCCCACTTTCTGTCACCTCTATTAAGTTAGTTTTCAGGGGCACCTAGATGGCTTAGTCAGGTAAGTGTCTGAGTTTTGATTTCAGCTCAGGTCATGATCTCAGGGCCTTGTGATCCACATCAGGCTCTGTGCTTAACAGGGAATCTGCTTCTCTCTCCCTCTTCCTCTGCCCCTACTCTCTCTATCTCTCAAGTGAATAAATAAATAAATTTCTTTAAGAAGTTAGTTTTCAATACTTCTCTATGTATATGAAGAGGATAGCAGCACTTATTATCTTAAGCATCTTCAACCATGCAGATAGAAGATAATATATTCAATAAAATTCATTGTTGCTTGATTTGGTTAATTAAGTAGCTAATATATTAATTTAATTGAGTTGCAATGTTGAAAAGAAAGCCTGTAGAAAATTTTTTTTAAAGATTTTTTTAAATTTATTTATTTGACAGATCACAAGCAGGCAGAGAGGCAGGCAGAGAGGAGGAAGCAGACTCCCCACTGAGCAGAGACCCACCCCCCACAAGACCATGACCTGAGCCGAAGGCAGAGGCTTTAACCCACTGAGCCACCCAGGTGCCTCAAGCCTGTAGAAATTTATCTTCACAAAGTGTCCCTGTGTAAAGTATAAATATGGCATCAAATATCAAGAAATTATAAAAGAAAAGGTTGATAACTCTGATCACATTAAAATAATAGATGCTTGTATAGGCAAAAAATAAAGTTAAAAAATAAAAATATAGTGGAAGGAAATTTCTCCAATATAAATGCCAGAAAAAGAGCCAATTTAATAAATATACAATCCTTATAAATTTAATAAGAAAAATATAAATCATGCAATATAATATGGACAAAGGACACAAATAGGTAATTTTTAGAAAATATAATACAATGACCAATAAATAAATAAGTGTTCATCTTCTCTAATTATTGTAGATATTCAAATTAAAGTAATAACATACAACTTTTCATCTACCAGATAAAGACTCAAAAAATTCAACAATGCTATTGTTGATAAGAACATGCAAAAACAGGTTCTTGTTCACGAATACATTAAATAAATACTTACTGGATTCTACTCTACAACACTGACTAGGGGTTTGCAAAATGCTGCAATCTTTTAGAAGGGCAATTTAGAAATACCTAACAAAATTTTTAAATGCATACATCTTTTGACGTAGGATGTATCTATATAGTGAATTTATTGCAGAAACATTTTAATAACAAAAAAAATTGAAAACAATCCAAGTGTCCTCCAATAGGAGAGAGCAGTTAAATGTATCATGTCATTTTCACACATACCATACATACACAATGCATTACATTATATAGGTGATAAAAGAAATGGAATAGAGCTATATGAGCTGATAAAAAAAGCTATCTAAAATATATTTTAAAAATTCCTAGAAGGATACAGAAGAAACTGTTACCAGTTGTTAGCCTTGGAGAATGGTAATAAGGGGTAAGGAAAAGGCATGTAATATTTTCACTTTATATTCTGTCCTATTGAATTTTTGTTTTTCCAGAGAGTATGTGCATTGCTGTTATAATTTTAAAACGAGTTTACAAAATTGGTCATAAAAATGAACTTCCCGTCTTTGTAAAAATTCATTTCAGACAGAAACAAGGAACTTTATTGGTATACAGTTTTTGGGAAAAAAATTATGAATGGAGTCAAAAAACTTTTTTTTCATAATCTATATTTTGTACATAGATAGGAATACTATAGGAATAATTAAAAGAGACTATAAATGGATATTCATCAAATTTGTCTGGGGGCAGCCATTTTGTCTATATGTTTGGATTAGTGAAATTAGGATCAAAAGTTAATTGTAATTATTCTGTCAAATAAAACAAAAAAGGAAAGTAGTTTCTTAGTCTTAGCAAAACCAATTTTCACCATTCTTTATAAATTACCTTACAATTTTAACAAGAAAGATTTTATTTAAAATTTGCTTTAAATAAGACCCAGAAGTTACACAATATTGAAGCAAGGGCAGGTGACTTCTGCATTAGCAGAACATTTAGGAGCTGTCAAGCAAATTGGAAAGAACTTGGGCTGGGGATACAGGCTGGGTTCTATTGCAGCTGGGCCTCCTGAAGCCAAATACTTCATCTCTCTGGACCTTGTTATTGTTGTTGTTGTTGTTTAAATCTGTAAAATAGAGATAATAACACCCACCTCAGGAACTATGTTTGTGAGGGACGTAACTTGGTCCATGAAGGCAGCATGACACTCTGTAAAGAATGCGCAGTTTGGGGTCAGTTCTGATTTTGAAATTATCCTCCAGCTCTACTAGTTTTGTGAACTTAGATATGCTAATCTATCTTCTCTCAGTTTTCTCATTTAGAAATTAGGTATAACAATAAATATATTTGGTATGGTGAATGGTTTCAAAGATTTAAGAGGTAAGTTACATAAGACGTTGAACATATCTTGGCACCTAGTTAATCCTAAGTAAATTTTAGCCTCTAATTCACGTAGAGTATCATAAAAAGAATGTTGAAATGATAGAATTAGAGTCCTTTCTTTAATCTCAATGGTCTATAGAAAGAGCAAAGGAGAAAAGAAGAAAGGGAACTGTGATTTTTCCATATCTGGATTTATAAAGACTTCTTTCGAGAGAGAGGACAATTCCTCAAAACTTCCTTTGCACTTCTGCTTCTGGCCAAGATAGAGTGACAGGAATTGGATTTACTCTCCCACCTGAAAGAAACAAAAACCAGTTACAATATATGGAAAAAAAACCCCACAAACAAACAATTATCAAGATGCTGACATCAGGCAATGAAGGACAGTGATCCCTGAGAGAGGAAAAAGAGACGGGGTGGGTTCTACTACTCTACTGCCTTGAGCAAGCCACCAGGCCATGGCACAGAGAATGAGAACCCAGGTACAGTCTAGCAGACTCCCTTAGTTGAAGAAACAGTGCTGAGCACCTGAGAAGACCAAGGTTGCTAGAAGTGACAGGACAGAGTACAAGAGAGGGGCAAGCTCCAAGAGGGAAAATTCTGGACATCTGCGGAGGATCTCTCTCAAATATTCGGCAAAACACTGGTTAACACATGCATATAATGAAGCTACCTGAGGGCTGGGAACAATACACCAGAAAGGATTGAGGTAAATGTCTTATACTGACAAGAGTTTCATAATGCTGCCTGTTCCCATCAGCCAGACTGAAAAACTTCATGACTTGCAGGGCACTGGGCAGAGTACACAAGAGAGTCTTAACTCAGTAGTAGGTAATAAGTAGACATAGACTTAATACTGCTCTGGTCTTGCTTTATAAATCTTGAATGTAAATTACAAAAAAGATAAAACTGATTCCAAGTAAATAAATTATACCTGAAAACGAAATTCCAGATTATATTTAAGAGTACAAAAATAATGGTCAACTAATCTTCAACAAAGCAAGAAAGAATTGGAAAAAAGACAGTCTATTCAACAAATGATGTTGGGAAAATTGGATAGCCATATGCAGAAGAATGAAACTGGACCACTTTCTTACACCATACACAAAAATAAATTTAAAATGGATGAAAGACCTAAATGTGAGATAGGAATCCTTCAAAATCCTAGAGGATAACATAGGCAGCAGCCTCTTTGATCTCGGCCACAGCAATTTCTTGCTAGACATGTCTTCAAAAAGTAGAAATGAACTATTGGGACTTCATCACAATAAAAAGCTTCTGTGCAACAAAAGAAACAGTCAACAAAACTAAAAGGCAACCTACTGAATAGAAGATACTTGCAAATGACATATCAAATAAAGGACTAGTATCCAAAATCTATAAAGAATTTATCAAACTCAACACCCAAAAGACAGACAATCCAGTCAAGAAATGGGCAGAAGACATGAACAGACATTTCTCCAAAGAAGACATACAAATGGCTAACTGACACATGAAAAATGCTCAACATCATTCATTATCGGGGAAGTACAAACCAGAACGACAATGAGATACCACCTCACACCAGTCAGAATGGGTGAAATTAGCAACTCAGGAAATGCCAGTTGTTGGTGAGGATGTGGAGAAAGGGGAATCCTCTTACACTGTTGGTGGGAACACAAGCAGCCACTCTGGAAAACGGTATGGAGGTTCCTCAACAAGTTAAAAATAGAATTACCCCATGATCCAGCAATTGCACTACAAGGTATTTATCTAAAGGATACAAAAATAGTGATTGAAATGGGCATTTGCAGCCCAATGTATATAGTATCAAAGTCCATGATAGCCAAAATATGGAAAGAGCCCATATATCCATCAACAGATGAATGGATGAAGATGTGAAGAAAATGTGTATATACACACACACACACACACACACACACACATATACATATATACATATATCTATCTACACACACACACACACACACACACACACACACACACACACACACACAGTGGAATATTATGCAGCCATCAAAAAGAATGAAATCATGCCATTTGCAATGATGTGGATAGAACTAGGGAATATTATGCTAAGAGAAATAAGTCAACCAGAGAAAGACAAATACCATATAATTTCAGTTGTGTGTGGAATTTAAGAAACAAAACAAATGACCATAGGGGAAAAGAAGGAAAATAAAATTAGATAAAAACAGAAAGGGAGGCAAACAATAAGAAACTCTTAACTTGTTTCCTAACAAGCGGAGGGTTGCTGGAGGGGAGGTGGGTGGGGGATGGGGTAACTGGGTAATGAGCATTAGGGAGGGGACTTGATATAATGAGCACCGGGTGTTATACACAACTATAAATTCTACCCCTGAAACTAATAATACACTATGTGTCTAAATTGAATTTAAATTAAAAAAAAATTTTTTTAAAGAGTACAAAAATATCCAGTACCTAACAAAGTAAATTATAATGTCTAGAAACAAAAAATAACCAAGCACACAAAGAAGCAGGAAAGAATGAAGGGGGAACTCAACCTATTAAATTTGACCAAAACTGATGCAGTTGATAGAATTAGCTGGTATTTCTTTGCCATTATCCAGAGCTAACTCCCTCACAGTCCACATCTTTTATGATTATACTACCTGTGAATATGCCTTATTATGTTTTCATTCATTCATTCATTCATTCAACAAGTATTTATTGAACTACTGTGTGAGAAAGTAGTGTGCTAGGCACATACTTTGCCTCCTTAACAGTCTTACAAGGTTTCATAGGCTATTAATACAATCTGCATTTATCTAGGACAATACTGGTCCACTGAGCCTAAGGAACTTGCCCAAGGTCATCTTTGGTGTTAGCTGAAGTGTTATATCTAAACTCCTGTTGTTCTGTTTATGAGTCTTTTTTGTTGTTTTTGTTGACTCTGACCCACTGTGGGTTTTCCATATGTATTAGTTCACTTTTCCCTATACTTGATTATCTTAAAAGTAATGGCCTTTGAACGCTCATGATCTTGGGATGTCACACTTCTAGTTATCTAAAACCCAGATGCCCCAGTCTGGGTTTCCTGGTTTCCTGATGCAGCCACACCTGAGTTACTTTGGTGATGAGAAACTAATGGCTGCCATACTTCTCAAGCTGTCAGTATGTCTAGGAACACATCTCCATGTACAATGTCAGCCTTCAGAAAGGATCGTGGATTATTTAAGAATGATGAAGATGATGGTGATAATAGTAAATAGTAATTTCATGATGAATTACAGTTTATAAAAGGCTTTACATATGTGATTGAAAATGTAGTTTTTACAACAAAACCTATTGTAAAATGTTATCATTTAGCATCCTTGTCTCCATTTTACAGATCAGAAAATAGAGAGAAAAAGGAATCTTTCCAAGATCAGCAGCTTTTAAGTAAAGGTCAGGAGTAGAATTCATGCCTATCAGATGCCAGACTTCATGACCTGTACTGATAGCTGCGGTCTGCCCATTTCTCATTTAACAGACTGTTTTAAATGGAGCTGAGAATATCAAGGTCCAAGATTACTCCCAACTTTATAAATTGAAAATCTACCCTTCCTACGGGCTGTCATGTGTAACTGCAAAAAATTATTTTCCCCCATGGAAATCTGCTCTTAAACTCTTTATAATTTAATCAGCTACTGATGAATGAATACTATGCCTTCATATTTTCTAGTTAAATGCAGATTTGGAAATTGAGTAGACTTTTTTTTAAGGAATCATAAAATCACATTTGTATTTTATGAAGCCAAACGGGCTATAAAATTAAAGAGGATTAGCAGAAGTAAGACTTGGAAATGGAAGTGTTACCAACTTTCAGTCAAAGGTGCTCCTCATTGCAAAGGAAAGAAAATTGAAATTCCTTT
Organism: Enhydra lutris kenyoni; assembly: GCF_002288905.1. Taxonomy (NCBI): domain Eukaryota; kingdom Metazoa; phylum Chordata; class Mammalia; order Carnivora; family Mustelidae; genus Enhydra; species Enhydra lutris. Next base: position 9,383,483 of record NW_019154086.1, read on the forward strand.
CTTTGAAAGGGTTGTTTTGTTTGCCCTAGACCTCTCTTTTCTCCAGTGTAGGCAAGACAAGAGAGCCACAAAATGAAGAACACAGAATATAAGGAAATTTGTACTAAAGTCATCCTGTTTTTGAAAAAAATAAAATAAAATGAAAACATTTGAGGAGGCTTTCTTTGCTTCTTGCTCATCTCTTATCCTACCTCTCCTCCTACCCACTGAAGAGACTTATTGGGCTTGTTGAAGTGTAGCCAGGTTCTTTTACCCATTGAGTTTAGACTTGAGATTGGAAGCATAAAGCAGTCCAACAGGGAATTTGGAGTCAAGCTCACAAGGATCCCAGAATGTTCCTCTAACCCCAAGGAGAACTTGGCCAATAGTTGCTGCAAATAATTCCCCTCTTATAACATCATGCAAATCCAAGTTCTTTCATATTGAAAAAGCGTTCTATATAGAATGAAAGAGAACTGCATCCTAAGTTTTCTGGGCAACACTTTGGGATATAACATAGCCAAAAGACAAAACTTTCACCATTAACAATAACAGTCCAAAACCAAGGTAGACAGTATGAAATATAACCTTCAGGAAGTCATGTCTCTCCATAGAGCTCAGTGTCTTCACCTGTAGAATGAGGAGGTTGGACGAAGATAACTCAGTTCTAAATTATTGTGACTAAGACGAACAATATAATAAATAAAATGAAAGTAATTATATCAATATGATTCCAAAAGATATTTTCTCCAGGGAAGGGAGAAGAAAACACTAGCGTGGTCTGATTTCACCTTTGCAATATGTCACTGATTTTTTTTAAAATTTAATTTAATTTTAATTTTTTTGTGTGTTTTCCAAAATTCATTGTTTATGCACCACATCCAGTGCTCCATGCAAAATGTGCCTTCCTTAATACCCACCACACCCAAGTAGGAAAAAGCATTTACTGAGAGGACCCAGCATTTGCAAGAATTAATGCATCACATCCCAGTGGGAGCCAGTGCCCTTCTTACCAGTGGGAGCAGCCCCTTTATAATAGTGTCTGCAGAACTGGCAATTCCAAAGCCATGCTTGCTCAGGCAGCATTCTGTAGAACAAGTCTTCCTGGAGATTATAGAGTCAGTTATTGAATTTCTATAGCATAGATTAGAGTAACATTGAGCCCATTTAGAACCAGGGTTAAATTTACAGTTGCTCTTCAGATTCAAACATTTTTAGTGTGTTCACTTTTATACCCTGAAGACTCTATCACTTATTGATGTTGCTACCTCCTCTTATCTTATCTTGCCCCATCTTACCTTTCTTTACCTTATCTCATCCTCTGAAGTCATTACACTAATATTAAGACACCTTCATAACAAAAGGCTTTTGTTCTCAATAAGACCTTTCTAAGTCTTCTTTCCTCTCTACCCTAACATAAAACACTGCCCCTTGATTCTTTTTTCTTTCTAAATTCAGCATTTAGATGGAAGCGAGAGAGAGAGAGAGAGAGAGAGAGAGAGAGAGAAAAGGAACCAAGCAAATATTTTGTTGGACATGAGCAGATACACAAGTGCACATATACCCAATCCCAAACCAATTAGAAAAGCATGCCGCTGTGAATAGTATGGAAGGCAGGGGAGCTTACGCCTTTTGTTTAAGCAGGTGCTTGGGAACAAGCAGACATCAGCCAGATTCAGGGCACCGTGTGAAGATCTGGCTTCACTCATCGCTTGTTGTTGAGCACTGGGAGCAAAAATGTAGCGAATAATGCAAAGAAAATCCTTCTAAGAGATCTGGGCCCAGAAACTAATCCAGGCAAGTATGACTTGTGTCTCTGTAGTTTTATAAGGGCAGATTGCTTTGGTATTTAATTAGTGAATTGGTGGAATCTGCACATTGAATTGAAGAAGAAAACATTTCACTTTTTAGTCCCTGGGAAGTCATGAGCAGTCCAGAAAAGATATTGAATTGCTGAAGGCAATTCCTCACAGCAATCACCACAGCATAGATGGCATTTCTTGAATACTAGCGTGCACCAGAATGCAAGAGGATGGAGCATGGCATTCGGATAAGAGGCTTCTATCTGCAAATTTGACTGAGAATTAAAAACAGACTGGAAAGAGATGGCGAGTCCTTGGTGAAGATTATCCATCTCAACAGGTGTGTGGCAGGAATAAAAAGGGAGGGGAGATGTTACTAGCCTTAAGCTTTCAATTTGTTGGCAGATGGTGCCTGTCCACTGTCACTTGTGGTCGTATTAAAAATCTACAGGAATGGGGCACCTGGGTGGCTCACTGGGTTACAGCCTCTGCCTTTGGCTCAGGTCACAATTCCAGAGTCCTGGGATGGATCCCTACATCGGGCTCTCTGCTCTGCGGGGAGCCTGCTTCCTCCTCTCTCTCTGCCTGCCTCTCTGCCTACTTGTGATCTCTGTCTGTCAAATAAATAAATAAAATCTTAAAAAAAAATCTAAGGAAGAAGGAAGGGCAACTAACATGTATTAAACATCTGCCACATGCCTACACCTATAGCACTGCTTGAGGAAGACTGGTTTTTGGCTGCGAGGAGGGCCTTGGAATCCGGGGCAAATTAGTGTTTTGTTGTTGTCATAGTTGTTCCAACCTTACTTAGTCGAGGGGCAGGGGGAGCACATATTCCAGAGCCAGGCCCTCCAGACTTAAATTCCATTCTGCAACTTACTAGCTATGTGAGCTTGGGAAATTTACTCAACCTCTTTGCCTCATTTTCTCATCCATAAAATGAGGATGGTTATATTTCCCTCCTTGAGTCTGTGAGGATTACAGGATATACTGTGTATAACACAGTAGGACAATACCTGGCATCCAATAAGTGGTCATGGTTTTTTTTTTTTTTTCCTGTTTTTAACTATTTTCAGGCATAACAACCTTACTTTATAGGTTCTCTATTGTCAGTCTTAGAGAAAGACTTTGGGGCACCTATTTTTTTCTCAAAAACTATTTCTTGGTAACAGCTAAGGGATATTTATATCCTTCCTTCTTTATTTTTTGCCACAGTTGGTTCTTTCTTAGGTTGGAGAGAATTATCCTGTAGATTAATAATAGTTCCCCGAATTTATATACCAGTCTTCTCTGAGTCCCTGTGGCTTTTTAGATCAGGTGAACTATGTCTGAATCTCCTCCAACAGCATGTGGTAACGGTGGCTGGGTCATTACCTGCACTCAGGCAAGAGGGATATGACTCATAGACAGCAGCTGGAATGCGATGCCCAAAATTGCATAGAGCAATTGTTTAGAGCCTAGACCCTGGCTCACCACTGAACACATAGCAAATGCATAGCCATCTACACATGCCATGTCCTGAACTGTCACAGTCTAAAACAATAATAATAATGACTGATTTCTATTCTTTTTTGTAAAGTGTTTGGGTACAGTGGTGATAACGTTACCTACATGTCAAGTGGAATGGGAAAAAAAGCATCCAGAAGGCAGAAGGTAATTTCAAGCATGCAAAAATGGGGTTACTCACATGGAAATTCAGTGATATCTAATCCCCATTGTGCTGGCATTATGTAAATACATATGTAGGAGGAATTTTGTTAAAACATTTCTTATTATTACAAACTACCATTGCATTTTTAAGATCAAAATTTCCAAGATGTTTTTGGGAAAGCCTTATCTTATAGCTAACAATATTTTCTTGGCACCCAATCATCCAAAGACTTGATTTGCTCTTGGGTTTGTGACTTGAAATTGACCATAAAATGTATAGCATTTGGATGCAAATGATACATGGTGAAATCTAGAATTATAGGATGTGAGACTTAAAAGAGCTATTAGAGGTAATATAGTTTGGTGATATCCCCACTCTACTCACCCATTTTTAAGATGAGGAAACCGAGACTCAGAGATATTATTTATGCAAGTTTGTATCAATTATTAGTTTTTATAATAACTACTATTCCACAGTTGGGTTGCCAGATTCCAAATCCATTGATCTTTTCATTTCATTATATTAAGTTGATGGAATTGAGTAAATTAAAATGTTAGCAGGGGTAGCTGGGTAGCTCAGTTGGTTAAGTGTCTGCCTTCAGTCCAGGTTATGATCCCAGGGTCCTGGGATGGAGGCCCCAGGCAGGCTCCCTGCTCCGTAGGGAGTCTGCTTCTGCTTCTGCCTGCTCATGCTTCCTCTCTATCTCTCTCTCCCTCAAATAAGTAAATAAATAAAATCTTTAAAAAAATAAGATAAAATAAAATGTTAGCACTAGCACTAACAACAGCACTACTTAGGAAAGCTCACCCCCATATTATAACTTATTTTCCAAGTTTATGTATCTGGGGGGCTTCACACATTCATTCACTACATGTCTATGGCCAATTCAACATTTTATAGATTATGCAAACAGCAATTTCCTTTTAATCCAACCCTTCAGACAAGTATTTTGCTTTCGTTTTTCCAAAAGTAAAATTTAAGATTTTGAGAAGATCTTTGAACCTAGGCATTATATCTACACACTTGATTTCTGTGTTTCTGTAAATATTAGGGTCTTTGACAGCCCTCTGTATCATACTTTGTATTTTTACCTGTGGAGGTTCCCTGAAACTCATTCTCAGGAGGTGCAATCGTCCATCCCTCTGCATCCATGCTATAGCGCCTTTCTCTCTTTTAACCTATTGGAAAGCTGTTATTAATTCCCAAACCAATTCACATGCTTTATTTCTCCATTTCATTTAAGCATTTTCTTAAGAAAGGTGATTTCCATTTATCATATGCTCCTTTTTTTTCAGGTGATTTCTTTAATAAATAAAAATTTTAAAATCATGCCCTTACCTCTGAGAAATCAAATTTTTAATTTAACTTTCTAAAAGAAGCAATATTCGCAAGTAAGGAGCCATCAAAGGGAAATGGTGACCGCATGTCACATCCTCTCTTGGAACCTCACGAAGCCCACGCTGGTTCTGCTCACCCAACACACACTGAAGCATTATTCGGATCACATTTAAGTGTGTGTGTACAGGTGTATATTTTGTGCCATTTTCACTTTGTCTACATAGGCTAAAAGAAATAATGCCATGTTTATTCCTCTCTAATTTGAAGTTGCTTTAACTATTCTCTGAACTGCATTTTCATCTGAGTGCCCTGTTCACTTTGATAAGAGATCATTCTCCTGTTTTCATATCTCACTGCCAAAAGGGACTTGCTGGTTATCTCTGATTGCAGGCAATTCGAACTTTAAGTAAGCCTGTCTTTATCAACTACTGTTTTAACAGCTGATTAATTAGTGGCTGCGGAGATCCAGGGGAGGCCTTTATCTGAAGAGTCGTTCAACCATTAGCAAAGGAAACTTCCTTGTGCACCAGCAGCTCAGATAACAAGGTAAGATAATAGTTCACAGTCCTTCCCTGGCTAATGCAAACCGGAGCTCTCCCTCTTATCCCTCAGCCAAATTCTCAAAATACAGTGATTTCACTGGCAAAAACTGGTCATTTCTGTGAGCACTTTTTAGAATGATGCCTTGCAAGGACACAGAACAGCCAGCACTTAGAAGCTTGAATAATATTGCATAGCTACTGCAAGTCACAGGAGTGAATCAGGCCCAAAAAGGATTTGGCCATGAGCATGGTGGGATTTATCCTATCAGTTGAGATGGTCTGTGGGTCTGGAGCCAGGCCTCTTGTTAGCTATGCACTCTTGGACAAGCCACTTACTCTCCCTGTAACTCAGTTGCCCTATCTGTGAAATGGAGCTAATAATAGTACCTGGCCTTACATTGAGAATTAGGGGAGTCAGCACTTACCAGCGTTCTCAGAATTTATCTGACACATGACAAGCGCTCAGTAAATGTTGATGTTATTATTAAGGTAGGAAAGGTGCAAGGAATTCAGGTTCTTCAAATCCTAACAGAATTAACCAGAGGTAATTAAATATAATCAGAGAGGATCTGGGGCTGTGATTGGGCACAGACTGTTAAAACTATCACTTCACCACCACCACCACCATTATAACTTTTACTCACAACAACTATAACTCCTATGAAAAGCATTAACCATTATTCTAAGCATTCTATGTAGGTTAATATATTCAACTTCTGCAATCCTGTGAAGCAGGTATGATTTTTACTCCAACTGTACAGCTGATGGAATTGAAGCCCAGAGAACTGAAATAACACATCCAAGGTCACACAACTTACAATGCTGGGAGAGATTTGACCCCAAACAGTCTGGCTGCAAACCACTTGCTCTGAACCACTTGCTACTACAATCACGTTACGATTATTCCATCCTGCTTGCAGATGCTCAAAGGCCAAGCGACTTATCCAGGACCCAAAGCTAATAAAGAGTTGAGTCAAATTCAAAGCTAGATTTGCCCCAACTGTTTTTCTTGCACTAGGATACCTCTTCAGTGTGGAAGTTTGGGGGTAAGGGGTGTTTGGGTTTAGGTGGAGAAAAGTGACCCTGCCTGGGAAACCAGGAATGTGGAGTTGACTCATTTGATCTTCTACCCCTTGGGATTCCCTCAAGAGCTCCAGTTTTTGTTCTGAACCTGCCACTCCCATCACTCATTCATATTTGCACCCCAGCTCCTAACATAAGCTTAGTATATAGTGGGAAGCACCAGTGTAGCACCCAGTAGGAGACCAATATGGGGGAAGGAGATTTTTTTTTTTTAAGATTTCATTTATTTATTTGTCAGAGAGAGAGAGAGCACAAGCAGGCAGAGTGGCAGGCAGAGGCAGAGGGAGAAGCAGCCTCCCTGAGCAAGGAGCCCAATGTGGGAGTCAATCCCAGGACTCTGGGATCATGACCTGAGCCGAAGGCAGCGACTTAACCCACTGAGCAACCCAGGCATCCCGGGGGGAAGAGATTTTATTGAAATTAATCAGTACAGAACATCCATGAGAGCTGATTTTAAAAAATATATTACTATTCCTAAGAGAGAGAATACGATTTAACACTTCTAACAGACGAGAACTGAGACTCTTTTAAAGCTAACACAGGGAACAGCTCAAGGCAGCTTTTTGAGAGGGACAGAATAAGCCAAGCAGATGTTTAGAACTAGACGTTCATCCCATTTAAAAACAGGCAGTATGCCATTTGTGCTTTAGATCATCTTTTTCTTTATACAATATTGAATGGTCTCTAGAAGTAAGTTTAGCAATACTTTTCTGAATATAAAAACTATAATTAATTTTGGGCGTCAAATATCAAGTCATTTCTGGAGCGCATAGACTGGTACAAGCCCCAGCTTCTTAACTCTTCTATATCCACCTAAGAAATTCTAAACCATTTGACTGCCAAGTTTCTCAAAAGACCCACCTCCGGTCACCTGATGGTGGACACATCAAAGGAACTAATTGAACCCTTAGGACATATCCCCAAACTCCAATCCCTCAGCTGAGAAGGAAATGTCACATCAGTTATGGAGGGAAGTTAGCAAGGGACAGGAATTAGGACTGGCTACAGGACTTGGAGACCTTGTTCAGCTATTGTGTAAACAATTATAGAGCACCTAATGTTGACAAGGCCCTGGGGGATGCAGAGGTGAGATGCAGGCAGCCTTTCCCTCCAGCAGTATCTAGTTGTACCATATGTAACAAGAAGGTAGAGGGTGTTAAATGCCATAAAAGATGTGCAGGGAAATTGCTAGGGGGATGTGAGGAGCACAGAGAAGGCAGTCTGTCCAGGTTCTGTTGCACTGTCATTAACACTTTCTTTCTGCGGTTTTTCCTAAGAGTGGGAACAGAAAATGCCACACCAGAGGAAACTGTTTTCTGAGCAACACCAGGAATAAGTAATATATGGGTGAAAGTGTATGTTTGTGCCCAAGATGTTTATACCAGCACTGTTTATAAATACCGAAAAAAAAAAAAAAAACTTGCATAGAGTATTTATTTGGTGAGTTACCATGCAGCTATTAACAATTACATAGAATAATATTTAACAAGGGAAAAAAAATCATGATATATTACTAAGGTTTTCATGTTTGAAAACAATTAAGTATATGTTACAAATTATACATATACATACATCAATATATATACTATATATAATATATACACACACACACACACACACAAACACACATATATGAGGCCTTGTGTGCCCAGATATTGCCCTTGCATGCCCAATATTTATATATAGAGAGTAATAAAAGTATATTTTATGTATATATATAAATATATATATTTATATTTCTCTCTCTCTCTCTCTCTCTCTCTATATATATATATATATATATATAAATTAGGTAAATAAAAGTTTGAAAGCATATATTCGACCAAGAGGTCAAATAGTGATGGTTATCCCTGAGTGGCAGAATAATGAGTGATCTTTTTCACTGTGGTTCTCTATGTTTTCCAAGTTTTCTGAACAAGCATTTATGATTCTCATATTAGAATTAAAAATAAGTGAATTTTGATAAAAAGTCACTATATCCATCCTCAAAATTGCCTACTCAGAGCCCACAGACTTTGGTCATTCAATAATAGCATTCCACTAGATTGATTTCATTTGTTCTTGAGAAACTTCCTCCTTTTGGATTGTCCTGCTCTCTTGGCTCTGACAGAGACTGAAACCAGGCTGGAAAAGCTTTGTTTTGTTGGTTCTGCCTCCATGTAATTTGAGTTTTTAGTAGTGAATGTTTCTTATTTGGTTTCTCATGGGAATTTTTTCTCTTCATTCTGTTTAAATATTTGTATGTTTATGTCATAGTTGCCAATCTCGTTTCCCCAGGGCACCTGTCTTGGGGATAACCAGGGTGTGGATGGCGATGGTCACGGTACCTGACTACAGCCTCAGCCCGGGGATGTTCCCAGGATGTTGGGCTGTCAGGTCCCTCACACTGGTGCTGGTTCAGGAGGCTTGGGTCTCTGGAAGGCATAGTAGTAATGACCTGCTTCGCTTCTGTGACCCTTCCCTCTGCCTCTTCCTATGCTACTGTCCTTTGCCTTACCTCAACACCATTGGCCAAAGCTCAACCACTGGGAGTTCTGAGGGGTTCTCAGAACTGGCAAGAGGTGGGAGTCACTTGGTTATTTGATCCTTTTTAGTCAACTTTGAATCCTTTGCAGGATGAGCTTCATGGGCCTATGATCTGGGCACACAAGGCCTCATAATCAGCAGGACCTCATGCTTGGCTTATTCTTCTGCTCTTAAAAATCTTAATTTCCTTGTTTGGACAAGGAGAGTGGAAAGAGCATATTTGAGGGTAAGCAGTCCCATGTTTGAATCCCAGCTGTACCACTTGGCTGTGTGATCAAGTTCCTCGATCTTTGAATCTTAATTTTCCCATCTATAAAATAGGTATGGAAGCACCAGCTCCACAGAGCTGTTGTTAGAGATGAACACGTGTAAAGTTTCTAATATATACTAGACATCAAATAATACTATTTTATTTTTACTGTTGAATAATCATAGCATCAAGACATTCTTCCCCTTAAATGTAGCCTTGCTATTTATTTTTTTTAAGATTTTATTTGTTTATTTGACAGAGAGAGAGATCACAAGTAGGCAGAGAGGCAGGCAGAGAGAGAGGAGGAAGCAGGCTCCCCACTGAGCAAAGAGCCCGATGTGGTGCTCGATCCCGGGACCCCGGGATCATGACCTGAGTCGAAGGCAGAGGCTTTAACCCACTGAGCCACCCAGGCACCGCTAGCCTTGCTCTTTAAGACTACACGTTGCTTGATTAAGAAAAGTTAAATTGGTTTTTCTAATGCCCAGGATGGATAGTGTCCACACATCTAGTACAATCTTGTGCCACCCTGAACTGAAGGACCAGGACTGAGCCATAGGGACTCAGCATGTCTCCCTGATATCCTCGCCATGAAGGCTGGGCTGATCTTTGTCTCCCCAGTTTTTCTGGAGTGTCAACCCAGGGACTGCCTGAAACTGCCATACTACCCTCCTTCCTTCCTCAGGTGATAAGGAGTCTCTCTGCAAACAGAACTATTGGCGGACCACAAAATTCCCGAAGTTCATATTTAGGTTCAGTCCTTTCCCTATCCTTGCTCCATACTTGCTTTCGGGACACACTTGACCTCAGATCTGCTTTTGCTCCATTTCCTGTACCTAAAGCTCCAGTGGCAAGAGTACTTCTTGTACAGTGGCTTAGATTTTAATAGAACTTTATCCCTTTCAAGGCATTCATGTCACTTTCATGCCATGTGATCCTTGAAACTATATTCAGAAGGGATCAAAATGATATCATCATTTTCTCAAATGAGAGAATGAACACCAGCAAAATAAAATGACTTATTCAAGGGTACCCTACAAGCTGGTAATATGCCAGGTATACAGAGAGTGTAAGTCCTATTCATTCATTCATTCATTCATTCATTCACTAGGATGAATTCACTAGGATGAATTACTCCTATCTCTCTTGGGCTTTGTGCTAGGGAGACACTGGTAACAAAAGCAGACAATAGCCCCTAACTTCAGGGAGCTGACAATCTACTTATGAAACACAGATATTAAAGAAATAATCACAATAAGAAACAAAAAGTTTCACTTGTGGTAAGGGTTAAGAAGAAGAGGCACTGGGGCACCTGGGTGGCTCAGTGGGTTAAAGCCTCTGCCTTCGGCTCAGGTCATGATCCCAGGGTCCTGGGATGGAGCCCCACATTGGGCTCTCTGCTCCGCGGGGAGCCTACTTCCTCCTGTCTGTCTCTCTGCCTGCCTCTCTGCCTACCTGTGATCTCTGTCTGTTAAATAAATAAATAAAATTTAAAAAAAAAAAAGAAGAAGAAGAAGAGGAGGCACCCAGGGCCAGGTTCTGACTGGTAAGAAAGTCCCTTCATCAAGCTACTTCTCTGAAAAAAAGCAACTTATAACTCTGACTTTAGAGACTTTTATTTATTTGCCTGTTTATGTGATACGTTAATATACAAATGATTTCTTTGGAAGCAAAACAATTTGTTTCCTTGGGTATATATTAACAACTTTAGAGTCTTCTTTGCTTTTAACCATTCTTAACACTTATGTTTCACCAGGGGAGTATGCTGTGGTTAAAGAAGTCTGAGTTATGTGGACCTACCTGGGAACCTGAGAATTTAGAAATATTAGACTGTTTTTATCCTTGGGAATTATTAGCATCAGAAAAGTTTGCCATCTGCACCTACATTCTCTATCTAGAGCACCCTGCCCCACAGCACCCACCTGCTGGGCACAAAAGGGAGGTGCGAGCACTGGCATTTATACGCAGTGCCGGGGACCCTCCTTGCTCACTGCCACTCTGATCTTATTCTGCCATTTATTTATTATTTACTTATCAAAAACTATTTATTCATTTATTTATTAAAACACCTTCCTTGGGGCACCACAAATGACACTGGAGACTGCCTAGAAACAACGAAGGATGAGGCCCCTGGTCTGAGAAGCTTGCTGTCGTCAGACACGAAACAAACACAAGAAGGAGGAAAAGAATGAGGTTGTTTATCAAGTGAGCTTCTCTGAAGACAATGTGACAAGTGGGCTGAGACGTGAAGAATAAGATGGAGTTCATGCAAGCACATCGAAAGAGGACCACTTTTCCAGGCAGAGGGAACCTAGGCAGACAGGCACCAAAAAAGAGAAGGACAGAGAGACAGAGAAAGACAGACAGATAGAAAGTGCACCTGATATGGTGGTTATTGGTGGCATTTCACAGTAGCCTAAATCAAATGCCAACTAAATACCTTAATTCAAGGACACCATTGCATTTCGGATATCTTACATCTCTCTGGGTGTATGCAGTGTGACAGATGGCTTCTTTGCAATGACTTGTGACCTGGCAACAATCAGAAAGTTTTCTTCTCTGTGGTTTGCTCCCATTTATGCATTAAGTGGTTTGAACATTGAAGGCCACGTTCCTCACTTTTAGCCTATATTTGTAGTGTTGTAGTTGTTTGCCCATACCAATTTTGTGCTCTGTATTTGTGGTACTGGTCTTGGAGGCAGAATGTCTGCTTTCTGTCAGGTGGCAAGACAGGTCACCATCACTATCCTGATTGTCCAAAAGCTGTGCCAAGGGATGGCCTCTTTCTCTTGACCCAGCGAGTGTTGCTTTAATGTGGCCCTGAAAGCAGTTTTATAATCTGAAGAATAAACAGATTACTTGTCAAATTCTCTTTGTCTGTTCCACTGTGACCTACTAACATTTACATTGCTTTGCGGAAACCTGGTAAAAGGGTTGGTTGCCTACATCAACTATTGTCACAGCAGGAAAAAGTGATGAGGCCACTTTCAGGCCGGGGATACCACCCCTGTTTCAAGGCCATCACCAACCAAAGACTATGCGACTGAGTGCTCAGTAGGTATTTGCAACTTTGAATTATTTTAGAAAAATACCTTGAAAGAATAGATACGTGGATGAGACTTTTTTTTTTTTTTTTTTTTTAAATAAAAACCTTTCTCTCCAAAGCTATTGTTTTGGGAATCATTTTTTCCCTTATTGTATTTGGATAGATGTTGAATATGCATTTCTAACAATCCATGGTTTTTAAATTACAAAAGCCATGGGCATGGGGATGTGTTTCTTAGCAATAAAGGGAAGGGTTTTAGAAAACTCTACAATGGCATTGAGAGGTCAGATAGTGCACTGCCTGATCTTGGCTTCATTCCCTCTTCTTTAGGAACATCTCCAGCCACGGGGACCCTCTGACTCAGCCCATTACATATCTGGACAGCTCAAATCATTAGATAATTCGTCCTAACATGGAATAAAAATCCACCTTCATTTTCTAGCCATTGTCTGCACGGTTCATCTTCACAGGGCAACACAGACACATACTCTACTGAAATACCACTGAGGAAAGAACAGTGAACTCAATTTCTCCATGTAACTGCTTTGAATTAGCAATTTCACAAATCCTTTTCTGCTGACACCAAATTTCTTTATAATTAAAAAAAAACACATTTTCACTTTAAAATCAAATATTCTCCCATATCTTTATGTAGAGAATGTTTCAGTGGTTTCTTGTTCTTGGGAGGCAGTTTCTTTCTAATGGCTTTAAGTAGAAAATTAACTTTTTTCTGAACAGAGTGATTTTTTTTCCCTTTTCATAATAGCATGTTGGAATTTTAGGAAAATATTGTGACTTAATAGAATGTGCTGGAGTGAACAGTGGAAACCAATGATCTCTGCTACCTGGAGACCGAATGCCACCACAGCTCTGCTCCCCTTTGTCAAGCCCCACTAGCACAGTCCATCCCCAAAGAACCGGGGATTGCCGGTCCAAATAATTGCTAGGCTTAGCTGCCAGATTCATTCCAAAATTGCTGGTATTGTCTTCTGTAAAATGATATGTCCCCATGATCTCTCTCTCTTTTGAGCAAACCAGAATGCTGGATATAATTTGATCTTCATCACGAAGAGGGGAGCTGAATCAGATAATACAAGAGCTGAAGAGTTTCAGTAACAGGGGATCAACCTCACATTCCCCGTCCAGCTCTGTACCCCCAATTGAGGGACTTGTTTGTGGCTTAAATTAATTTGGTAGGAACTGAGAACAGAATATTTTGAGTCCAAGACCTGAGGCTAAGGGCTTTCCCACTCCTGGGAAACCCCCATCCCTGAAATCTACCCAAATCTTAGATTTACATCGCACAAAGGGAGATGCCAAGACTGCTTCTTTGCACAAGTAATGCACCTCTCCCGCCTGCCTCCAGGAGCCTACAGGTAGCAATTTGCCACATCCTCTGCATTTGACAGAGGGCTAGGAATTAAAGGAGGTGTTTTGCTCTTCTGTCACTTGTCTCCTCATGGTATAATTATCTGAGTTCCTAGGTGCTGCTGTGATATGTGAAGAAATCCAAAGAAGAAATACAATATGTCTTCATTGTCTTTCATCATTAGCCTTCAATTAAATATTTCTTACCCTGGGCTAAGGTAGCATGGGGTGGAACGAGCCATGGGCTACAAGCCAGAAGAGGAGAATCTTAATCTCTCCTCCACATGTAGGAGCTGTGTGTTTTCAGTCAAATCACTTACCATCTCTGAGGCTTGGTTCTTTCTCCTATAAAACCACTGAGGGTAAACTGGATTACTTCTGAAATTCCTCATGGGGCTGATTTTTTTTTTTTATTCTCTAAATATAATTTATACTCAGTGATGGAAAAAAATAGTCTAAATGCCAAGAGAAGTTGGTTAAAATCAGGTAATCTGATGAAGATCTGTTGAGGTTTCCTTCATAAGGTAATTTTGAATTTTGTCTGCCTGTTTGCAGCAGCTGGTAATGTTAGGGAGGAGGCAAGAACTCAAGCAACATTTTTTTTTTAATCTAAACACAGTACTTTTTTTTTTTTTTAATTGAAAGCAACACTTAGGAAATGTTTTGAAGCCATGCATACATTTCACAATCTTTATAATTAAATTCTGAGAAATTTGCTTGCTTTAGGAACATATTTATCAAACCTAGATATATAGTGAGACTACTTTCTAGAGAGGATACCCAAAGAAGTCTCATTGTGTGTCATACATTGTGTCCTCCTTTCTGCAGAAATGCTGGATTTTGAGAATGGCTAGGATTTAGTAGGTCATTTATTTCTTAGACCCTTGCCCTTTTGTCATCTACAGAGAAAACAAGTAAAAAAGAAACAAAATACTTCCACAATTAAATTCAAGTCTTACGTAATAACATAATTTTATATTTGAATGGGGCTTTAAAATCGTTAAGGTGTTTTCATGTATATTATTTTATTAGCTTCTCCCATCACCCTCATGAAGTACAGAGGAAGATAATAGCCCCATTTTACAAGTGAAGAAATTAAAACAAGGCAGTAAAAGTTAAAAAGGACAAAGGAGACAGGGCCCCTAGGATCTGGTATTGAAGCCAAGTGTCCCCAAATGCGATTTCCTTCAGAAGACATGTTGGCATTTATGAACATTGCATTAGCCTTGCTTTTCCTGAAATGAAAAGCCATGAAACAAATCTGAAAGGCAAACTCCTTGCATCTCACGTGGCTCCTGCATGTGGTCAAGGCATCCCCAGTCTCTCTGTTTAACAGAATTTTAAAGGGGATTTCTTGTAAACCTGACTATTGCTAACAACTACAGCCTGTAGTATACACATAAGAACACGTGATCCACAACTCTGAATGAGCTTCTAGGAATTCCACGAAAATCCTAGTGGATTTGGTAGGTGGCTGACAGTGACTAAAATCACTACGGACTTCCTAAGAGAAGATTCTGTTGTATAACATATATCTCTGATTCACTCAAATGTCTAAAACTTTTTTGAGAATGGGTCGGTCGCCTTTTCTGCTTGAATTTTGGATTGACAAATGAATGACATCGTGAAGCCTGAGTCTAAGTTGGTTTGGAATCTCTTTCCCATCTCCTAAGATCCCTGGACTTGAGCGGCAAGAAGGTCAGAGTGGCAGTCACATTGTAAGAGCTTGTAAGTGTAATCCAGCAGCCAGAAGAGACATCTCATATCATTCGAGTGACCCCTTCACACCTCCTGCAGGTCACCTTACACTTCCTAGCTTGAGGCCTTTGCAGAATCTGTACAAGCTGTGAAATGATTCCTTTCCATGAAGCACTGGAACAAAGAAGCTCACTCTGCTTTCTGGTAAGCCTTGCTGAGCTATCTAGAATTGTGGTTTAGCTCCATAGCCTTGGACCTTTTGCAAACAATATCATTTCTTTCAAATGAAGATAATAGCAAGTAAGGCTACTATCATTTTTATTTTCTCTCTTACTCTTTTTTTTTTTTTTCCTCCATGAATGTTTCAAGTTTTTGGAGGTGGAAAAAAAAAAAAATCCAGGTTTGCAGGTCAGTAGTAACAACTTTGGACAAAACTTCTTCAATAAAGCTTCACACTATTTGATTTAGCCTATTAGAAAGCAATAACTTGCAGAGACAAGTACCATCTTGCAAAACCTGTTGGCTGGCTGTTCAGCTTTGTCATCTGATTTCTTAAAGAAAATACCAAGTAGTTTTGGATTTTAACACCCTCTGTTTCATGGCACCTTAGTAAAGTAAAATATTTCAGTAAAGTTAAGTCCAAGGAGAATCCAGTCTTAAAGATTTAGTTAGTGAAAGAAGATATAATTCATAGGGCAGAGACAGAGGTGCATGAATAGAGTCTGAACTTCACCATGAAATCACTCAGTTTCAGAACCCCCTAAGTATCCATGGCTGGGAAAAATTTGGGTTGATTTAATTTCTTGGAATGCATCAAACTGGTAGAAACTTGTAGTAGAAATATGAATCACAGCCTCCAAAGTTAAGAGGTTCAATAGGTGTCTTCTAGTCCAACCTCCTATATAATATAGGAGTCTCTTCTATAATCTCACAATCTCTGCTTGGATATCTCCCATGATGGAGAGCTAGCTCATGCCCTCACAGGCAGCCTGCCCCATGTTCTAATTTTTAGAAACTTCTTTCTTGAGCCGCAATTTTCTTATCTTTTAACTCCGTCCAGTTCTGGTCTTTGGAATATGGTGAAAAAATTAATTCCCTCTTCCACTTGAAATCACATTTGGAGATAAATATTATAGTAATATTGAGTTTGCCTCTCTTAGATAAATGTCCTTCTAAAATATAAAAAGTTTCCCCTAGGATAGGGCTATCAGAACTTTGATTAAAAAATAAACACTTGGGTAATCTGAAAGACATTCAGTGTTCTTGGGCAAGATTTAATATGTTAAGCATGCCATTTCTCCCTATGGTAATCTGTAAATTATATATGATCTCAATAAATAAATATATAAATTATAAACAATATGGGTTTTGTTAGTTTGTTTTCTGGAGCTATTAAAACGTTCCACTTACTATGGGCTTTACTATGTATCAGGCAATAATCCTGCTGTGCCTGTGTATACATTTACAAGACAGATAAAATCACTTACTTGTGGGATACCTGGGTGGCTCAGTCAGTTAAGCGTCTGCCTTTGGCTCATGTCACGATCCCAGGGTCCTGGGATCGAGCCCCACATCGGATTCCCTGCTCCCCGGAGAGCCTGCTTCTCCCCCTGCTTGTGCTCTCTCTCTTTCTATCAAACAAATAAGTAAAATCTTTAAAACAAAAAATCACTTACTTGTGGGGTTTATAGCCCAGTAAGAAAGACAGAAAATACTTATTATCATTTAAGAAAGCTTTAGGTGAGATGGAGAAAATATAATAGGGCAGTAAAGTAGAGAGTGAGTGGGGTTGTAGGTATGTGGGTAGGTATGTTTGGCTAAGGCAGATGGGGAAACCTTTTGCAGAAACAGCATTTGAGTTGAAACTTTAAGAATGAGAGAGAGTTATCCCTATAAACCACAGGGAGATAAATCCTCCCCATAGAGGGACCAGCAAAAGCAGAGGCCCTGTGGCTTCCTACTGTGTTCAGGGAACTGCAAGGAGGCCAGGCTTGCTGGAGGGGAGAGAGTTAGGGAGAAGATGGTGAGTGGGTGGTCAGTCAACCCAACTACAGTCAGTTCCTATAGAGCCTACATTTCATGTTAAGTGGCTGGATTTCATCAGAAAACTTCAAGCTGCTCAGTGATAGGGTCTGATTTGAAAATATTACCCTGTTCACTGTGTAAAGAACCAACTGCAGAGAAGTGGGGAAGCAAGAGTGAAAATGGACCAGTTGGGAGAGGACTAAGGATGGAATGAAGGCTTAAGTTACAGTAGTGGAGGACATAAGGTCTTGCTTTGTATTTTGGAAGTAATACTGCCAGATCTTGCTGATGGATTGAATAAGGAACTTGAAAGGAAGAGAGGAACCAGGGACAATGTTAAACTTAGCAAGGGGGTGAGGGTACCTCTGGTTAAGAAAAGGGGAACAGTAAATGGAAATTGGGCTCAGGAAAAAAGAGTTCTGCCTCGGACATATTGAGTGGACATATTGAGTGTGCAGTGTCTATCTGATGTCTGAGCAGGGATCATGTATGGATCATCAGAGACAGAATTGAAGCTCAGAGGAGAGATTGACCTTGAAGGAATAAGTTATTAAAAGCTGTAGGACTGGATAAGATCAAGTAGGCCATGAGGAAAGAGTAGAGCGTGGGAGAAGGAAGGAGAAGTGAGGGAAAGAGAGAGGAAAAGAGGTGAGACAACAGGGAGAGGAGAAGAAAGGTCTGAAGTGCTCTAATGTGTGGAGATTAAATGGAAGAAATTCAATAACAGAGGACACTAGAGAGTGATTGGTGAGGCTGGAAGAAATGCAGGAGAATGTGCTTGTCCCAAAGTCTCAGAAGAAAATGTATCAACAAAGAGTAATCTCTTGTGTCAAATGATAGGGAGAGTCAAGTAAAATGAGAACAGAGAACTGACCATGGGTTTGCCAAATGAAAGACATCAGTGACCTTGATAAAAGCTGCTTCAGGGGAGTGGTGGAGAGGAAAGCCTATGGAAGTGATTGAGGAAGAGCTGGGACATGAGAGCAGAGACAGCTCAAGGATTCCTGCTGAAATGGCGAGCAAAGAAATGGGGCAAAAGCACTGGAAAACAGAACCAAGAGTTTTCTTTTTCTTCCTTCCTTCCTTCTTCCCTCCTTCTTCCTTCCTTCCTTCCTTCCTTCCTTCCTTTTTCTCCTTCCTTCCTTCCTCCCTTCCTCCCTTCCTTTTTTTCTTTCTTTTCTTCCTTTCTTTCTTTTTTTCCTTCCTTCCTTCCTTCCTTTTTTCGTTTTTTCCTTCCTTTCTTTTTTGTGAATGGGTAATTTAAAAATTTTTTATTATATTCAATTAGCCAACATATCACATCATTAGTTTTTGATGCAATGTTCAATGATTCATTAGTTTTGCATAACACTCAGTGCTCATCATTACATATGCCCTTCTTAATACCCATCCTTCTGTTACCTCATCCTCCCAGCCCCCTCCCTTCTGTAACCCTCAATTTGTCTCCCTCTCTGATTTCTTCCCATTCGGTTTTCTGTCAGTTCTCCTGCGATCCTCCCCACTATTCTTTATGTTCCACATATGAGTGAAACATATGATAATTGGTAATTTTAAATGTATATTTAGATGTATAGTTAGCACATAACAAAGGATAAATGAAAGAGAAGCATAACTACTAGACCAAAAGGGACTGAGGATCAGAACCCCATGAGAGAGAGACTTCAGCTAGGCATAGAGATCCTTCTTTGCTGTAATTGAAAGGCCAAACAGAAGGTTTTACAAAGGTTGTGGTGTTTGTGGTGGAGGGATGTTGTTATTTTGATCTGATCACATCATTTAATACAATTTTACCTGGAAAAATAAATATGCTTAAGAAAAATGTGTTGGAAGGTATGAATGTGGTGGAGGTATGAACTCTACCAGAAATTAAAACAATTGGTACTATATAAGAACTGAATAGAAAATTCAGAAATGGGCACAGTGCATACGAAAATTTAGCCTTTTACATCACCAGGGTAAAAATGGACTCATCAGTAAATGACATTGAAATACATATCTAGTTATTTGGGGAAATACGAAATTTGATCTATGCTCCACTCTTTAAACCAAAATGAATTCCAAATGGATCAAACACTTAAATAAATAGAAAATGCCATAAAATATTTTAAAAATAAGGAATTTTAAAAATATAATCTTGGCATAGTGAGAGCATGGTGCAAAAATCAGAATCATGAAGGAAAAAATGGGTTAAATTGAACTAAATAAAAATACAATTAAAAATATGAAACAAAAATTAAAACTTACAAAAATTAAATTAATGAAATAAAACTACTATATGAAAATAACCCATGAACAAATTAAAAGACAAACTAGAAACTAGTAAGTAATATCTGTAATATCTATGGCAAAAGACTGGTTTTCTTAATATGCAAGACTCTCCGAGGTCAGTAAAACAAAGGAAAAAATAAATAAGAAACAAGTGAATTATATGAATAAGGAGTTCACAAGAAAAGAATACTAATTGCTTATAAACATATGGAGTAATAATCATATCCATAAAATAAGAAATACAAATTAAAATAACAATAAGATCCCATTTTTCACCTATAAAATATTTTAAAATTTACAAATGCCTAGAATTGGTGAAGGGTTGGAAAAACAGACAATTCAACAGGGGCAACTTGGAATTGTTAATAGGAAGAACAACAAGCATGGATGTGCCCTTTGGCCCAGTAACACCATTTGCAGGGACTTAAACTGGCTATTCTTTTATGGATATACAATGAATGATCAAAAGTGTTTATTGAAGCATTACTTGCGATTTAAAAAAAGGAAGCGACCTAAATGTTTATCAAGAGAATATTATTAAATAGACCATGATGGTCAAAAGAGAATTATTAATCAACTGCCATACTTTCATTCTATACAATATCATACAACAATTGATGAGGTATAATATGTAGATAATATGGAAACATAATCAAAACATTTTTAAGTAAAAAATGTCAAACTATACAGACTTGATCCCATGCATACTTAAAGAAATATACCAGCCTGTGTTAGTATATGCATAGAAAAACTCTTGAGTATGCACACTGAATTACTTACGTTAGTTTTCTCTAAAGGATGAGATTAGGGTGTTGGGATGATGGTGGGAAGATTTACATTTCACCTAATACCTGTCACTGCCAGGCTATTTGCTTTTGCCTTTTTTTTTTTTTTTTTTTTTACTATGGGAATCCATTACTTCTGTAAGAAATCCAGATATTGTCTAATATGTGCAGAATACAGTTTGTGGCTAATACTTCCCTTGATCTGGTCACTCTTTTAGTATCTTTCAGTGGAAGCTCTCATCTTTCCTCAAGTCTTGATCTTCACTAGATGATTCTAGTTTATTTTATCTCCACTAAAATGATAGGATCCAAGACCCATCCACAGTCTAGGTGCCCACCAGCAGAGACACTTTGATTTATTAAACTTAGAAAAATTGAATATATTTTTTTAAAAGATGGTTAGATCCAAACACAATATTGCAGATCCTATCAAAGTAAAAAGGACAATGGAAATATTACCTGCTTTATTTTGGACATTATATTGCTTATGATGCACACTGAGCTTCTGCTTTCTATTTAGGGAAACTATGATATACCATTAACTTACTAAATTTAAAGTTAACCAAAATCTCCAATTTTTTGGACACCCTCTATTATGTTATATTTGTAGGGCTTTCTTAAAACTCAAGTAGTAGAGGTACCTGGTGGCTCAGTCAGTTGAGCATCCAGCTCTTGATTTCAGCTCAGGTCATGATTTCAGGTCCCAGATCTAGACCCATGTCAAGTCCCAAGCTCAGTGGGGAGTCTATGAAGATTCTATTCCTCTGCCCCTCTCCCTGTTCGTGCTCTCTCTTGCTCTCTCTCTCTAAAATAAATAAATCTTAAAAAAAAAAAAAAACTCAAGTAGTAGGTTGGACATTTATTCCTAGTAAATTGAATTAGTTCTTCCCAACAATATATACTGTCAAAACATTTTTGAATCTGTGACACTGAGTCTTATTCCATTGCCATTCTATTTGCATTAATTTGAATGTCTTGGATACGGTGGTTCACCAAGCTATGAAACCACTTCTTGAGGTCAATGTTCAAGGAACATTTGTTAAATAATTTGGATTATAAATCTCTCCGTCAGTGCAAATGGAGCCAGATATGTTTCTGTGACTACTGAGAAACCAAGATGAACTGGAATTTACAAAGCTTTGACCTAGCGGGGATCATGATTTTGCATGTTCATTCATTTTATATAATTACTTTAAATTGACCTCTTTGTCCATGTTTTCAGGCCTCTTACAAATGGATTTTTTTCAACCATTAAAATCACGAAGTTTTAGAGCTTGGAAAAAAAATGGATTCTCTGGCCCCAAAATCAGTCCTTTACATAAATCATTTAAATGTGATGGAGAAAATCACTTTAGAAATATTTCTTGAACAAAACTGGAACTCAAGAGCTTGCTAATTGCAGTTAAGACTTGTGTGCTCAACAGGAACATAGCACTCTTCTATTAAAGGCCATTCAATTAGCAGCTTAATCATAAACAGATGCTATGAGGAAAAGTTTGAGGTTATGTCTTCCAAAGTGTCTTTTTTTAAAAGCAGAATTGCAATTCCTCAATAGAATTAGTTGATTTACTGAGAATTTCAAAGACAAAAAACTAATTAAGAAAGAAAAGGGATAACTGAAATAAAAATGACTACCAAATGTATATATATTTCCAGTTTCCTAAAGAATTCTGCTCCTCATCAGTATGATTTTTTTTTAGATATGAGGAGGGGCAAAGGGAGAGGAAGGGAGAGAATCCCAAGCAGACTGCATGCCCAGCATGGAGCCTGAGTCATGTCTCGATCTCACAACCCCGAGATCATGACCTGAGCTGAAATCAAGAGTCTGATGCTTAAATCAAGAGTCTGATGCTTAATTGAGCCAGCCAGTTGCCCCTAGAATTTTTCTTTAGGAAGCTTAGCCAAAGGACAGACCCTCAATGGGTCACATTCATTTTCTGTCTTATTACTTTTTTTTTTTTTAAGATTTTATTTATTTACTTGACAGGCAGAGATCACAAGTAGGCAGGGAAGCAGGCAGAGAGAGAGAGAGGAGGAAGCAGGCTCCCTGAGCAGAGAGCCCGATGTGGGGCTCCATCAGGACTCTGGGATCATGACCTGAGCCAAAGGCAGATGCTTTATTTAACCCACTGAGCCACCCAGGCGCCCCCATTTTCTGTCTTATTTCTAAGTGCACCCTTTTCTTCCTTTTCTCATTCAGGTACCTTGAATTTTCTATCACCTCCTTCTCTAGCTCCTCTCCTTTCTCCATTCCACCATAAAACCTTACCCAAATAAAAGAGTTGCTATTGGTCACTCACTTGCACTTTAGTATGAATTTTCACCATTTTTCTTTTCCAAAATATTTGTATTTAGGCTATTAATAGTTATTACGGAATGAAGTTCATTACCCTTATCAACAGATTCCAAACAGAATTATCCTAGAGCTAGGATCCCCTCCCAAAAGCTTGCTCTTTTGTTTGCACTAACAGTGCTTGGGCAATCAGCTTTAAAGGTGGGTTGCTTAGGTGTCTGGAGCTAGGTAATGGTTAACATGCACACTATAAATTTATTTAACATGAGAGGGTAAAAAAGAAAGAAATTCGGATTTAAGGATTTTCCCCGGGAAAATTTGCCAAGAGAGTGTAAAGAAAGATGCTAAGATCCTTAGGAAGCACATCCTTTCAAGTAGGATTTAAGAGTAAGAAAAGCAAGGAGGCCGAAAGCAAGAGCTGAAAGGAGCATTGGAAATCACCATGCCAAACATTTTCATTTCATTAGTGACAAAACTAAGGCCAGAGAGATTGAATACTTGCTTGTTGACATACGGCTGTTAGTGACAGAATTGAAACCAGCATTCTAATCTCCATATTGGTTTTTAGTTTGCTCATTCATTCATTCATTCATCAAATACTCATGGAGGGCCTTCTGGGCCCCAGGCTGTCTTGCAATTCTAAATAAATAAAGATCCCGTGTGAGTGGCTCAGTGGGTTAAAGCCTCTGCCTTTGGCTCAGGTCATGATCTCAGGGTCCTGGGATCGAGGCCCGCATTGCACTCTCTGCTCAGCAGGGAGCCTGCTTCCCTTCCTCTCTCTCTCTCTCTGCCTGCCTCTCTGCCTACTTGTGATCTCTGTCTGTCAAATGAATAAATAAATTCTTAAAAAAAAAAAAAAGATCCTGTGTGAGTGTCACTGTTGATCACTTTGTCATATCTGTATAGGTCAAGAGCTGTTCCCCAGATCACTACACAAGAACCTGAATGACCTGCAGGACATGGCAATGAACAAACTCCCCTGATTAATTACAATCAGCAGAGTGCTTAGGGGGAGCTTAGCAGGAACTGACATAAGTACTTTCTCACCACAGATTTCAGGGGAATTTCAACCTATGTGTTTCTGACTCACTGGGGGCCTATGGGCTGTTATGACAGGACGACTGGATATCCTGGATTTTTTTTTATCACAGCTAAGACTTGAAAGTGTAAAGACCCTTACATTTTACCAATAAATAAATAGAGTTATAATAGATTCTCTTTTTTAAATTAAAACCTATAACATTTTAGCCAGTACCAATTTGGTCCTCCAACTTTGCAAAGATCGATCAGAGTACTATTTTACAAGAGTACATTTGATAAAAAGAATGACAAAAAAGCTTCCTTCCTGCCATATGTACCTAATTTCAGATATGCGAACGTTCAAAAACAGATTTATATATTGCAGAAGAAAGACTAAATTTTCCTGAGCAACTTCTTTTGTGAGGCATTGAAATTGGTGATTTGCATGTTACTTAACTTAATCTCCCCTTAATGCCACAGGAGGAGCTGGATTTTGGATTTAGGGACCAAGGCTTAGGTCCCTGCCCCGACATTAATTATGTGTGTTCTCAGTAACAGGCCTAAACCCCAAGTTATCTGTAAATTGGGGGCAGCAGCACCTCCTCTCAGACTTGTGATAAGTATTGCGCATGGGATTATTTGAGAGAGAGCCAACTACCAACTATGTGGTAGTTACTTAGAAAACATTAATTCTTCTTTTCCTTTCCCCCTTCCTTTCAAACTGCTTATTTCCTCCTGGTTCCAGGGGTCTACCTTGCAACCCGACTTAGACTTCCTTTTCCTGCCTCGACCTCACACAAAGTTCAAGGCCCTCATGTTCCAGGAAGCCTGGCCTGGCCAGCCCAACCTATTCTACAGCCTGCCAGTTTTATGCTCACTCCTCATCCTCCTTAGATGGATGTTCCTATCATTAAAAGCTGTATGAGCTTATTACATATATCCTAATGGACACTGGGTTCCCATGAGGGTCTCTTCCAGTGACTTGCAGTGACTTAGCCATAGTCACTGTAAAGAGAGGACCATGTACACAAATGCTCACACTACATTATTACAAAAAGGAAAGCAAATTGCAAGATGATATGCTAAATATAATTTCATTCTGAGTTGTAAAATATCTATCTAATCTATGTGTTTATACAAGTGTAGAAAAAATTGGTAATTGATAAACACACGAAAATAAAGTGTTTATTTTAGTGGGTAGGATTGGGAATTAAAGAATAAATAAGGGATTTTACCTTTTACTTAACTGAACTGGTGTGTTATTTTGATTTCCCTTACAAAAATTATTTATGGGGGCATCTGGGTGGCTCAGTGGGTTAAAGCCTCTGCCTTCAGCTCAGGTCATGGTCTCGGGGTCCTGGGATCAGGCCCCGCATCGGGCTCTCTGCTCAGCCAGGGAGCCTGCTTCCCCGCCACCTCTCTGCCTGCCTCTCTGCTTACTTGTGGTCTCTATCTGTTAAATAAATAAATAAAATCTTTAAAAAAAATATTTATGCAACAAAAAATTGTATTTCAAAAAATACAATGAAGAGAAAATGTGTGTTCAGCTTTAAAGGACC
Source organism: Enhydra lutris kenyoni (assembly GCF_002288905.1). Classification (NCBI taxonomy): domain Eukaryota; kingdom Metazoa; phylum Chordata; class Mammalia; order Carnivora; family Mustelidae; genus Enhydra; species Enhydra lutris. The sequence continues at coordinate 9,408,716 of NW_019154086.1, forward strand.
TGCAATTAGATGTCTGAAATGTTTTTAAAACAGGTAACAGAATGATTTAGTCTCTCATTAATATTTTCTAATGATAAAATCATCTTGCCATTTGGCTCATTGTGTGCAGAGGTATCTTCATTTAGATTATTTGATAAACACAGTCTGAACTCATATCAATTAAATTTGGAAGTGACCATTAGCATTACAATTCCTGCCAAATGGAACCTATGCTTGGATTTGATTACAGGTAATTCACAAGCCAGAAAGTATGCAATGTAAAGTTGGACAATTTAAAGTATTTATTAGAAGGTACCACATTCAAAATGAAAATAAAGCATCTTTAGATTTGTGTGCAACACATTCTTACAAAATACTAGTCATCCTCTTATGTGCTATGCATATTTACCTATATGTTCTTCATTAGGGTCTCAAAACAACCTGGTAAAATAGACTGTGCTAACCTCATGCATAGATGGGAACACTGAGGTTTGGCACAGAGAGTACAAATGATTTGCCCAGGATCAATCAGCTAATGGCATCAGAGTCAGCACATGAATCCTGCTCATTTGACTGACAGACTTGTGCCCTCTGCTTGGTATCACACTGCTAGTGAAGATACTCTGACTCGTGAATTCCTAGGAATACACAGGCAAGTCACAGGGACTCCTGAAATCAACAGTATGCTTTTCCCCTTGGGCTGTGGCATACCCTCTGTCTACCATTGTAGCCATCCTTACCAAATGCCTATTTGCATTCATCTGCAGCAACCCCATAGAATTTAAAAAAAAAAAATCCAATTATTACTGAAAGCTTTCTCCTGTGTCACCAAAGCCAGTACAACACTGGTTAATGACAACTTGGAGACAATAACATCTGCTGTGTCCTTTTCAGTAAGCTCTTTGACTTAAATTAGAACTTCACTATGCTTCTTTGTAGTTAAACAAAACCTGCATCTTGTTGTAAGTAATAGAACTTATTTATACTTGATATCCTTTGAAAAGTGGTGGCACTTCAGCAACTCAAGCAGAAAGTCTTCCCTAATTCTTCCAGATGAAGTGACACATCATTATCAGATAGCAGCATTGTGAATATTTAAATATTGGCATAAGCCTATCTGTTCATTTCCAGAACTGTTAAAGATCCACCAGGGGAGACGAATTGGTGTGTGTCTCTTGATTCCATTCTCGGTGTTTGAAGGAGATGTATAGTACCAGAAGGATCACCCAGGCACCAGATCCTGCAACACCTGTTTGTTTTCTGTAGCTCCATGATGAGTTTGCAGTTAGGCATGACATTTCTCATTGCCAAGATTTTGGCCACCATTTCTTGCATATCATTCTTCACTCTTGTCTTTACACTTTGGGTGACTCATCGCCATATTGCTAACAAAACTTCCTGGGGTGAAACTCAGGATTTCTTTTTCTGTCATCCCAGACAATCCTATTGGGTAAGTCTAACCTTTAATTATGTTGTTGGCATTTTTTGTTTGTTTGTTTGTTTGTTTGTTTGCTTTTTACTAATTTGGAGATACCTACAAATGCCAGCCCTAAATCCAGATGTAAACTGTGTTTTCTTTTGCATAAGAAAGTCCTAACTTCAGGGAAACAGATAACAAAATTTATACATGATCTTTGAGTCACCTTTACCCCCCTCCCACCTTCAGCACACACACATTCCACCACTGGTCCTAGGTTCGTACCCTTGATCTAGCCCAAACATGATGTTGAACAAGTCACTCCCTTTCCCTAGGCCTCCGTTTCGTTTTCCATAAGATGAAGATTCAGGTCTGTCATAGGCAGACTTCTTGTCGCCCCTCCAGAGCACATGGAAGGCATCATGAGTTGAACACCATACACTTTCCCGATGAGCCTGGAAATAGCTATAGGATCCTCAATACAATATCCTCGATATACACAGGTAGATGATATATCATCAAAATAACTTTCAGGTATACTTTCCCTTCTCAAAACCTCTCTGTCCAACTTAGACACTTTTAGAGGATATTTGGGTTTCAGATTTCAGATTTCTAGAAGAGAATAAAAGGAGCATCAATGATTGGCTCTCTTAGAAAATTTCCCTCATGCCCTGGACTTGTGCCAGTTACCCTGGTGGAATTTGCAAAGAAAATCACATTCTCAGAGGACTGGATGAGTCTGATGACATTTTTATAAAGTTGACCTGGAAACCTTATGGTTAAGTGCTGATTGGACTGGGGGAATTACTTCGTTATCTTATTGCAAAGATGAGAGATGATCCTTAAATATTTGATTAATTTTCTGAAACATCATAGCACTTACCAAGTACCATGCTCTCTCTCTTCTAAGCACATTTCAACTATGAAATCATTTACTCATCACAATAACCTTAGGATGGAGGTACCATGAAAACCTTCATTTACAGATGAGGAAAGCAAAGCTCAGACTGGTTAAGCAACTTACCCACGGTCGCAGAGCTGGTCAAAGGTGGAGCTGAGATTTAAACTCATCTTTCCGCCCTTGGATGAAATTCTCAACCACTGCACCTTCATCAAGACATGGAAACTCTATGAGGCCTGACCTACCCGGTGGGGAGGGCATTCTTGACTAGAGAGGAGGTTGCCCTCAACCAGTACTACCATACCAGAGTAATAATACTGTAAGAATCACATTACATAATACATGCAAAGGATCTGGCACACTGAGGAGGTATTTGATCCAAGCTCCTGCCTTCTACTTTGCCTTTCCCTATCAGGAAGATTGCAAATATATGAATCCCAGAGAAAATCAAGAAGGCATGTTCTCTGTACATTAAAGATATTTGTAAGACTCTATCTAAAGGAAATTTTTATTACAATTGCCAGTGTTGAAATTGAATAAATGAATACAACCAATGATTTGAAGAAGACAAAAAATGAAGAGAAGTCTTTCATCAGTTAGGAGAATTTCATGGGATGCTTTATATTTATTCTATGGTAGTATTCTAAAGCCACCAGTTTACTGACTTCGCTGTATAAGAGATGGAACTTCTTACTCCTACCCGTCTTCTCATGGCTCCCTTGTCATTGAGACAGAGACACTGAGATTTCTTCTTATTTGACCTGATATTTATCAAGGGTCTTCTCACTTCAAAACACTATTCTATTCATCCCTTTCTTGAAAGGCAGTACTGAGGTTCTAAGAGTTCAGAGGGTCTCTTGACAACGAGGGAAGTTTCTCCTGAATTCATTCTGGCCACGCTTTTCACTCAAATGCCGTTGAAGGTATTTAGTAGTTCACTCCATGGATGGTATCATCCATTGATTGGGATTCCTTTGTAAGTAGTCCTACTGAGCACAGAACGTCTTAATAATGTGATTTCAACATGAAAGTCAAAGAAAAATGTACAGAGGAGGCTTGAACAAGAGTGGGATTTTGAATAAGAAAAGAAATCTGAATTGTGAAGGATGAGGGAGCATGTGCAAGGCTGGGGCAACTGGAGTGGGGAGTGAAAGGGGAACAAGGCTCAACCTTCAGGGGACGCTTCATTGTTACTCTGTATGCATAATGCTATATCAACTAAGTCTGTTCTGGTTGCAAGTGACAGAAAAACTAATTCAAACTGGTTTAAGGGGGGAACAGGGGTAGAGAATCAAAGGATGTGGGTGCCATTGTCTCATATAACTGCAAAGTCCACAGAGCCACTGGGATTAGGCTTTGTATGCTGCCCTGGAATTCCACCCTGTTAGCAATGTAAATGTGCTTTCTGTTGGTCAGGCCTCTAATTTTGTTTTGGTGAAATCATCTCGGAGATGGACTTGAGACTGGGTGCAGATAGCAAATTAGAAGCTCAGCTATGTGAAAGGGGAACTCTTGCTCTAGTTCAGAAAAAGAATGATGAGAGGCTGTAATCTGGCAGAGGTAGTAGGTAAGAAGAGGACATAAGAGAGGTCTAAAGATTGAACATCAGAGGTCCAGGGAGGGAGAGAGCTAAAATGGTTGTTAATAAACTACCTTGGGTAACTGGAAAAAATTTGAGCCTTTCATCAAGATAGAAATAGAAGAGGTTTAGTAAGAAAAGATAGATAACTTGGTTTTGCATTAACTCTTGAGCATTCAGGTACAGATTTCTAGTAGCTCATCTTGAGCTCCAAAAACTACTCTGGGCTATAGATATCAATTGGGGGGTCCTCCCAAGTGTATGGGCCACCAAATAATAGCAGCATTCAAAGATTTTGGAAGAGAAAGGGAGAAGGTCTGCAAAGAAAACCAAAAGGAGTACAAGAACCAAAAGACAGTTTTGGAAGAGTAAGGGGGAAGGTATGCAAAGAAAACCAAAAGGAGTACAAGAACCAAAAGACAGTTTCCACAAAAAACAAAGGAAGAGGAGGAAAAGTGTGAAATTCTAGATGAAATTCACTGAAAGAAGAGATTTTAAAAAGTGTCCAGAGGATGTAGCAAACCAAAAAATCACTGTCAAACCAGGTCAATGGTGGAATCCATGCCTTCAACCACAAGGTGTTGAAAAGAATCACAAGCACTAATTAAATCAAGAATATCAACGTATTTATTGCTCACATGCTAGGTGAAAGATACAATACTAAGTGAATGGAGAAACAACAATAAAAATCGTGCTACTGTCCCTGAATACTAAGAGCATAAATACATTATTTTATGTTTAATTTGAATTCAATCTGGCATTATAACTTAATTTGAAACATGAGCTGAATTTATTCAGAGGGGTTAAGCTTTCTAAAAAGGGAAGGTGGTTTATATACCAAAGTGTGTAATCAAGATCAGAGGATTTTGTTTAAAAAAAAAATCAATCATGTATGATTGTGCTCATCAAAATTATTCCTCGTTATCTCCGTTCAAGCCTTAATATGTATTGCAACTTTATCATGTTCCTGGAGTATTCTCGCCATGAGAACAACTTCCAACTCTTCCTGCTCAGTGGTTTGCCATAGAGGAGGATTTCCCTCAATAGCCATTACCACTTATGGCTCTAGTGCCCACACCGTTGAAAGCACTTCTTCAGTTTCTCCCTCTGTTCTCTCTTCCTTTGAATCAAGCATACTAATGGCATCTATCTGAAAGATGGTCACTTCGTTCTGCTTGTCTGTCTTTGAGCTCCTGGACTCCTAGTGTTTCATCTTAATCTCTCCTGTAATGCAATATGGCTTTGGGGTTTTACTGCAGCCCTTCCCAGGTTTCTGGGAGGAAGTGAAAAGACTAGCGCTGACAATGGCAGTGGAGTCCATAATTCTCATGACCTTGGAGGGACTAACTTACATTGTAGAGCTGATTCTACAGCTCTACAATGTAAGTCCCAGCTCCGACTGTGGGAATGCCTCATCCATATCCATGGACATCCTTTAACCACCCCCCCCTTTTTTTGGTAGATGTCCGACCTTTTTCTCTCAATTCACACACCTTCACGTATCCCCAGTAGGAACATCTAGACCAAATCAAAACTTTCTGTGGCTTGCATGAACTCCACCAAACTGAAATGCGACTCACCTCTTTTCCTTTTCATTCCATAGTTCAGGCTGTGTAAACTCCCACTGCATTTTCCTTGCTCCTTCCAGCATATTCTTTCTTATTTTTCTCCTAGCAGTGGAACATATACAAGGCCACTGAAAGGCAAACAGAAAGGAATTCCGAAGTATCTCCTATTTTGTGTTTTCCCTGCCTCTGTGCCCCTCCGTTGGTGTGGGCCATCAATGGCCAGTTGTTTCTGTGTAGCATGTATGTGTGATTGGCACTCCCTGCAATTACCCTTTCCACAGCATCTGCCCCCAAGCAGTGTGGCTTCTTGGGTTACTGATGGCCTCTCAACAAACCTGACTTTGTTCTTTTAACCATCTTCTCTCAATGCCATCTCATTAAAGTATATTGCCAGTGAAAGCAGCCTTGACAAATGTCTTTCCACTTGTAACCTGGTCTGAAACTGCCTAACTCTTCTTATTAAAGGCATTAAATTTTCCAAAATAATTTAGTAGAGAACCAAAAAACATCAGTTCATGGTGTCACCTATTTGTTTAAGTAGTTGTGGTAAGCATGGACCATGAGCCTTTTAAATGACCTTGTCCCATTTGAATAGTGAGACAAGCATAATTTCATTTTGTGTCTTTTGGTCTTAAGCATGAATTATGATAGAAAACAAGATCCAGGCAATAAGGGAAACAATGGGGGACTGAGAAGTACAAGGGCAATGGGGGCTCCACATGTTGAGTCTCTGTTGGGAATCTTTGGGAACTAAAGCTTTTTCTGGAAATTCTTATTAAAAAGTGGTAAAATGTTCTGTGTCTCGATGGAAAGCTATCAATTAAAGGTTTGTTATGTAAAAATAATTACACCACTTGTAATTTCAAATAGAGTAAACAATATCACTGAAGGCAAGAATGTAGCCCCATCTCCTGTCATGTGGTTCCTTCCCCAGCTCCTGGTTTATTCTCCTAAGAGTAAATAATGGGGCGCCTGGGTGGCTCAGTCCGTTAAGCGTCAACCAGGGTCTTGGGATTAAGTCCTGCATCTGGCTCCCTGCTTCTCCTTCTCCCACTCCCTCTGCTTGTGTTCTCTCCCTCTCTTTTTCTCTTTCAAACAAGTAAAGAAAATCTTTATTTTTTTATTATGTTCGGTTAACCACCTTATAGTATCTTAAAAAAAAAAAAAAAGAGGAAATAATGATGCAGAAGAGCAGAGGAGTGGAGCCAGCACTTCCCAGTTTAGAACACAATTCTCTCCCAGTTATTGGCAGAAAATGAGTGTTTCCACTGGATTCCTGTACTTTATAGCTGGTTGTCCTATCACATTCCTGCCTCTGAAGAGATACACCTCCTCAAAAGGAGGAAAGAATAAAAATAATATGAAAATAATTTTTTTTTAATTTTAGAAAGGAGAAAGAGTTTAAGGGACTGACTCCTTGTCCTAGATACCAATGACTTTATTCATTAATTTTTTATTTGTAAATACTTCATGAGCATTTTCCAGGGAGACTATACAGTGAAGTAGCTGAAAAGTATTCACTTGGGTTCAAACCTCTTGGACTCAAACTTCAACTCCACCACCTTGTTGCTCTTTGACTTAGGGAACAAGGCCAAAGCACATTATTTAGCTTCCCCATGCCTCAGCTGCCACATCTATAAAATGGGATTGTGGATTAATTGGCATAGCCTGCATCAAATGGTTAAAACAGTACTTGAGATTAAGTAGGTCTTCATTGACTATTAGGATTATTATTCCTATATAGGAAGTAAATTTCTAAAATTTACTGTAATATATTTTTGCCCTAAAGAAACCTTATATGGGCATCTATAACACTTGTAAAAAAAAGATTCACATACACTTAAATCTCCCAAAAGGGGCTGATGCGAAATGTGAAAGAAAGGAATTGGCTAATGGGAATGCTTTATAAATAGATTAACTGTTTGGATTTACAAATGGTGCTACTGTTGGTCTAGATCCAGTCCCTGTCTTTCCAAAGGATTGGAACCTGGCAATTAATTACCCCTACTCACTTGAATCTGTAAGGAGGCCCAGATAAGTTGCTCCAACTTGAATCAAGAATGAGAGCAAATCATATCTCTTAACCCTTATCCTTATAACATACCTATTTTTTATTTTACAGATTTGAAAGTTGACACAGAGAAAGTAAAGTGTTGACTGAAACCAACATTATCATATCCACTAAAAGTCCTAAGTTTCCATGTCTTGATCATGAAAATCATGTTTTTGTGTCAGTGCAAGACTCACTCAGATGACCTCTCCACTGATAAATAAATAAAATAAATGAAAGTACAGGTAAAAGTTGTCATTGCTTTCTCACATTAATAAGTCTGAGTGAAGCTCAGAGAGATAAATAACTGGTTATACACTTTGCAACAGGGGTACCAGGATTCAAACTAAGAGTGTGTAGGTGTGAGGTCTCTGCTCTTTCCACAGCCCCATGGGCCCTTTTCTTTTTGGAGACTTCCCCTCTCATGGTTTTTGAGATTAATAGGGGTGTGATAGAGACAGAAGCCATGTAATATCAATATTCACCAACATCAACAAATACGAGTTTGACACTTCTACCAGAAGATGCAGTTGAACTGAAAGAATCCATATGAGTAATGCTGGCATTACATTTTTTTGTTTTCATCAATGGAGACATGTTTGTCCCAAGATCTACCTCTTAATGTTTAAATCCAAACATGCATTGCAAAGTCTGTTCCCATAAACTCAAAGGACCAAATGGCACCTACAAATATTAAATGTTTACATTGCAGATACCCTAAAAACCTGACTTGCATTTAGAATTAACAGTTGATCACAAACTCTATGGAGAAGGGGATGTATGCAAGATCTTTGGAGAATTGGGAAAGACATCTTAGAGCTTGGCCCCGTGGATGCCCGTGAGACCTCACTAGAAGCCAGTTAAAAGCAGGCCTTCTGGATCCCAGGCCCGATTTCAGCATAGAGTACGGAAGCTCTTTTCTCTTTCTGAACCTCCATTCCCTCATCTGTGAAATGGAATGATGATGCCTAGATGTTTGTGAGAGTTCAGTGACATCACTTGCCTGGCACATGGCCTTCATCTGTTGAATGCTTTTGGCCCGTGATTCCATCCACTGCACTTACCTTCAGACTGTACTATTTTTATGAAGCGTGATTTCCCACAACAAAAGAGACAACTAGGATCATTTCTCTTTCATCTCTCCTTCCTAATTCATCTGTGTCCGAGCTTTGCCTATGTAGCCTGGCACACTTGCCTCAGCTCCCTGTGTCCAGAGGTAGCCTTAACCGTGTCAGACTTGATAATTGATCCTGGCGATGGGGTTGGCTTTCTGCTGCTCACTCAAACTGTCAACATCCAGATCCTGAATACTCACCTATTTATAATCAGGCCCCCTGACTCCATGAGAGAAAGCCTGTGTGCTGGCCTTCTCCATGGTCTGGATACGCCGTTCCAGATCATTCCAGGTGGCTTGAATTCGGGGTAGCTGGAGGAAGGGTGCAGTGAGATGTGAGGATAGTTACTGCTCCAACTTTGAAATGGCCACAAAGTCGAATGGTAACAAAAATCAAAATCACAAACACTAATGAGGCTCCCTAGTTGGTACCAGCTCTATTCCTGTCACCACCCTCCGCAGCCCCAGAAGAGAGTGGAGGATTATAGGTTTGGTGGAATCCTTGGGGCACATTCAAAGAGTTTGAGGTTTTGTTTGAAAGTCTGTTTGCAGACAGTAAAAATGGATTAAATTGCCTTTCCAACACAAAGAAATGCCAGGTCTCAGTAGAGGTAAGACACCAGAGACTTAAAGAGCCACTAGAAGCTAAAATAATGAAAAGAGCCCAGATGCTGGAGCATCTTTGCAGCCAACACTATATACCTCGTGTTTAAGAGTATCTACGTTCCTTGTCGTGGAAGGAACCAAAGAAGTGATGCGTTTAATAACATATCTTTTCTTCTTGAGAGGAAGTGGGTTATTTAAGGACCATGGTGTATATTACATGTTCCCTTTTTTAAAAGTACAACAGTAAATGATTCCTTTTGTTCTATATCCCATTGCTACTCCCTTCTTTAAAAATCAAATTCTTTGCATGTGTAAGCTCTAGAAGCAATGTGTGTGGGTCAAAAATGTCATGGGGACCCAAAAATTACATGAAGGATAGAGATGTGACTTTTTAATTTCTTAAATTACAACATTTCAAGTCATTGTAAGAAGTTAAATGATTTTTTATTACTTTCATGCATATTGAAAACATCAGGTTATACATTTAGAAGAAATTTTATGGCTATACCAAAATCATGCTAACAAAAAAAATTGTATGGCTATACCAAAATCATGCTAACAAAAAAGGACCATATATTTGGGAAGATATCAATGATTATCCAAACTTTAAAGCAGTAACACTTTTGATTGATAGTACCTACTAGAGACACTGTGAGAAAGATTAACTATGTGAGTGCTTTTTTCTTCAAATGGCCTAAATCATCATTAATTCCACACTGGTAGATTAGCAGCTCTTTCCTAGGCTGAATTAATATTCTCAGAACTGAGTGAGTCAACGTGAATAATGTGTTATGTATTTTGCTTTATATATTTTTTCATGTTTGCCCTTCTTTATGTGTGTGTGTGTGTGTGTGTGTGTGTGTGTGTATTTATACCTGTGCCTATGAGTTTATGGGCAGTCTACTTTGTGGCAGATATTGTGCTGAACATGAGGGGAAGGGGCATGTCCCAGTCCCTGCCTTGAGGCAGAACACTGTTCTAACACCCTAGTAGCCTGTGCATGTGCTATGGGAGCACAATGAGCCATCAGCCACAGAGAGGGTACAGAACTTGGAAGATAAGAGAAAACTTAATGGAGGAGTAGGCACTTAAACTGGGCTCTGAAGGAATTTTAGGAAGTATTTTGAGAATAGTTTTCTCTTTAACATAAAGTACATCATGTTCATTTTTGTAATTAATAAGCTTTCTTTTTAGAGCAGTGTTAAGTTTGCAGAAAATTGAGCAGCTAGAACAAAGTATTCTCATATAGCTCCTCCCTCCCCATAGTTTCCCCTATTATTAACATCTTGCACTACTATGGAACATTTATTATAATTGATGAATCGGTATTGATGCATTATTAACTGAAGTCAATAGTTTACACTAGGGTTCTCTTCTTCTGTTGCACAATTCAATGGTTTTGATAAATGCATAGTGTGATGTATCCATCATTATAATATCATATGGAATAGTTTCAATGCCCTAAAAATTTCCTGGGCTCCACCTTTTCATACCTTGCTCCTTTCCTCAAGCCCCCAGAAACCACTGATCTTTTCACTGCCTCAGTAGCCTTGGCTTTTCCAGATTATCATGTAGTTGGAATCATATAGGAGGTAGCTTTTTCACACCGGCTTCTTTCACTTACCAATATGCATTTAAGGTTCTTTCATGTCTTTCTATTACTCGAAAGCCATGTTCATTTTTTTACAAATGGAAAAGAGCATCATTCATAATCCCAGTGATAGAAACTATAAATAATCTGGTACATTTCTTCCCAGTTTTTTTCATAGATTGATAGATAGACATATATGTATCAAATATTCATACCACCTATACCATTTAGAAATCCTTTCTGTTACTCAATAATTTATCAAGAATATTGTATCATTAAACATCAGTTTGTAAAATTACTTGTAATGGTTAAAGATGATTTCATTCCTAGATGTATCATCATTTATTTAACTAAGTCCCCATTTAGAACATTAAGAGTGTCACAAATTTTCTGCTATTGTATATGATATAATCCTTCTTGCCAAATATTTATTTCCATATATATATATATATATGTATATATATATATATATATATACTTTTTATTAAGTAAACTTTATCCCCAATACGGGGTTCAAATTCATGATCCCAGGATCAAGGGTCATATGCTCTACTGACTGAGTCAGCCAGGTGCCCTAATTTTCATATATATATATTTTTTTAAATTTTTTTTTAGGGAAAAAAAATTTCAGAAATACAAGTGTGGCATCACATGGTGTACGTGATTTCCAGGATTTTGATAGTGATAACCAAACTCTGCTCCAGAAAGTCTACAACAATCTCAACTCCCCCTCCAGAGTGGAGAAACTGGGCAAGAGACTGCCCATGACCCTGCACTTCCTAAAAGCTGAGTGACATCCTTTAAAACAATGTTTAAATTACTAGGGTGGATAGGAGGTTAGGGAAGGGGAGAAAGCATTTGGTGATAAAAATAGCATATGTAAAGGCTTGAAGGTGGGTAAACATAATCATGTTCAGACAATCCAATATTCTAGAGAGGTGGAAGTCATAGGAAGCATGGCGGGAAGCTGCATGAGCTGGGGTCTGAAAGGCAGATTACAGCCAGATTATGGAGGTCCTTGAATGCTCAATTGGAAGATTAAATATTTTGGGGAGACAAAAGGGAAGCCCAAAGATTTTTGAGTAGGGTCTTAAACAAAGCCATGTTGTTGTAAGATTATTCGGGTAGCCTGTAATAGGCTGAAAAGGAATTCTGGGAGTTTGTTTAGAAATATCGAAATAGTTGAAGGTAGGGATGGCAACTGATAGTTTTAAGGAGATAACAATGGAAATGAAGAGGGAAGGATGACATAAAAAGTAGGTGTCAGGTGATGTTCCAGAATTTCTTTGGCCCCTTTGCACCTTCTGTTCCCCCAAGAGCTTTCTGTCAGTCTCTTCTGCATTCCCAGCTGACAGAATTGTCCCACTCAGGGATTTTTAGCTTTCTGTAGGGAGTTCTGGACACAATTTTTCATTTTGGAATTTCAGGTAATGTGACAAGTCAGGGAGGGCATCTTTTTTTTTTTTTTTTTTTAAAGATTTTATTTATTTGACAGAAATCACAAGTAGGCAGAGAGGCAGGCAGAGAGAGAGAATAAGGGAAGAAGGCTCCCCGCCGAGTGGAGAGCCCGATGCGGGGCTCGATCCCAGGACCCTAAGATCATGACCTGAGCCGAAGGCAGAGGCTTTAATCCACTGAGCCACCCAGGCACCCCAGGGAGGGCATCTTTAGGCAAAGGTTTTTAGGGATACTCAAAATGCATAGAAATTTTTAAGCCAGTCAAGAAACTTTCTGTGCTTTCAATCTCACCAAGAAATTGTTCCAGGTTTGAATTTATTTGTATGAGAAGCTTTATAGAGGTGTAAAGTTCAGGGGTGCCTGAGTGGCTCAGTCTGTGAAGCATCTACCTTCGGCTCAGGTCATGATCCCAGAATCCTGAGACTGAGTCCCCTGTGGGGCTTCCTGCTCAGCAGGGAGTCTGTTTCTCCCTCTGCCCCTCCCCCCACTAGAGCTCTCTCTTTCTCACTCTCTGTCTCTCAAATAAATAAATAAAATCTTTAAAAGAAAAAGGTGTAAAGTTGAAATCATATTTAGTTATGCAGTTAATAAAGCTGATTCTATTAAAAAGAATACAATTACCAGACACTGAGACTGTGGCCAAATTCTAGGATATTTAGTTACCAAGTCATGATACCGATCCCTCCTCTGGACCCTTTCAGCTGTTCACAGAATTTCCCGACAGAAGATGAGAGAAGCTAGTTCAAGGGGAAGGGGCAGAGGAAAGGCCGGGTTTTGAAGGAGCTAGTGAGTCATCCACATTCAATGTTCAGCCACAGCTGAAATGCTTCCTGGGACCCCAGGGAAAGAGGTTCACATTGCCTGCCCTATTTGGGAATTCCTGTGCATATTCATAATTGTGAATACTGTAGAATTCCTAAAATGTCCTTAACACAAAATTTTGAGTTATGTCAGATGGTTTACTAAGAGAAAAATCACACTGTGAGTACCCCATTTATGTTATCTTTTGAACTGATGCCTATTTTTGGCCTGTTATAAATTACTTGCCTTTTGACAGGATTGTTTTTGTGTTCTCTCACTAATATGTGTGTACATCCCCACGTGACTCTCTCTGTCTTTTTCTGTCTTCTGTTATATAAGATCTTACTGCTGTCTTCACCACGATCACACTTCGACAGTCAAAAAAAAAAAAAAAAGATATATTTCAGGTGTTTGAGATGAAGGAGGTTGCGTGAGTTTAACCTTCCTTGGTATCCTTGTGAGCTTTCTGTATTTAATACTTGTTTTATCTGAAGCCTGTGGAGGTTCTAAACTATTAGAAGACACACTTTCTGAGAACTACCTTTCTAGTAGCCTGAAGAAATATCATTGATGTGGGGCAACAAAGTTATTCTCTGTAATCCTCTTGATGTTGTAAATGAAAAAGAAGACGGAGCCAGCGCCATCTGAACTTTGGGCAAACCATTTGCTCAAAAGGATCATCAAAGGACCAAGCCCTGCCAAAATAATATTTTTTTAAAAACACCCAGCAGAAAGGAAAACATCCAGGAGCACGCACAAAAATGAAATTGGTGCAAATTAACTCCATTGTGATGGGAGAGCTGTACAAAACAAACTCCCACCACAGCCTGGAAGGGAGAGCCACACAAGACAGACATTGAAGTTCTGGCCTCACAGTAGCCATCTTTTAACAGCTTTCTTTCTTCAATGCTTTAACCTAAAAAAAAAAAAAAAAAAAAAAAAAAAAAAAAGAAGAAGAAGAAGAAAGAAAAAAAGGAAGGAAGAAAAGAAAAAGAAAGAAAGAAAGAAGAAAAAAATAGAAAAAGAAAATAAAAGGAAAGAAAGAAAAAAACCTACCCATTGTTATGCCTTCTATTCATCCTTCATTCAAAGTCATTCCCTCTGCATTAATTACCACTTCCTTCAACGCACAGGGAGCTCCCAAACAGGGCCTGTTTTCAAAGAGGCACACTTCCATGCCTCTGCTATTTATATGCAGAGCCTGCTGAAATTTTCATCCCAATACTTTGAGATCCCCCTTAATTTTTGCATACTGTAATTGTTCATAAGGGGGGGGGACAAAAGAATGATTTCATGCTTCCAGGACAGTTGTTTGCATCTCTTTCATTTTTCTTTCCAGCTGTGACTGGCAGCAGTGGGTTTTTTAACAGGTGTCCTGCCTGCCCTATGGTAATTTTTAACTTCCCGTCACTTTCTTTTATGTCTGTCACATTTATAGAGATGGTTTTACCCCTGTTGCCTGGTACTGTGTGTGTGGTTTTTTTTTTTTTTTCACCTTTTTTATAGCAATCTAATTTCTAGATTTTTCTTAAATATGTAACTGTCCTTAGGGGCCATTTAGGAAGAAGGAAAAGGACTAAGCCAAGAGTTCAAAATCTCATGTAGACATTTTTATGATCTAGTAATTGGATCTCTAACACCCACTTCACTTTATTTAGTTCCTGTGGGTCTGATTACTCTGAAATTTATGACAACTACAATGTTGCCTAACAGGAAATTAATGCATACTTGACAAAAAGAAAATCTGCTCCAATGTCAGTCCTCAACAGAAAGCTTCGATTTTCTGATACTATTTAAACATTGCAAGATTGACGGAGCTGATTCTGCCACAAAACCTTAATAATTAAAACATAATTAGGAAACATATTTGTAAGTTAATTCAGATATTCATACAAATGTGTCATGTTCCAGTTTATTCAGGCTAAAAAATGGTATTAATTTTGTTTAAAGGAGGAAAAAAGAAAAAGAATCAGTGAATTGTATATACCTATAAAATTATATACACTTAGAAGAACCCACAGGTTTTGGGCAGGTTAAATAACAGAATACCACATCAGGGCATAAGATGCTAGACTTGGAAGAAGATTGTCTCAGATTTTTTTTTTTTTTTTTAATAGTTGAGAAAACTGAGATCTAGAAAGACTGTGACCTGTGCACCATCACTCAGGACTAATGAAAAAGAGATTCTGGTCGTATGATGCCAACAGCAGCCTATTTTCCATGACATACCTGTCACATGGAAAAGTTTTGTAGTCTTTTGTGGACACTTCAGTTGCGTAACATACAGTGCACAGTGTGTCTCCCCATTCCCTGGTGCCATCACAGGGCCACGGTCTCCAGTGTCCCAAGGTTACAGTCAACTTTCCATAGTGTGGCTTCCAATGCCTGAAATACAGTAGATACTTTAAAAATGATTGTTGTTATTACTGTTGTCATTACTATTGTTATCAGGGCACATCTCCTTTTGACATTGTTTATCACCAGGAAGACAAGCCCTTTCCTTTAGGCGCGTGGCCAGGTTCTATTTTTAAAGTTGTTTAGAGTGCACACACGCGCGCACACACACAAATATACACTATATATACATTCAGATAACAGATCACATGCATGAAGACAATAGTGTCTATTTCACTACCCTCATTAGAATCTCTAATAGGGAGAACACATTGGAAAATATAAATTATAATAATAGGAGATCAGTGTTACAAGGGATCTCATAGATTATCTAGTTCCACTACTCTCCCATTGACAGAACTCTCCCTCTGCCAGCCTAGATTTCTTATATTAACTAGTACAATGTATCACTTTCTAAACCCAAAGACAAGCTGAAAGGAAATGAACCCTATGAGCCACCATCACCATTTACTGAAGTGCTTATTTTGTAAAACACTACATAGCAGGAGCTTTATAAAATTATTTCTAATGCTTACAAATGACCTTGCAAATTAAATATTCATATTATCTCAACTTTAGTGTCTAAGTAGACCCTCAAGGGATACATTGCTGAACTTGGAAAAGCCAGGGTTTCTCCCCAGGCCCACACGGCTCTATAGTACAAATTATCCCACACATCCAGATCTACATTCTTCCATCAGCAGACAATGGCTCCAGAATTCTGAAGAAATGTGCTCTATTCTTCTCCTTTTTCTTTCTTTCTTTCTTTTTTTTTTTTCTGTGAATGATTTCTATAGGTTCTATACTCCTCAACAAAAGACATTCACAACCTTCAATTCAACACACTGATCTTTCAACTCAAACAATGACCAGTTACTGTAGAATTTTAAGAGACTCAAGGGATCTCAACTTCAAACTACAAATGAAATAAGTTTCTGGACTCTTTCCAGCTGAAATGTCACTTGATGACACAGTAGCCTGGAAGTAAATAACTTCCGTTTAATCACATGAATATTCACGTAAGAACCCGCACTAGGAGATGTTGCATTCAGCTCTTGGTCCTGTGGGTCTCTGAAGCCTCAGCCAAATTACAAACTCTCAGAGCCTTCCTTCCCCACTCGTCAGATGGAGTGATTAGTCATCCTTTTCTTTTTTTCTTTTTTTAAGATTTTTATTTATTTATTTGACAGGCAGCGATCACAAGTAGGCAGAGAGGCAGGCAGAGAGAGAGAGAAGGAAGCAGATTCCCTGCTGAGCAGAGAGCCCAATGTGGGGCTCGATCCCAGGGCCCTGGGATCATGACCTGAGCCAAAGGCAGAGGCTTTAACCCACTGAGCCACCCAGGCACCCCTAGTCATCCTTTTCTAATAGAGTGGGATCAGGGCTGGGGAAAGAAGTGTGATCCTGCATGTAAACTAAAATGAATGATACAAAATTTCATAATAAATAATGATTCATGTATAAAAACTCTATGATTAAGGAGGATTTTTTATTAAATATTTGAAAAATGAATTATCTTAGAGTAATAAGGAAATAAGAATTCCTTTGCTCTAAAGAGGCAATAAAATACCACCATCATCTTTTGGCTTCTTGAAAAGAGAAATTTAAATTTAGGCAACTTCTGTCTCTGACTCTGTCTCTGTCTGTCTCTGTCTCTCTTTGGTTTGTTTTTAAAGGCAACTTAATTATTAAAAATAGAAGGAAAAAAATCACCCAACAATGACTGTTTGTAATGTGATTTCATTCTTTGGTTTCTAGGCATTCAGGACTTTTAGAGGTAACCTGGTCTACCCCTTCCCCACCCCCCATCTGACTCATGTTGAAACCTAGACTCTGAGAGAGAAAGTGATTGCCCAAGTTCACTCAGCTCTTGAACTTGGAGCAAAAATTCAAGGGCAGCTCTTTCTAATTCAAAATCCAGGTCTCTTTTTGCTACACCACAGGCCTTTGTTCCTACCATCAAGGACACCTGGAGGGCTTACAGTTTACTTTGTTAAGGCTGTAAACTCCTAGTAAAAATGTTTGTCTTCAATTTCACACACCCTTCAGGATATCACAGCTGCCCCAGAAACCCCCCAGGCAGCACAGGACAGACTACAGAGGCACCAGTGTGTGTGCCTGTGTGTGTCTGTGTGTCTGTGTGTCTGTGTGTGTCTGTGTGTGTGGAGGTGTATGAGTGGGGTTTTTGGGAATGGCCAGGAGAGGCACTACAGGAAAGATTACTGACGAAAACTAAAAGCAAAAAGATTTCTCTGTTTACTAAGAGTTTTCCTTAACAACATTTCTATCAGTACATCTCCTAATCAAAACAATAAAATGAGCAATGCTTAAGATAAAAAACACAAATAATGGTCCTATGGGTATGCAGTTCTTTACTCCTTTAGAGAGCACCAATTTCCACCAATCGCTTTTGATTATAATATTCCCAAAGGCCTGATTTGAACATCTGATTATTACTGCTGCTTAGGCATGGCACTATTTCTCATTTGCACAACTACAGAGAACAGACCACTTCTATTGTCCCTAAGCTTATGGCTGAAGAAAGAGTACATTACTGTTATGTACATGTTGGAATCGTAAAAACAAAACAAAGCAAAACAACTCTTTCAGGAAAGTTTTAGAAGAATCAGGAAGAGGCCATATAAATACAAAAATTTTAATTAGCAGCCACAAGAGGTAACCAAAAATACATGCATTGTATTATCCTCAAACCTCATGTTTCTCAACATTTTTAACACTGAAATTAAATAAGGTATAAGTTTCCTTTCCAAAACTCACATCTTCTACTTCAGCATCTTTTTACTTCATGTTTTTACTCCAGCATTTGCCAACCTCATATGAGAAAGCTGTTCTGTGTACTGCTGGCGGGAAATCTTTGTTTTCCTTGAAGGTAGCAAGTCTTTATCATGACCTGGAACTCTCTTCTGTGACAGATATTTGTAATACTTATAATATTCAACTGGTGATTATGATGGTCATCTTGTGTTACAAGACAAGGAAAGTCCTCTCTCAACTGTTTACCTTCTAAAATGTTTTCTTATTTTCTCTTCAGAAGAGAATTTTTTTGTTTATCGAGATTATTAAGTTCTTAAGGGAAGTATAACCAATCATTAATGTCAGTCTTCTGTAAAAATATTAGTTTCTAACATTATATTTTCCACGTAACTAAGTAATGCTAAATAAGACAATTTTCTCTGACATTCTGAAATTTACAAAGTGCTAATAAAAAGCAATTTTATTATATTTTATGTAAGCACTGAACATAGTTCCCACAGAAAAATAGGATTTAGCCTAACCTCTCAATAAATGGTATCTAGAGCATATTTAGATGTTACTGTTGTGGCAAAGTAGCAGCCTTCCTCCTTATAACATCTCTACTCCAAACACAGTATTCACCCCACCACTTCTTTACCATTC
The DNA here is from genome assembly GCF_002288905.1 of Enhydra lutris kenyoni. Taxonomy (NCBI): domain Eukaryota; kingdom Metazoa; phylum Chordata; class Mammalia; order Carnivora; family Mustelidae; genus Enhydra; species Enhydra lutris. The sequence continues at coordinate 9,427,591 of NW_019154086.1, forward strand.
TCACAAACATATTAAAACCATTACCTGTAATTCTAAGAAATATGAACTTGGCAATAAAATAGATTAGAAGTTTATAGTAAGTGATGATAGTTATCTTAATATTAAGAACTCTCAGAAAAGATCTAGTATTGTTGGTGATGCTTTAATCCTCTGGATGGTTGGTTCTCATATTTGGGGGGGAGTATTTATTTACTTATTTATTTATTTAGAGAGAGCATGGGTGGGGGAAGGGCAAAGTGAGAGGGAGAAAGAATCCCTTGCTGAGTGTGAAGGCTGACAAGGGGCTCAATCCCAGGACCCTGAGATCATGACCTCAGCTAAAATCAAGAGTCAGACACTAACTGACTGAACCATCCAGGAGCCCCAGTTCACACATCTTATAGGTTTTATAATATATTTTTTCTATTTCCTTTTATATGTTTACCTGATGAAAAAGTATGAAGTGGTAACAATAAAACAATAGAAAAGTTCTCTGTAGACAGATTTTTTTTTAAATGACAAAAAGTTATCTGAAATGTTGTCTAAATACCTTGTACTTGAAACCAGATGAGTCTCAAAATTATTAAAACATAAAGTAACTGTAAGTAGTAGCTACCATTTACTGAACAACTGCTTTGTGTCCGACACAGTGCTAGGTGTTCCACGCACTTCAGAGCCTGGCAGACCTCCCAAGTCCATGTTAGAAACTCCATTTTACAGATAGAAAGATGTTAAAGCGCTTGTTCAGAGTCACAGCTAGTAAACAGTAAAGCCAAAAGCAGTAAAGCCACACTTTAAACCCGTCTATTTATAAATACAAATGAAAGCATATAATACATAAAGCTATTTAGTGTTAGTGTGTCTGAAGAAATGTGAAATGCTATGGCAAATACACTCCAGATCAACTTGTGAGTATATTATCTTTTTTAACGAAAAGAGGAAGAAACGTAATTTTGCTTTCACCTCTTTATTTCTACTTTCTCCAGGGTATTTGAGAACAGAGATCATTTTTACTTATTTTTATATGCTTGCCCTTGGCACATATTAAGGGCTTTTATAAACAGGACACATTATAAATTGTGACCTGTGAATTCAGAAACATGGCTACACTACTCCTTAAGGTGTTGCTAAAAATTCAAACATAATCTAGTGTGTTGAAGGGTAAATAAATGAAGAAAAATATTGTTTAAAACTTTCCCAAGGTTCAAAGGGTTCAAAGTATAAATATGAATACATTCTTTGGTTACCAGTTCTTAGTGTCTCTTTTAGCCACACCCTGAAGATGATCAGACTGCTGGATCTGCAAGAGGCTTTTCCAAGATACCCATATTTTGGGTTACATTTTTATCTGTGGCATAAAAAGATGTTAAATTTAGTCAAATTTTTAGTTTAGCAATTGGATGGTTCAGCTACATCTTGATCCACTCAGCATGTGCATTAGTAAGGTATGGCTTTGGGGTGCCTGGCTGGCTCAGTCAGTAGAGTATGGGACTCTCAAACTTGGGGTTGGGAGTTCAAGCCCCATTTTGAGTGTAGGGATTGCTTACAACCAAAATTAAAAAAAAAAAAAAAAGTAAGGTGTAGCTTCTTCCTTGAAAAGCAGATTTACTCCAATACCTGTCACAATTACCCTTTTATGGGACAGGACACATGTGGCTGACAGGTGACCTTTTAACCTCTCGGGTACTTCCATACCTGGGGCATTTTTCTCAGAAATGTGCAGCCCACGCTGTTTGCTTGCACCGTCCTCTGTTATCCTGTTGTTTGTTTTGCACACATTGCTGTATTTGTGCTGAACACAGCTAAAAGCCCAGCGTGAGCGTGACCTCTCGTCTCACATGTAAACAGCATCTGGGAAGGGGACCCTCAAGAGTGCTGCTTAGTGTGTAGACTTGAAGTGAGCGTGTTATTTTCATGATTAGTCAATGGACCCTCATTTGGCAAAACACATCTTTAAGGTGTACATGCGTGTGTACTTTATCCCAGCCCTATTTCTGTGCATTCTTTTCCATTAGAGATGGTGCCATGATCAGGCATTACCTTGTTAGCAGAGGGTAGCCAAACAGAGGCTGGCTTGCCGGAATGCTGAAGAAGGGATTTTGTTTTGATTCAGGTTGAACTAAATGACCTTTTAAATCCCGAGATTCTATGATTCTAAAGGGAGGGTAGAGAAGAAAATATTTATGGCACTTAAATAATTCTAAGACAGATTGCTTTGGCAAAGGTTTCTAAAATAGCATGAAACAGAATGATACAAAACTGTTTCTAAGCAAACAGTTTACAGCAGTGTTAATTAGCACCTTCCATCTACTCAGCTTCTGTCATGAACTTGGGTTTTCACGTACTGTAAAAGGGCTCCTCTGGGCTTTTCTCAGTACAGTCAGATTTTGAGTAAACAAATGGAGTTCCATATATATCTAAACGCTCACTCATGTCTTAATTGTTGACTTGTATTTATGACTTTTCTTTATACTCATGTCTCATTACAACCCTCTACTCACCATGACTTCAAGGCTTACTGAAAACAAAATCCATTTCTTAAATGTTCTGTGTGGTGAGGCAAAGACTTTACCCACCTAGAACTCGGTTTTTCCATTTGAAAATGGGGATGATAGTTGAGACCTATCTTTGTGAAAATCAAAGGAGAGATGTTTTGTAAGACTGGTAAAATCACTCCTTCCCCTAATTCTGAGTCTCCCATATCCCACAAGGCAGAGGACAGCAGTATGGCTGAGTGGGAAACCATGGTCCTTAACGTACTGCCGCACTGCTGTGGGTTTAGATAAGACACTACTCCCCTCTTGGTTCAGGTTTCCTGTTCCTCAAGGGAAGGAGTCAAATAAAATTCACTTCAAATGTCCCTTCTGATGTTCTTATGTTCTGAAAATCTCCTGCCCATCCCCCTAAGGTCAGTTTGTGAAGTAAAACATCTGAACAATATCATCATTATTATTGTTATTCTGTTTTTCAAAAAGAAATCTCAGGGATTTGGGGGATAAAAATCTCTAGATGAGTATTAAAAATTTCCATTCCAAAATGGCTGTGCCTCTTTCATCAGCCCTAACCTGGTGCTTGGAAACCTTTTGAGCTGGTGGCAGCCAAATGCTTATTTGATTCCCTTACTCTTGAAAGAGCTACTGGCCATCTATTTTTAAATGAAATAAAACTAATTTCATTTTGAGAATCCTTTGGAACATTTCATGACATTCGTTGAGATAATTGGGGACATCCTGGAGTGTCACAAAACCAAGGTTGGGAATCAGTGTTCTAAGGACTAAAGAAGCAAATTAATTTTTCTTTCTGGTTTTCTTCAGATAGTTTTATGTGTGAAAACTCAACTTTCTAAGGCTTTCATTATGTGTTTTGGCTTCCTTTTCCTTGTTATCCTTTTTCTTCTTTATTTACTATGTCTAGACTCCTGCAGAGCTCATTAATATATCTCTTTACCTAATTAGCTTTCTTCCAATGAAACAATGCCCTGGTTCCAGGAATGTGCAGGTTTTTAGAGCCAGGAAGAAGGCTGCGACCTTCTGAACCATTTCGCTGTCAGGCTGAGCAAAGGTGACTCATGAAACACTTATCGAGGTACAGGAAAAAACAGCGCAGCAAGACAGTGCCCTGTCTTAATAATAGGAAAAATACATTTTCAAAAAGTTGTGCTGGGTTTCTTTTGAAGATTCTGTTCATGGTTTTCAAGGTCTCTGACCTAACCTGATTGAATTCTGGAATAAGCAGAGCTTTAGAAGAGGAAACCTGCATGCTGTCATGATGATGTGTTTATAGGCAAAGCCAAAACAGTTCCCAGGAGAAAGCCCATGCAAATGTCCAGTTTAGGGTGGCCCATTTAAAACGTAAGTGTCATAAAATTTAAGTATGACTACCATGTGACCCTTTAATCTACCATCTATCTATTTACTTGAAAATGACGATTTCTTTGCTTACTTACAGTTTCTCAACAACCTCTTGCTTTACCTTTTCTATTTATTTAATATTCAAACACTCACTCATTTATTCATTCATTCACTCGTCCCATTAGCACTGAATAGACACTACTGCAAATATAACTCATAAAATGCTTTTCCATGAGCCAGCGCCATTACTTTAAAGAAGTCATTTAACTGCTCTGAGCACCCATTTCCTTGTCTTTTAAAATATGAAATTAGACAGGGTCTCTTTCATCAGTTTCATCCTATAATTTCTAAACAAACCCCCAATTCATGACATGGACATTTAGATCATTATATATTATTTATCCATGCTGAAAAACAGATACAACGTTTGGCAGCTCTTTATAAACAGTTGTCCCTGGTTACTATCCTTTTATTGATTGGCAACCCAACCAGTGATGTGGGTCTGACCATCTGACCATAAAAATTTTGCCAGGGAAGGGGTCTAAACATCCTACAAACCCACAAACGTGATCATCAGATTGCTTTAGTTTTATTTGCTTATGGTTTTAAGATTGCTGGCATTGAGCTCACCGTTTAGTAGCAGAGCATTTAAGATTGGTACTTAATATTTCTATCGCCTCATGTAATAGTCAAAAGCAGACTGACCAGATGAAAAACAGATGGAGGCAGAAGCAGCTGCTTGTTCCCAGTGTCCACTCTCTTGCTTTTCCCTTTAATAACAGAAGACCTGAGTTTCAGATAAGCACTTGACTGCCGAGCCAAAGCCTGCATTTCCCAGACTTCCTTGCAACTCGGTACACCCCTTGAGGCTGCATTTGAACCACTGGGATGAGAGCTGAAGCGATGTGTGCAACTCTGGTTCATCTCTTCAAAGATGAGACCACTTGCCATGCATTTTTCCTCTCATCCTTGCTGCTATCTGGGAAGTAGCAACAGCTCAAACAACATTGGAAACAGGCATTAAAGTTGCCAAAGCTGCCCATCAGGCAGGAACCATTGTCCTCCACACGGTTAGGAGAGATAAATAAACTTCTTATTTATGACATTGTTTATTATAGATGCTTTGTTACAATAGCTTGGCCTATACACTAACTAACACACTCTTAGTTCTGGATGTAAAAAAAGAAAAGAGATATCATTATTAAATATTTTTAAAATTATTAAATATTTTTAAAATAGCACTTTGGGAGGAAGGTAAAGGGATGATAGATTATAAAGCCTTTCAAGTGTATTCCAAAGAGAGGGGGTGTCAGAAAAATTAGGAAAAAATGATGAGGTACACTTAAGGATCCTTTTAAAGTCAGGGGAGGCTCTTAAGGTCAGCTGAGCTTTACAACACAGAGGAGACTCTCGGATGTTAAAAGCAAAAACTTACATTCATAATTTTATTTTGTTCTCTTTTTGGCATTACATTCTTTTTTTATTTTTAAGGTAGGCTCCATACCTAAAGTAGCACTCGAACTCAGGACCCTGAGATGAAGAGTTGCATGCTCTACTGACTGAGCCAGCTAGTGCCCCTTTGTTATTATACTCTTATGCCTGTAAAGTAAACAGAGGTTTTACAACCAGGCAAATGTGAATTCAAATTCTAGTTTCACCACTGACTAGCACAGATGTTGAGCAAGTCACTAAAGGACGGAACTTCAGTTTGTTCATCTACGCAACAGGGATAACAACATACGTTTCCTTACAGAGTTGTTGCAAAAATCAAAATAATATATAAGCTCACGTGGTACATACTGGGCTCTCTTTAAGTAGAAAACTGTTGCTATTATTGTCCTTCCTTGCCTGGTTGCTTGACGTTGTTGCTATGGTTGATTCAGCTACAATCTTGCTGACACTTTACTTCCTACGCTGGCTGAGGGAGCCTATCTGCGCAGGTCTCTCTGCAGGAATGCCCCACCAGAACAACACTCTCAGTAAGCTCCTCACCCTCCATGCGCAACGCACGCACACCGGAAATGGGTTTCTGGCCCCTTGGTATCTGCATGGCTTGTAGGCGAGCATGCTCTTGCAGACGTTTAGTAAGAGACTTGGGTGCCTGGTAGAACTTGGCACAATTACCCAAACAGGTCAAGTTCCTACTGCAGTCTCATTTGCAAATACAGAGTCTCAGCCTCTGGGCCCCTCAGTTACATGCTTTCTTCTCCTGATGCTTCTTTGAGGATTATTTTTCAAATAATACACAGCTCTCCAAATGCCTGCCTGAAAGCACCCTCGTCTTTTTGGTGCACTTTTGCTTCTGCATATTATGGTGCTCTCATTTGGAAATGGAAGAATTTTAAGTGTGTGTCACAAAACATCAGAATCCTCTTACATACTTTCTAGATACCCTTGAAATAGTCTTGGGTCTTGCACAGTTTCGTCAGAATCAGAACCTGCTTCGTGCTGAATTCAGAAGGTTTTGAGAAAATTATTTATGAGTTTTATTTAAAATAACTTAAGGTTTTGACTAGGATGAGCGCTTCAGGAATCTGAAGTGGGAAGTTGAAACAAAGGACTGTGCTTCTCGTATGGTCAGATTTGCCCAAATATGTCCTCTCTTCATCCAAACTCAAATAAACCTCAATTAAAGCAAATAAAAAAGTTGAACAGGTTGTAAAGACATCGTGACCTCTGCATTCAAAAACTCTTCTACCTCAATTGCAGGACACGATTTCCATATTTTAAAAAAAATATCTGCATAATGTTTGAGATTCCAGTGATGACGGCATATTTTTATTCCAACTGAATTCATGCCAGCTTCACTCTTAAGATAGCAAGGAGTATCTATTACAGCTTCCTACAGGCCAGACAAGACACAGAGCTTATGGCTTTCCATTAGCTAATCTTTAATTTTAATATGATAAATATGCCCATTTTAAAGGCAGAGTAAGCAAGGCCCAGAGCACAAGATCACACAGACATTGAGTGGCCAAGTATAGATTCAAACCCCAGATACTGATCTTTAAAACCCCTGCTCTTGGGGTACCTGGGTGGCTCAGGGGTTGAGCCTCTGCCTTTGGCTCAGGTCATGATCCCGGGGTCCTGGGATCGAGTCCCACATCGGGCTCTCTGCTTGGCAGGGAGCCTGCTTCCTCCTCTCTCTCTGTCTGCCTCTCTGCCTACTTGTGATTTCTGTCTGTCAAATAAATAAATAATCTTTAAAAAACAAACAAACAAACAAACAAACAAAAAAAACAAAACAAAAAAAACCCTGCTCTCCCCAATATTTCTTACACCTTCTCAGACTGGAAGTATAACCGAGATTAGATAGCTCCACTTCGTTATAAAACTGGAGCTCGTATTTCAGAATTAGCTTAGGTGGAAACCAACCACATTTTCCCTTTGTCATACTGGAAACTTATGGTTTTGGCAGATACCGTGATCTTGGAGCAAAAATAAAAGGAGAGATTTTTGTAAGTGGAGCATGTTTCCTTTCTTCTTTTTACAGATATGATGGGGAAAAGAAGCTTAATGGAATTTAGTACAAGTTCAGATTATTTAAAAATGTATCTGTCTGTGTTAATGTGCATACCCCAGATATGCAAAAGGTGTCAGTTTCCCTTAATGAATGGAGGGTAGAGAGAATAAGTTTGTCAAATTAATTCCTCTTCTTTTCTATACCCCAAAGATCTCAATCGATAGCCCCTCAAACTCTGTCTTCATAGAACCCCTGTGGATTTTAGGAGCATATTTCTGTCTAGCAGTAGCAGAGCTAGTGAGCCCCTTGGCCCCTCCCCACACCCAGGAAATGCCTCAGTGCCCCCAGCTCAGTCGACACTCAGGTCCTTCCTCATGACCACACAGCAGACAGTGTGCAATTTAGGGGAATTAACTTCGCTAATGTTTCTAGCTCTCCCTCTTCACCCGCCCCCAAATTCCCACTGTACTCACCCCTTTCCCCCTTTACATTTTTCAGATAAAGCAATTGGTGAAACCTAAAAGTGAGCCAAGCTCACTTGACCTGGAGGCCACACCAGGTCGCCATAAGCAGGAGAGCAAGGCTCACCTGACAAGACCACAGGAACACTCAGCCCAAAGAGAATGGATGCCAACAGGTAAATGGGGCAGAAGGGACACATGGCTGGGGGGTTGCAAGTCTCCAGCCCATCATCATGGGCACTGTGTCCCACAACTGAGCAGTACATGAGAGAGCAGTGAAGAGAATGTCTTGTCATTTGGGCGTTAAAAACAACAATGAAACCTATTATACATTTTGGGAAATGAGTCCTAGCTAGAGCATACCTTTAAAAACAGTCTTTATGAACTTTATTAAAGTTGTTAACATCTATAACATCCTTACTGGAAAAAGAGAAACTAAAGATTTAGAGGTTTATATATTTAGATTTATATATAAGTTTATATATATATATACATATATAAATTATATATAATATATAAATTTACATATTTAGATATATTTAGACTGTTAATATAGTAAAAACATTACAGTCATATACAGATTATAATCATTTATTGCAAGCTCCCTTACTCAAATAGAAGTAACCAGCATTTTATACTGAATAATTATCACATTTAATAATTGTACTGGCTTGATATGTACAGCGTTGTACTATTCTCAAAGCACTATTCCATAAGCAGTATCTATTAAATGCTTTGGGATCTACTATGTCCTGGGTACATCCTTAGTATTTTCCATGGGTTTTTCCATTGGATCCCTCAACTTTGTCAGCGAGACAGCATCATCTCCATTTCATAGATGGAAAAACTGAGATTCAGGTGACTCAATATCATAAAATCAGTAACTGTAGGTTAGGGCTCCTTTTTTCTGTTCCATTCTTGTGTCTGCTACTGTTATTAAGTCACAATGAATGAGATTGGAACATTCTTTTTAAAGACTTTATTTATTTAACAGAGTCTCTCTTTTTTGCATAGAGGGAACACTCCATAAAGGAGCCTCAACATGTCTTGCCTACTACACTTCTCACCAGTCCTCTAATGGGCCCCCAGTCCTTCTGCCAAACACATCTTTTGAGCCAACCAGGCAGAGCCTCACTCTTAGCCATAAATGTTCTTCCTCGCCTTGTTATGAAGAGATGTTTCTCCTCACTCTGTTCTAAATAGAATAATCCATTTTTTTCTGAAAGGTAAGATCAATACTCACAAACCAAGGAGACTTTACTAAAATGGGAATTGTTCTAATTTTCCCATAGGCATGCTGCTCTTGGCATTCTCCTTACTTTCCCTCCCTACTTCCTAGTAGCTCTTGATGTTTTATTTACTTTTTGTTTGTTTTATTCTAGCTCTTATTATGGTGAGTTGTTCACTTATCTATCTCACTAACTAAATTGTAAGAGCCAGAAGACAGAGATCATGTCTTATTCATTTTCCCATACCCACAGCTGCACTGTACTTTGTGTTTTGGCCAAAGACTGAGAATTTAATGCTTTTACATTAATAAGTACAAAAGTCTAAATTTAACAAGTGGAAAACTACCTCTAGATAAACAGTATGGTACCCACAGAACACACATCCAATAAGTGTCTGTTGACTGGAATGTTGACTGAATTATATACATTTATAGAGTGAATTGTTAAAAGAGAACATTCTTTAATCTTTCCTAATTTAGCTACAGCATAACCTGGGGAAGATCAAAAAACAAAAACAAAACAAAACAAAAACCTGTCTCTTCCTTTGTTTCTTTAATATTCTTCTTTACTAAGCATAAACTCATGAAAAAGAGTTTCTTAAGGAGAGTTCATATTGCATGGAGCAGTGGGTGTGTGCATAAACAATGAATCTTGGAACACTGAAAAAATAAAATTAAATTTTAAAAAAAGAAACTGACATCGCTTTTACATGGACAGTTTCATTAATCTTTAAACAAATACACATCATTAAACATGGAACCCACATCTTTCGACTCCAAATCCAGTGCTCTCCATAGCACCATGCAAAAATAGAACAAAAACTGGGCTCCTGCACACTTTGTAAAAAAAAAAAAAAAAAAAAAGGAAATGAAACAAGGTGTGAGCAATGACACAGGTTGAAAAATACAGTAAGATTTTTGAGATGCTGCTGCCTCCCCTTGTAGGGGTTTTGGAGATGGAGTAAAGTCTTGAGCAATGGAGTGGGTCAGGCATGTGGGGAAAAGAGCCTGCACAGAAAAGCAATACAGAAGCATCTCAGAGGCCAGTACAGATCCAGCATCTCCAAGGAGGTGATTAGGAAAAAAGCCCCAAACAATGACCTTATTCTAAAATGTGCTGTACTTGGAGGGAAGTTAAGATCATGACCCAATCCCAAGATTTTGATTGGACCAGAGAAGGGTCTAAATGTTCTTAGCACTTTGCACAGTGCCTGGCGTTGGCAGTATTAAAGGTCCTTGTAAGTATAGGATTCAACCAATATAATTAAAATGAGTACAGGAAATAAATAAATAAAAATAAATAAAAATAAAATGAGTATGGGGATGATATGCATTGGCAGGCCTCAATGTTTCAGTCATTTTAGCCCAGAAAGGCCAAAACAGAGAGGCTCATGGACAAAATCTACAAATTACAAATAGCATGATTAATGTAAACATGTACACAACATCCTGAAAATAATAGAACAAGAGGGAGTCTTTTAGAAGTTAAGTGAGATGAATGCAGGCTCTATAAGAAGTCCTCTCTGCATCACTTCAGGTTTTATTTATGTCGTGCAGCAAAATTGTTTCAAAAGTTGGCCCAAACTTGTGAATCACAGGGTTCGGCTCAATGGTTCCTAACGGAAATTCAACTGATTCATACCTTTTAGATATGTTTCCTACTTCATTCAGCAAATATTTATCGAGTATGGTCTCTGTGTCAGACCTAAACACTATGCGAGCAATGTCACAGTGAGCACAAATTACAATTCTCAGTCCTTGGAGCCTGCAGTCTGGTGGACATGTGTGAGAATGATGGGCTCATCGATATGTCCTTTGGGCCCTGGCTAGACCTTGGGTTTGATCTTCAACTATAGCATCTATATGTCTTGCTTTCCCCCCTCCTGCTAATTTAGAACAAAAAAAAGCTGTTGAGCTGTTGGTGTTGAATGGGGGGATTTAGCATTAAACAAGCAATCATCAACTATTCATAGCAGCACAGAAAGAAAACAGAAAGACCTGAGGCCCTTGTAAGAGTCAATGGTGGAATTTCAAATTAGATGTCATCAACTGCTGTCCTTTTCAAGCTCTCTAATACAATCTAAATTCCAAATATATTTATTAAGCAGGTACTATGGTAGAACATGTGATACAACAATTAATAAATATCGTACCTTTTATTGTGCATGTATTATATACAAAGTACCTTACTTTGTACATGCCAGGCACTGTGCAAAGTACAAAGTACCTGACTTAAGTACCTTATGTTCATTATTGCAGTTAATCCTCAAAACAACTCAACAAGATAGTTTTTATTATTGATAAAAACTTAAAGTGGAAGCTAAAGCTCTAGGTGGTTCTTTAATCCAAGGTAAACTCTACACAGAGTAAGGTAGGTAAGTAAATGCCAAAGTCAGGATTTAAAACTAGTTTTGTCTGATTCCAGAGTCCATTGTCTCTGTGTCCCTGCCTTCAGCGATCTTAGTCTTCTAGGAGAGAAAGATAATTTAAAATACCATTTTCAAATTAGTGATAACTGCTGTTAAGCAGAGCAGGCATTGGGTTACTATGGGGACATGGAGGGAATCATTAAATCCAGCTTCGAGGGTCAGAGGAGGCAACATGTAAACCGAGTCCTGAAGGATGTGCAGACATTAACCTCCTAAAGAGAGGAAGGAAGGGCGATCCATGAAGGGGAACAGTATGTGCGAAGATATGGAGGCAGGTCTGGGGAACTGCAGGTATCCAGGACATGATCATCAGTAATCATCCAGCCACCACATGCACAGGTTGCAAAATGCTTTCAAACAAATACCTCACCCCTGCTGGGATACCACCTGAGGTACATGAGGACTCCGTTCATGCTTGTGAAATCTGATATAAGTTCAGTGTGAAACCCTACTCCTTATACTGAATCACTGCACAGAAGCAGTGGAGTCCTGGTTACCCCAGGGGAGTACAACGTGGGAGGGGAGGATGCTGACACATGGTCAGCACAGGCTCAGCCGTGGTCATTCTGCTGTCTGTGACTGCCTAACAGGTGGTGATTGGCTGTTCCTTCTTTGTCAACCAGATGCCACTGAAATTCTTAGACTTTGGTTCTACATCAAAGCATGCATTTGAATGAAGGGAAATAGACTGAGTCACCAAAAAGAGCCAGTTCTACCCTGGGTTGCTAAAACGTGCAAAATGTTAAGTGGGGCAAGCAAAGCCATTGAATTTGAGGTAAAACCAAGAAAGACTTGAGGTCAAGTCTTTACATACCACCATAGGTGTCTGTCTTGTGGCATCTTTCCCGGGGTCATTATTTTAGGACTGTGTTAGTTTTAAAGTAATGTGGACTTGGTGTCATTGATCAGTATAGCTTTATGCATTCATTACTCCATCTTACAGGGAGAAATGAAAAGCCTTCAGAAACAGAGACCTGGATTCAAGCCTTGGCCCTAGGACTTACTAGCTGTGTGGCCTTGGGCAACTTGCTTATCCTGATCTTTAGAATAAGGATAATAATGCAGACTTTGAATGACAGACTTGGGGATTAAAGATGTAATGTATGTAAAGCACCTAGTCTGCCCCTCTGTAGGCATTCAACAAATGGTAATTATTATTATGATTATATTGACATTTAAAGGAGAGCTTTTCAGTGACTTAACTCAAATTTTGACGAATGGTGGGAGTTTGAGGCTACTGGAGAGAGAGAGTTTTTCTAAGTATTGATTATTTTCTGAACCAAACAATAGTTTAAATTCACCAAAGATTCTTGCCATTGAAGGGAATCCATAGTTAAATAACTATATTTCTAAGATAAGAGATTTGCATCCATTATGTGATCAGTAACAGTAAATTTGTGGGAACGAGAGAAAAGAATATTGAGGGTAGGACCCCCCCCCCAGGAAAAATGCAGCCCATTATTCTTTCAGGATAAGCAATTCTGACAATTAATGATGTTTTATAACGCCCTGAAGCTTTATTGCTTGGGATCAACCAAGTACTCTAGAACTCTAGTGCGAAAAGCCAAGCTCACCAATTGATAGGTAAGAAGGTATGTGTTTACTCTTCTTCTAAAATTGAATAGACCAGATATTCATGTTTGATTTATTCACTTATATATCAGGGCTAAAGCAGAGCATTCAAGAGAGGTGCAGTTGTGGAAAAACCTTTGGGCTAAAAACCAGAAGACTTGAGTTTTAATTCTGACTGTGTACTAGCTAGTTATTAGAAGTTGGGCATAAAAAAGTAAAGCAGACAGTTATCACTTTCTCATTGGGATGGAACAAGGGGAGTCCCCAGGAGCTTCATCTCTTAGAAATGAAGTGTGATGAACCCTATTCTCTCAGCATCCACATTCATTTATGGCTACAAGTTAGGTAGCTCTGGAAGTTTAATTAAAATTTTTAGGCTTATTCATAAAACCCTGTAATTATTTGGCATTCCCTTTACTTATATGTCTTAAAATCCAAAAGGTTATGGAGCTTTAGTTCTCAAATGGCAAGTACAATAATAATCTAACTATTCCCTTTTGAAAAATAAGTTTTAGGTTATAGAAAATATTATGGGGGGTGCTATCTTAGCCTTCTAAATTTAGAACACTAGACTATTACCGGAAGATCTAATAGCTGTCAACAAAGGTATACTTTCAATCTGTCATAAAGGAATCTTGCTCAGTTATGGAATTCTGAAAACAAAAGCATAATTCACACAAAAATAAATTTTCTAAGGGTCATGTAAGTATTTCATTCATTAAATGAATTTAAGGGTTCATTTAAAGAAACATAAATCACTTACCTTATTTTAAACCATCCATGTTTCCCCTAATGGTATTTACTAAGTTTGAAAGGCATTTATTTAAAATAAGTAGAGTAACTTGTACATTGATTAAACTGCCTATCTCTTTAGGCAGATCATGGAATTGCAATTTCGCATATAGAGTTGAAGAGAGAGCATCAATTAAAGATATAGATCGGCTGAGTCAGGTGCTCATCAGAGGAGATGGGATTAAAGATCGGTTAAAAAACGTCAACCCCCAATATGCAAAACCTAAATGCAATAATATAATGAAAGCACAAAATCAAACCAATTGAGATAAAAATGAAGCACTTACCTAGTATGGTCACCTGAAAAGTGTGACAAATTCCTGCAAATTGCAGGAATTCATATTGCAAAGTACTCAGCAATACTTCTGTGCAGTTCTATAGAAAGCCCAGAAAATCCTGCAATATCTTGCAAAGTGCTCCACAGGTATCCAATACTTTTGAACTGGTATCATTCTACCTTCCTCAGTGGGTCCAAATCATGTAACCACTGGTCTTCAAGTGATGAAAAGGTAAACCCTGGAGAAATGGAGGATTGGTTTTCAGTTTTGAGGATGGGCTAGAGATCAAAAATCTACTACTCAGAGGTACCCTGGATACCAAAAAATACAAATAAAAAAAATGCCCCTTTGATTATTTTTTTTAAGTATTTGCTTCTAAAAAGGACAGAATCCCCCAACCTCCCAACCCATATTTTAATAACCAGACAATGGAAGAGAAATACTTGACAGAGGGTGTATTGGATGTTGATGATCTCCAACTGCTTCTAAATCTGCATAAATAGAGCTCCAACAAATCCCCACACAATGAACCTACTGAATGGGGCTCTATTTATCTGCCGCTGACGGATAAAGGGCCCAGCCAATCCTATTGACAGTTAAGTCTGTAGCTTCCAACATATCACTGAGGTCACTAACCCATCACTACAGGACAGGCTAACATAAACAGCTGATGGACTCAACAAAAATTAGGGCTCAAATCAATTCACTGCGGCAACCCAGTTTAAGAAGTGCTCAGTTTGCACAGTTTTGGTTGATCAAATTCAGAGATAGGATTCGATTCATATTTCAGTAATGAAGATCAGGGCTGGGAACTGATATATTGAAAGGTGTATTTTTCCATTTCTTCTCCACATAAAATATTCATGGATGCCATGTTCTATAGTGTACTCTGACAGTGTAACAGCTGCCAAAAACCTGGTACCTGAGGCCACTTTTACATCAATAAATTATCGAAGGTTACATCTGTAGCAAGATAGCTTTATTTGGCCACGCAAATAATACCAAGGTACATAACACAGTTATCCCAGCTTTTGTTCCCTTGAGGGCGGACTATTGTTACACTCCATGCTGCAAAGCATGCTGGGAAGCTCCAACCAAGATATAAGGAGGAAAAATACTTGCCTTTGTGTTCTATTAGAAGCAGTATGATGTTAAGGAAAGGTGATAATTTGGAGCCAAACATCAGGAGCTGTGTGAAAGTGACCAGATGATTTCAACTCTCTGAAACACAGTTTGTCCATCGTTAAAATAAAAATGTTCTTCTACCTCCCTGCAGGGTCATTGAGATCAATAAATAGGCAATTTCTCTAAATGGTCTGCCACGTGATGGACAGTCAGTTTATGTTATTCAGGGGGCTACCTTCTAAGAATGTATCATATAGTGCTGAAACACCAAAGTAGTACCTCTCTCGCAAGTCCTGGAGAGCTTCCGTCTCCCTTAAGGAAAATTGGCCAAGAGTAGATATTTGGTTTTCACGAATTCTGAAGAAGCTGGTTTCACAAATGAATAATTTACTCCTTTGCCATTCGCACTGTCTTTCTCCTATCATCTCTTAGAACTCTGAATATCTCCTTACTTCTGTCCAGAGGAATGTGGGTACATGGGCCACCTCCTCAATAAAATCACTATCCATCTAGCACGATATTGGTGTATTTTGAAAGCACGTTTTAAAACTTATCACCAAGCACTCGCTCACGCTCTCTCTCTCTCTCGCATGCACGATTAGTCATAGTTATATATATACAATATAAATATAAATATATAAATATGTTAATATTAATATAACTTGTATTGTATCATATAATTTATATTTTATATTAATAAATATATAAATAAATGTAATGTGTAAATTAATATAATAATATAAATATATATGTGTGTGTATATATACGTGTGTGTGTGTGTGTGTGTGTGTGTGTGTGTGTGTGTGAACAAATGAGTAACCTCACATCATATTTCAAAGGCCACAGAAAACTGGTATACAAGCGTGGGATGGCTGCCTGGCTTTTTAAGGCTCAAGGTCTGTTGAATAGTCCTCCTGCGGACTCATGCTCAGGTTACATATCAGCAGCATGCCCGACTGCAGGAGCTTTAAAAACAAGGTTCCATTTGCTCCAAAAGGAGGCAGAATCTCTGGGACTCCCCCACAACACATGCCTGTGAGACTCCTTGTGCATTAAACACACTTGCAAACTGGATTCACTCTTTTGGGTCTTTTACTTTTTTTTTAATCGATTAAACAACAACAACAACAACAAAACCAGCAATAGCTAAACTCATTGGTTCTGCTGTTTGCCAGATATGATTCTATTCTCTTTATGGACATTATATCTAATCCTCACAAATCAGGCACTTTTAAACTTAGTCAATAGATTTTTGAAATTGAGGCTCAGAGAGGTTAAGTGGCTTGCCCGTGTCTGCAAGTCTAAGGAATATAAATCTAGTTTAGTGTGGCTTCAGATTCGGCTCTTCTCGCTACACTACACTGCCTCCTTGAATCAATTAGTACATTATATTGAAGCATAAACAGTCAAGGGATCCTCAGTCTCACTTCCTTACTCACTAATCCCCTTTGTTGAGTGTGTTGCCCTGATTCCACCCAGTAAAGTGGAGGTGGCAACAAAGGAGCTTGACCTGGTTGCCAAGAAAATTATCTTCTCAGTATCCAAGAGACTAGCACACCAGGTGAACCTACTAGGCTCCCATAGCCCGACCCTATGTTAGCCACAGGAAGCACAGATGTCTTTTGCCCCCACCCCTGCGAGAATATAGGTTCTTGCCTCACATGCAATGATACCGACAGCCACAAGAGAGCCTTGAATCTTGGTTTGGATCACAGAGCACACGCTGGCTCTTTTCCCTGCCTCGCATAGGCATTGCCATTCAAGGGTGAGGTCTAAGTGACTCAGAAATGACTTAAAGGAATCAGATTGAAGGGACAAAAGCCACCATTTTCCAGGAGCTGAGTGTTTTGTTTGTCTAGAAGATAGCATCTTGGAAAGCTTTCGGCCTCATGCCCATCATCGCAGGGGGTGCACCATGAGTTCTGTCCTTCTGAAGGAAGAGGCCAAGTTCTGACTCACTCGCTTTTCTCAGCACATTATTGTGGTTTCCATCATGCTGCTCACTTGGTCACCACCTAGGTCAAATGCCTGCACCTCAGGACTTTGGAAAACACATCCTGTGGAAGCGTGGCCTCCACTGTAGCACATCTCCTCTTTCCCTACCAACTTACCCAGTATTTGACTTAAGTGGAACTGGCTGTTCATTGGCTAGGTTCATTAGTGAAAAATGTTTCAACGGTTCCATTTAACAACCTGGAATGTCCTTTGGAGAAGGCCAAATTAATATGATTTTTACCTTAAGAAGCTTAGAAACATAGCTGCCACTAACTCAATGATTACATTGTACTGCCAGCAACAATTCAATATTTTTTTCTCGCCTGAGGGTTACAACACATTTGCACCATGGGGAAGCTTTTTCTCTTTACATCTCAAAACTGTACCACAAACTCTTCCTTTATTCATAACAGCGAGATCTCCAGCTGAGATAGGCACTTTTGTATTGCTCTAGATGACAGTTTTCTGTGTTCTTTCCAAGCACAGGGGGTTTAATAAACATATCTGGCAGGGCTTCCATAGCTGGAGGGCCCAGGATGACACTGTGTGCAAACAATATGCTCACACTGGAGGGAAACAAGTTTATTCAATTATTCAATTAATAGATTACAGTCAAGATACTTGTTATCCTACAATGAAAAATGGGGCAAGAACTCCAAGAATTAGGGTAGTTCCCAAGATTAGCAACAGCAGGCAATATGGCATATACAGATCATAAGGGTGTAGCCAAATGCATGAAAATGTGCCCACCAACCATCAAAACACACACACATACACACACACAACAGTTGAAACACACACACACATGCACATATGCACAGATATACACACACACTTGTGATTATACCCTTAGAGGAACTCAGACTCCAAAAACCCAATATTATCAGGACCTTAAAAATAATAAATACTTTTATATATTTTAATTCTGAGTTTGGACCTTGTGGGGAGGGCCTCTATATTCTGTTCTTATAGAATTCTCTGAGAATTCTAGAAAGTGATGTGCATAGACTTTTCTCTGTGAAAACTGAAAATATTTTTGCAGGGTTTCATGCCTAGCTGCCTTTCTGCTTCAGGGCAAGACCTTCCCCCAGTGCAGAACATCTTAGACTGTACTCCATGCCAGAACTTCTCACTCAGAAGCAATTCTTGGTCAGAGTGAAGTTTATCTAGTTGGCATAGATATGTTAAGACCTCGTTAACAAGAAATGAACCACTACACTTAAACATGTGATGTGGGTCAGGGAGGGCACTTTTCTTTCTGTGAGTTTGGTATGTTATGTTGATACAAAATCACTTGGAGAAGTGAGGAAAGGCTAAAGCTGGAAAGTTACCTTGGGGGAAAACTGGC
Source organism: Enhydra lutris kenyoni (assembly GCF_002288905.1). Lineage (NCBI taxonomy): Eukaryota > Metazoa > Chordata > Mammalia > Carnivora > Mustelidae > Enhydra > Enhydra lutris. The sequence goes on from NW_019154086.1 coordinate 9,446,112, forward strand.
AAAGATATTGTGTGCTTGATGAAGAAATTTTGATTTTACACCATGGGGACTGGGGAACCATTGAAAAGTGTTTGTCCTGAAGAGCCATTTTCCTTGTTCTCCTCCAGCTAAAAGTCCTCAATTTATATAGAATTTGTGAATTAAAGGCTTGGGACATAGTTAAAATAGTCATATTCTCTTTGAAGTGGCAATGAGGCTCTCATTCCAGTAAGCACAGGAGTAGCTATGTGAATTACAGATCAGAAAGGGAATGACTCTTTAGGTGTTTTAGTATGGAGCTATTTCTTTGAACATCTTCTTATCTATGAGGATATATACCCCTCAGGTACACTATAAATCCGGATTCAAGGTAACTGGAAAGGTATCTTTTAATTATACTGTGGTACTGAGGAAACCATCACCATTTTATTGAATATAAAATAAAGCCAATGAAAATGTTGAAAATTCTTCCCGAAATGACTAAGGAATAAGACAGGAAATGCATTTCTAGATAGAGAAATCTCATGATGCTTTCAAGAGAGATTGCAAAAAGCCTCTGGGCATCTTTCTTTCTTTCTTCTGTGAGCTTTAGCCAGGTGGGAGAGTAGACAAACAATTCTTCCAGCGAGCAAGTGGGCATAGGAAGTTAAGCAGATGGTTTATTTTAGCTGCTGGGGAAGCTAGCCAAGGCAAGAGCCTGAAGCTGAAAATTAAATCCCCCCATTCTCAAGGGCAGAATTATTCCAAGTTCATGGTTGTTTCAACAAAAGAATCAAGATACCTTTTTCTGTGTCTGTCAGTTGTGACCTTGCTCTGGCTCTTCCAGCTGGAGACACTGATGTCCTCTACAGCAGGCTGAGCCAGTCCCCATTCCACCCCCTGTCTGGTCCCTGGGCCAAACCAGAATAGGGCAAGTCTTGCCCTGTCCAAGAGGCTGGCTGTAATTAAAGAGTGAGGGCACCATGGCCAGGGTTGGAAGCAAATGCTGCAGACACCTTTTCCAAGAGTGGCAGACACTGTTTAAATTAAGTGAATGTCTTCAGGGTCAAAAGTCATGTTTGGATATGTGTCCATATGAAGGTGTTAAGCCTGAAAAGGTCATTCAAAAGAGTTTTCAAAAGATGGAGGAGAATAGGTATACAGAGCTGGAGCTATCAGGCATGTAGAGACAGAGAGAACAAAAGGATAAGCGAGAGAGATGTCGGGTACATTCCTGAGTCAAGGGCTATTGCTTATTACCTTGGCTGGTACTTCAAGCCAAGCTTACCAGGTGGTCAGCTGTTTTCAAAGCACTACAAGCAGAAGAGCAGGGTGCAGGTGACCAGCTGGCGGGACCTGGAAATTAGTCCTGTTACCATGGATCTGCAGTCTGGTTTGTCTATCAAGAGCCTGGGAACACATCTGGACTCTGAGATCTAGCCTTTTCTGGTCTCCGTCATCTTGGCCACGCCTTCTGCTTCTATTCTCTTGGAAATGGGACTCCATTCTGGACTGTGGAGCCCTTAGCTGGAGCTGAGATGATTCCCTTCCTACATCTTCTGGGCCATGGCTCCAATGACCTTGTTGATTGAGTCTTCTCTTCATAGCATCTGTCTTAAGTAGGCTGATATTCTGAAAGCCCATGTCACAGAAATGACTTTGCTGTCCTTAAGACTCTAATTTCTTATTTCTACCCATCAGATTACACCTGCTAAGGTATAGGCCCTTGATCAAATGGTGACTCTGTGAACACTGTGTGTTGGGCAAATGGAGGTCTCCAAAAGAGCCAGCGTTATAGCCCATGAGCTTCCCCAGCTCCCTTCTACTGCGCCTAGCTTCCTCCTTCTCTCTCTGTAGAAGGTGGTTGAGATATCAGCCTGCCTTGTGCTTGAAACTGCCCCAGTTAGGACAATGTTCCCTGTATACTTCCAGCTGCTCCAGTATAGAAAACATGATAACTTAATTTCCATCCACAGAGAGTGTTAGAATCATCCCACAAAGGAAAGACCTCTTAACTGATAGAATATATAAGATAGTGCTTTGTAAATTAAAAAAAAAATTCTATATAACTGTCAATATAACTGTGGAGAAAAGAACTAATATTCATGGAGGAAGCACACCATATACATGATCTCATCTAACTTAACTCTTTCAAAAACACTAGAAGGTAATCATTAACCTTGTTTACAGACAAAGTCATCAGGACTTAGAAAGGCTAAGTAACTTATGCAAGTCATTCAGCTTATGAATGATGGATCTGCGATTTTAACCCAAATCTGTCTATCTAAAACCCATAATTTTTTCTCTATGCAAGGCTGACACTATGTAGCCACTAATATTTCATAGAGTTAGAAAGAGACAATTTATGGGTCAAAGAGTATATACTAAGATACTAGTTGTGTGGTAATAACAAATTTTAAATGCAATTTGGGAAACCAAGATTGAAATGATTGAATATCTTTGTGGGTTTCTTAGAGGGGGTAGAACTTAAGGTGAGCTTTGAAAACTGGCAGAATTTAGATAAGAGAGCAGATATTTCTGGGAAGAGGATCAACAGGGATGAGCCCAAAGGGTGAAACTAGTGCTGAGAAGGCCTGTGACATCAATCTAGGTGAATTGGGTGGGACAGACAAGCAGAGCACTACCAAAAGCCAGGCCAAAAAGTTAGGCATGGTGGGGCAGGAAAAAGGGAGCCAGAATCACATGGAGACTCTCACTCAAAGCAGCCTCAGTCATTATAATGTTTCTTTCTACTCACAGCCAAAAGGGAAGGCTGCAGCCAGCTGGTGCCCCCTCTCAGAACTTTCTCCTACCACATTCCTTCTGCTGAACCACTCAAGAAATTTAGGTAGGAGCTGTGTGCATGAAAGGGTGTGAACAGGATAATGTTACAAACCCAATATTCTGCTCACCAACTCTCTGAAATTGGTGGTCATCTTCCAAACCAGACTTGTTATAGAGTTCTGCTCACTCATTTTCACCCACAACTACAGTTTCTCCTTGACAAACATTCTTTATCTGTTCCTACCTTCTGTATCTCTTAAGCAAAAATGTGACTGGGAGGATGAGTGCACTGTGGCAGAGACTAGGGAGAGAAAAGGCAGGAAGAAGGGACTGGTTGCAAAAGGTGAACTGCTGGGCATAGCCTTCCTGCTGTGGTGGTGGCAGTTTACTTGTGATATGTTAGTTCAGCCAAATAGGATCACATTTCTTGTTCAGAAAGAATGCTTGAGAATTCTAGTTATTTACCAAAGGAACAATCCAGCTATGGGCAAGATGGTAGCTTTATTTCTAGTATTTAGTGGCAGAAACAATGGGAGAGGAAATTAGGCTCATTTCGTTTCTTTTTTTTTTTTTTTTTAATTATTTATTTATTTGTCAGAGAAAGAGAGAGAGCACAAGCAGGGGCGAGCAACAGGCAGAGGGAGAAGCAGGCTCCCTGCTGAGCAAGAAGCCCAAAATGGGACTCAATCCCAGGACCCTGGGATCCTGACCTGAGCCAAAAGCAGATGCTTAACTGACTGAGCCACCCAAATGTCCCTAGTTGGGCTCATTTCCAAAGCATCTTTTAGGTGTAACATCTGACCTTGAGCCAGCCCTGTATTTAGTCTGCTAGGCTGCCATAACAAAACACCACCAACTGGGTGGCTTAGACAATAAAAATTCATGTTTTCACAGTTCTAGAAGTAGATTTGCTTTCTTCTGAGACCTCTCTCCTTGACTTGCAGATGGCTGCCTTCTTGCTATGTCCTCACACAGCCTTTCCTCTGTGTATGTGCACTGCTGGTGTCTCTTCCTCATCTTAAGACACCAGTCCTACTGAATTAAAGCCCCACCCTTCTGACCTCATTTAACCTTAATAATTTCCTTAAAAATCCCTATTTCCGAATTCAGTCACATTGGGGGTTAGAGCTTCCACATATAAGTTTAGTGGGAATACAGAGGACCCAATTCAGTCTATATCAAGCCCTGATACAATTTAAATGGAAATATGAAATTATGGAAATATTCATATATGTATACAATTATTAGTTAATTTCTCACATTGTTTAAAATTTATGGTAGCTTGTATCAAGTAGGTTTTCTCTAAGTCACCTTACAGAAAATGGACTGTGGACAATGGGAAAAAAAGTGTGCCAGAGGCAAAGAGCACTGCAGATATATGCGTATGGTCCTAGTTTGGCCATTAACTTCCTTGGTGACCTTGGGAAAATCACTTTATTTATCTATGTGTCAATATCCTTATCTCTTAAAGGAGAGGCTTTAAAAAATAATAATCTCTAGGGCCATTTCTAACTATAATACCTATGATTTTGTGACTTTGTTTTACGATGTAGTTAATCAAAAGCTATTCATTCAGAGAAGGCTATAAGCATGGGCTACTTGCTGAAATTGCTTAGACCTGAGCATAAATATTTGCATGTTGCTCAACAGCAATATCTCTTCAGTATAAGATGGAAGTGAGATCTGGAAGGTATCAGATCAGGTTCACCTGATCACCACAGTCAACTCAAGCCACTGAAGTTGCGATCTGGTATCAGTCAGGGTTAAAATCAGAGGGATAACTGCCAAGTCTCCCTTTCTTTGATGTTATTTTTGCACAACCTCAAAACACATCCTTCGGCGAAACCAGTTTCACAATAACTTTGAGTCTGTGTCTGTGTGTATATGTATGCATGTGTGTATATATGTACTATTAAAGATTTTTTAAATAAAATAATTTTATTGTGAATTTTCCTGGTTTCTTTTTGCAAGACATATGTCTTATAATTAGCTTATACCAACTGTATTTAATTAGACTGCTCATTTAAAAAGATTTCCATACTGCATGTGGTATCCATAGGTGTCACAGGTAATTGTATGTTAACAAAAATGTCACAGTTAAAATAAAATGAAAGAAAATGACTGAAACACTCTGGGGATAGAAGAATAGATATATTAATCTAGAGTCAGGGCCAAACCACAATTTTTGGTATTCTTGTGAGACAGGAAAGAGGAAAAGTATAAAATGAGAGAAAAAGATATTTTGCAGATAAAATTAAAACCTACCCTGTTAGGTTTAATTTACATTGAGCTTAAGATTTTTACTGAGGGGTGCCTGGGTGGCTCAGTGGGTTAAAGCCTCTGCCTTTGGCTCAGGTCATGATCTCAGGGTCCTGGGATGGAGCCCCGCATCAGGCTCTCTATTCAGCAGGGACCCTGCTTCCCTCCTCTCTCTGCCTGCCTCTCTGCCTACTTGTGATCTCTGCCTGTCAAATAAATAAATAAAATCTTTAAAAAAAAAGATTTTTATTGAAATGTTTTCACTACTATATACTACTTATAAAATTAACCTGTTTAATGTTACACTTGTCCCGAGCCCTCATAAAATCATTAGGGCAACCCAGTGCTATATGTGGATAGAGTCACAAGTGTTTACTTTTTAATTATTGTATTTTAAAGCTTAAAATACATATTTTCTAAGCAATATTAATATTGATTTATGAAACCACAAATAGAAATACATCTTCTAATTTAGTTTCCAAAACCAGTGCCTTCAAGTAGAATTTCCTTCCACATACCAATCTATTTATTATTTGTTCATTCATCTAATAGAAACTATATACCAGGCAGCCAGACACTGTTCTAGTAACTTGATACATAGTCCTTGATGTTCATAGGACCTAAGGTCTAATAAATTAGTAAACAAATGCTGAGAAAGTATAAGTGATGAATGCAATAAGGAAAACAAAATAGGACAATGTGATAGATCAGTGGCTCTCAAGTGTGGCCCTTGGGTCAAAAGCTGGAAACTTGTTAGAAATGCTATTTGTTGGGCTCTACTGAATCAGAAACTCTGACACAGCAATCTGTGTTTTTAACAAGCTCTCCAGGGAATTTGATGCACAGAGCAAAGCTCAAAAACTCCTGTGATCGATGTCTTTGTGGCAGGACAAAAGGGAAGTTCTGCCTGAGAACATTGGGAAGGCCTCTCTGAGGATGTTTGGGCTGAAGTCCGAATACCGAGAAGGAACTTGCCAGGTGAGCAATTTGGGGAGACATTTTCCATGAAGAGGAAACAGAACTGAGAAGAATTTGAGGCAGAAAAGCTTGGTGAGTGTGAGACACAGAAAGAAGGCCAACATGGCTGTAGCATCATGAGAAAGGGGGAGAATGGCATAAGATCATGATGAAGATGCAAGCAGGGTACATCAATGAGGTAGTTGGTTTAAAAGTGTCTGGAGGAAAAAACAAGAGTCACAAGAAGACAGCACATAGTCTTGAAGAACAAATCATCAAGAACTCTACACTCAGGAAGAGATTTATGCTTTACTTAAAAGATGAGGATTTTCAAATAAATAAATAAATATTTTTTTAAAAAGATATAAATTTTCATAAACAATGAATCTTGGAACACTGAAAAAATAAAATTAAATTTTAAAAAATGCAGATTTTCTCTAAATTTGAACCTTTATTTCTCCCTTCATTTACCTACTGCTTATATATTTGTATACTAAAACACCAAATTTATACAACTGAATGAGTTTGTTTTAATTCAATCTGCTTTTAAGGTAACAACAGAACTATGAACTCCTAGGTGGGTAAGGATACTCAGGATTTGTTCATTATAAGTTTATATCATCTGTAATATATAGCAGAAGCAAATCTGTGACTAATATTTCAAAAACACTGGTATCAACAAAAGAATTATTGGCCTCATGATCTGATAGGACCAAAGTCTAGCAAGGTATTTTACCATCTTTAATAACCACAATTTCAATGAAATAGTTGGATCAAGTTCTCAGTACTTCCTAAGGGAGCAGCTGCATATATGATATGTCTCCCCTATCTGAAGTACATTTATTGGGGAATTGAGAAAATAAGGTGACATGGCAGATACACTCTATAATAATCCCACGATCCTAGTATTCATACCCTGTATGGTTCCCTCTCCTTGAAGGTGAGCAGGATCTGTGACTCACTTTTTGCTGATTGGCTATGGCAGAGGTGACAGGAAATATGTGATTGCATGTATATGATTCTCTCTCCCTTGTTAGTTTTGAAGAAGCAAGCTGCTATGGTGAGAGCTTCTATATGGAGCCTTCCATGCAGAAAGGAGATGAGAATGGCATTAATCCATTGAGCCAGAAAGGAACTGAGATCCCATTGTCTAAACTTGCAAGGAACTGAATGCTGCAAGTAATCATGCAAGTTTGGAGGCAGATGCTTCCTCAGTTAAGCCTCAGATGAACTTGCAGCCCCAGCAGACACTGAAACAAAGGACTTAGCTAAGTCATGCCTGGACTCCTGACTCATCAAAACCAGGAAATGAAGAATGTGTTGTTTTAAGCACAAAGTTTGTGATAATATTGTTATATAAGGATAAATAATTAATATAGCTAATAAATAATAACTTATCTTAATTGAGTGCTTTCCCTGTGCCAAGTGCTGCTTTTTGTGCTTTACATAAATTGACTCGTATATTATCAGTACCATTTTACTCACGAGAAAGCTGAGGCACAAAGCAGTGAAGTCACTTGTCCCAGGTTATATACCTAGGAAATGAAAGGGCTGGAACCCAAACCCAAAGTCTGTACTCTTAGCCACTACACTATAGTGCGTCTCAGTCTGCCTAGTTATTACTCCAATACCAGTCACTTAGAAGGTTGAGTTTGGAGTTGTCAATGGACTACAATCGATATACAAAGAAACCATACACGATATTTAGTGGGAATTTCCCGGGAATCCTTTGTTGTTGTTCCTTTGATTACTCAAATTTTATTTGAGTTCGTAAGTGTTATTAAGTAGAAAGGTGTCCACTGAAAGGATCAGGTGAGGGTTCAAAATGACCATGGTTTATAAAGAGTGAATAAGAAATAAAAATTGTCATTTATTAATAATAGCAGCTTACATTTGTGCAGCTCTAATCCTTGTGTTACACTACCAGACATTTCATCACAGTCTATCCCCAGAATAACCTTTTAAGAAAAGGAGAGTGGATATTACCGTCCTCTGTGAGATGCTATAGCCTAGTAGAAATGCGGCCCTGTGGGAGAGCTGATCATGCAAACATCAACCCTAAAAAATGAAGAGGCTTTAGAAAAGATATGGCAAATGAATCTTAACTAAAATTATACTGAAGAAGAGCAAATTATTCTGTATCCTTTACCTCTCAAGTCAGAGAGAGGAGAGTGAGCAGTATTAGAGTAAGAGATACCAAACCCTAGCAACAGTGGCCACAGATGAAGAAGGGACCAGGTTCAAAGCAAATGCTTTTTTCTCTCTTGCTGAAGCATCTGAGGTTGGGAATCAAAGATGGAGACCAACCATGCCTCATGGGTAATCACCCAGTCTCTGCTCAAACACTGTATGATCTACTTCCTCTCCTATCTTATCTCCTATTACTCTGTGTCTTGCTTGTTTAATTTTGGCCCCTCTGACCTTCTTGCTGTCTTCAGAACATGACAAGCTCGTTCTCCTATCAGGGTCTTTGCACTACCTGCTCCTCTTTCCTAGTGAGGTTCTTTCATCAGACCCTCTCATGGCTTTCAGTTGTCTGCTCAAATATCACCCCTAAGACACATTTCCTGACCATTCTATAAAAAAAAAAAAAAAAAAAAAAAAAGCCTCCTCTGCATTCTTTTATCCCCTTAGTCTGCTTGATTTTCCTTCAAAGTACACATCATTACTAGAAACTGTTCTTTGTCTGTTTGTTCCATTGGAATGTAAACTCTGAGTGCAGGGACCTTGTTTTCTTGTTCTGTGCTGAATTCTCAGTTCTTACAATCGTGCCTGTGACATAAAATATGCTCAGTAAATATTTGTGGAGTGAATGAATGAGTGAATGAGCCCAGGGCAGAGTCCTGTGGCGGGAAGCAGGGCAACTTCTCTCAGGGTGACATGAGATGATTGCTCAAGAAACTGGAAATTCATCTAAACAATATTACTCACCAATTTTCCAATCAGGTTTGTAAGGAAATCTCTCAAAGACCTTGTGGAGTCAAGATACACCCCCATGCCTCCTGTTTTATTTTCTTGTTGCTTCTATAACCGATTGCCTCCAACTTAGTGGCTTCAAGCAACACAGATTTATTATTTACAGTTCTGGAGATCGGAAGTCCAGAATGGGTCTCACAGAGAAAAATCAAGGTGTCTGCAGGGCTGTGTTCCTTCTGAGGGCTCCAGAGAATTGGGGTTTTTTGTTTGTTTGTTGTTGTTGTTGTTATTGTTGTTTTGCCTTTTCTAGCCGTGAGAGACTACTAAGACTCCTTGGCTCATGGAACTCTTCTATTTCCACAGGTAGCAATGACTAGTGGAGTCTTTCATTGAAGACATCACTCCAACATTGACTCCTCTAGCTCCCTCTTTCACGTTCAGGAAGTCTTGTGATTACATTGGGCCCATCCAGAAAAACCAGGGCAATCTCCTCATTCAAATTCAGTTGATTAGCAACTACAACCTTAATTCCTCTTTGCCATGTAACCTAACTTAATTACAGATTTAGAAACGAGAATGAGGACATCTTTGAGAGCTATCATTCTGCTTATAACTACCAATCCAGAACTGTTCTGTGTGTGTCTGTGTGTGTGTGTGTGTGTGTGTGTGTTTGTGTGTGTGTATGGTGGGAGGGTTGTTTAATAAACAGGATTTGTTCTTAAAGAATCGTGTTGACTCTTCATGTGTGCTGCTTTTTTTTTTCTTTTTAATTTTATTTTTTCAATATTCCAAGATTCATTGTTTATGCATCACACCCAGTGCACCATGCAATACCTGCCCTCCTTAATACCAACCACCAGGCTCACCCAACCCACCCTCTCCCCCCCCCACAATGTGCTCACAAACTCTCTAATTGAAAAATGTATCTTATTTGTGCTAGAGAACAATATTGTGTTCATTAGATGCATGCTTTATCCTTCTGTCTTTTTAGAAAACTGGGATGGTATTTATATTTCAGTCTTCTGACTCTTCTGTTCTCTGTGGTTTCTTAAGAGCAGCAAGACAGGTCCTTTACTCATATCTTTCAGGTGTCTCAGCATCCTGGGATGCAGCTTTTTCAATCATAGAAAGTTTTCTCATTAAGGGCACTTGATACTCTCTCTCTTCATCTCTCTTGGCTCTGATTCCTTCTTGCATTGTTTGTTCTGCCATCTCAGTTTAAAGATTATTCTTCTTGTTAGATCAGTCCACAGGCAAATAGAAGTGATTCCTGACAACAAAGCAAAAGATTACCCAAGCAAGGGGCCAAACACTGATCAGAACCAGCCTCCTCATATTCCACATCTCCCCACAGTTTATAGGATGTGCTTACACATGCCACCCACTTTCACTTTTTTTTTTAAAGTTTTTTTTTTTTTTATTTATTTGACAGACAGATCACAAGTAGGCAGAGAGGCAGGTAGAGAGAGACAGGAGCGGGAGGCAGGCTCCCCGCCGAGCAGAGAGCCCGATGCGGGACTCGATCCCAGGACCCTGAGATCATGACCTGAGTCAAAGGCAGAGGCTTTAACCACTGAGCCACCCAGGTGCCCCCCCACTTTCACTTTTGTAGCTCTCTCTCTCTTTCTCTCTCTCTCTCTCTGTCTCATTGCCCTTGCTTGAAAGCAACTTTGTAGTCTTTAGCATCGTTTTCTCAGCTTCCACTCATTCTGGGCTGCTCTTACTTGAATACACTCTGTTCAGAATCACACTTCTGCATGTTTAGTACTTGCAAATCTTAAGTCGTAAACCTGGGAGAAAGAATATCTACTACAAGGCCCACACAAGTGAAGAATGGCCCATCCAAGGTCACCTGTAGCTGAACAGCCTATGGTCTATTCCTCTCATGCTCAGGCACTGCCCAGCCTGCCTTAACCATCATCATGCTTCCCTTCTATCTCTCCTCTGAGCCCTTTTAAATATAAGCTCATCAGAGAGCCCCCTTGACAGTCACAAAAGCTTCCTTAGATGTGCCTACCTTTATTCACATGGGGATTATTCATGAATATATGATCAGAATAACATTTTTCAGACCCCCTATCTCTTTTGAGCTATGTTCCCTTTTAAAGTCTCCATCCATAGAAGGATGCCATTTCTTGAGAGCCATTTCTTTGATTTAGGGGGAAAAAAGGCATTCTGAATGCCTAGAGAACATATTTGTGCTTTGCCTCCCCTCCTTCAACCATGTTTAAGTCTCAAAAATGTGCACATCTTCTCCCCAAATCCCCATTGCTTTCATAAGCATCACCTCGCTAATAAGAAATAAATTCAGAGCAGCAGTAGCCTCTACCTCTTGGAGAATCAAAGTGGTGATAAAGCACTGCAAGGTAAGTATTTATCTGATTTCCTGACTTTAGCACAATAAAACTTCCTGCCAAGGACTCAATGGTACATGTTCCATTTGCTACTTGGGTGACACCTCTGAACTTTACTTCACCCAGGTAGGGTGAAGTAGGTAGGAAATACCTACCTTAGCTACTTTTTCTTGGATTTCCAGGGAGGCTCAAATGAGAAAAAAAAATGTGAAAATGTCTTGGAAAGTGAAGCTGAATAAACAGAGTTTTTAAATGTGTCTTCCAAGATCCAAAGTCCATGAAGAAAGAAATGCAGAAATAATAAGCCAGTATTGCCTGGCTAAGCAAAGGCAACAAAACTGAAGCCAGGGGTCAAAAACTCTTGACTTAGAAATGCAAAGCTGTTGCTTGTAGATATTCATATCAGAATCTGTAGTTAGGTCTACAATTTAGGGTTGGGAAGTATAACTATGCAGAAAAATGAAAGTGACTGACAGACTTCAGTGAGGAAAAGAAATATATAAGAGATATCCATTCATTCAGCAGTCAATGCTAACTATATGTTAAGTGTATAGGGCTTACTGGGAGATACAAATATATGAAAGACACAGCATTTACCCTCAGTGAGCTATCAGTTGAGTAAACGCTGATATTTAAATTCCAGATATGAATTCAAAAAAGGTTTCGAGTTTACTGAAGGGCAGCCAACTTGTTGGCTGTAGAAGAGTAGAATAAAAATATGGTTTATGTTCACCATATAAATGGATATATAGGTATATATAAATCACTTGATATAATGTAAAGATTTCTGCTTCAGTCAAAATGGGTTTAGTTATGTTGTCATAACAAGCAACCCCAAATTTCAGCCACATAAAATAACAAATGCTTACTTCCCATTCATGCCACTTATTTACTTGATATGTGGACTATCACTATCAAACCAGGGGTCAGGAGGATGAGTCTCATTCCCATGTTTGCTGGGACACAGTGTGGATAGGACCAGTATGGGTATATTTACTATCCATGAACAGAAGATGAGCAGAAATCTTCTCTTCAAGGCTTCCAAGTCAGAGTTCAGCTTGGCTTCTGATTGCTAAAGGTGGGCTATTGTTTGAAGGCCTTTCTTTCTGTCTTACTCTCCTCAGACTTCTCCTCCAATTCTGCCATGTGTAGTGCTGGGCTTTTAGAAACCTCGTGATGCTACTCCCTCTGCCTAGAGCATAACCGGTCCCTGCCTCCCGCCCCCCACTCCCCCAAACATTTACCTAATTCTAGTTCTGGGCTAAATTGACAAGTATAAATCAGACACAATGAAGCACTTCTTTACAAGCAGTTGTAGTCTTAGAAGACCAGAAGAGTAGTATTTCTTTCACCTGAAAAGTTCCAGTGTGAGTCCACCTGAACAACAGTCATCTGACACATCTATACTGAGCCCAGGTGGGTACCAGGCATGGTGCTGGGCATCAATCGAGTTTCACTGGTGAGCACCATCGACTTGCTCTCTGCCCTCATGGAACTCAGCACAGAGCCAATGTTAGTCCAATAATTACATAAATGGGTATTACCAACTGCAATAAGGGCTAAGAAGGGAAAGAGCAGTGTTGTGAAATGAGGTTTTCTTAAGGAAGTGGCATTTGAGCTGAAACCTGAGAGGTGAGTTAGAGTTAACTGGGGACAGAAATTGAGCTGACGAACTAGGTCAGTGGTTTGCAGTCACATAATCGCTATTTATAAGTCACATCTAACAATAAAAATAATAAAGCTTAAAATAGTTCACATTTTTTAGGTAAAATAAATTCCAGACTTTCCCTACAATTGCATCATTCTCAATCACCTGCTTTCCATTCCTACTCCTCTGTTAGAAAGAACACTTCCTCTTTCTGAACCAGGTACTTGGATTGAGCACATCTGAATATGCTTAATGAGTTGGGTGTATTTTGCAAGAACACCATCTCTCATATGCTTCTCTTTGATGAGAGTTTGGGAACTAGTGAAGAAAATGACCTATAGGGAATTCCCAGCCAATGATTCTTCCACAGTAGAGCATGTCAAATGTTACAAAATGCAATTTAACAATTCTTACTGGTATGATGTAAATAATAATAAAACAATGATTGGCTTATTTTTAAAATCATTTCACTGAAAGACATTTTATAAACTTAGTGAAGAGGCAAAAATATCTTCAAAGCTGATGTGATACACGTTAAAGATCACATCGGCTTTTATTTTAATGTTTATTTCCTCCTCACATCCCAATCCATTGTGGTCTACATGTACGTATATATGATGCATTTTGTATATATTCACCCTCATAACTTGACAGATGGGAGGGATCTTGCAGTCATTTCTGAAAGCAGACAAAAGGCCGTTGGTTCTGCTCGGCATGATGGTTTGTGAAGACAGAATATCACACGCTTCCATTGATGATTATATAGCTCTATCCATCTGTCTGCCACTGGAGGTTGGGAGACGGAGATACAGCTCCCACCGTCCCCATAAACAAAAGTAGACCATGCTGTCACCAGTCAGACACGCCAGCTAATTGGAGCTGTCGACAGACACAATATTCTGTGTCAACAGCTCTAGTAACAGTTTGAAACAGCAATGATATGTTGGTTGATGGTGAGGATGACACATGTGTCTCTAATAGCATGCTAGAAATCTGACATAACTAGAAAAGAATTACTAAAATGTGATTCCTGGCCTCTGGTATTCCTGTTCATACTTACCAATCTCTGCAGAGGTTGGGGGAGGGGCTGGTTGTAACACATCTCTCTCAGTATCATTTCACAGGCTGACAGCTTAATTTGATACTCATAATGTCTAACTTTAAAATTAATCTTGCTAAAAAGATTTGTTTCAACAAGCCACCTAACCTTTAAACTCTTTTGGAAAATTAATAAGGCAAAAACTTATTTGTATAGCTTTCTAAGTTGAAAATAAAAAGGAGATGTTTTGTCAATTTGCCATTTCCATAACTATACATTTATAATGATCTTCAGGAAAGTGATTTTTACAGAACTAAACATATACAAACGCTCATAGACAAGGCTTATTCTTTTTTTTTTTTTTAAAGATTTTATTTATTTGTCAAAGAGAGAGAGAAAGAGAATAAGCAGGGAGAGCAGCAGGCAGAGGAAGAAGCTGGCTCCCAGGGAGCCTGTTGCAGGACTGGATCCCAGGACTCTGGAATCATGACCTGAGCGGAAGGCAGACACTTAATGGACTGAGCCACCCAGTGTCTCTACATGGCTTATTATTGAACTTCATTTCATGATAGACAAAAATAGGCCCAAGATAAAAACATACTTAAAACATAAACAAGGCTTGAGAACATAAATGCATATTGTACACTAATCTCTGTGTAAACTGTATCTGCTAAGAAAAACGCTACATCATGCATTATAATCAATGAAAAGTCAGGAAGTCTCTTGCTGTTTTGCAGTAATTTATCTTCTAAATAATTTCATCACCTGACTACCTGAGTTTAAATTTTAGCCCAGCCACTTACTAGCTTAGACAAGTTAGTTAAACTTTTTTGGCCTGAATTTTCTCATCTGTAAAATGGAGGTAATAATATAAGCTACATTATAGAGTTATAAGGATTAAGTGGGTTATTACTTGTTGAGTGTGTATAACTGTGCCTGGCATTTCACGTAATAAGCAGTCAATAAATATTATTATTATTATTACTGGTTCATATCCAAGGAGAGCTTTAGAGATCAACACAATCAAGAATAGTTCAAATGCCAAAAAACAAAGTCTTGGGCGTCACACAGACCTGGTTATAAATCCTCCAGGTATAACCAGGCTTTGTGACCTTGGACAAGTCACTTAACCCCCCTGAACATTTTTCTTTTCTATAACAGATTAATAATACCTACCTTTTAAAGATATTTTGAAGATTTAAGATAACTTAAAGCTTCCAGCTTATATTAGATACAAGCTGAAAGTTTCCCAACATGTATTAGATATTCTACAGGTTACACCAAGAATTATTATTATTAGTTGGCATTATAGTGCATTTTTATTTTTAGACTAATTATTTTATTCTCTTATTAATGCTGTGAAATAAGACATAATGACTACTGTACCGAGGAAAACATGGCCAGCGTGGTAAAACAAAGCATCAGTGGGTACAGGGTTATTGAGGTTAGATTAGGATGATGTCTTCCAGTTTGGGGACCAAGGTGATATTCAACTATTTCTGGTACCTCTTTGCCAGATGTCCAAACAACTGAAAGCCTCCTGATTTACTTTTTCCATTCAGACCCCAAAATCTGATGTCCTCAGAGGCTTCTATCTTTCTTTAAAAGCCTTAATCATTATCTACTCATACCTCATCAATCCTTCCATATTTCTTGGCCTGTTATAAAGATGAATAAAATGACACAGAAAAACTTACCACACTACCACCACCAAGAGCAACACAAATGTCCATGCCCACTGGACTTATATCATCTTGCTCTTTGAAGATATAAGGAAGACAAAGAAAACAACAACAACAACAACAACAACAACAAACCTTTCTTTGATAGGCAGGTAAGATAATTTTGCTACAAATACACCACAAAGGAGGATTCTGTGTAAAAGGCATGTCCATGTCCCAGCCAATGGCCTCTATCAACAATATATTCTTTTTTAATAACAATGTTACCAATTACATATAAATAATAAAATAACCCTGGGCAGCACAGTTTTGTCTGGTCACTTCATGTCACATTTCCTCTATAATAGAAGACATTTAGCTTCTACTTTTAGGGACTAAGAAGGCAATAGGGCTTTATTTTCTATGAGGCTAGATAAGCAGCCAAGCTCTGATCATAACACCTGCTTTCTGGAATTAGCTGGGTCCCTTTTGGAGAGCATGAGCAGGGCAATATTGATCTTTCCAGGGAAGAACTACTGGTTCAGCCTTGGCTTCCCCCCTGCTGTGCCAGATCACTCGAACCTGTGGGCTCAGCTCCCACCACAGTGCAGCCGTCCTTCCCTTCCACCGGTAGTGCGCTTTACATTATGCTTCACATTTCCCCACCTCTGGGTTATTCGTGGCCTGCGCCTCACATACTAGTTCCTTCATGTTTCTAAACCACCAAAGTCATCAAGCTCCATCTGTTCTTCCAGGATCTTCTTTCTGTCGCTCCCCTTCAGAAAGGGGAATGAGGTTTCCCTCATTACCAGTACACCTGTCCCAAGCTGTAGGGAAAGCTCTCCCTCATTTGAGTTCTCCCTAATATGGCACTTATTTTCTTCTATGCATTTTTAGTTGGTTACTTACTTACAAGCCTTATTTTTTCCCCTATACCGTCAACCCCTTGGCAGCAGGATTCAGACCAGACTCATTTTTGTTTTCCATACAGAGCATAGCATCTGTCTATTTCTTGGGCACTTGAATAAACGAATGATTTCCCCTCTTCTTGCTTCAAATATTTAAACTGCATGTGCTTGGGAGGCCTGGGTGGCTCAGTCAGTTAAGTGCCTGCTTGCAGCTCAGGTCATGATCCCGGGGTGCTGGGATCGAGTCCCGCATCGGGCTCCCTGCTCAGCAGGGATTTTGCTTCTCGCTCTGCCTGCTGCTCTCTCTCTCTCTCTCTCCCTGACAAATAAATAAGTAAAATCTTTAATAAACTTCATGTGCTAAATGGACAAAACCAAAACCACACAATATATCCAGGAGAAGGAAAGGCTTGTGATGGACAGGGTGGTAATTTACATAATGAGGCTTGAGGGGTATCTGGCTGGTTCAGTCGGTAGAGCACATGCCTCTCGATTGCAGGGTCATGAGACTGAGCCTCATGTGTGCTGTAGAGTTTACTTAAAATTAACTAACTAAATAAATAAATAAATAAGCTTGAGGTACTTTTTTCACATTAACCCCATCTCCTCCTTAGGCCCTGGGCCCTTAAGAATATGGTTTACAGCAACATATGTGCTTTGGCCAATTCCACTATTAAGATAGCCGAGGTGTTTTAACTTGAAACCCATCGTTAAAAAAAAACTTTCCCTGTATGATTATCCAGATTCATTCACATTCGTGCTATCTTCCCTAATGCCTCCCGTAGAAGTAGCTAAATATTCATAAGCCTTGACAAATCACCTTGCCTTTCTACACATAATCTCTAAGCCATGAATTAATCCAAGGTACATGACTTTTCAGGTCATGGGGCAGAAGTGCACATTGCACAACGTTAGGAGGTACCATTTAATAAAACCTAATACAAGGACACCCCTGACATGCAGCACACAAACTGCGTGGCTGCATGAAGTTCCCTGAGATAGAGTAACCTCAGAGAAACAACCTTAGTACATATATACAGGTCATACTGTGAGTACTATAAAAATACTACAAGTATTTTCACTCATATACCAAGGAAAAAGAATAAGCTGGGCTTCTAAGTATGTGCACGAAATGGCTCAATAATATAAAAGTAATGCTTTTTGTTATGTTTGATTATAACTCACGGTACACAATGCAAAAAGCACAGGCAAGTGAGTAGAACATAAGTCCTTATCTCAGAGGTTATCACTCTCTTAACATTAATCTCTTTATTTTATTTCCTTCTGGCCCATCTATATGCATGTATGAAAATATATATCTGTATACTTGAGAATATACTCTTCATACCACTTCTTAAAACTTGACATTATCTAAAAGAGCATTTCTCAAACTTGACTATTGAATAGAATACCGTGAGGAGCTTGTTTAAAATATAGACCTTTCCGAATTCTCCTTAAAAGACTCAGTTCACTAAATTTGAGGTGGATGCCAAGAATTGGTATTTTTAACAGCCACCCTACTACGTAATTTTTATTTTCAGACAAGTTTGAGAAACAGTGATTTCCTAAGCATGTCAGAAAGTATTTAGGTGACTTCTGAACAAAGGAAAACAGTTTGACCCAATTCTCTCAACCCTCTTGGCTCTGTGGATCAAATGCAGCCATCATATAAAAACTGGAAAATTGAGTGAACTGACCAAGGAAGGAGAGGCTTCCAATGACCCAACTCTCCATAACGTCCTGGCCCTGGCCACGAGGGAGAATTCTCTAGTGATCCAGATGTTCCCCCATCAGGTTGGAACATACTAGAGATCACATTAGTTACGTCCCTTGAAGCCAGATTCTGGGGACTCTCCAGGGGTTCTCTGGGCAAGAGCAGTCTCCTTAGGTCAGAAGGTGACCATGTACTCCAGTCTGTCTGTTCCCTCCCAGGCTATATCTGTTGTTCTGGCATATGCGGTTAATAATAATGCCTTCTTTGGCTTACAGGGGTGTCTCAGTATAGACAATAAATATACTGCAGCTAACTTGTAAGGTTACCTCCGCCCTCCTCTCTGATCCATGTATCAGAAAAGGGGCTTACTTTTTCTTGGCTCCTTCATGTCCAAGACCCTTTTTTTCCCCAAGTGGACATCTTATTAATAAATCAACTTCTCTCTTGCATAGAAGAACCTATTTACTGTTAAATAAAACTGGTAACCAAACCATTTTCATAGTGAGGTCTATCTGGCCAATTAAAGGTTATTATGTTGCCTTATTATCTGAAAGCTCTTGCAGTTCATAAACCTGTTAAGATATGTTCTCCTTTCTTTATCACTCCCAGTCAGATAAACCAAATTTCAAAAAATCTTCTAAACACTCTGCCACAAAAAGTTCTGCAAAAGTTGCATTTCAATTGCTATAAAAGATTCCATTTAAAATTTACCTACTACAAACAATGAGATTTTTAATTTTCACTGTGATAAATATAATTGTGATTAATATCTCCATTCATGGATCTTTAGTCATTATTTCTTTAGGGCAGAGTTCTAAAAGTTAGCCATGCTATTTTAAAGTAACTCTCCTTCCTCAAAAGAACTCCTCTCTTTAGTCTTATTTTATTATATTTTGTTGTATTTTATTTATTTTTTGTGTGTTCCAATAAAACGTTATTTGCAAAATTAGGTACTGATCTGGAGTTGTCTGGCTTCCAAATTAGGTCACCCTTTTTAAAAAATTAATGATAGTCGCAAGAATTCTTTTTTTTTTTTTAAGATTTTATTTATTTATTTGACAGACAGAGATCACAAGTAGGCAGAGAGGCAGGCATAGAGGAGGGGGAAGCAGGCTCCTTGCAGAGCAGAGAGCCCGATGCGGGGCTCAATCCCAGGACCCTAGGAATCATAACCTGAGCTGAAGGCAGAGGCTTTAACCCACTGAGCCACCCAGGTGCCCAGTCACAAAGAATTCTTGATGGGAATAGCCTGCAACCCTTAAGCATTAAAAGCCACTCTCTCGTTGCCTGTGCCTAAGAATCTATCACTGAGGAGGGAGGAGTCAAGATGGCGGAGAAGTAGCAAGCTGAGACTACTTCAGGTAGCGGGAGATCAGCTAGATAGCTTATCTAAAGATTGCAAACACCTACAAATCTGGATTCCAGAAGAAGAAGAAAGAGAGAGGGGAGCAGAAGGTATATTGGAGAGAATTACTGTAGAGAGTTTCCCTAATATGGCAAAGGGAACAAGCATCAAAATCCAGGAGATGCTAAGAACGCCCCTCAACATCAATAAAAATAGGTCCACACCTTGTCACCTGATAGTAAAATTTACAAGTCTTAGCGACAAAGAGAAAATCCTGAAAGCAGCCCGGGAAAAGAAGTATGTAACATACAATGGTAAAAATATTAGATTGGCAGCAGACTTATCCACAGAGACCTGGCAGGCCAGAAAGAGCTGGCATGATATATTCAGAGTACTAAACGAGAAAAACATGCAGCCAAGAATACTATATCCAGCTAGGCTATCATTGAAAATAGAAGGAGAGATTAAAAGCTTCCAGGACAAACAAAAACTGAAAGAATTTGCAAACACCAAACCAGCTCTACAGGAAATATTGAAAGGGGTCCTCTAAGCCAAGAGAGACCCTTAAAGGAGCAGATCAGAAAGGAACAGAAACAAAATACAATAACAGTCACCTTACAGGCAATACAATGGCACTAAATTCATATCTCTCAATAGTCATCCTGAATGTTAATGGGCTAAATGCCCCAATCAAAAGACACAGGGTATCAGAATGGATAAAAAAACAAAACCCATCTATATGTTCCCTACAAGAAACTCATTTTAAACCCGAAGACACCTCCCGATTTAAAGTGAGGGGGTGGAAAAGAATTTACCATGCTAATGGACATCAGAAGAAAGCAGGAGTGGCAAACCTTAGATCAATTAGATTTTAAGCCAAGGACTATAATAAGAGATGAGGAAGGACACTATATCATACTCAAAGGATCTGTCCAACAAGAAGATCTAACAATTTTAAATATCTATGCCCCCAACGTGGGAGCAGCCAACTATATAAACCAATTAATAACAAAATCAAAGAAACACATCAACAATAATACAATAATAGTAGGGGACATTAACACTCCCCTCACTGAAGTGGACAGATCGTCCAAGCAAAAGATCAGCAAGGAAATCAAGGCCTTAAATGACACACTGGACCAGATGGACATCACAGATATATTCAGAACATTTCATCCCAAAGCAACAGAATACACATTCTTCTCTAGTGCACATGGAACATTCTCCAGAATAGATCACATTCTCGGTCCTAAATCAGGTCTCAACCGGTATCAGAAGATTGGGATCATTCCCTGCATATTTTCAGACCACAATGCTCTGAAGCTAGAACTCAATCACAAGAGGAAATTTGGAAAGAACCCAAATACATGGAGACTAAACAGCATCCTTCTAAAGAATGAATGGGTCAACCAGGAAATTAAAGAAGAATTGAAAAATTTCATGGAAACAAATGATAATGAAAACACAACGGTTCAAAATCTGTGGGACACAACAAAGGCAGTCCTGAGAGGAAAATTTATAGCGGTACAAGCCTTTCTCAAGAAACAAGAAAGGTCTCAGGTACACAACCTAACCCTACACCTAAAGGAGCTGGAGAAAGAACAAGAAAGAAACCCTAAACCCAGCAGGAGAAGAGAAATCATAAAGATCAGAGCAGAAATCAATGAAATAGAAACCAAAAAAACAATAGAACAAATCAACAAAACTAGGAGCTGGTTCTTTGAAACAATTAATAAGATCGATAAACCCCTAGCCAGACTTATCAAAAAGAAAAGAGAAAGGACCCAAATAAATAAAATCATGAATGAAAGAGGAGAGATCACAACTAACACCAAAGAAATACAGATAATTATAGGAACATACTATGAGCGACTCTACGCCAACAAATTGGACAATCTGGAAGAAATGGATGCATTCCTAGAGACATATAAACTACCACAACTGAACCAGGAAGAAATAGAAAGCCTGAACAGACCCATAACCAGTAAGGAGATTGAAATAGTCATCAAAAATCTCCAAACAAACAAAAGCCCAGGGCCAGACGGCTTCCCGGGGGAATTCTACCAAACATTTAAAGAAGAACTAATTCCTATTCTCCTGAAACTGTTCCAAAAAATAAAAATGGAAGGAAAACTTCCAAAGTCATTTTATGAGGCCAGCATCATCTTGATCCCAAAACCAGACAAGGATCCCATCAAAAAAGAGAACTACAGACCAATATCCTTGATGAACACAGATGTGAAAATTCTCACCAAAATACTAGCCAATAGGATTCAACAGTACATTAAAAGGATTATTCACCACGACCAAGTGGTATTTATTCTAGGGCTGCAAGGTTGATTCAACATCCGCAAATCAATCAATATGATACAACACATTAATAAAAGAAAGAACAAGAACCATATGATACTCTCAATAGATGCTTAAAAAGCATTTGACAAAGTACAACATCCCTTCCTGATCAAAACTCTTCAAAGTGTAGGGATAGAGGGTACATACCTCAATATTATCAAAGCCATCTATAAAAAACCCACCGCAAATATCATTCTCAATGGAGAAAAACTGAAAACTTTTCCGCTAAGGTCAGGAACACGGGGGCACCTGGGTGGCTCAGTGGGTTAAAGCCTCTGCCTTCAGCTCAGGTCGTGATCCCAGGGTCCTGGGATCGAGCCCCGTATTGGGCTCTCTGCTCAGTGGGGAGCCTGCTTCCTCCTCTCTCTCTCTCTCTCTGCCTGCCTCTCCACCTACTTGTGATCTCTCTCTCTCTGTCAAATAAATAAAATCTTAAAAAAAAAAAATTTAAGATTAAGACTAAGGTCAGGAACACGGCAGGGATGTCCGTTATCACCACTGCTATTCAACATAGTACTAGAAGTCCTAGCCTCAGCAATCAGACAACAAAAGGAAATTAAAGGCATCCAAATCGGCAAAGAAGAAGTCAAACTATCACTCTTTGCAGATGATATGATACTATATGTGGAAAACCCAAAAGACTCCACTCCAAAACTGCTAGAACTTGCACAGGAATTCAGTAAAGTGTCAGGATATAACATCAATGCACAGAAATCAGTTGCATTTCTCTACACCAACAACAAGACAGAAGAAAGAGAAATTAAGGAGTCAATCCCATTTACAATTGCACCCAAAACTGTAAGATACCTAGGAATAAACCTAACCAAAGAGAATAAGAATCTATACACAGAAAACTATAAAGTACTCATGAAAGAAATTGAGGAAGACACAAAGAAATGGAAAAATGTTCCATGCTCCTGGATTGGAAGAATAAATATTGTGAAAATGTCTATGCTACCTAAAGCAATCTACATATTTAATGCAATTCCTATCAAAGTACCATCCATTTTTTTCAAAGAAATGGAACAAATAATCCTAAAATTTATATGGAACCAGAAAAGACCTCAAATAGCCAAAGCAATATTGAAAAAGAAAGCCAAAGTTGGTGGCATCACAATTCCGGACTTCAAGCTCTATTACAAAGCTGTCATCATCAAGACAGCATGGTACTGGCACAAAAACAGACACATAGATCAATGGAACAGAATAGAGAGCCCAGATATAGACCCTCCACTCTATGGTCAACTAATCTTCGACAAAGCAGGAAAGAATGTCCAATGGAACAAAGACAGCCTCTTCAATAAATGGTGTTGGGAAAATTGGACAGCCACATGCAGAAAAATGAAATTGGATCATTTCCTTACACCACACATGAAAATAGACTCAAAATGGATGAAGGACCTCAATGTGAGAAAGGAATCCATCAAAATCCTTGAGGAGAACACAGGCAGCAACCTCTTCGACCTCAGCCTCAGCGACATCTTCCTAGGAACATCGCCAAAGGCAAGGGAAGCAAGAGCAAAAATGAACTATTGGGATTTTATCAAGATCAAAAGCTTTTGCACAGCAAAGGAAACAGTTAACAAAACCAAAAGACAACTGACAGAATGAGAGAAGATATTTGCAAACGACATATCAGATAAAGGGCTAGTGTCCAAAATCTATAAAAAACTTAGCAAACTCAACACCCAAAGAACAAATAATTCAATCAAGAAATGGGCGGAAGACATGAACAGACATTTCTGCAAAGAAGACATCCAGATGGCCAACAGACACATGAAAAAGTGCTCCATATCACTCGGCATCAGGGAAATACAAATCAAAACCACAAATGAGATATCACCTCACACCAGTCAGAATGGCTAAAATGAACAAGTCAGGAAATGACAGATGCTGGCGAGGATGCAGAGAAAGGGGAACCCTCCTACACTGTTGGTGGGAATGCAAGCTGATGCAACCACTCTGGAAAACAGCATGGAGGTTCCTCAAAATGTTGAAAATAGAACTACCCTATGACCAACAATTGCTCTGCTGGGTATTTACCCTAAAGATACAAATGCAGTGATCCGAAGGGGCACGTGCACCCGAATGTTTATAGCAGCAATGTCTACAATAGCCAAACTATGGAAAGAACCTAGATGTCCATCAACAGATGAATGGATAAAGAAGATGTGGTATATATTCACAATGGAATACCATGCAGCCATCAAAAGAAATGAAATCTTGCCATTTGCAACGACGTGGATGGAACTAGAGGGTATCATGCTTAGCGAAATAAGTCAATCGGAGAAAGACAACTACCATATGATCTCCCTGATATGAGGGAGAGGAGATGCAACATGGGGGGTTAAGGGGGTAGAAGAGTAAATGAAACAAGATGGGATTGGGAGGGAAACAAACCATAAGTGACTTAATCTCACAAAACAAACTGAGGGTTGATGGGGGGAGGGGGGTTGGGAGAGGGGGGTGGTGTTATGGACATTGGGGAGGTATGTGCTATGGTGAGTGCTGTGAAGTGTGTAAACCTGGCGATTCACAGACCTGTACTCCTGGGGATAAAAACATATGTTTATAAAAAATAAAATTAAAAAAAAAACTATCACTGAAACAGATGAGATTTGGATGTTTCTGCTAAAATCTGGAACAACAGAAATATGAATCTTGCTTTAGAACAACAGCAAGATGACTGAGTTGCTGCCTGATAGTGAGTTACATGCCTGATAGCTCCTGCTCCTTCTCTGTGCTACTTCAGATGGAACAAGGAACACGAAGGAATGGTTGGATCTGCTCTGAACTGCCCTAAAGACTTGTCGCTCACCATTATCTTGCCAACTGCAGGTCATGGGATTCTATAGTCACAGAAAAGTCAATATGAGATGTCATCTAGAGGATGAGAGTAAAATAGAATGAGGGTAAATGAGACACTGCTTCATGCAACCAGTTAATGAGAGGAAGATCCACGTTTAATTAGCCAAAGTTTCCAATATTGCAATAAGAATGAGATCATTTATTCACTCCCTATTTATGCATTCTTTTCTTCAACAAATATATGTTGACTACCATCATTTTGCAATATATACAAATACTGAATCATTATGTAGTACACCCCAAGGTAATGTACTTGTCACATGTCAATTACACATCAATTATAGATATATAGTGAGAGAGAGAGAGAACCAACTATTACCAGACACTGTTCAAGGTAATAGAAACAGAGTAGTAAATAAAATAAACAAAAATCACTGCCTTCCTGGAGACTACATTCTAGTAAGGGAGATGGATTATACACAAGATGAGTAAGTAAACTATTCAAGATGTTAGTGATAAGTGCTAAGGAGAAAAAAATTAAGCAAGGAAAAATAATATGAAAAGTGGGAGTTGAAATTCCAGTTAGAGTTTCCTGAGAAAATTCCACTGAGAAAATGACTTTTGGAGTAAACCCCTGAAGGAAACAAAGGAGCTAACAGTGTGACTATCCGAGGAAAGAAAATTTCTGGGAGAGACCATAGGAAGCACAAAATTCCTGAGGTAGAAGGTGCCTTGGGTGTTCAGAGAACTGACAGGCCAGTGTGGCAAAGCAAGATAGGATCCAAAGGGTGGGGGAAATTTTCTAGACCCTCAGAAAGATGTTTTGGTTTTCCCTCTGAATGAAATGTGGAAGCACCACAGGATTTTCAGTGGAGGAATTGTAAGATTTTGAGTGAAGGAGTAACATGGTTTGACGTCTACTGTAACAATTATTCTCTGCTTTGAAAATAGACTTGATGGGTGTTGGGGGTAGTTGGTGGAGGGAAGGGAAGTCAGGAGGTGAAAAGGGATGGCAGAAGCAGAGAAACTAGTTAGAAGGTTATTTGCAATAAAGCCAGATGAAAGATGACAGCAATTTGTACAAGATGGTGGCTGGGGAGGTGGTGAGAAGTGTCCGAACATCAGATCCGTTCTGAAAATGGACCAAGAGAATTTGTTGACAGATCGGCATAGGGTTATATGTAACTGATGAATTATTGAACTCTACACCTGAAACAAATGACATGTTGGCTAATTGAATTTAAAATAACTAAATAGACAAAATTTAAAAAAAGGAAAAGATCAGATATGGGGTGAGAGAAAAGGAGAGGAGCCAGAATGACACGGAGGGCTCCATCTTGAACAACTACAAATGAGGTTGTCCTTAGCTGAGATGAAGACTAAGAGAAGGAGGAGGAGAGGAAGAGGAGGAGAAGAGAGGAAGGGGTGGGGAGATTTGAAAGTGATGAGCCAGAGCTCTGTCCCACGCTTGTTTGCCATGGGATGCCTGCTAATCATCCAAGTAGAGACTTCAATCAGCCAGTTGAACATACATGTCTGGAACTCAGGGGAGCGGTCTGGACTGCCAAGACGTGTTTGGCAGCCATCAGCAAATGGATACTATGGAACGTCGTTAGACTTGATGAGAATATCACAAGACTGAGCTTCGAAGGGAAAGATGACTGAGGACACACCAACATTAGAGTACAGTCAGAAACAAAGTCGTAAAACACAAAAAGTGAAAAAAAGGTATTTTTCTTGCACTTGTGAGTTTGTTGGGTACCGTGTGCACCTTGTCAGTATGCTTCTCTTCAGAGGTGTTAGCTAGGCAGTGTGCTGTGTGTAGGCGGCCAACCTGCCTGACCTGTGTCCTCCACGGGGTCTCGTCTAGAGACAGGGTGGCCGTTAAAGAGAGAATTGAATTGGCTGCAAGAAACGTCATATAGTTTTATGATTTAACTTTACTTCTTTCTGCCTAAAATTCCTACATTTCAAGTCTAAGAATTCAAAACAGTTGTTGGTAAAATCATTCTGGTGCAATGACATTCATACAAACCAAAAACAATGAAGTGTAAAATAATCAGATATTTTCATTGGGCTGTTAAGCTTTAGATATTTTCATTAGGGATTTAGAAGGTGCTGCAATCTGACCATTGACTTTTTTTTTCTTAATCAGGGCTTCACTTAGGCTGACCCTAAATGACTAATAATCAGATTTTTTAGAAGCTTGTTAAATGAATTATTTTTTAAAAGCACACATGACCTAAAATAGAATAGAAATAGTCATGCATTCTTATATACATAAATATTAAGAAATTCTAGATCTTAATTGGCACATGAAAAAAGTAGCAAAATATTACAAAAATAAGACATACTAATGCAAACATCATTTAGGGAGTACTGATTAGGGTCACATAAAATAAAATCTATTTGATTGGTTCAGTGCTAATAAATGGAGCTGTTATAATAGATGAAGTGTAACTATAAAAGGGGGTGTATCTTCCTGTTCCATCTGCAGGCTCAGCTGGTCCAGAAAAGCTAACTCTGATTCTGGGTTTGGTGTGTAAACTATACTCCTAGGAAGAAATAAGGAAAAAGAGTTTAATAATTATAAAGAATAGGGAAAATGAAGACAAAATAAATTTATGATGTTCGAATCCTTGTAGTCTGTTGCAGTGTAAGTTTATGGATCAGTTCTGTATTCACTGTCATTTCTCTATTTAAGATGTTATGAAACTAATATATTAGAATTATAAAGAGTACAATTGATTGCATTTGAAAACAACTGTTTGTGGAATACGTTAAATACCTGACTTTTTCATTGAGTTGTTTTTAAGGAGTGAAGGTATACTTAGAAAGCATACTCAAAACACAAAGATTAATAAATGGAATTAGACAGGATAAATGTAATAGTGAGCATTTCTCTCCATATACAAACCTCCTTCGGCCATTAGACCCCAGAGCATGTTTACGTGGAGAGGATTACATGTGCATTTTTAGCACAAGTGTTCATTCATGATGTCAGAAGATTGGAGCAGAGATTCCAACTAAGCGATAAGCGATTTTCTCCTGGAGTTGTGCAGCAGGTTCCAGAAGCCCCCAGGAGGAAGCAGTACAAACACTGTGACCGTTATTTACTAACTGGGACTCCAGCAGCTGGGCTGTTTGCATGATATGCAAATGGACACATCATTCAAGGAAGAAAGGATGAATGCTCTGGCACTTGCAGGGCAAACATTAACTGCTATGGGAAAAGGGCCAGCAGAAGAGAAACCAGACAGAAGTGAGTGGGTGGTGAGGGGCAGGACAAGAAACATCTTCCAAATAGGCAAAATGCAGGAGGCAGACACTGCTTGCTGGGAACCGATCAGCACTCCCAGCTTCAGTAAACAACAGATGGGTGTGTGCTGCAGCCCATCTCTGGCAGAACAGTGAATTTCCTCTCTACCCTATTTCTTGCTCTTGATCACATTCATAAAACCCTTCTTACGTGGAAAGTTACTGAGAGGTACAGAGGGACGATATTAGCTGAAAGACCCAAGCTCAGGGGAGCTAAGAGGACACTGTGATAGGGACAAAATCACACATGGAATCAGACACAGCTTGGTAGCAGTTTCACTCCAACAACTCAACAGCTAGGGAAATGGGGCAAGAATTTCTGTTTTTCTGTCTCCGTTTTCTTATCTGTTAAATGGGCATGATAGTACTATCTCATTGTGGTATTGCTGTCAGACTTACTTCATCTTCTTGATGTAAAGTACCTCCTACCAACATAGCACTAGGTGGTCAGTATTAGAGCTGGGGATTTAATTATTCAAGTTTTGTGACCCTCAAGTGCATCAGTTCCTAGGAAGTTCAGAGATCGAGAGATTGTCTCTACAATTTCCCGAAGAAATAACCCTGCGGTCACTGTTATCTTGAAACTGGCCAAGTTAGCAAGGTTTATTTACTTAGAAAGCAACTCTACTTGTAAACAGGTTATAAGATCTGTAGGTGAAATTCAGGTTTTTCTTTTGGTGTTTTTGTTTTTGTTTTTGTTTTTTAAGCTCCAGCTTAACCAAGCCTGGTAGAAGCTTACAGACTCTAGTACACTTTGTTGTTTTAATTACACATGTGTGTAGTGTGTAAACTAAAAGAGCATCTGTGTATCCATCGACATAAGCATGGCACTTATATCTTTTAGTTAATATTTTCAGGGAGTTTCATTGTGAATCCCTTCACTCTCAACTTTCCTATATCCCTATGGCTTTGTAAGGGCCTTGAAAACTTCACACAGCTGGGTTTTTGTTTTTTTTTTAATCCAGCTTAACAATCTTTTTTTTTTTTTTACTTTAAAATGTTTATTGAGACAAATCCCCTAAGTTAATTGTATGTTGAAGGT
Source organism: Enhydra lutris kenyoni (assembly GCF_002288905.1). Classification (NCBI taxonomy): domain Eukaryota; kingdom Metazoa; phylum Chordata; class Mammalia; order Carnivora; family Mustelidae; genus Enhydra; species Enhydra lutris. The sequence goes on from NW_019154086.1 coordinate 9,475,175, forward strand.
ACATGATTTTTTTTTATTTTTTATTTTTATTTATTTTTTAATTTTTAAATTTATTTTCAGCGTAACAGTATTCATTGTTTTTGCACCACACCCAGTGCTCCATGCAATCTGTGCCCTCTCCAATACCCACCACCTGGTTCCCCCAACCTCCCACCCCCTGCCCCTTCAAAACCCTCAGATCGTTATTCAGAGTCCATAGTCTCTCATGGTTCACCTCCCCTTCCAATTTCCCTCAACTCCCTTCTCCTCTCTAACTCCCCTTGTCCTCCATGCTATTTGTTATGCTCCACAAATAAGTGAAACCATATGATAATTGACTCTCTCTGCTTGACTTATTTCACTCAGCATAATCTCTTCCAGTCCCGTCCATGTTGCTACAAAAGCTGGGTATTCATCCTTTCTGATGGAGGCATAATACTCCATAGTGTATATGGACCACATCTTCCTTATCCATTCATCCGTTGAAGGGCATCTTGGTTCTTTCCACAGTTTGGCGACCGTGGCCATTGCTGCTATAAACATTGGGGTACAGATGGCCATTCTTTTCACTACATCTGTATCTTTGGGGTAAATACCCAGTAGTGCAATTGCAGGGTCATAGGGAAGCTCTATTTTTAATTTCTTGAGGAATCTCCACACTGTTCTCCAAAGTGGCTGCACCAACTTGCATTCCCACCAACAGTGTAAGAGGGTTCCCCTTTCTCCACATCCCCTCCAACACATGTTGTTTCCTGTCTTGCTAATTTTGGCCATTCTAAGTGGTATAAGGTGGTATCTCAATGTGGTTTTAATTTGAATCTCCCTGATGGCTAGTGATGATGAACATTTTTTCACGTGTCTGATAGCCATTTGTATGTCTTCATTGGAGAAGTGTCTGTTCATATCTTCTGCCCATTTTTTGATATGATTGTCTGTTTTGTGTGTGTTGAGTTTGAGGAGTTCTTTATAGATCCTGGATATCAACCTTTGTCTGTACTGTCATTTGCAAATATCTTCTCCCATTCTGTGGGTTGCCTCTTTGTTTTGTTGACTGTTTCCTTTGTTGTGCAGAAGCTTTTGATTTTGATGAAGTCCCAAAAGTTCAATTTCGCTTTTGTTTCCTTTGCCTTTGGAGACATATCTTGAAAGAAGTTGCTGTGGCTGATATCGAAGAGGTTACTGCCTATATTCTCCTCTAGGATTCTGATGGATTCTTGTCTCACACTGAGGTCTTTTATCCATTTTGAGTTTATTTTTGTGTATGGTGTAAGAGAATGGTCGAGTTTCATTCTTCTACATATAGCTGTCCAGTTTTCCCAGCACCATTTATTGAAGAGACTGTCTTTTTTCCACTGGATATTTTTTCCTGTTTTGCAAAGATTATTTGACCATAGAGTTGAGGGTCCATATCTGGGCTCTCTACTCTGTTCCACTGGTCTATGTGTCTGTTTTTATGCCAGTACCATGCTGTCTTGGTGATCACAGCTTTGTAGTAAAGCTTGAAATCAGGTAATGTGATGCCCCCAGTTTTATTTTTGTTTTTCAACATTTCCTTCAGCTTAACAATCTTTAAAGTGGTATTTTAGTTCATATTGGCAGTACATTTAGATTTTATTTCTACCACATTATTTGTGCTTTTTATTTGTCTTTCTTTCATGCTCTTTTTTGTTTCTCCTTTCTTGACTTATTTTTCTTTCCCATTTTTCCCTCTTCTAATTTGGATGTTGTCTGTTTTATTTCTATTCTTTCAATGATTACTCTATTAACTTAAACATGAATTTTTATTTAACAAGTGTACAGTTAATAACTCTATCCTTCTCTTAAACTATATAACCATATAGTTACTAGTTCTAAACAGTAACCATGTAAACCATAGAACACTAACTCTATAGCAGTTTCCCAACTTAGATATTCTTCTTTTCCTACATTTCACTTTTACTTTTTAACCTCATAAACCAATCATTATTGTTTTATACAGTCGATGTTTGCTTACATTTACTTATTATTTAACACTTATCTTTTTAAGTAGGCTTCACACCCAGTGTGGAGCCCAACACAGGGCTTGAAGTCATGACTCTGAGATCAAGACCTGAGCTGAGATCAAGAATCAGATGCTTGGGGGGTGCAGGTGGCCCAGTCAGCTCAGTGCCTGACTCTTGATTCAGTTTTGGCTCAGGTCTGATCTTGGGTCATGGGATAAGACCCCATGTTAGGAGTATGTGGAATCGGCCTGAAATTCTCTCTCCCTCTCCTTTTGCCCCTCCCCCTTATGCTCTTTCTCTCTCTCTCTCAAATAAGTAAATAAATCTCAAAAAAAAGAAAGGCAATACAGCACCCAGGCACTTCTATTTACCTCTTTTTTTTTTTTTTAAAGATGTTATTTATTTATTTGACAGAGAGAGATCACAAGTAGACGGAGAGGCAGGCAGAGAGAGAGAGGGAAGCAGGCTTCCTGCCGAGCAGAGAGCCTGATGCGGGACTCGATCCCAGGACCCCGAGATCACGACCTGAGCCGAAGGCAGCGGCTTAACCCACTGAGCCACCCAGGTGCCCCCTATTTACCTCTTAAATAAGAAATTCCTTCCTAATCATGCATCTCAAACTTCCCGCTTGGGATCACTTTCCTGCCTGAATTATATTCTGTAGTAGACAAAGTCACCCAATATGTATTTGTCTGAAAGTGACTTTTTTCATCCTTTTTTCAAAAACATATAATTCTAGGTTTTCTCAACACTTTATCAGTAGCATTCTAGTATTTTCTGGCTTCTATAGTTGCTGTTGAGAAGTTGGCTGACAATATAATAGTCATTCCTTTCAAGGTAACCCTTCTTTTTTCTCTATCTACCTTTAAGACCCTCTTTTTGTCTTCATTGTGCTGAAATTTCACTAAGACTGGGTTAGATATTAATTACTTTTTAATTATTATTCTTACAATTCTTTGGCTTTTCCTATCTAAGAAACGTATTTCTCATAATTTCGATCATTCTTTCCTCATGTAGTGCCTCTCCCACACATTCTCTCCTCTCTTCTGAAACTCTGCTTACATGTTTCTTAACTACTCATCATTGTTATAGTTCTCTGTGCTGCATTGTAATAATTTCATTGCCTCTTTCTACTAGTCCATTACTCAGCTTTCAGTTACATCCAACCTGTGCTTAATTTTATCCATCAAGTTCATCATTTCAATTACTATATCTGGCTTTTTAAAAATCTATTTCAAAATGTTTTGTTTCCTGCTCTTTACTTTCAATTATATTCTCCCTTTATTCCTTTAAATATATAAAATATTTATTTTATATTTGTGACAGACACTTTCAATTAAATCTGAAGCTGGGGGCACCTGGGTAGCTCAGTGGGTTAAAGCCTCTGCCTTCAGCTCAGGTCGTGATCTCAGGGTCCTGGGATCAAGCCCCGCATCGGGCTCTCTGCTCAGCAGGGAGCCTGCTTCCCCCTCTCTCTCTGCCTGCCTCTCTGCCTACTTGTGATCTCTGTCTGTCAAATAAATAAATAAAATCTTTAAAAAAAAAAAATCTGAAGCTGTCCCAGGTCTGATTCTGTTGGCTTTTGTTCATGGTATCTTGTTTCCATGGGTATTACTTGATTTTTTGACTGTAAACTCATGTTTATTGGAAGTTCAACCTATAGGAATTGGGGGGGGGGTGCTGGATGTTACATAGGTTTTTCTATACATTTGTGTATCCTTCTCTTAGACACATGGGGATGGCTAACCTAATACCCCTTTTGTGCCTAATTATTAGCTTTAGGATTATTTAGCCCACCCAGATAGTAAGTTTGTTTTTGGGCTACAAACCTAGGCAAGGACCCACTGTTAGGTAAGAATACCCAGCACATTTTTTCTCCTCTTCCCACCACCAACACTTAAACCAGGCCATTTTTCTTACTTTCTCCCAGGAATTCAGGTTTTTATTTTCTTATCCTTACTCTGAGGCTTAACCTTTTACAGTTTTAGCTTTATATGAAGCTCTCCTAATTAAATTCCTCTTCTTCAGTAGGTTCTATATTTTGCCTCCTGTCCACAGTATGAAAATTGAAACTCAAAGTCACTGAGATTCAGCCAACTTCCGTGTGTTCGGCATATCCCTCTGGGTTCCTATTTTCACTTGGTATTTGACCTCTCAGGAGCCCTTAACTTCTTGCCAGTTCAACAGCACCTTTAAAAATATTTTTATACATTTTATATAGCATTTATCCAATTTAACAGGAGACTCAGCCAGGATTTCTAGCTGGCCATACTGCTGGATATGGAAATTATAATGAATTTCCACCAAGTAAGAGATTAAATCTGTCTTCAGTGAACCTGTCCAAAAACTCTAAAACCAGTCCTATATTTCTTTTCCTTGATTCCTACTATCTCAAATCCTTTTAATTTTTTTAAGGATTTTTTTTTTTAAGTAGTCTCTGTACCCAACATGGGGCTTGAACTTACAACCCCAGACCAAGAGTCAAATGCTCTACTGACTGAGTCTTCCAGATGCTCAGAAATTTTTTTTAATTTAAATGCATAAAAATATATTAAGGCAGGTATCATCTCTCTCAGTTTGTGTTACAGAAAATCCCACAGTAGCTTTGTTACTCAGTATCCAAACACTTTGATGTTGAACAATTTCAAATAATCTTAGAACTTCTGGAATAAGTAAAGGTTTACCAAAGTTTTTTTTATCACCATTTTAACCTTAAATTTCTTGACCAAACTTAATTCTTTTCAGAACTAATAGCTAATAAATGTCTAAAATTGATGTTGATCTTCTGGGTCAAGGATTTTCAAAGTGTTATGCCCTCATCTCTTGGCATGCAAAGGGTAATCCACTCAGGGGCAGGAAGAAATTATTAGAACTTTTGCTAACAAATATTTTTATCTTAAAAATAAAAAGGAATTAATATTTATTAGAATTTAATATCAAAATTTGATGCTTGCATCCATACTTGGTCTGGATGTCCTGAGGAAAGAGAGGATAGTCTACAGAGTGGAGAGACTAACAGTAGCACCCTTTCTCTCTCCCTCCTTTGACACACTAACACTTACTGCAATATGTATGCTCAATTCAGTGCATTTTCAAATTATATTTTCTGGTTTAAAGCAATCTTCTCAAAATGGACATGCGGCTTTTAACACTTTTCTATAAAGAAGCTGTGAATCAAAAAGTATATTAATTATGTAAGCGTATATAAACAAGAAAATGACAGAGATGACGCGTGTCCTACTCCTAGTATAAGCTCATTGTTGGCCACATTAAATAATGATGAAAAAATAATGATGATGCTATTAGATCTGATAAGACATTGTCCTTCTCCAGAAGAAAAAAACCAACAAAAACAAGATGTTTTGTAATCCGAATTTGCATCCCTTATTATTAATAATCTTCCCTTAAACATATTTTTCCCTGAGCTATTAGCTAATAATAGTTGTACATGTATATTCTACATGATAAGCAAATACAAATATATTGGGATATAGAGCTAACATTGTTTATTTTTTGAAACAGTTTGAAACCTACTGTTGAGGCATCTTCTCAAAATTGTCCCCCAACACATAATTATTTTCTCTCTAATTATTGTAACTCATATAGATACTATATTTTAAGTGATTTATTGTCTGTCTTTTAGAATGATTTGTTTGAACAAAGACTCATTTCATGCTCACATGCAACAGTCACCACTTTCTCCCCACTTTCAATTGTTTGACTAGCTCTACTTTATTTTCAAAACTTTTCATTTACCCCATCTAATGAGTACTTTCCACAATCCCATTGCTCTTAAATTTAGTTGAATATGATGAGGTAAATAATTCTGGTAAAGCATCTCCAAGCTATGAACAAACATTGTGAATAATAGACTAAGATAGTGTCCTGCTTTGACGGGGCCATTAGTGCCATCAAAGTTGAAATCCCACTACGAAGCATGGCTTGGCTCCTGTCTGTGAATGCTTTTAGATTAGAAATTCTTAAGTAAAGCACTTTCTACGTATTCAAAGAGCTCTGAGGGCCTATGAGAAATTACATTTATAAATATAATGCACCCACCTTCGCCAAACCTAATTGCTGGAGATTGTTTTTCAGCTTGTAAAGAGTAAGTACTCCCTACCATTCCAATCTCTGTGAAGAAAGCAGAAGAGCAGGTACTAGGCAGAACCCGAGTGAGGGAGATTGTCCCCATCAGCTGCCTTCTTTCCCCTCTTTTCATGGTTACCCCTGAGTTGTAAGAGAACAAGGATTGTTTATTGTGGACCTAACAAATTTATCTCATTATCTCCTGAGCCTCATTATCATTAATACTTATTCACTTTCCATTTCAAGGTGTCGTTTTGCCCTGAAGCCTCAAAACCTTTTTGTCTATTGATTGGTTGCTTGATGATAAAACAAATACATATACTTCATTACTAATATTTTACAGGCAAAAGAAAAGGTACACAAAAGATAAAAATAAAGAATAAAGAGAGTTAATGCAAACCAAAAGTACAAGGGTCACTACTTTACCATTTTGCATATTCCTGGAGTACAGAGCCTACATTAGCAGTCACTGGTGGTTAAAGCTTTAGAGACTCAAAGAGAATGTTCTGGCTTCCTTTGCCTTTTTCGCTACCTGGGGGTAAATAACCATAATCAGCAGGCACAAATATAATGAATTAAGAGGAGCTTGCAAAGTGCATTGAGGAATGGTGAATGGTGGCAGAATACATAGTATTAAAAGCAAAGAATAATCTGAAATTCTCCTAGAAAAGTAAAGCTTAGATGACTAATACTAATACTAATCACCCATCTGTCTTTTAGTTCTTCCCCCCTTCTTTTACCAAATGCTCTTTAAGTGGTTTTACTACAATACGGGAATTCTCCTAAGTGTTTAGTATAATAAAACCAAAAGCAGTTCTTTGAAGTCCCGCTGTCATTACTAATGTTGTGCCCTTGTATAAGGTCTCTCTGATTCTGATCAGGCTAATAAGTTGTGATGCAAGACAAGCACAACGGTCCATAATGCACAGTACATCGCAGTCACTAATTAATATTAATTGAATGCCCACTTAGTTCATAAATTTAGTCCGGACATAATAATTATTAAAATCCTGACTGTGAGAGAAAACAATGGCAATAAGGGGTATCTGGGAAGGGGTTATACAAAAAAGGCACTCAAAGAATATAAAGAAGAATTTTTTTTTTTTTTTCAGTAAGCTCTACATTCAATGTGGGGCTTGAAGTCAATGACCCTGAGATCAGGAGTCTCATGCTCTACAGACTGAACCAACCAGGTGCCCCAGAAATCCTTTCTTCTCTAATTACTGTATCTGCTACTCTCTGGTGTCTGCTCCTCATCATCACCGCATGTGGGCAAATGGTCGCATGTGATTTATAATCAACCGATGAATCAAAGACATGATTTCATGTTGGTGTTTTCTTCTCCACTTCTTCTTTCACTTCTTTTATTTATTTTTTTAAAGGCTATTTTTCACATTCTGCCAAACATACATAAAACCTCCTATACAGGGGATGCCTGGGTGGCTCAGTCGGTTAAACGTCTGCCTTTGGCTCGGGTCATGATCCCACAGTCCTGGGGTTGAGTCCCATGTCAGGTTCTCTGCTCAGTGGGGAGCCTGCTTCTCCCTCTGCCTGCTGTTCCCCCTGCTTATGCTCTCTCTTTCTCTCTCTTTGAGAAATAAATAAATAAAACCTTTAAAAATAAAAAACTCGTGGCGTCTGGGTGGCTCAGTGGGTTAAATCCTCTGTCTTCAGCTCAGGTCATGATCTCAGGGTCCTGGGATGGAGCCCCGCATCAGGCTCTCTGCTCAACGGGGATCCTATTTCCCCCCTCCCCGCCTGCCTCTCTGCCTACTTGTGATCTCTCTCTGTCAAATAAATAAATAAAATCTTTTAGAAAAATAAAAAAATTAAAAATTAAAAAAATTTTTTAAAAATAAAAATAAAAAACTCTTACTTGGGCTTTCTTATCAAAGAGACATTTTCATAGAAGATACAAAGCTGAGATCAGAAATATACGAATAGGAGTGCCTGGGTGGCTCAGGCAGTTAAGTGCCTTTGGCTCAGGACATGATCTCAAGGTCCTGGGATTGAACTTCAAGTTGAGCTCTGAGGTTAGCAAGGAGTCTTAGGATTCTCTCCCTCTACCTCTGCCCCTCCTCCTCACACTCTCTCACTCTCTCTCTCAAATAAGTAATATTTAAAAAAAAAAAAAAAAAAAAAAGAAAAGAAATAGTCAGTTAGACATCTGCCTTCAGCTCATGTCATGATCCTGGGGTCCTGGGATCGAGCCCCACATTGGGCTCCCTGCTCTGCAGAGATCCTGCTTCTCCCTCTCCCTCTCCTTCTCCTCTCCCTACTTGTAGGCTCACTCTCTCTGTCAAATAAATAAATATTTTTTAAAGGAATACATGCATAGATACTTATTAAAATGAAATTAAAAAGAACACTTCACTATTCAAATATTTTAAAGTATTTTAAACCTCTTGCATTTGGTGACCTATAATATCCTGGTATGTGATTAATTGCCACAGCTGTCCTCCAAGCTCCTTTTACCATCTTATGTGGACATTGTTGGCTACAAGGCTTCACTAGGTACAAATTGCTGAACAATTACTGATGGAAGAAAGGTCATAATAATAGGTTACAGAAGTCTGTGCTGGCTTTGGAACCATTTAGATGGAACCATTTTGTCTTATTGTTATAAAGGTGAGAAGGAAGTAGTTCAAGAGAGAGACAAGCAAACAAAAGACAGGCAAGCAGAGCCATATAACTTCTACTTTCATTTCCTGCTTACTCCATTACTTCTAGAGTTATGGGAGAAATAACATGATTGGAATGACCTGAAGGTTAAGAGGTAGGTGAGGTTTACCTGGTAGAAAGTAGATTGAATACTGTTGGCTAAACCTTTTTGAAAGTGAAAAGTAGTAATATTTAACAAAATACCAAACTGACAGTGGGGGTGGGAAAGGACTCAAACTGCATTTGGCAATTTTTTTTTTCTTCCAAGTGTGTATCTTTTATTAAAAGAGAAAGATAGAATTGAGATGGGGGTGAGCAGAGGTTGCTGGAGAGGGAAAGAGACAGAGGGAATTGTTTGCTTGAAAATTAAATGTCTATTATGACACTTCTGCAGCTAAAGTTCCTTCAAATATTATATAAGGATCAGTAAGTTCTAAATTGTATTCAATCAATAAATGTATCTTGAGCATTTATTCTGTGTCAAAACTGACTTTATAAAACTAAAAAAAATCTTTCCTTTTAGCACATAAGTCCATCTGAAGACCATGGATCTTTGAAAGGTTAATTCAAATGGTATCTGGTCTCAGTAAATTTAAAGGGTCTGACACCAGCTATGGTTCTTCAAAATAAGCAGATTGGTAAGAATAAGGAAAAAACTTAAAAAAAAAAAAAGTACAGACATACACACAAATACACATAGAAACACTAGAAAGATACATTGTGATTTGACAAACAACAATAATAGCCCCTTACTATTTGCTGGATATTTACAATCTTGCTAGGAGTAATTACCTCTACCTCAAACTATACCTTTTAAACTTTAACTTGAAAAGTAAATGCATGAGATAAAATATTTGGAATTGAAGTTGATGTTTGGAGTAATCTAGTCATACATTCCAAGTTCAAGGACATTTTCTGGATCACAAGTGTTAAGAGAATCAATATTCAGAAGAGGGAAAGGTCTCAAGTGGTCAAATTGGTCAATACCCTATATAAGGCTTGTGAAAAAAGGAATGTTAAAGAGATTGGAACAAAAACAATAACCCTTTCTCAAAAATAGTAAGTTGTCTCTAGAGCACAATTAGAAATTGGAACGTCAATTCAAACAAAAATGCCTCAGGTTTTCTGACAATAATAAATTTCATTTACATATTCCTGACAAAACCAAATTTTCTTAGAGACCTAAGTTGAAATATTAGTTGTTTATTATATTTAAATTTTACTCTCCAATATTTCAATAATTACAAAATAGGTCACCTCAATTCAGAATTTCTTCTCTCTGCTCTCATGGGGTTTCTGGTTCTCTGCTTTAATCAAGTGATACTCATAGGTTTTAGATAAGCAAATTAATTTGGGGGTATTCTCTGAAGTCAAAACTCTTTTCTTCATATCATCTGATACACCTCAAAATTGGGTATGGTCTATTAAAGAGGATTGGTAAGTGTCTTGGAAAATATCAGTCAGAAGGGAAACAATTAAATGACTGTTTTTTTTTTTTATAACAAAGAAAGCATGGAATATCTCTGATCTGAACAAGTAGATGAAAAGAGTAGTGGTTTACTCATTTTAAAAAGCACTGGGAAGAATAAAGTATTGGGTAGAATCTTGTTTTTCCTAAATGAATTGTCCCATTGAATAACCAAATAAGGACAAATTTCTCTGTGTGGAGGTATTTCAGCTACCAAATGGAGAAAGGATAAGATAATTATAATGTCCACTTTACAATCCCTAATTAAATAATACATCTAAGTGATACACATCAATTCATGTTAATATCAATAAGAGGGGCAACTAGATATTGCATGCCTCTTGAAAGAAGCACATAATACTCTCTGAAGTATCCTTGTTACAAAAATCTCTATTACATTTTTTCAAGCCTCTAGATACAACTATCATTTGGAGCAAATACAGCGAACCCCGGAGATAGAATCAGAAAACCCTGACTGTGAGAAACTACAGAACTAACTTCCTGGAATCCTCAACAAAGAAATGCAAAGAAGATTAAAAAAAAGAAGAAGAAGAAGAAGAAGGGGTGCTTGGGTGGCTCAGTGGGTTAAAGCCTCTGCCTTCAGCTCAGGTCATGATCCCAGGGTCCTGGGATTGAGCCCGCATCAGGCTCTCTGCTCAGCAGGGAGCCTGCTTCTCCCCCTCCCCTCTCTCTGTTTGCCTTTTTGCCTACTTGTGATCTCTGTCTGTCAAATAAATAAATAAATAAAATCTTTAAAAAAGAAGAAGAAGAATAGAAGAAGAAAAAGAAGAAGAAGAAGATAGTGTGGAAAGGAAACTAACATATCACATGTAGACATTATATTAAATTCCTAATTAAATATGAAATTGTAAAATTGACATATATGCAACATTTAATGCTGAAAAGCTATTCAGTCATATTAAAAATTGTCAGTTTTTTAAAATTAATAATGGCATGTACTTAGGGTTTTCAAAAAGTACTTATCTGAGCAAGATGGTTAAGTGATATCCCTCACCATGCCACAACCCCATCCCAACAATGACAATTTGGCACACATTCTTGGACAAATGTGCCTTTGTGTGAGCTGTGGGATCCAGCAGCATACACCAAGGGACCCAGGAAGACTTTTATCCACCCAGATAGTAGACATACAGAATTCAGCCTCAGCTATGGACAAACAGTGCCTCAGTCATGATCCTAGACACCTTGGAAAACTGTACCTTAGACAATCAGCCAGGAATGAGAGAGCCATTTTGGAAGTTCAGGTATCCAGCAAAGAAGTTCTGGCATAACAATGGAGGAAAAAATCAACAAACAAAACCCCTGATTTGGGATGCATTGGAATGGGCAGTTAGTAAAGACAGAAAGAGGCAACTACTGCTTCAAATGCAAAGAAAGCAATTCAAAACTTCAAGGAACATGAGAAAGCAAGGAAACATGACATCACCAAAGGATTCCAAAAATCTTTCAGTAACATTGAAAAGACATGGAGATCTGTGAATTACCCAATAAAGAAATCAAAATAGCTGTTTTAAAGAGGCTGAAAGAGCTGTAAGAAAACAAAAAGAAAATTTAGTGAAACCAGGAAAACAATAAAAGAATGAGATGAAAAGTATAACAGAGATAGAAATCATAATGAAAGAAATAAACATATTCTGGAGCTGAAGAATAGAGTGAATAAAAATGTATAAAAATAAATATTCATAGAAAGCATCCACATTAGAATGGATCAAGTAGAAGAAAGAATTTATGAATTAGAAGATGGAAACTTTGAAATTATACAATCAGAGGAAAACAAAGAAAGAAAGAACAAGTATAAAGCAAGGCTATATGATCTACAGGACACCATGGAAGGAACAATTTGTTCCAGAAGGAGAGGAAGTGGAAGACAAGGGCACAAAGCTTATATAAAAGAAATATGGTTGAGAACTTCTCATATCTGGGAAGAAATTTGGATACCTAAGTTCACAAATCTCATAGGTCACCAAATAAAGTCAACTTGAAGAGATCAGAACAAATTATAATAAACCTGTAAAAAATAAAAGATTAAGAGAACACTAAAATCAGGAAGAGAGGGGTGCCTGATGGTTCAATCAGTTAAGCATCCAACTCTTCGTTTCTCCTCAGGTCATGATTTTAGGGTTGTGAGATCAAGCCCCACACTGAGCTCTGCACTGGTCATAAATCCTGTTAAGATTCTTTTTCTCTCTCTGCCCCTCCCCCCACCACCACTCTCTCTGAATTAAAAAAAAAATTAGCAATTAGAAAACAAGTTCAGAAATTACAAGGGAATCCCTACAGGGCTTTAAGTGGATTTCTCAGCAGAAAACTTCCAAGGTAAGAGAAAGTAGGATGATGTATTCAAAGTGCTAAAAGAAAACAACAACAACAACAACAACAAAGAATACTCTATCTGACCAACTTGTCCTTCAGAAATAAGGAGGGATAAAGACTTTCCCTGGCAAACAAAAGCTGAGGGAGTTCATTACACCTAGACCTGCCTTATAAGAGGTGCTGAAAGGAGCTCTTAAAGTTGAAATGAAAGGACACTACTAGTAACATGAAAACATGAAAAAAAAAAAAAAAACCACTGGTAAAGGTAACTATATTGTCAAATTCAGATTTTTGTAATACTATAATATGGTAATGTGTTAACCATTTTACTATAAAGGTTAAAGGACAAAACTAGAGATGCAATAATTTGTTAATGAATACATTATAAAAAAAAGAACTAAATTGTGACACCAAAAATATACAAGGAGAGGAGTAAGAGAATGAGTGTTTGTATACAAGTGAAGTTAATTTCTTAGTGTAAAACAAACCATTATATCTCTAAGATGTTTTGTGTAAGCCTTGTGGTAACCACAAAGCAAAAACCTACAGTAGATACACAAAAAAAATATAGAGAAGAGAATCAAAACATACCACTATGGAAAATTATCAATTCACAAATGAAGACAACAACAGAAGGACAAAGGAACAAGAGAATTACAATACAATTAGAATTAATTAGATTACAAGTAGGCTACAATTAATAAGGTGGCATTAGTAAGTCCTTACCTATCAATAATTACTCTTAATGTAAATAGATCAAATTTGCCAATCAGAAAGTATACAGGGGTTGGATGAACAAGAAAAAACAGGTTCCAACTGTATGCCGCCTACAAGAGGCATTTTAACTTCAAGGACTCACAAAGGTGGGCGCCTGGGTGGCTCAGTGAGTTAAGCCTCTTCCTTCGGCTCAGGTCATGATCCCGGGGTCCTGGGATTGAGCCCCGCATCGGGCTCTCTGCTCAGCAGGGAGCCTGCTTCCCCCTCTCTCTCTCTGCCTGCCTCTCTGCCTACTTGTGATCTCTCTCTGTCAAATAAATAAATAAAACCTTTAAAAAAAAAAAAAGAAAAAAGGGACTCACAAAGTGAGTGTTCCAAGTGGGGATATGGAAATGATGTTCTGTGAGAATGGAAACAAAAAGGAAACAGGTATAGCTATACTTATAGGAGGCAAAATAGACTTCCAGCCAAAAGCAGTAACAAGAAAAAAAGAAGGTCATTAGGTAATAAAACAAGATTAATTAATCAAAAGGATATAACAATTATAAATACACCAATGTCAGAGCACCAAAACATATTGAGCAAATACTAAGAGATCTGAAGGGAGGAGATGGACAAAAATACAATAGTAGGTGATGTTAAATACCCACACAAGAATGGATAGACCAGACAGAAAATCAATGAAGAAGCATTTGGCTTGAAATAAACTACACCAAATGGACCTACAGACATACACAAAGCATTGCATCCAATCGCAGCAGAATACACATTCTTCTCAAACACACAAGTAACGTATTCTAGGATAAATCATATGATAAGTCATAAAACAAGTCTTAGCAAATTTAAGAATATTGAAATCATACTAAGGAACTTTTTTAAGCATAATGATATGAAAATGAAAGTCAATAAATGGAGGAAAATAGGAAAATTCACAAGTATGTGCAAATTAAACAACATACTTTCTGAACACCATGGATCAAAGAAGAAATAAAAGGAAATAAAAAAATATCTTAAACAAAGATGGAAACACAACATATCAAATTTATGAGATGCAGCAAAAGCAGTTCTAAGGGGGAAGTTTATAGCAATAAACACCTACATGAAGAAAGAAGAAAGATCTTAAATAATTTTATACCTCAAAGAACTAGAAGAAGAACAAACTAAACTCCAGATTAACAAAAAAGAGCAAATGATGAATGTCAGAGCAGAAATCAATGAAACTGAGACCAAAAAAAAAAAAAAAAAGAGAGAGAGAAAGAAAGAAAAAGAAAAGAAAAGAAAACAAGGAAACCAAGGGCTGTTTTTTTATGATTAAAAAAAAAGCTGATAAACCTTTAGCTACACTAAGAAAAAAAAGAGAGGCAATACAAAGAAATAAAATCAGAAATGGAAGAGGAGAATTATAACTGATACTACGAAAATACAAAGGATCATAAGCTATTACTATGAACAGATGCTAATAAATTGGATAATCCATAAGAAATGGATAAATTTCTAGAATAGACAATCTATCAAGACTGAATAACAAAGAAATAGAAAATCTGAAAAGACCAGTAATGTGTTAGGAGATTGGATCAGTAATCTCCCAAAAGAAAAGCCCAGGACCAGATGGTTTCCTTGGTGAATTCTACTAGCATTCAAATATTTAAAGAAGAAATAACGCCAATCCTTCTCATGCTCTTCCAAACATTTGAAAAGGAAGGACCACTCCCGAATTAATTGTATAAGGCCAACATTGCCCTGATATCAAAGTCAGATAAGGACACTAAAAGAAAAACAAACAAACAAAACAAAACAAACAAACAAAAAAACATTAAAAAACTGCAGGCCAATATCTCAGAGGAATATAAATGTAAAAATCATTGACAAAATATTAGCAAACAGAATTCAACAGCCCATTAAAATTATCATACACCATGATAAAGTGGGATTTATCCCTGGGATGCAAGGATGGTTCAATATATGCAAATCAATAAATGGGATACACCACATTAATAGTATGAAAGATAAAAATCATGATCAACTAAAGACCTTGAATAGCCAGAGGAATATTGAAAAAGAAAGCCAAAGCTAGTGGCATCACAATTCCAGACTTCAAGCTCTATTACAAAGCTGTCATCATCAAGACAATATGGTCTTGTGTGTGGTACTTGTGCCAGTACCCTGGCACAAAAACAGACACACAGATCAATGGAACAGAATAGAGAGCCCAGATATAGACCCTCAACTCTATGATCAACTAATCTTCAACAAAGCAGGAAAGAATGTCCAATGGAATAAAGACAGTCTCTTCAACAAATGGTGTTGGGAAAATTGGACAGCCACATGCAGAAAAATGAAATTGGACCATTTCCTTATACCACACACGAAAATAGACTCAAAATGGATGAAGGACCTCAATGTGAGAAAGGAATCCATCAAAATCCTTGAGGAG